>NC_064305.1:11913524-12570274 GCF_023373825.1 Bactrocera dorsalis
CGAAAGAAGCACAACTCTGAAGTATATACTTTGTTGAAAATATATTACGAGTATTTGAGAATAAAAATATACAATTCGATGAACAAGTGGTATAGTCAAATCTATTAACAATGTGTTGATTTGGTAACTCTTTCATCTAAGCAACCTTTTTCTTCAATAAATACAAAACTATTAGCTGTAGTTTGTGGGTAGCGAGCATGAACTGACCGAACATACGAAGCTATAATTTATTAGTATTGGGTCGATAATACAGATTTTTAGAACCTTGAATCCTTAGCTCCTTATTCAATTGAATATTGTTTCAAAGTGATTTTGATAGGCTGGAATGAAATGGATTATTGGAAGAAGCTTTTTGAGAAATATCATTGTATTATTATTTTTTTTGTTTGGAATGAAAAATAATGAATAAGTTTAATAAGTATATCTCACAAACCACCAAAGCTGTTTTAACCAAATTAACTGATAGGAAATTCATCTAGCGTTTATTTATGCGGTGTGAAAGTGGGCTAAGTCAGGACATCCACCTTAAAGTGAAATCCTATATTTAAGAAACTACTCGACGTATTTGCACAAAATTTGGTTTAATACATTATCTTGATGTTTTTGTTATCAAAATATTATCAAAGTGGCAACCTGGCCTACATCGCATATACAGGTATAATATGCGTAGAACGCGGAAGATCTTATGAACTTCTTGCCCTTAGCAAAGTTTTGCTAATAAGTATTCATGGCAGAGAAGATCGAAAAGGCATAAAAGTCCCCGGAAATCGGAAATTTAACGCAAAAATTACATTATACATCAGTTTTTACTTTGTCGCGCTCAAAGTAATACCCAGCAGATGTAATACACTTATGTCAATGAGTTTTCCAATTCTCGAAACATTTTTTATAAGCATTTTTTGGGAAGGTCTTCAACTCCTTCAGCGATTTTTGTCTCAATACGGCCAAATAGGACTCCATATTGACCATTTGTCCTTCGGGAACAAATTCATAATGTACCAAACAACGAATATTGAAAAAATATTAAACATCATTTTGATTTTTGAGCGACTTCCGCGTGATTTTTGGTTTCGGCTCGTATTTTCCCTCCTTTCCGATGATGGTTGACTTGTTTGTATGTCACATTCATAAAACCATGTATCTTCGGAAGTTATAATGCTCTCGATGAATACTCGTATAGGATCGAAATTCGCACGATCAAGCAAGTCTAAAGACCTATTTGCGGTACTCTTTTTGAAAAAAATTCAGCTTTATCGGGACAAGTCGAGCAAGAACGAGTTTCGTACCCAAAGTGTCTACCAAAATTATTCGAGCGGACTCGGGAGATATATTGGGCCCTCCTGGCATCTCTCTAACACTTTCAAGCACCATATTTTTCACTATTTTAATATCTTTATCAGTTGAAGGTCGTCCAGAACGAGGCAGGTCTTCAACGATCTCTCAGCCGTCTTTGAAGGCTTTGTACCACTCGTAGGCTTGTGTTTTTGATAAACCTGAACCATCGTAAGCCTTTTTCAACATTCGCAACGATTCCGCATAGGAAATTCAGTTAAAGTCAGTTAAATTCGTTTAAAAATACAAAATTTGAGACAAATTCTTTGTTTCGATCATTTTAAATTATCTTAAAATGCCTCTCACTAATTGTCTTATGTAAATTTAAATTTCCCCTTAACAAACACTGGTTGTATGGTAATTTATTTATTGAATTGCTTGCGGTTCGTCGCATTTCAGACCGCCAGCCATTAATTGAAAGCATAACTTAGTGTCCAATTATGCTGGTCAGCCATTCGCGTCAACCGTATTATTATCCTTGGCTGTCGCACTCAGTTCACTAATTACACTCTTAACTAGCGACAGCAGAGTTGATCCTTTAACAATACTGTCACAGCTGTTAAGGCTGTTGTTGCATAATTTAATTAAGGTGCAGATTTTTTTTATTATAATTTTTTTTTTTTATTGCATATATTTTGCGTTCACTCTTTACTATATTATTTACGGTTATTTAAAAATGTGTGGCAAGTGACAACGGCATTAATGTTGCATGTTAATAAATTTATTATAATTGATTATTGTTGTTTTTATTTATTCGTTCTTTTGGCGGATATTTATCGCAATGCCTTTTATGCCGGCACTTTGTGTATAATTTTTATGAATGTTGCCGTACTTTTTATTACATTTTTTTTTGTTTTCTTTTTTGTGGTGTTCAGTGTTTTGAGTATTATATGAAACTGTGTTGATCATTTCATTTTATTATTTTATTTTATTTTTATTATTTTAATTGTTCACATTTTTTTAATTTTTTCCGCCTTTTGGTTTAATGATTTATTGAATCCATTTCCACGCATATTAATCATGGAATTACTGTTATTTTATGGCATCAGCAAGGCATTTTTATATATTTACCGTTATATTTTATTACCATGCAATGATTTTATTTGATTTGCTTGCAATTTTAATATTAAATATTTTCTGAGGTAAAACTTCACAGATCTCTTTAAGCTTTTGGTGTTGTGAGTATGAGAAATTTCTGTAAAATAATTGCGTCCTCTCTTCGCATTTAAAAAGCCGTATGATATTCAGTGATTCGAAGAGGTTCTTCTCTATATTGGCGAACTTGTTTCAAAATACGTACTTATAGTATGAAACACACCTGATTTAATATGGTTATATTTTATCTTTGTCCGTATTGAGTTTAGTTCTTTCAATCAAAATTATGATCTTTTGGTTCAAATCTGATTTCATACCCTAAGCAATAGGTTAGTTCGAGTCATGTGCTATATAGATAGCCGCTGTGGCTCTAATTCTAATAGAGATAAAGTCAACCTCCTCCTCTCAGACAGATTCCGTCTTCTTGTCTCGCTCTAGAAACTCAGGCTCAACTAGGCTCTAGAAACACCTGTCCAACATGGTTATAAGCTCTAGTGCAAACTGCCGGTCTTAGCACATGAAAGCGGAAATTCCAGAACACCAGATTCTAGTTTGTCCAGGAGTTTGTAGAAACAGGCTCAAGACGCTTGGATCCAGCTACATGGACAGGAATCACATCGCCTCCATCGCACTCAGCAAGCTTTTGGAATTTTTCTGTTCAGCTTTCTCAACCCATTCCACTTTTAATATAATAACATAATTTAAAATAAAACTTGTGAATACTGGCTTCTTTATTTAAACTTTCATGTCTTTTTCATTTTGACTCAGAACTTGTCCCCTGGTACCTCTGCTCTTATCGTAGTAAACAATGCACTGATTCTGCTAATTAATTGTTATCAAGTTATAAATTGAAAAATTCAAATAACATCATCACTGCTTCTGGTCTTTCATTATTTACAACCACAATTTCCGGTATTTTAGTATGTCGGGCAATATGTAAAAATGTTTCCTTAAAACACCCACTAAGAAATGTTATACAGCTTAATTCTGCATATATACTGAGTACCAGGCCAGAAAGAAGTTCCAGGAAACAAAGCAGATGACGGGATTGTCAAAAGTGTTATGCGAATGGCTACGGAACAAGTTTAGGAAATTCGGAAGTCCCTAAGATTTACATACTTATGTATATAGAACGAAGTCTACGAAAGGGCTGTTAGGCGGATCAGCGCAAGATGGAATGCTTTAAGTATATGGAGGATCGCTAAGATCATATGAAAGACACACTTCGTAAAACTCGTTTACTTTTTACTCACACGATCTCGATAGGATCCACTGAAAGTGAAGATAAGTTAACATGAGAGAGACGATGGAACACATCTACTTCAACGCTTTCTAGAACTTGACCCAAGTATCTAGGAACATCGAAGTTCAAAGGACTGGACGTAGTTTCAAACTTAGACATCAAGTCGCTCTTAAAGTTCACAAAAATGGACTGATAAATTAATTGAGGTTTTTCATTGCGAGCTATGGTCTAAGTGCCCTCTCCTATATCACTGATGGTCACACAAGTCCAGCACGGTGGAGATGATATGACCCCAGTCCACTCAGATAGATCCAAGGCCTTGAGCCTGCTTTTTTAAATTTCTGGGAAACCTAGAATCAGCTGTTTTTGAGTTTCCAGTTCCATGTGGCTAAACCGGTAGTTTGCACAAGAGGCTATATCCACGTTGGACAAGTGTTTCTTAAGTCTGCAGTGCTGAGTATAGAGAGCGCGACAAGAAGACGGAATTTTCCTCGAAGGAGGTTGATCATATCTCTAAACCGTGCTAGGCTTTTATCCCCAAATATTAGATTGACGTCAATAGTGCACAAAGTTTCTACTCACTCCTGATAGTAGAGACTACAGGAACATGTTTGTAAAACTCACTAGCCACAATCTGCTGGTGGCACATGCCTGCAAACAGAGGCTGACTGATCGAGATGACAAGAGAAGATGTCAAGAGCCAGGCATCAGGAAAACAATTGAGCATCTTTTTTTTCACTTGTCTAGCACTAGCAAGGCAACTTCGAAAACATTGAAAAACTGGCGGAGGTATGGTCAGTGAGGCCACTGAAGCTATAGAGATTCGCGTCAAGGCATCCTAAAGGATGACTACATCTTATGAACTATGTAAGGGCACAATATCTGGCATCGCTAAAGCCCAAATCAGTCTGAGTGTGGCTCACAAGCCTATTTGAGTATCCTAACCTAATCTAACCTAATCCTTTCAACTGTCGAGCTTAGATTGTTGATCGAATATGAAAGACTAGTTTCCCACAAACACACGATTTCCAACAGGGTTTAGACATAATGCGTTATCGATACAGAAGGGAATAATTTCTCAATCAATACCAACATATATGCAACATAACCTCACTATCTTATCACAGAAAGTGCCACATGTGAAATTGTAAATCAATTTGCCCAACAAAAAGCGAAAAAAAGACACACTATCAAATATGCCGTCATATCTGTAAATATATGTGCTTGTTTTCGTTAAAAGCTGTAAATTGAACTTATAGCTTATCTTGTTACTCATTTGGTGTACTTCCGTGCGGAACATTTTACCGAAACTATATTTACCACTAATTAGTGCTGATTTTATCGTTGCTATCGATACGCCAATTTTAGTGAAAATGAAAGTTAATCATACCGAGACCACAACACTTAACTTTGATTGACATGTAAGTAGATATAGAAATCATATTTAGTGAGTATAGTGAATTGTATGGGAGTGGTAATTAGATACTGAAAGCGTTTGTACGTGTGTATGTAATTAGAATTAATCAAATGGTATTCATTCTTACCCTCAGGCATAAATTTTAAGTAAAGGGTTATTTCTACAGGCATGTGATTCTCAAGAAGAAAAAAAACCTGATATAATTTAGAGTTACCATTTAGCCGAAGATTTAGTTTTGATTTAAAGATAAGGGTTCACAATTCAGGTTAAATTTCGACCACTTTTTGCAGCAATTTGGGTGGTGTGTCAGCAATAATGCGCCAAATATTCTTTTCCAAGGCGTCTATAGTCCCGCTTTCATTTTCCAGTCCCCACCACAGGCTCACTACGCGAGATTATGGGCTCACCAAAAGAATTATTCAATAAATTGATTGCTTTGTTGTCGTCTTATTGGAACCATAGGTCTTCCACATCAAAGTTGTACAATTCAGGAACGAAAATGTCGTTAGTAGAGACTCTATGTCCTTTGGAAATAAACCGGCTTCATTATTGAAGAAATATATGGTAGACTAATTATTCCCTTTGCCCTTAGAACAGACCAAACACTAACTTTTTGAGCTTGTAGCGGTGTCTCAACCATGGTTTGTGGACTATCATCACTCCAAATACGATACGAATGACCCATTAAACCGTGAATGAGCTTCATCCTTGAACCAAATTTCGTAGTAAAAATCGGTATCGGTTACCATAATTGTTTGGTCCCATTTAGTGGACTTGTGATGCTATTGATGGTGGTTCGGTTTCCATCCTCGCACGATACGGATTTTGTAAGCCAGCAAACCGAGATCCCTCCACAAAATCTTAAATAAAGTAGATGGCCCCGCTTCAATCGTTGCCTATTTGGGTCTTCTTCGATACTCTGCTCCACAGCAGCAGCAGTGTCTTCGGTAAACGGTCTAGAGTAAACGTGTTGCAAACCGATCCACGGTTGCTCAAGTTACCGACTCTGCTGGGTGATTATATCGACCGAACATTGGTCGAGTCGGTGGCGTTATTTTGTAAACTTTGTTCCAGAGTATGTCCGTAGTATAAAATGAGAAGCCTAACTGAGTATCAACAAAATCCGAAACTACTTGTAAGTCTCAGGGCACCCACAGTAGTGCTCATACAGATTTCCGTTAACTGTTTTACTACGCTTCCGAGAGAAATCTGCTTGGCGGTCGCTTAATATTCACTACATTTTCGCAACTTACGCGATCCACTAAGTAGAGCTTCGTCTCTGCCTGCCTTGCAGTTGGAGCTTCACTTTTTTTAAACCGCCTTCTATTCATGTTGTTTTTTCTCCATTTATTTGCCCAGCCAAAGCCTTTGACTATATTAAGTAATAACATTATATCGCTGATTTTCCGCTTTGCCAACCACTGCACACGCCATACCCAGCATAGGACGGCAGATGAAAAGCATTGGTGTGCAATCGGCGGCCAACAGCACACCGCACACCGCACAGCCTTTACGCGCTTCGCTCAATTATGTCCGGCTATCGGTTGATCAATTTAGCCTTGCCATTCAATTCACCTTTGTGGTTACACCTGACAGCCGCGCAATGATCTTCCTGCTAGCTTTTACCCGCAACACCTCAGGGAGGCTAACAAAAACTCAAAATGAATAACAACAACAGCACAACAGCAACAAAAACAATTCCCTTTTCAGCAGTTTGTTGCAACACCTTTGTAACATCGCTCCACACCAGCTTGTCAGTCGCATAGATTTTCCAGTTTTCAAAGCGGTTCATGTTGGGTTGTTGTTTTTTTTTTTTGTTCCGTCGTGTTCTCGGTTGCGCTTCGGTTAATCTCAGTTTGTTCGCCAACTAAACTAGCCATGTGCATTAGCCATTAGCTATTAGCCATTGCACTTGACTGCAATTGAGTTTGTTGACCACACAAATCGAACAAAAAGGTCTCTAGGTCTATGTACGTATGTATGTAATGCCTAGTAAGCATGGCATAGTCGAGCACAGCATTGTAGCAACAAAAAGGCGTAGCGTAAAGTAAATGGCAAATATTCTAGTTGAATATGCGTGTGTATGTATAGTATATATTGTATGAGTGTATGCATTGCTGTATGTTAGTCTGCGTACTAATCAACAGATTGCGATTCTTCTTAGCCTAAGTTTTGTACTTTCATACTTATCTAAGCATGCATGCAGCCATGGAGTACATACATATGTATGTAAGTAAGTGCATTTGAAAATTGTTGGTTTCGCTTCCCGTGGTTGACCGCCAGTAACCGGTTCGTTGTGGTTATTTGTTGATTTTTTTCATTAATTTCAAATGCTTATTCACTGTAAATATCTAAGCAATGTGCGCAAGCGCATATGCCAATGATTTGAAAGTTTGTAAAAAGGGAAAATTAAAAGCTGCAATTTTTTCTTACACGGAGAAAAATTGTTTTGTTCTGCATAGAAATTTGCGCCGGTAAAAGGTTGTTTAAAATATATGTGAATAAATGAAGAGTCATTTTCTTAATTGAGTTAATTAAAAAATTTTCTATTACTAATTGTGTAGACTATCTGCTAATTGACTCAATTAACAATATTTCCTTTAATTTTTCCAAACAGTAACTTAATTGATTCAATTAACAGTTGTTAATTTCGCAGACTATCTGCTAATTGACTCAATTAAAAATTTTTGTCTTCATTTTTCCAGACAAAAATTTAATTGATTCAGTTATCAAATTGTTCCTTATTAATTCTGTAGACTATCAGCTAATTGACTCAATTAACACTAATTTCTTTAATTATTCCAGAGAGCAACCTAATTGATACAGTTTGCAAATTTTCATTATTAATTGTATAGACTATCTGCTAATTGACTCAATTAAGAAGCTTTTATTTACTTTTTACAGACAGCAAATTAATTGATTCAGCTTGCAAATTTTTCATTATTACTTCTGTAGACTACTGATTAGTTGAATCAATTAACAATTTCCCCCTTAAACAGCAAATAAATTGATTAAGTTTTGACCTTTTTCATTATTATTTGTGTAAACTATATGATAATTGACTTAATTAATAATTTTGCAGATAATTATTCCAGACTCAATTAACAATCTCCCCCTTAACTCTAGACAGCAAATAAATTGATTCAGTTTTCAATTTTTCCATTATTAATCGTGTAAGCAATCTGCTAAATGACTCAATTAAGATGGTACTGTCATTGGTTATCTCTCAGAGCAAAAATTCGAAGATATTTTGAGTTACATTAAACCTCTAATTGCATCCGTTTTAATACAATGACATTAGTTAGAACTTAATTGATAAGAAATTGACATACAATTTTTTTCGGTAATGTTATCACAATTTTTTTCATATAACATTTAACTAATTGCACAATTAGTATTCATTTGGCAATAAATTGAAGTAAAAGTCTACTTTAAGGACTAACCAATTTGACCATTAATAGCATCAAATACCTTAATTGCACAATTATGGTCTTTTCGGTAATAAAATTTGTAATTTTACCCCTTTTTCATACATATATAAAGTAATTAAATGGTTTAAACTTAATTGATAAAAAATTAATGTCAAAGTCTATTGTGACATTATTGGTAAGGAAATTCATCAGTTTAGGTAAGGTTAAGAGGTCGCTTCTATAAAGGATATATCCTGGACAGCTTAGAACGCCTGACCTATATATTAAATAATAAGATCGTTACAGATTGAGAAAGAGGTTTAAGCCTGTCAAAAATATGTTGAGAAGGCTAATATCAGTTTCGTCTATGACTGCTGGTTCGCCGAAGCTAAGATTACCGAGATGTTTCAACCTCCTTCTTGCAAAGGCTGGACAGTGGAGGAGAAAGTGCCTGAATGTTTCCAGTTCACCATCCTCGATACATATCTGACAACTACGGGTTTGGTTACGATACATTTTAAAATAAAAGACAAGTAATTGAAATTTCCTCAGGTAATCGGTGTCGCATAGAATGCCGTCAATAATACTGGAATATTTGACAAAAATCTGATTTTGGGAAGCGAACTTCTATGGCCAATGAAGTCCATTGTATATTGGTGGCATTTGGAATGAACGCAGCTTATGGAAACCAATATTAGTCGGTCATTGTTAATTTTGTCAGAGCACCTCCGGTTGTGATGGATCCGGAAAGTCATTGATTTCGAGAGGCAATTGTTTTTGTTAAAATATTTAACTATATATACTTATAAATACTTATCGAGGGATAACTACGAAAGGAGTTTGCAGATTATTAGCATTTCGGTTTATTATCAACTCTAACAGTAATTTTTTGCCAGTGTAAAACCCGTTTATTATTAACAATTCACTATCTCTTCATATATATCTAATTTCCATCTGGCCTATGGTTAGTATTGGAGGTCAACCACTTCCCTTTTTTATTTTGTCGCATATTCTTTGCAAAAAAACTTGTTACGCAGTTGAATATAGAAATGTTGTAAGCATTATTATAACAATGGCTCATACATTAGAAGGCTGTTTCATATTTTGCTTTGGAGTAAGAATTAGTCGTATTGTAATATATAGATGGTATAAGAAAGAATTTAATAAAGTTGAGAGAATGTATAAAAAGAAAGTCTATAGAACAGAAAAGGCTGTTTTCTTTGTCTTACCTAATATAGCACCAAGTTTTTGCAATGTCTGTGCCATCGCTGGGCAAATCTGATCACTAGAATATTTTCTCACGTAAATTAGTTCTTCTAAAAACCCTTCGGCTTTTCGCAATTGGCTTAAAGCGCGAAGTTCAAGATACAACCCACCGATCTCTGTCACGGACTCAGAGAACTCGGCTTCAACGGTCTCCAATTATTGTATTGGTTTCGATTCCATTTACCTATTCTATTGTTGTTGCATTCGAATAACCTTATTTTTGCGTCCTGTGAAAATCGAAGTCCGATTTGGAACTGTCGTAGGAAAAACTTACCTATAATTTCATATTTTTACTTGCGATTGACCGTCAGATCAGAGTCTTCTTTCGTCAAAGTAAATTGTAAATAATTTCAGAGATTTTATTTATTTGTCTATCGATTGTGATCTTCAAGAAGTATCATAATATTCTTTATAAAATTATCAAGCTTCTGCCAGCCTTAAGATGGGATTGACTTGGTTAAAGTTACCCCCTAAATGAATTTCAAAAACACTTGATGACAGTGCTAGACATATTTATAGTGTTATATCCTGCGACATTTTGTGTGCTTGACATTCTAAGTATCCATAAGTCATACAAGTCTCAAAAACATAACCTCAAATTATACCACACATCCGGAAATCAAACCTTTTCGTTACATACCTTAGAAAATTATTCGGTTCCTATTTCTATTTCCTTCACTTACTTTGCTTTCGGTTTTTTCACTTTCGATTGGCTTCGTTAGTTTTCCGCATAATTCTCTACCTTATCTCATGCTTTATTTGTTTGTTCTTTATCTTTTTAATATGAACTCGTTTCATTTTTCCTCCATCGCTTGCCACAACATCATTAATTTTAATTGCAGCGAACGTGCTTCTTCTAGTCAGGCACTTTTTGCCCAGCATTATCTGCCATAGTTCGTAGCTCGCGGCTGCATTGCCAGTGCCAGATAATTATTATTTATTCTGCTTTTGCACGTTCATCTGCTTTTAATTTACCTGCATTTACGAGCAATGGCGATTATGCACGACTGTCCATGTGATTTTCTTGACTTCTCTTGCTTATATAACTTTAAGTTGTTTATCGCTCTCGTAATTGTAACTCTTTATGTTACTGTTTTATATATAAAGAAATAAATACTAAATTAAATTAAATATTATGTAGAGTTGCCACATGTAGAAAATTTTAAAAAGAAAAATCGATCTCAGTAAGATAAATAAAGGATAAAAATAGGATGTAATATGTTTACAAATTTTTAAAAATTAAAATATTTGTCTGAAAAAGGTTGCCACCTGTTAGCAAATTTTAATACAGGCATATTGTCAAGATTAACAAAAATTGAAAATATAAATATAAAATTTTCAAAAAATTTTAAAATTAAAAAAAAAATGTTTTGTTGCCACCTGTTTAAAATTATATTTTGGGTAAGGTTGCCATCTATATAAAGTTTTATACAAAAATATTATTGGAATAAATCTGATAAGGATTATACACAATTTTAAAAAGTGTAAAAAGTGAAAAAAAAATTTGGATGGTTGCCACCTGTTAAAAATTTTAAATACAAAAATATTTTTAAGATAAACGTAATAATGTTTGTAAAAGCTTTTAAAAAGTTCTAGCAGTTAATATGACAAAAAAAATTAAAGAGGTTGCCACCTGTTTAAAAATTTTAATACAAAAAATATTGCAAGCATACACGCTGTATTACAATATGGTTATAAGTTTTATTTGTTTTTAAGAACTTGCATTTCAAGTATTTTTCTTAAAAGGTTGCCACCTTATTAAAATGTCTTTTTTTAATAAAATTTATAAAATTCCGATTTATTTAAAAAATTAAACCGTTTCAACTAACACCAGTTTCTAAACGATTATTTAGGGCTGTTACCCTTCGTTTGGCAAAACATTTCCACTTTAAAAAATTTATTTCCTTAAGTATATAGATAAATCTATATCTTTCGCTTTAACTTTCGCTCCATTAACCTAATTGCGAAAATGTAATATGTATTATTGCTGCACACTTATCTTTATTAAAAACTTGTTTGCTATTTTGCAATATTCTCACATTCATTCACTTATCACCCTTCGTTCTACAAATCGTATCACCTCGTTCCATTTATCGAACGCGCTCACTAATTTATTTAGTCACTAATATGTTAATTGAAAACATTCTCATGTCAGTTAATTATCACTACAACAACACCAACGATTTGTCATTATAGTTGTACTCCCTCCCACTCACGCTCGCCCTCTCGGCAAAACCCACTCGGACTGCGCCAAGTTACACGCCACTCCACTCAGCAATATCGAGGTTACTATAATCTAGGCAATTAAATATGCCATAGGACAACGTGAAATAAGCGACAAACTAAATAACTGTAATGCGAAAATGGGAAAAGAATGAACGCCAATATCCAATACACTCCATTTTGCACTTTTGTTGCTCGCTCAGCTGTCACGGTGTAATTTATACACGTCAATCGTAGCTGTCAAATCGGTTAATGAATCAAAGTACGGGTGGAACTTTGAAAGTTGTATGAAGAAAGTGTGGACGAGGGGTGTGGTAATTGCAAAACGATAAATAGTTATTTACTTGCTGGTATTTTGTCAACTATGAGAGAAGTGAGTTAGGGTTTTTGGGTTGCGAAAGCTTTGTAATTTATTTGACTTACTTGTTCGCAAATGTATGGGTGTTTCTCCTCTTTCTGTGCCATTTTTTTCCTTTTACGAGTATTGAATGATTTAATAGATTACGCTCAACAGCGAAAAGCACTCATTTTTTGGTTAGTTATGCATGAGTTCTCGGAACATTGGGTGATTGAACGATTTTTATGTATTTTTTCGTGGGAAGGGTTGATGCCACGCTGCTGAGTGACTGAGAGTGGACATGTTGTTAGGAAATTTTGGTTGGTTCAGTATTTTATGGGCTTACCTTTTCGGTAAAGACTACGAAGTTATGTAATGGCTGCTATTGGAGTAGTGATTTAACTTTTTCTATTAAATTGCTGGTTCAGAAATGTTTAAGAATGCTTCCTGAAATAGTAAAAATGAGAAAATAAATTATTAGTTTGAAAATTTATCCGAAGATCAAAAAACCTTAAGAAAATATTAAAATTAGTTCAAGCTTTTTTTTGTTTCGAGTAGTGTTGCCATCTCGTTAAAATTTGGGAATCAATATTATTGATTATATTAATCAACTATCACAATATGAGTATGAAAATAATTATGTTTAAAAAACCGTGCAGTTCAAAATATTTTCTTAGAGCGTTGCCACCTTATAGTTTTTTTTAAATTAATTAAACATTAGAAACACTGCACCAATTTCACTACGTTTAACTACAACACTACAACACTACAAGTTTAAAACTGCTTGCAACTGAAATTTTTTTTTTGGAGGGTTGCCACTTTTAATTTTTTTAGATTAATTAAATGTTATAAATATTGCACTAATTTTAATACGTTTGAGCTTAAAAATGCTTGCAGTTCAAAATTTTTGCAGGGTTGCCACCTTTTTTTTAGATTTATTAAACTTTAGAAATATTGCATTCATTTTAGTATCTTTTGAGTCAAGCTTAAAAATGCTTGCAGTTCAAAATATTTGTTGTGCAGGGTTGCCACATTTTATTGTTTTAGTCAAATTTTAAAAATAATGCATATTTCCATAAATTTTGTTATATTAAAGATAAAGTTTGAAAATGCTTACAGTGCAAAATATTTTCTTGGAGGGTTGCCACTTTTTAATTTTTTTAATCTTAAGTTTATAAGTAATATCTACCTGCATAAATTTTGTTATGTTTGAATTCAAGTTTTAAACTTAATTTAAAATGGTCTTGAAATTTTATGTGGGGTTGCCACATTTTTTATTTTTTTTTTGGTTTAATTAAATTTTATAAATATTGCATAAATTTTTATATATTTGTTATCAAGTTTAAATATGCTTTTAGTTGGAATAATTTTTGTAGGGTTGCCACCTTTTATTTATTTTTTCGGTTTAATTAAATCTTAGAAATATTGCATATTTCCATCAATTTTAATTTGTAATTTGCTTTTCGTCGTGTATTGGATAGGCTCTCAGTAATTCTCTTAGATTTCTGGTATAACATTAGGCGTTTCGGGGCGGAATAATCCTTCTTCTCTCATTAAGCCTATATTGTCGCCTGCTGTTTAGCTGAAATTTTCTTTGTTACTCTTAAACTGGGACATACTGCTTATTTAGATATTTTGGACATACAGAGTTAGACATACATAGAGTAGACAATCAGCTAATTGTTTCAATTAAATGACTAACTGAAAATATAACACAATTAATTGACTAATTAACAAAATTAAAAAGTCTTAAGACAGACTAAAGCAATCACAGCACAACTTACACAGCACACTGTACTATGCCCGAAGTAACTATATATGTTCATAATACGATACTTACTTATACGTATCGTATATATTTTTTTATATATCGTATATATGCACATATTATTAATCTGATATGGCAAATTAAGTTTTAATAGCCTAAGCTACTTATGCCATTATATTTATTTACTTTTCTCCACACAACCACTCTACTACCCACATTTAACGTTTAACCACCTTTCTTTTCTACTCTTATTCTATGCTTGGTCCATTCATTTATTATTATTTCAATAATTTCCGCGATTTAATCGACCCATTGAATTGAAAATGAAATTAATTTATTGTAAATATTTATTCAGCTAAGTGGTTTCATATAAAATGCTTAGAAAAATAAATAAAATAAGAAATTGTGGGGTGTACTCTGCATATAAAAGCAATAAAAAGTTATGTATTTGCTTTTTTCCTAGAAAAGCAATAAAAAGTTATGTATTTGCTTTTTTGCTGCTACATAAATGCCATAAGGGTATATAATGAAAAAGTTGTAGTTGTAGTATATATTATGCCAATACATATATATATATGTAAGGTTAGGTAAATCTGGTAGGCCAATAAGCCTCTTATAGACCAGTTTTGGTTCTTCGCGATACCAGATGGAGTTCAGTTGCTAGGTCCAAGAGGAGTAGTCATCAATACATATGGGGCCCCGAAAAATTTAAAATAAAAAATAAGATCGAGCGTAGTCATCGGCTGAAATAAATCTCTCTAACTCCAGATCACCTGCGTTTAGATATTGAAATCACTGGTAGAGAAATCTATTGTAAATTGAACGGAATGTTGGAATATTATTCTATGCGATTTTGACTGGTTCTCTAACCTCTCCCAGCGGGCATTGTGTAGAATTTGCCCGCAGTAAGATATGCCTGCCGTAAGAGGCGACTAAAATCCGATACTCACTATGTCTGTTCTTTGGATTGTCTCGAAATTTCAACATATTTTTGTCGTAAACAGCTTGAACTGGTATTATAGACTTTGAATGAGATTCCGTCTAGTGAAAAGATATTTTAAGTTCGAACGACAAATGCATCTAGCCATTGAATTTGATGGATACTCAACTGATAGTAGCGTAAACTACAAGGTCTGACCGGAGACATAAATCTGGTACCACAGGAAGCACTTAGTTCTTGGAGTTCGCTCTAATGTGTTCATTGGGTTTGGCCCTGTGGGAAGATTCGTGGTGGCTGTGGCAGGTAGCCTGAAAATTCAGTTCAATAGGAAGTCGCAATGAGGCCGACTGCCAGACTCACAGCACGGCACTGATGTTAGGTCGGCCTCGAACTCGACTAACTTGGAAAAGGTATCCCTTCCACCTGACTAATTGGAATATACGCTTTTTATAACTGTGATGTTATTTGGGGAGCATTGTTTTGATCTATATGCTTTCAAGCTGTGTGGGGTAAGGTCATTGCTGGCATGTTCTGATGTAAAAACACCACGATAGTTGGTTCTCTGACCGACTAACCCAAGTACAGTACATCAACCCACACCGTTATTTAAAGTCTGTTGCCATAGGTCGCCTGTATTTGAGAATCAACTGAGTAGGATCTGTGCAAAAATCATGTTTTTTCGAAGAAAATCGTAAAAAAAAAAAAGTTAAGTATGGAGGAAACTTTTAAAATGCATTTCTGACACTCCTCTAGTTAGCAAGCAATAGCGTAACCTTAAGATCTACATGAAAAGCTTCAACTTTCCACTCAGTCATTTTCAAAATGCTATACTTTTGTTAAACGCATTCTCTTTCTTTTTTCTTTCGCAGATAAATAAAATCGAGAACAAAAACAATAGCAAAGAAAACAAACGAAGCAGCAGCGGTGAAATGAAAATAAAAATCTACATGGGAAGCACTAAGGAAACGACATAAAAGTAAACAAAAGATAAGAGCCTTTTCACCAGCTCGAGTAACTGAACGTGCCTGCCAAGAGAGCGCGGGATTGTGATGAGCCGAACTGAAGGCCATAGACACACACACATCGATATGTACTAATGCGATGAACCGAGAACGACAATGCGGTTAAGGTCAACACAGTAAAAGCGCAAAAGAAAGGAATAAATAAAAGTGGAAGGCAACAAAACCAACTAGTGCATAACGGTGAAACGGCAATAAATACAAATGAAAAGCGTAAGCGAAGAAGCAGAGCATAGACAGAGAGATAGTCCTCGCAGTTTGTGATTTCCGCGCATATTTTTTGCGAACACTTGCGAAAGCAACGGTAAAAGACGCACGAAGAAGCATACGAATCGGCAAGAAAAACAAAAAAGTGAGAAGCGAAAATATTATGCTGGTGTGAAAGAAAAGTTGAATGAGAGAGCAGCGCAAGGTAAATACAGCTAATGTCATTGACGTGGAAAACTGCAAACGTAAACAAAATTTTAAGTGCGACGCTAAAGTTTTAGTGGCCAGGTGAAGCGAAGCGAGCAACGAGCGGAAGGAAGAAAGCGTAAAGGAGCACAATAGTAACAGGAAGAAACGTTGAATAAAAAAAAATTTAAGAAAAATATCAAAGCTAAAACACAAAAAAAAAAATTCTAGCAAAATATCAAAGCTAAAAGCTGGCAAAAATTTGCAAAATTTGTTTATAAAAAAATTAAATAAATTATTTATAAAAAATAAAATAAATTATTTCTAAAAAATAAAAAAAAAATATTTCTAAAAAATAAAAAAAAAAATTATAAAAAAAATTTTAAACGGGAATTGAAACAAACCTACGCTACAACCCAGTAAAAGCGTGCCGCACCATATTTTATATTTTTCCTAAAAAAAGTAATCAGCAAAACATATCAATAGCATTTAAATAAAGAAATAAAAATTTTGAAGCATATCTGCAGGCGCAAGCGTCTATAATAACTGGCAGTAAAAGCACAGAACGCTGCTTCAACTAAGAAAAGTAGAAATCACAAAACTGAAAGGAGAAAAGGAATCACAACGACAATAACAACTAACATTAACGCATTTACTCAGCCAAACAACGACGCTGACGCCCAAGGGTATGCTAACAAATTGCGCAAATAAATAAACACACATACACAAGCAGCCATATGTAACGCAGCAAGTCGCTAGGTAAACGAAAATCGGCGCTACGCAATCAGCTAAAGCGACAAAGCATAAATTACAACTAATTGAGGCATACATTTAGGCGCATAATAAACAAATCTCAGCACAGCACTAGCGCAGTGACGTGACGCGCAGGCACACAACGCAAATAACTCATCTTTACTGCAAAAGTAGAGCAACCAACAGCGCAGGCGTGTGAATGCAAGAGTGTGGCAACCATAGCGTCCATGCATTTAGATGAAATATTGGCAATAGTGACGCGTAAAACATTGAAAAGCAACAACTACTAGTCAACGGCGCATAGCGCACACACCGCACTACACAAACACAAACAAAACGCGCAAATAAAGTTAGACGCAACGCACACAAGCACACGAAATGGCGTTCATTTGGCGGCGACGCTCAGCGTCCATTGTGAAAATCGTGGCCGTACTCACCGCCATCTGGTTCACAGTGGCGTTCTTCATCTACCACGATGATGCGGCACAAGGCAGCGGCAGCAACAAATGGAACGGCATGTCACTGGCGCTGAAAAGTGTCGCCGGTGGTGGTGGCGGCGGCGGTGCGGCCCCTAACGCGCTCGACGCTGAGCAGGGCATTTATGAAGCCGGTGGCGGTTTCGGCGTTGAACGTGGCGGCGTGGCAGCGGACGATGGTGGCGCCTACGTGGAGGGTGGTCGACGCGAACAGCGACGCGGTGTGGGCGATGTGCCGCCACTCGAGCACAATCAGCTGCTGGCAAATGAAGATATTGCCCAACGGGCGGCGGCTGGTGACGATGCAGCCGACGCGATTGTGGGCAATTTCGCGCCAGACCTTAATGTGGGCGATGAATCAGTGCAGAATAATGTGGTGGTGGCGGCGCAACCAAACGAACACGTCTATCGTGGCAAATTGATTGCAGGCAATAAACCCAGCAGGAGCGCCAACAAAAAGGTGCCCGAAGATGATGGTGAGTTGGACTGGCATTTTAGTCATGTTTTACATACTTACATACTATAGTATATATACATATTTACATATATAAATTTATAAAAAAGCATATATAAAGTAAATATGCACCTTTATATACATATATACATTTACTACACTTTGTTTTTGCTTAATTTTTGCTGCGCTTCACCGTTTTGTGTTCGGCGCTGACCGTGCGACATTTGCGCGCATTAATTTTATGGCGCTGCTGTCTATTTGTTTAAGTAGCCAGCTCATCAAATTAATTTCGTGCATTTATATACAAGCAAAATTAAATATATATACCCTTATTTACTTTATAAACCATTAGGCATTGTGCTAATTCCTGGCGTTTGCATTTTGCGGGTTTTGCTGATGTTTGCTAAAGCTGTTTGCTTTGTTGTTGTGTTTAGTGGTTGTTAAACGCTTAGCTGTTAATGCAAATGTCTAATTTGTGGCATCAGCATTTGGCGTGATATATTTTTTATTGCAAAAAGGTAGATATTGCATAAAACGGATTGTTATACTCTGAACAGTATATATGAGTTAGTTAGTTTGTAAGACCTAGAAAGGAACGTTGAAGACCCTCAAAAATGTATATAAATCTTCAGCTTAGGTTGAGTGAAATCTCTGATAGCACTTGGACTGCTATATGTGGTCCTTTGTGAAGCCATAAAAGAGAAGAACTCATGTGTTCGAACTTATAAATTAGCAAAACGCAACAAAAATTTGCACAGGCCTTTAGTTTCCATTCCCGACAGTTCTGTGTAATGTCTGAAGATGGGTATGCGCTCCCAAGAGTTTAAGGTTTGACCTCCCAAAGGCGAAACAGTCAAGAAAAAAGTGTTGAATAGTTTCAACCTCATCTTCTTCCATACAGCTTCTGCAGATGGCGCCTGATAAGATTCCCAACTTTACAGCATTGACACCAATAGGCACCAATGGCCTGTTAACAGCTCCACAACTTCAGAGATGCCAGCCTTACTGAGAGTAAAAAGATCATTAGATCTTTGCGATCGATCTTGGGCCAAAAGGCTTTTGCGACGGCGTATGTATCAATGGTGGCTTTGCTCTGACCAAACTTCCGCGAGGCCCAACTATCTAGCAGTAGAACACAAGAGGATATGGGAGCACCGACCTCCCATTCTACCGGTGGCGGTACTAGGGTGCCTTTCCTTGCTAGCTAGCTGGACAATTTCCTGCAATTCCGCTATGACCCGGCATCCATACCAGTGTTATCACGAAGACAATCGAGAGTATATTGATGGCGAGGTTAGGAACTCCACGACCAACTTTGAGCGCACTGTAAATGAGTTCAAGACTAGTACCGCCGATATGCTACCTGAGTAAAAGGTTATTTCTCGGAAGGAGGCTGCACTCCGGCGTAGCAGCAACTTGCAATACTCATGAAATCTGAAGCTGGAGTTGATAGAGAGCTCCTAAAGCTAAACCGCTCCACCAATCTTTGATTCATCCCTAAAGAAGCTCACTTGCCCTCGTCTTCAACGGCTTCTTCCCACTCACAGCTTCTTTGTCGATATATGATCAGAGAACGAATCGCCAGAGTTCGTTTTGGCGACTCCATGATTTAAGTGATCCGGTATGAAATAAAAGTGTATGAGGATGTCCGAGTGTTCAGATACAAGTTCTCGAGTTTCTTTGCAAATGTGCTCCTTTCTAGAGCCCTCCACAACTTCAAGGCTCCATAGAACCACTTTTGGTGAGAGACCCCACCTTTTGTTAATGGCTCCTCTATGGCAGTATAAGTCAACCATGTCTTCCTTGATTTTTCTTCGATATACGGCTTCCTATGATAAAAGCTTCGTATGAGGATAAGCACTAGGGATTCTACTGTATCTGCCGGTCACAGACGGATGTCTCCCATTTGGGACAGCGGTGTCACCGGGATCTTATATCTCCTAGTAAATAAAACCATCTCGGTTTTAATTCGGTTGATGGCAAGACCACTTCCGAAATCTCAATTCGTTACGACGCAGAGACACCCCCGCTTCAATTCATAGAACCTATTCACAAAAATTTCCTTTGACCAGAAGCCCATAAACCATGAACAGCTCATTAAGCTGAGCCTATTTAACAGTCGGTCTGCCCGCAGCGTCCTTACCCTCACTTGTTGTCAATATTATATAGTGGCTTGCTAATTATTAGAGACTTTTTCCATTCGCTCTAATAGTCGTGCTTTTCTCGCACTACTATTACCGGAATGAGCGCAGAGAATATTCTTTAAGACGATCTTGACAGAAGCATGGCAAAGAAAGTTAAAACCAAAAAAAAATTATTTTCGTGACGACATATCAAAAGAACACAACGTTCCTATACACTATTTGTAGAAAGCACGCTAGGAACAAGATTTGTCATATTTTTATGACGGCACACGCCTGTAGAATGGGGCTGAAAGATAGTTAAGAATGCAAGAAGTTTCAAGGGCCAGGTACCAGAGAAACAATGGAGCACCTCTTGTAAACTTGTTCTGCATTAGCAAGGCAACGCTTCATGGTATGAGATACTGGAAGAGGTATCGTTGGTGAGGCCGCAGTACCTATTAAAATACTAGTCATGGCCTGGCATCCTGATGACTTACTACTTCGGTTCGCTAAGGATCACAACTGACAAATGTTTAGCTCATTAGCCGACCAGACTAATCTAACTTTTGAGCTCACTAAATATCCTCTTTTCAAAATGTTATCTCATTGTGATCCTCTGTGAAAATTGATATTCTGAAAAGGGCTTAAGAACTTCAACTGTTTTGCTGACAAGAAAAAATTCTGCTATAGTAAATTTGATCAGGCATCCAGACTTAAAAGTAGAAGAGGAACCTTAAATGTTTTTTATAAATCTGAATAAAATACAAAAAAGTAGAAAGAGTAGAAAAAGTTTGACCAAGATGTTCTGGGCTTTGGAAGAACCTCCTAAGTCGCAATCAGTCCAAAGAATAATATAAGGTATCTTTAATTTTCTAAGTAAAAAAAGAAAGGAAAGAGATTAAAAAATGTCTGCAACGTCTCCAAATTTAATACATGCCTCAACCGAACTTGCTATAAACACCTTAAAGTCTGCAACATGAAACTGACATTGAAGAAGAACGCTTGCAAAAAATTGCATAAAATCAATGAAGCTCACAGAAATGCTGCGATAACTGCAATTATGGCTGCAAGCAGCATAGTCTCATATATACATATACATATATGTATATATGTATATACATACATACACACATCCACTTGTGGAAGCTTACAAAAGCACAAATCTCTAAAACATATAGTCAAACATGCAAAGCACAGCATGTGGCATGCCACATATAAAGCAATATTTGCTTTCTTACATTGTCTGAGCAAGCAGCGAACACTTTCGAAAGACGTGCAAGAAGAAACTATGCTATTGTGAATAAATATGTGCATAAATGCATATTTAAACATACATACATACAGAGGAATACTTGCAACAGCGCTTGCTGCAACGTTTTCGCTATTTACACAGCCACGCAAAGCTGCAGCCTTGCAACCATAAATATATTTACATACATATATGCACATATTTATGTATATATAATATATATATATAGAAAAAACTTTATACATATATACATAGATCTTTATATAAATAATCGTAGTGCTGCGCCTTGCGCTTCCTCAACACGACATTCGTCAATTGAGCGCGAATGCTTGTCGTCCACAATTCATCTGACGGCTGGCATTTAAGATTTTCATCGTTGTTGGCAAAAGATTAAAGTGCGATTTAAATGCGCCTTCGGCTTAAATTGCCGCGCCACGCAAACTTCAGTTGCGCGCTTGAGCCGCAGCCAGCCACTGTGCCTGCCACATGCCACATTGTACTTGCGCCGGCACTTGGTTGCCAATGATGTGGCAGTGAAGTGCAAAGTGATTGCTGCTGTTACTCTCGTCGTTGTAGTTGTTGTTGTCGTCGTTGGCATGAATGTAATGTTGCAAATCACTAAACGCACACGGACACACATACAAACACAGCCACAAAGATATTGTTATAGTCTACTGTCGCTTGAATGGGTGCTTTTCGTTGTTGTTGTTGTTGCTTTCTTGAAAGCATTTTGCGTTTTTATTTATTTCTAGTTGTAACTTTTAATTTGCCTATTCGTTTTTATTGTTATTGTTGTGGCCTACATGTTGTCAATGTATTCGCACGACGCTGATTTACGAGCGTTTATAGCCGGCCCAAGCAATTACGCAGACAAATGGTTTTGAGAATCCGTTTTTAAATAGTTGCTGGCACATTCTTCCCTTTAATTGCGCTATTTATTGAGGAGGCAAGAATTCTGGCATCGTTAGGCATATTTAGTGCCACGAAGGGTACCTAGACTCCGCGTTGTTACACAAAAGGTTTCTGTATTTCTAAGATTGGATAGTGTGCATGTCCTCTTTTAAGGGTCTGTGTTTATTCGAAAGAATTTCAAAAGGTATCTCTGTATGTTAGGCTTCGTCTTAAAATGAAGATCCGTTTGCACATCTAAAGCTCATACTGTTAAAGGTTATTTTGGACCAGGTAACATAACAGGAAGCCCAAGAAAAATTCATGAAATAAAGTTCTACTTCTCTTTGTTTTTCTCTTTTTTTCTCTCTCTCTATCTTTGCTCTCTCTCCCTCTATCCCTTGCTTTCTATTTCTGTTTTTCTCTTTCTCTTCCTCGCTCTTACTCTTCTCCCCTCTCTCAGTTTTCACTCTCTTTCTCCCTCTCTCTTCTTTTCTCCCTATTTCCTTTGCTCTCTCCCTCATTTTTTCTCTCTTTAGTCTATTTCTCTCTCGCTATCTTCTTTTCTCCTTTTCTTTTTTTCTTTCTCTCTTTTTTTCTTCGTTTATCTCTCTGACTCTCCCTCCTTCCATTTCTCCTACTCCTTAGATGTTGAAGATCTTTCTTTCTTACTCCTGCTGATGGGGTCACAAGTGAGGCTAACCTTGCTTCTTGTATTCCTTTTATAGAAATCGTAACGAGCTCGGATCAGTATCTACCATAATCATTACCCCAATTTTTTTCGGAAACATTCTTTCGTTGAGTGTGAGTAGTACCATGACTAGCCGGATCTTTTTGAGTAACAATCCACTAATTTATGGCGCCTCAGACTATTGCCAAAGACACATACTCACATTATACTATGTGATTTAGAAAGTATAAGCTTTTCCAACATACTTGTGTTCCTAAATCGATTAAGGCGAGATTTTGGGTCCTTAGATTAGATTAGATTTAAAGATGAGAAATGTACCGCGACCTTAGGTCTATTGTGCCCTCTCATAAATCACATGGACTCACTTAGCCCCAGCGCATTGATGAAGTCCAATAGACTACCGGGTGCTAGTGAGGCGACGCGATCCCAATCTAGAAACATAGATCCAAGGGCCTTAATCCTGCGTCTACAAACTGCTGTGGGTCCTTAAGACCCGAGAAAGGTAAAAGAAATTATGTTAGGAAGCTAGTTATCAGATTTCAAAGAATATAGCTGAGTACTATTTTCGAAGGTTTCATTATAGCTGCCCTAAAAGACTCCCAATTGTTTTCAATAAGAAAAGGTACAGAGATTGTGAGAGTAAATCATTTAAACACCTTAATAAAGTGCCCCACTTGAACTCGATTTATAAATATTAATATTTTAGAAAATGTTTTGCTAGTGTTTTCATCGCTTATTTGAGCGAAGTAACCTTCCACTTGCCAACAGGTGCTACATCGTACTAAGTAGGCAATTGAGAAGTAAAGTCGCCTCACGCCAAACAAAACCATAAGTCACTCATCATCCCCGCCCTGCTTTATAATGCAGAGGCTTGGACGATGACAATATCTGATGAGAACTTTCGATTCAAATTAACGTGACTTAGAAAAGAAACAGCGATTTTTTATGATTATCTTCATCTTGATTTTAAAAGGTTATTGAACAGCTACTACATATATGCTCTAGTGACCCGTTCTGAGACTTATGTTCGGAGATTATAGCGTTGCCTTAGATAATAAGTCCTGCATTATTTCGTGAAGATATTTTAACAAAAAATCAGTTTTATATAGGACTTGGTTTTCATCGATCAATTTGTAAGGAAGGTATAGCCTATATTATAACCTATAATATAACCAATAGTATATCCTATAGTATAACCAATAGTATAACCTATAGTATATCCTATAGTATAACCTATAGTATAACCTGTAGTATACCCTATAGTGCTCAGATTTCAATGTATCCGATAATTGAGCAACTTTTTGGGAAGAAAATGATATGCATATAAAATTCAGATATATATCTCTAAGCCTGAGGACTACTTGCAATGCTGCTCGTCTTTAAAGTCACGATAAACACATTATCTATTTCATTATAAGGGGTAGAAGGCGGCTTCACATAATTCTATGGGAAATACGCACATAATTTTCCTGCCTCACTTCAACAGCACGAGCCCATATACTTTTGTTGCTCTATTTTACTCGTTTTTCGCCTTCAATTGCTGCCGCCAACTCATGTGGCAAACAATAAAACGCATTTTCTGCCTCCAACCACATTCATAATTCTAAGCATGCGCCAGCGCTGCGGGCTAATAAGCATGTGTGTGTCATGTCATATATCAAAAAGAATTATTGAATGTCCAAATATACTAAACGTTATATATGAAAGTCTAACTATATGCGTGTGTGTGTGTGTTTTTGTGTACAGACAGCGATTTTTTCTAGCAGTCGCATGCTATTCACTTTACTGGCAACCATAATGAATGGCTGTGTGGTAAATTAACTGAAATAAAAAGTACAGCTGAATGCAAAAAAATGGCAGAAAAATCTCAAATTTAGCAAAATCATCGTTGCAGATAATTGCTTGATAACTGATTGCACTAAATTGCATTGGGAGCGCTGATTGCAACGCGCAGCAGCAACAGTTCACTAAACACAGAGATGGGTCAAGAGCACGCTTCTTAATTGGATTGCTGTTAAGCAATCTGTTAGGTAGTCACAGAAACCCGCGTATATTTATTAATATAGCGAGAGTAAAAGAAAATTTCAACAGTTTTGCTAGCGGCATATTTAGCGCAAAGTTCTTGAAAATATGCATGAATAATCTATCCAATAGTGGAACGGCAATACTGTCCAGTCTATGGCATCATAGTTGATAGTGGTTTCTACCGATAATAAGTCTTCAACGGGCAACTGACTGAGTCAAGGTATGACAAAGAAGGATCGCCCCTATATTGCAAATAAATACTTTATTTGACTATTACTTATCTCAGAAAACTTGCTCAATACATAATTATCTTGACCTCAACGTGGTTGTTGAGTTCAGCCACTTTCATGACAAAACTTCTGAAAGAGTAGAAATGCTCTAACGCTGTAAACAGTCCACTATTGTATAACAGATCAATTGAAAAGTCTTCGGCCTACCTTATTAGAACACATTTTTTGGCAAAACTCGCTATTTTTATTCAATATGGTTCTGTGCAAGGGGGTTACACTGATTTTAGCGATCCTCAAACTTTTCGATAAAGTTTTTGTAGTACGATTTATCCTTCGCTTCAAATCAGCCCTCAGTTTTGGATATCACTTCTTTCTTCGACGAAAATTTCTTCCCAACGAACATTCTTTTGTGATATGGAAATAGGAAATAATCGCTGAAAGCCAGATCTGGAGAATGATACTGTGGATAAGGGATCAATTCGAAGCCCAATTCATACATTTTTGCCTTCATTTTCATTGACTTGTAACACGATACATTGGCTTGGGGTAACAGTACCATTTTTTCTTCAAATTTTGCTTTTTTTATGCGATTCCCTACTTCAAACAATACAATAGCGGCTGTTGATAGTCCTTATTTTATTCAAGCTGGCCAATAAAAAATACAGACCTTGACTGCCGACTTTTGCATTTTTCCACGCTTTGGAGTGGGTTCATCTTGTGCAGTTCACCCCGATGACAGCTTATTCAACTTCGGAGTGAAATTGATGCAGCCATGTTTCATCCATTGTCACATATCGACTTAAAACTTCGGACTTATTACTCTTGAGCACCTCCAAATACTGCACCGAATCTTCAACCCATGACTGCTTTTGATCAAAAGTGAGCCCGCACGGCATCCACTTGGCACAGAGTTTTCTCATACCCAACTATTCGTGATCGGTTGATATCTCTAGAGTGTTTGCTATCTCGAACAACTACACTTTACAGTCATCCAATATTGTTTTTTGGACTTTTTTGAGGTTTCGTCGGTAACAACTTCTGTTGGGCGTTCACTGCGTTCAACATCTTCGGTGCTCATTTCACCTTGTCTAAGCTTTGCTGGGTGATTTTCCTGGGGCAGTGTCCGGAAACTGAGGATGTTCCTTGCGTATCCAGAGTATATTTGGTCTAAGACCAAAAGTCGTAAACTGCTTGAGCCATATGTTAAAGAATCGTTTCTGGCCACTCCCAAGTAAATGGCAATCAGAGAACTTTTATCACTTGCGTGAACTTCAACACATGACTCTATCCTCAGAAAACTCATCATCGAGCCAAGTTTTTGTTCAAAAAACAATACTTATATTGTCAACAACACGTGAAATTGCTTTTTATCAATTTTTTCACAATAATAAAAATTACTTCACTCAAAATGATATAGTTCACGAACTAATGATCCGAGAGCTGTCAAATTTGTACACGGCCCTTCTTAAGGTTAAGACTAGCTAACAATTGTATAGGTTTAACGCTAGTAGCGCCAGCTATTGACATGTTGGGTGAGCACTAACGCTACAGTCTACCATATATAATACATATCTGATCTCATTTCTGTGCTTCAATCCAACAAGAGCCCGTTCTCAATTTCAATATTACATTTCCTACCACTACTGGCCCCTAGTGCAAACCCTTCATTGAATTTTATGCCAATTTCGTATTAATTTGTTATCCACTTGCAATTATTTGAAATTTCAACCAAAGTTTCTACTCTAAAAAGCATTTCCAATTC
Source organism: Bactrocera dorsalis (assembly GCF_023373825.1). Classification (NCBI taxonomy): domain Eukaryota; kingdom Metazoa; phylum Arthropoda; class Insecta; order Diptera; family Tephritidae; genus Bactrocera; species Bactrocera dorsalis. Next base: position 11,940,619 of record NC_064305.1, read on the forward strand.
TCCCGACAGCTCAACAATCACTAAGTGGCGCACCGCTAGGGTCCTCATTCCTAAAATTAATACTTCAATACGTAGCAAAGCTTTCCAACCACATTCGATAACTGCTCCGAAAACACACTTCATTCGTTGGGCGAGCGTAATATTTCGCAAACAATGCTTTTATGAGCGCACAAAACTGTGCTATGGCAAAAACAACAGCGAACAATACACCATAGAAATGCGTAAAACAAAAGCATAAATAACGCAAATGAACTCGAAACTGGCATTTCAGCATTTTTCCGCTCAACCCACCTAAACTCAAGCCTGCTAACTGAACTAAAGCATTACCTCGGCACAATTTCGTTGAATGAGCGTGTGAGCGCACTACAGTTATAAGCTCAGAAATTATATAACAGTAGTTGTATTTATGTGTGTATATTGATATACGTATATATTTGTTTATATGTATTATATGTATTATATATATTTGTGTATTTGTATATATGCGTGTGTGCATGAGTGTGCATCATAAATTCATTGACTTTCCATATTTTATTACCATTCAAATTTTGCCGCTATTCAACTTTTCTACACCATTCAATTTACCGCTGCTCTATGCAATTTTTTTTTTCTCTCGATTTTCCGCATATATGCTGGTGAATTTGCAATTTAGTGCCATCTTTTTTTGCTATTGCTTGCATGCGTTTGGCTGCGTACTTCACAGCATGCAGAGTGTTGCGCCTTATTGTGGCTGACAACAAGCAGCAAATTCCTAATAAAATTCTATTTACGCATTATATATGAGCACATTAGGGTGAGCCAAAATAAAAAGAAAAATATTAATAGTGAAGATTTATTGATTATAATTCACCATAATACAAAGGAAAAACATCCTTGCAAGACAAGTTTTTTATTTAATTTTCAACGGAGTCGCTGAGTTGAGTTGGATATTACTTTGGCTCACCCTAATATATATTACATATGCAGATTATATATATACTACCTATGCTAACATATATCTACGTATATACTGCCTTTCGCTTTGTCGGTTCAGGAAAATATATACACATATGCATTATAAAGGGTATTTTTTTAGATATGTGATTTTCAAGAGAAAATTAAACGAATAAAATCTAATGTTCAAGTCAAGAATTTAGCTTTGTTAAAGGTACGAGGACTTGCCATTATGTTTTAAAAGTGATTTCGGCAACCGCCTCGAATAAATTCCAGCTGAGTAGCTCATTTTTCGGTTACTTTTTGCAGCCATTTGACCGCAAGTCTCTTTCAAGACGTCAATAGCCTCGAGTTTATCTGCGTAGACAAGGGAATTTAAAGGATGGAGTTCCACAAGGTTCTGTGCTTGGCCCATTGTTGTGGAACTTGTGTGTGACTGGGTGTTGCATCTCCCACAGCCGAAGCAGGTACAGATCATCGGAGACGCGGATGATATTACCAAAACTGTAGTGACGAAAGAACTTGGACAACTTGGAAACCTGTACAATCAAGCGGCGGCAACGATTAAAGAATAGGTCAAACAAATCTTCAACTCGCTGGGCAAAAACACAGAAGTTGTGCTGATCACAAGTAGGAAAAAGCTCGAAGACATCAAACTAAATATCGACGGCCATAGTATCATGACTCAGAAGTCCATGAAGTACCTAGGTGTACTGACAGACAATAGATGTATCTGACAAAGTAGCACGTACAACGGTCGCTCTAGCGAAAATTATGGCCAGCATTGGCGAACCAAGCCAAAATAGGCGTGTACTATTGGCCAAAGAGAGCCAATCAATTCTGATGTAAGCAGCGCCCATATGGAGAGCACCACTACAGTAATAGACATATGCTAGGGAAGCGAAATTTGCAATGCGGTTCAGTGACGTTAAGGTCACATGTGCTTTTCTCACGGTTTCCGACGAAGCGGTTGAAATTATAGCGGACTTCAGGCCACCTGAGATAATGGCCGTGGAACTCAAAAGAGTATGCGACAGGTCCACAAGACTGGGCAGGCGATTAACGGTGGAAGAGCAAAAGGATGAGAGGCAAACAAGCCTCAATGATTGGTAAACACGATGCGGATCCAGCTACAATGGGGAGATGGACCCACAGGCTAATTAAAAGTGTACAAGCATGGTTAGATAGGAAACATGGAAAAACAGATTTCTACTTGACGCTGTTTTTGAAGGGGCACGGGAGTTGTAGAGAGTATCTTCACAAATATGGCCATGACGACTGGACAAATTGTTCCTTCTACGACAGCGGTAGAGGAAACGCGCTGCACATCTTCCTCTTCTGTTTTTTCTGTCGACGGTATGGAGAATGAATGAGAAGTAGGCCAGAATGACGGGACTGACAAACTGAACGGCTAAACTTCGTCTCACGATGTAATGCCTAACGTCCGTCCGTGGGACAAATAACAAGCAATGAAGATGGAGTTAAGTTAAGTTAAGGTTTAGTACGTAGACGTATTGGTCTCCGCTTTCTTTCGAAGATTTCCCCTCCAAAATAAAAAAGCCAAAAAAGCGAATTTATATAACTCAACAAACAATAGTCCAGCAATGTTAAATTGCACATCTAGAAGGTTACGACTCAAGATAATCGGCTCACCAAAAGGTTTCTTCAATATGATTTTCTTTTAACCAAAGGTTCTCCACAAGAAATCAAGTATAATTCAAGTAACGGCTATCAAAAAAACCAACTCCGAAAAATTTATTGCATCATTGAAAGCTACACATCTCAAACAACACCCATTATATGCCTTAAACACAAAATAAACTGTTTGCTTCTCCCCTTTCCACTTGTCCTTATTATCTTCTTATTATTTTCGCCACATAAAAAGTGAAATAAAAATAGAAAATTAACTACACGCATAAAATAGCAGCTCAGACTATTCATGAATTGTCCCTTAAGCTTTTAAGCGGATTTATGCTGCGAAATAAGCCACTTTTTTCAACACATACATAGACACATAGTACTTACATGCATATTCACACACATATGGACACAAAAATATATGCAACAAAATATAATCTCATTCTCTTCCACATAAACATATTTTTATGATTTTTCTCTCACTTCTAACCACATTTAACTGTTATTAAATATGAATTTACGCCTTATCTGCTGCCCACTCTGGCATCCTTTTTCCCGGCGCCAAATCCTTGACGCTAGCTAATCCTTCTTTATTGCTCGTGTTGCAATTTTATCGTCACATAACTTTTGTTAACAATTCCCAGTTTTTTGTGTTTATATTTTTATTTATTTCATAACTTTTATGATTTCCATTGTTTGCACCCAATTTTATGGGTTTAAATGAAATATGTGCACTTTATTTCTATAGCAGCGTTTCAATGTGTTAAAGGCTACAGTTGATTGCATAAATTTATTAAACGAAAAATATTTAAAAGCAGTTTAAGTTATTGTAGTGGAGCTGAACGTGTTATGTTGTTGAAAAAAAAAAATGAATTAAAAGTTGTCTTCATGTGGCTTAGGCGCCAAATTTGGAGCAAAAAACGCAGTTGAGTTTGAACTACTTCACTTGGGAAGCATACATTTAGGAGTCACGATTTTTCCTTCCATTTTGGAAATTTCGAAAATTGGTACTCAAATACTTCTTGGTGATTATCTTTCTCTGATTTTGTTTCGACCATTTGTATGAGAACTATATGCTATAGCAATCTAATCTAAGCAATATGTTCGGATATTGTCTTGGACAATAATCCTTTGGGTAACTTTGTAAAGATCCTAGACCTGCAGTTTTTAAAATATCGACATGAAATTTTGCATACGCCCTTTTCTTCCTAAGAAGCTGCTCACGTGTTGGAATCGCCGATATCGGACCACTATATCATATAGCTGCCATACAAACAAAACGATCAAATACATGTCCTTGTAAGAAAAAATTTTTTATCTGAAGAGATATCTTGACAAAATTTGGCAAGGATAATTAAATTAGGTAATGATATAATCTGTGAAGAAATTGTTCAGATCGGATAACTATATCATATGGCTGCCATACAAACTAAACGATCAAATACATATCTTTGTATGGAAAAGTTTTTTATCTGAAGAGATATCGTGACAAAATTTGGCAAGGATTATTAAATTAGGTAAAGGTATAATCTGTGAAGAAATTGTTCAGATCGGATAACTATAGCATATAGCTGCCATACAAGTTGAACGATCGTAATTAAGTACTTGTATGGAAAACTTTTTTGTTTAACGAGATATCTTCACGAAATTTTGCTGCGATTATTTGCTAAAAGAAAGCTGTAAACTCTGAAGAAATTATTCATATCGGATAACTATAGCATATAGCTGACATACAAGTTGAACGATCGTAATCAAGTGCTTGTATGGAAAACTTTTTTGGTTAACGAGATATCGTCACGAAATTTTACATAAACTTTTTTCGAAGTCAGTGTTGTAATCTCCGAAGAAATTTTTTGGACTGGATCATTATAGCATATAGCTGTCATACAAACTTCGCTGACCAATCAAATTGCTGAATGGAATCTTTTGTATATCTAATGGATTTTATAGTCTCTGTTGAGCTACCAAGCTTTTTTGATAGCTTCGAATCGCGATATAAAACAACGACGATATATATTTACAAAATATTTATTAATATAAATATATATAATACAACAAGTAGAAAGTTACGTGGCTGGTGGTTTATTAGGTGAAATGCCTGCCTGTCTGCAGGTAGCGAGTATAAGAACCGAACAAGAAAATAATGCGTGTGCCGGTATCGAATGTAAAAAGCGAACTGATAACTAAGATGCTAGGCTTAGGCAAAGCTAAGCTTAATTGTTCTAACATGTATGTATGTATAAACATATTAAAGGATAAAGGGAAATGAGGAATTAGAATAACGAGTAATGTGTGGTGGATATGCACAATTAGAGTGACCAGATAACAATTAATATAAAGTATTTAATATTTACAATGTTTTCTCACCACAGTTGGCGGAATATACGTGTGCGTATTAATTTAGTTAATTTAAGTATAAATAATAACTTAAGATTAATACTACTCATTATTGGTAGTTCCATAGTGAAAGGAGCTGCTCCGAACATCCTCCACCCGTTGAAAGGTCTAACTTTCAAAAGAATCTTTGACAGGTAAAACGCACAGTTTATTGATAGCTCGACGCATCATGCCGGTAGACGTACGAAGAACGGCTACTCTTGCAACCCCGTCTGTCCCAGTGACAACTTCTGTAACACGACCCAAGGGCCATTTAAGAGGTGCTGAATTTTCGTCTTTGATGCATACGATGTCATTGACTGCAATGTTTGGGTGTGGTTTACGCCACTTTGCTCGTTGTTGTAGAATAGTAAGATATTCTTCACTCCATCGCTTCCAAAATATTTGTTGTATGTAGGTAACCTGCTGCCAGCGGTCTAAACGATTGCAGTTTAGATGCGTGAGGTTCGGCTCAGGAATAGCGATAAGAGGACCACCAATGAGAAAATGTCCGGGCGTCAGTACATCAAGATCTTCTGGATTTTCTGAAAGTGGTACAAGAGGTCTTGAATTAATTACTGCTGAGATTTGAAATACTAAGGTGCGTAATTCTTCAAAACCAAGAAGCGACGAACCAACGGAGCGATAGAAGTGCTTTTTTGCCATTTTTACTGCTGCCTCCCACAGACCGCCAAAATGTGGTGATCGAGGAGGTATAAAACGCCAATCTATCCCATTATTAAGGCAGTAAGCGTGAACTTGGTTGCGATGATTTTCACTAAGAAATAGCTCGCGTAAATCCTTCAGCTCGTTCTTGGCGCCAACAAAATTTGTAGCATTGTCTGACCAAATGCAACTTGGTATGCCACGAGTAGCTATAAAGCGCTTAAGTGCATCAAGAAAAGAGCCTGTTGAAAGATCTTTCACCAGTTCCATCCACACGGCTTTTGTGGCGAAGCAAATGAATACGCTAACATAGCATTTTTGAGGTGCTTTCTTACGCGTTTCCGGTTTGAAATAAAATGGTCCACAGTAGTCTATGCCTGTAACGATAAAGGGCCGAGATGCGTGGATGCGTTCCTTAGGCAAGTCAGCCATGATGTGCTCGACGAGGCGTGGTTTCGATCTGCAACATATAATACATTTTCGTAGAACACTCGCAATAGTTTTTCTGCCACCTATAGGCCAAAATTGCATACGAATGGAGGCAAGTAGAGACTGAGGACCTGCATGGTGATACTTTCGATGAAAATGAGTGATTATTGACGACGTCAGTGGGTGATCTTTTGGTAAAATCATTGGATGACGTGCTTCAAAGTCTAATGTTGAGTTCTTTAAACGACCTCCAACTCGTATAATTCCAAATTCATCCAAAAATGGCGATAACGAAGCGATTTTACTTGATGTGTGTACAAAGTTGTTCTTCTTCAGGGCGACGATCTCTGACCACAATTGCGCTCTTTGGACTAGGCGTATGAGCAATTGAGTCCCACGATGGATATCTGTAGTTGTGAGCTGTGATCCTTTCGATTTTATAAATTTGTATATATAGCCAAAGATACGCTGCATTGTTCCGAACGAGTTGATATATTTGAACGAAAAGGTTATGTCAGGTCTATCAGATAAGATGTGCAAAACCTTTTGACGAGTTTCTGGTAGAGATATGTGAGATGCGCATGGTTGTGGCCACGAGGATTCGACGTTTTCCAAAAATTGTGGACCATACGTCCAAAGCCTTGACCTTAGAAGCTCCTTTGGTGTAGCGCCCTTTGATAGGATGTCAGCAGGATTCATGGAGGTGGGAACGTAACGCCACTGCATGCCTTCAGTTAATTGCTGTATAGCGCAAATTCGATTGGCAACAAATACGTTGAACTTTGAGGGTTCCTCTCGCAGCCATGAGAGAACCACTGACTATACCGACCAGCAATTATAAGAGCAATCAAATATATTAATTTACCTTAATTCAGATAATAATTGCGCCAGTAAGGCGGCCGCGCAAAGCTCTAATTTGGCACCGTCAGCGTTCTAAGAGGAGCGACACGAGCCTTGGAGCACAACAAGTGGACTTTAATGTCATTATCCTTAACTGAGCGAACGTAAACACAAGCGCCGTATGCTTCCAGGCTGGCATCACAAAATGCATGTATTTGAACAGTAGCGCCAGGCTGAAGAACATAGCGCGGAAATGAAGTGTGTTGAAGATCAATAAAATCGTTACAAAATGCTAACCATGCTGTGCATATGGAAAGTGGTAAGCTTTCATCCCAATCAAGCTTGTCTCTCCACATCCTTTGCAATAGTATTTTAGCTCTCGTAAGTGTAGGACCAATCAGACCTAATGGGTCGTAGAAACGTGCTATGGTAGACAATACGGAACGCTTGGAACATTTTTCCGATGTTTGCTGAGGTTTATATTTAAACAAAAAGACGTCCTTCAATGGATTCCAAACAAGTCCGAGAGTTTTGACAATATCGCTGGATTCATCGAAACTAAGAAAACTTTCTCTATCAGCAACAGGAATTTCGCTGAGAACATCTGAGTTGTTAGAGCACCACTTTCTTAACTGAAAACGACCTTTAGAAAGTAGGTTTGTAGTTTGTTGCCTGATTTGTTGTACTTCCTCTACTGAACTTCCTCCAGAGATAAGATCATCTACATAGAAATCGCGAAGAACGATTTCTGAACCAAGTGGATAAGATGAGGATTCATCTAATGCTAGCTGATGCATAGTTCGTATAGCCAAGAACGCAGCAGGCTTGGTGCCGTATGTGACCGTGTCTAACTTGTATATACGTAATTTTTCTTCTGGGGAATCTCGCCATAGTATGCATTGAAGCATATTGTCTGGAGGTGTCACGCGAACACATCGATACATCTTGCAAATGTCCCCAGTGAGTGCAATTGGAAAGGTACGAAAACGAACGAGAATGTTGAAAAGTTTGGGTTGAATGGTAGGACCAGTCATGAGTATGTCATTTAGTGATAACCCTGAAGTTGTAGCCGCAGAACCGTCAAAAACAACTCGCAACTTCGTCGACGTACTATCATCCTTGATAACACAATGATGAGGTAGAAAGTACTTGCAATTGAAAATCATTCTTTCAGAAACTAACGACATATGACCAAGCTGCTGATATTCCTTCATGAATGAACTATATTTCGCCTTCAAATTAGGATTTCTACTAAATTTGCGTTCAATATTCTCAAATCTGCGTCTAGCAGCTAAATATGAATCTCCAAGTGAATCTAAGCTGCACTTAATGGGTAAGCGAACCGAATACTCGCCCGAAGGTAAGCGTGAATAATTATTTTTGAAATGTTCCTCACACTCGAGGTCTTCTTTAGAAGTTTTGGTAATTGGTTCATGAATATGTTCGATTTCCCAAAAACGGCGAACTAATTTGTCTAACTGGATATCGTTATCAATTCCACTAGAAGATCTCTGGCTTACAATAAATGTCGATAGTTGAGGAGTTTGCTGCCAACCACCAGATAAAACCCATCCCAGTCGAGTTTTTTGAAGAATGGGTAAGCCAGGTATCAATTTTATCTTCCCCATACAAATGAGTTTGAAGAAGAGTCCTGCTCCGATGAGCATGTCGATGCGTTGTGGTATGTTGAAAGCAGGATCGGCTAGTTGGATATTCGAAGGAACATTCCAATCATCGGTCATGACTGAAGTTCCCGGTTGATTATCAGTAATCGTTTGAGCGACAAGAGCAGTAATGTTTGTTGAATAATCTGAAGTCCGCGACTTTAGTACGAGATTAACTGAGCATCCGTCTGTTGGAAAATTGGCATCTCCAATTCCAGAAACCGAAGCGAAGGATTTAGATTTAGGCAGTTGAAGTTGGTTTGCGAAGCGACTTGTGACGAAGTGAATCTGTGAGCCAGAGTCCAAAAGTGAGCGACAAGGTACGAAAGTTCCGGAACGATTCTTTACTAAAACGATTGCTGTTGCTAAAAGCACAACATCAGATGGAGATCGGGAAGCAGAGATGTCAGGCTGCGTTGGCAGCGTTGCAGTCATGGCATTAGCTTGGACAGAGTTCGATACTAATGGTAAATCGTTACTATTAACTGATGGTAACCGATTAAAATGTAAAAGCGTGTGATGCTTTGAATGACATTTTCGACAATTACTAGATTTGCAGTCTCGCATCTGATGGCCTTTCTTTAAACAGTTTAAACATAGTAAAAGTTTCTTAACTTCTTTCTGACGAATATTAGGCGAAAGATTTAAAAACCGTTGGCAATTATAAATCAAATGTTCAGCATTTCCACAAAATACACAAACACCCAGTAAGCTATTTGAAGCAACAAAGGATTTTCTTTGATGTGTACTCACGGTTTTTCCGGTTTTACCAAATGTTTCAGCTTGTGTTTGTAATGCATGCTCTACGTTCTCGAGGGTACGACATCGATGTTCTAAAAATGCAGCTAATGATTCCCACGATGGTAACTCGTTTATTGACCAACTTTCTTCCCATTTTGCTTGAGTTACTTTGTCCAACTTTTGCGTTAAAAACTGTACCACTATGCAGTCCGCTATTTGCTCTTTGGAGCCAAGTGACTGCAACGCACATATATGCGAATTGACCTTGTCCGACAACGCTCGCAGCTTGCTGACAGTACCATCTGCTTTGTCCATCCCGAAAATCTCCCTGATATGTGCCTGAAAAATAAGACGTTTATTATCAAATCGTTTAATGAGAAGATCTAATGCGATTTTATAATTAGCCTCATTTATTTCCAACGATCGTATGGTGTCAAGAGCAGCACCACTCAAGCAGGAACGCAAATGTTGCAATTTGTCCACATCGCTTAGGTCGCTGTCCTTATCGATGACTGATGAGAACATCGAATAGAAATTTGTCCACTCTATATAAGATCCACTGAATTTAGGCAACGTTAATTGAGGCAAACGAGAACGATTAGTATTCACAATAATAGGCTGGAATTCATTGCTGTTCATCTTGAATGTGGAACAATGTTGAGAAGCGCTACGCTTTCCAATTTCACGTTGTAGGGTAGCTTTCAACTGAACCAAATTCGTATCAAATTGTGTAAGTAAATCACTTCCAATAGATTCAAAGTCATGCTCTTCCAAGCTTGTGTGTGCAGCCAAGAAATTCGATTTCAGTTCGTTAACTGAATCAATTATTGCCGCTAAAGCATACTCGTCCATGCTTTGCAACCGCTCCGAGTCCATATCAGCACTTATGCATTCAAGGCGCTTATACATGGCCTGTGTCTTCAACTTCAAAAATGTCACCCTGCCCATTGGTGAATGCTGACTTATGGGACTCGCATTGGCAGGAATGTCTCCAGCTGGAGTACCACCGATTGATTGGTTTAACGACATATCCAAAAAATTTAGCCAATTAAAAATTAAACAAGGTTAGGTGATCAGCGCGGTAATGTATAGCGGATAACCGTACCGAACCGTTGAAGAAATTAGCGGCACCCGATAAACGGTGCTTACGGTATTAAGTTACGTTAGAAATGTTTTCGCTTAAATATCCAAATTTACCGTAGTAGCGCTTTCTAGAAATCACGCCACTATTTTGCCACAAATCAAATAGGTTTTAAACCACGAGTTTGATTTATCTATTGTTCACTGCAAAATATGTCCACACTAATGTTACACTAGCACGGTGGCGCACGAACTAATAGTTTGATAGTTAATGTTAAGTATAACTATATCACCAATAAACACACACAGCGATCACGTCGGGGTCACCAAAATGTTGAGCTACCAAGCTTTTTTGATAGCTTCGAATCGCGATATAAAACAACGACGATATATATTTACAAAATATTTATTAATATAAATATATATAATACAACAAGTAGAAAGTTACGTGGCTGGTGGTTTATTAGGTGAAATGCCTGCCTGTCTGCAGGTAGCGAGTATAAGAACCGAACAAGAAAATAATGCGTGTGCCGGTATCGAATGTAAAAAGCGAACTGATAACTAAGATGCTAGGCTTAGGCAAAGCTAAGCTTAATTGTTCTAACATGTATGTATGTATAAACATATTAAAGGATAAAGGGAAATGAGGAATTAGAATAACGAGTAATGTGTGGTGGATATGCACAATTAGAGTGACCAGATAACAATTAATATAAAGTATTTAATATTTACAATGTTTTCTCACCACAGTTGGCGGAATATACGTGTGCGTATTAATTTAGTTAATTTAAGTATAAATAATAACTTAAGATTAATACTACTCATTATTGGTAGTTCCATAGTGAAAGGAGCTGCTCCGAACAGTCTCGATGCAACCGAATTGGACTTTTTATGTTTTTATTATGTCTTTAAAATATTAATTCATCAATATGACATTTTTTAAAATTAAAATTTTTTTTTTTTTAATAATTATTATGCTGTCCCATTATAAAATAATTTCCTCCCCGTTTACACACACAAATACTAAATCACATTTGTATAAATATACCTCTCATACATATATAGAATAATGGTGCATGTTGCATGTCAATGTCATAAATAACAAAACCTATTTGCATTACATCAAATGTGGGGGAAAAATCACTCAGCGAACGACCAAGCTGCTGTGCTATCCTAGGGACGCCTAAGAGTATGCTATAAATATGCAATTAAGTGCCATAGCGGCCCACAGACCAGAAGAAATATATCTGCGCCACCAACGGAACAACTGAGCATATATACCTACATATATGATTGTGGAAGCTCTTCGTATATGCCTTCGATATGCATCAGTTTTATAAAATTTATTTAAAAAAAATAATAATAAAAAAAATATTCCTAAAAGACGGAAAAATTGGGGGCGAAAATTGCAAAGCAAAAGTAAAAAAAAGATGATGGATGAGAGCATGTAAAGTAAAGCTGCAAAAAATAGCAATAATTGATCAACACAAGTCGCCAAAGTCTGAAACGAAAAATGAACGTGCAAAGGTTATATTGTGTGAAGAAAATGTTTGAACGAAAGCGAGAGCGAAAAAGTGAAAGACAAAAAATGACAACGAAGCCAAAATTGAAAAGTCAAAATGCAACCTAATACATATGTATGTATGTGCTTTTATTGCTTTCATACTACCGCAATGCCATTTTGTGGCTATGAGCTCGTCCTTCGTTTGCTTTATCCTAGTAAAGAGACCACTGCCGACTTGACAATGACAAATAGGCGTGTATTCATGAAAGTCTTATTAAAAAATGAAACTAAAGAAAAAAAACACAAAAAAAATTTTAAAGCAAATAAGCATTCATCACACAAGCCTCCGCAATGTCAATGTATGCAAAAATGTGCGAACGCCATTTTTTGTTGCTTTTCTTCCTTTCTTGTGTGTGCAGTCAACAAATTGTATTGAATGTGCTTACAAGCAAATGGGATAAAAAGTATTAGCAGTTTGGCAATTTGGCAATTTTTCAGTTTTCCTTACTTGCTGCGCTATTTTCCGCAGTATTGCTGGTTGAAAAGTGTTGGAAATCTTTTATATTCGATGTCTTTTTGTGGCTTTCTTATGTAAAGGCTTTAAGAAAATGTGTGTAACATTAACTCTCCATAGTTTTGGAAGTATATAGTATCCGGTTATCGTTTTTGATAATACGCAGCTGACCGGAAGCCGTTGTTAGACTTGCTTCGTGATTACTTATAACATGACTGTGTATTTTCCTCCAGCATCTTTATCAGAATACATTTAAGTTCTAACAATATTTAAAGCTCAATGGGGTAGTTAGGTTAGGTTAGATTAAGAGGTCAATCCCAACAGGTATCTCACTTGAACTCCTTAGAATACCGGTCCGTTGGATACTCATATTCTCCAGGTGCTCGTAGACAACTGACCCGCCGCTCGCTTATTATCTTGGAACGCCTTCTACCGAAGCACCGTTGCGGCGGAAAAAAATCAGTCCTATTACTTTCCGGACAAACCCTTTATATAAAAGCTCATAAAACTCTCATAATTCGACAAAACACTTCCAACCTATCACAAATTTGTTGCTACATCTTCTGATTCGTCGAAGATAAGACCGCCGAGATGTTTCAAACTCAGTCTGGCAAAAGCTGGAAAATACTGCAGGAAGTGCCTGAATTTTTCACCTCACCTTCCTCCATATAACTTTGACAACTTGCGCTCGGCAAGATTTTGAGCCTATTTAGTAACGTTAAGTAAGATTCCCTACGATTGCGGCAAGATGAACTTTGCCAGTATTTCAGAAGATCTCCTGCTTTCTACTCTAGGCCAAAAGAATCTTGCGGTCGCACAAGAACGGTTCGTCAAATAGCGCCTGTTAAGTGCACTCGAGACCCATTTTTGGAGTGCTAGAATATAAGATGGCCATGGAGATCCAACTCAATCACATTTCGATGTGAACGGGGAAAAAATGCCTCCTTTGGCTTGCTCATCGGCTTTGTAGTTACCAAAGACTCCGCTATGACTATGATCTATGATCTCTAAAAAAGCTTGATGCTATTTCAAGTGAGGACAGATATCTTTGAGTGCACAGTTAGCGAGCTCCTCGCTAGTATTGACGTTCTGCTGTCTAGACCGGGAGCTGAGTGGAGTTGAGTGTGCAAAATATGAGGACCGCACTCTATAAATAGTTTTGAACAAAGAAAAGCTTGCAGATTATGATTCTGAATGTTGCCGGGAGAATTATTGGTCCAATTTTTTTTTTACTCCATCCCCGATAAATTGGACGGAACAAATGCTTTACAATTTTAATTGTTTTTTTATTGAATATATCCAATTGTTTTTTATGATTAAAGATACTTATATCTACTCAATAGGAATAAAAAAAGAAAAAAATTAAAAATTCAAGAAGAAGAATTGTTGGAAAAAAAATTTATTACAAAAAATCAAATTTTTACATAAATTTAAAAAAAGTTAATTAACAATCTTTTTTGTTTTGACAGTCATTATTAATGCATTTGCATAACAAAATACAGCTATGTTGTGATTTTTTGCAAGAACAAGCCTGTGTTAGACATTTCGATGTGCATTTACAAGGCTGAATTAACAATTCGGGCAATGGTGGTTTCGTCAGTTTCCGTGGGTAAAATTTATCATATCTTTTTTCATAGCCTAATACAGTGTAATCAATAGGCTCTAGTAGTGTTTGATCAGCATTTATCCATACATATGTTTGTGCTGACGCTCTTAACAAATGTAAATGTAGAGCATCTGATGTACAAATTACTCTTGATAAATTTAATCCGAAGCCGATATTTTGGGAAATTAATTTATACCGAAGTTGATCAGCAGTTAATTTTTTTTTGGAGAAAAGATAGGTGCAAATAGTTTCTACTTCTGTTAACTGTTCGACACTTAGGTATGGATTCCCTAAATGCCTTAGTGCTTTTTGTACAAAATCTAACGATGCAGCTTTTAGACCTTTTTTTTGAAGCTAATCTGCTAGTCGAATCGCAACCAGTTAGAGAGTGTAATGCTGGCAAAATACGACAAATGTTTTCGCCAAGGGATTCAGCAGCCAAATGACATGCTGAAATCTATTTATTTTTATTCTTTACATTTATCATTTCTAGCGACATTGTCCACGTTTTTGTTTAACTATAACACTAATAGAACAATTGAATAAAAGAAAAAATCAATAATTTTGCTTAGATACAACAATATGAACAGTTAAGCACTAACAATTAGTTGCTGCTGACTATTACAAGGGCTGCTATGACACATCGATGCGCATAGTGAAGAGAGGTGGGTGGGGCAAAGGGAAATGGACCAGCACAGCTGCCGGCAACATGAGTTTTTTTGTTGTTTGGGATCTCAGGTAAAAAAATTTGAGTATAGTTGCCGGTCCTCATATTTTGCATACTCAAGTTCCTTTGGCGCCTGCACTAGTCGGATTGAATGCTCATCTCTCTGAAAGAGGCTGCACTTCGAAGCAGTACGTCTACCGCATACACTTTTGGCTGAAAAACACTCCAATGGTCCGGCTATCTAAAGTTAATATTGAGGGAAAACTCGTTTTAGAAAACTTCCCTTTCAGCCTTCGCTTCTAGCTTTGAGTCATGCAGGAAAAAAAACTCTCTGTGTGCGCTTCTTCTCCAGCATCTCTGTCCCATCTACTTATCCCTAGTCGAAATGTGAGTAGAAAAAAATCGCCACGAGTAGTCTCTGCATTGCTGTGCTGCAAGTTGTCTAAAAAGTAGTTGAAGGAAAAAGCATTTCAGTGTATTGTTGGTGTAGTCCACAGTACACCGAAGATACCGATAAGAGCCGCTCCTTGCTCTTCGAGCTTCTTAGCGAGTACAGCATTTTCGGCCGCTTGCCATGGGACGAATAGAGTAACGAATATACCAAAAATATGACTAAGATCCCTCTACTTAATACTAGCCGGCTTGTCTATTAAATTTGCGAAGAAAATATTCTATCCGTTTGGTGGCGCTGTCCATTTTCAAATTATTATATTTCAATTTGCATATTAAAATTTCAATTTTGTAGCTTTATATATATATATTATGTAATATATATAATATAATGCACCCAAAGACTTTGCTCCAACAAAAAACCGTCTTTCATATCTTACTTTAATTTATTGAAAGTTTTCACTTTCCATTATTCTAATTCCCTTTTGAAACACTTTCGCAACTTTTACTTTTCTCTGCGGCACATTCATACAATTTGCACGCTCCTCTCAGTTTCCCCGCCGCCATCACTTTGCTTGAATGCATTGCGAAAACTTTGAAATAACCTTTCAAATATCCTGCCATGTTCCGCCGTCAATGGCAGACATGTTCAATTCCCGCTTGGCTCCTTCACGCACGAGTATCTCATCTATGTTTGCGTGGCTGCATGTGTGCATTCGTGTTTCCATTTGTGTTTTGTACTGTTGTTCTTCTAAATGGATTGAAATTGTATTGATATTTGCGCTGCTCAACGCTTGCCATTGGCAATATTTGCATCCTTGCAGCGGCACACACACGCCGGCAGCCCCACACATACCGCTAAACATATTTATTTGTGCTGGTAGTGGATTGTGCGAAAATCGATTTATGTAGATGTATATTTAGATATGTCTTCTCTCGCTTGGTCCAAGCAAATGCATTACATGCAACAGTGTTTCTACATCCTTTCTTGCTTTTGATCCTTCAAGTTTGCTGCTTCTGCTGAGCTCGTACATGTTTTTTTGTTGTTTGCGGGATAAATGCTGCCGTGAGGGATTTGCTCACGCTCGCCAAGTGTGCACTTGTGTGCGGTTGTGTAGAATCGCATTACTTTTTAGCACCAGGGTCCCTTCTTGCATTCACTGGTATCACGTTCAATGCGTCATCTCGATGCTGCGGCATCAATCAATTTTGCCTGGGTCTTCTTCTAAGTGCATATTTTGGCCTCCTATTTCTTTGGTGCAACATCTCGAATATACTATAGGGATAATACTTTCTCAGCAGGTACTTTACGTTTGACATTCGTTTTTTGATTAGTTGACTAAAAAATGTAAGAATTTTGCTGGTATGTGACTTTGCTAAACAAATTTTTCGCCTGAATGTAGGCCTCTATTTCATCGCTTTCATTTTTATTATAGTTCATAACTCTATATTATCCTCTTACGTGTTATTAAACCTATAAACCAGTATATCATATATTCATATCAATAAAAAAACAAGTAATAAGAAGTTGAAAATAAATAGTTTGAGGTTGGTGACTTTGCTAAGGAAAAAATGCTCCTAATTGTAGGCTACATCTTTTTTAGGCTAGAGATATTTGGAAGTATCAAGGTATAATCTGTCAAGTATCATATCTCTAAAGTATGGCTGAAGAATAGCTAAGTTCAGCAAGACAATGAAAATTGAAAGTCGTTAATCATTTCTTATTCTACCAGCCCCATAAATGCAGGTGCTTGACCCCAGTAAAAATACTACGCTTGCCTATTTGCAAACAATATTTATTTATTGGTATTTTTTATTGCGTTTTCTTCTTGATATTATATTAAATTTGTTATTTTTTTGTTTTTTTTTTCAGACAAAGGCGTACTCGTACCGCCATCTCCGCCGAAGGATGCGCCCGGTGAAATGGGTAAACCCGTTGTTTTACCTACCAATATGACTGTGGAAATGAAGAAGGCCGTCGATGATGGCTGGACGAATAATGCATTTAATCAATATGTATCCGATATGATATCTGTGCATCGAACATTGCCAGATCCACGAGATGCATGGTAAGCAAAAATACATTTCTAAAAATTGTTCGTTAAATTGGAGGTAGTAATACTAACAGTATTCCACACAATGCCATGTGTGGTCTAACCTTCCTTGTGCTTGTTGACGTGAGTTTATTGCTGCCAAGAGGCGGGTGCGTATGTGATGAGTTCCAATCCAAATGCACAGCCCTGGGAAGGAATGTTTCGCCTACTCAATTTAGCTCGTCTTCAAACGAATATTTTTTCCGCTACCCAGAAGATACTTGGTCTAAGACCGTAACTAGTGAGCTGCTTCAGCCATATGTAAAAGAACCATTTCTGGCTACTCCCAAGTGAATGGCAATCAGAGAACTTTCCTCATTTACACACACATGACCCCATCCTTGCGAAAAATCAATAACTAAATACATCAGAGACACTAAATTTGATTTTCGAGATGGTATGAGATGGCTTTATAGGAGCTGAGAACCCGACTTGACTTATTGGTTACACCCGAATTTAGGCCTTCCATAGTTGCTAATGTGATTATCTAATTCCCACTTGGCTAATAAGGTTCGGTTTTGCTATCTACGAAATCATTTAAGGGTAGGCCCAAAAAACATACAGTCGGACCATAGAGAGAATGACTTTAGATGGGTGAGCACGCTAAAAGGTGGTTAGGGTCAGGCGGAGACTCATTGCAGGCTGAACATGTATTTGATTTATCGGGCTCGATAGTGGATAAGTAAGAGGTTTAATTCAAGGTCACAATTGTGTAAAGGCCACTCTAGATTCTTGTGGTAAGTCGAGCTCTTCGTCTGCAAATAATCCTTTTTGAGCGTTCTGTACGGCAAAAATTACCATTAAAGGCCTCTAATGTTCCAAACCAATCAAGCTACTAATCTAAGGACTGAACTTTTTATAGTTCAAGCATAGCAAATTCATTGTCTCTTTTGTGTTAAAATATCGCCAAAACATAGGTTTCATATTGATCTCATTGTGTCCAAGACGTGTGACCATTACCATTAAAATCATGCCTTACTTCGTTATATTGGACTAACGTGAGGGTATTAAAAGGGATCCTAACACAAAAGCAACCTTAAGAACTCTAGACCACACTGCAAATACACTCTGCTTCGCTGTCGCTCTCAATATGTCTCAACTATGTAATTAATTCTCTCAGTGTTGCAAACTCAATTTACATAAAAGTCACGCTTTCGGTGCGAACATTTGTTCCAACGCGTCATTACTGTACGACCAAGGTGCCAACTTCCTGCTGTACGACATGCCTCAATGCCACTAAAAGTGCCACGCACTTGATAGCATGAATAGCAAAAACAACTACAACTTTATTTTAATATTTATAAGTAACTAAAAAATATTTTCCCATTCGCACAGGTGCAAGGAGCCAAATCGCTATTTGGAAAATCTGCCCGCCACCGATGTCATCATCTGCTTCCACAATGAGGCGTGGTCGGTGCTGTTGCGTACAGTGCACTCCGTGTTGGATCGCTCGCCGCCGCATTTGATCAACGAAATTATACTGGTCGACGATTTCTCCGATATGCGTAAGTTGCCACAAGTTGCACACACATACATAGTTATTGCCATGCAACATGCATTTATGTGTATACGCATGCGCATATGCACTTTATAATTATTTTTTAAACTGCTGATAATATGCTGTGCGGCGCATGCGCGCATGTCTAGCATTTAAATGCAACGTTTTGTGTGCGCGCACGCCGCCAAGCGGGCCGTGCAGGCTCACCAAGCAATTTGCAATTTAATTATGCATGCTTTTTAGCTTCTTTCTTTGGCATTTTCTGCTGGCGACTTTTAATATGCCATTTATCTGTTATTTCTGTTGCAGCACACACCAAGCAACAGCTGGAAGACTACTTCAGCGCCTATCCGAAGGTGAAGATATTGCGCGCCCCCAGCCGCGAGGGTCTGATACGAGCGCGTCTGCTGGGCGCACGCCACGCCACCGCGCCGGTGATAACGTACTTGGATTCGCATTGCGAGTGCACCGAAGGTGAGTTAGTGTGTGTGTGTTTGTGTATATGTTTGCTTGTGTGAAATGAGTTATGTATATTTGTGGGCGGTCGGCCAATTGAACGTACAGCTAAACAAAAAATATGTCATCCGCACATTTAAAAGCAATTTTCAACATAAAATTTGTGCTATGCACATAAAATGCCATTGAAATTGAAAAAAAAGATACATTTATCACAATTTGTTTGTAAAAAACTGAAAAAAAGACAAAATGTGCACTTCGCTTGCAGTAAAGCCTTAATACCCTTCTCAGGATGCATTTTTGTGGCAGGAAAGCGTATGAAAAGGTGTGTAGCTTGATTTTGTTCGATCAGTTTGTACGGCAGCTATATGCTATAGTGGTCCGATCTGAACAATTTCTTTGGAGATTATAATATGGCTTTAAGCAATAATTTACGCCAAATTTCGTGACGATATCTCTTCAAATGCAAAATTTTCCCGTACAAGGACATGTGTTTGATCGGTCAGTTTGTATGGCAGCTATATGATATAGTGATCCGATCTGAAATTTTTCTTCACAGATTATATCATTGCTTAAGACAATAATCCATGCCTAATTTTGTCAAGATATCTCTACAGAGAAAAAAGTTTTCCGTACAAGGACATGTATTTGATTGTTCAGTTTGTATGGCAGCTATATGCTACAATGATCCGATCTGAACTCTCTCTTCACAGATTATATCATTGCCTAAGATAATGCTTTATGTCTAATTTTGTCAAAGTTTTTCTTTAGATAAAAAAGTTTTCCATACAAGCACTTGATTCCGAACATTCAGTTTGTATGGCAGCTATACGCTATAGTGCTCTGATCTCAACAGTTTCTTCACAAATTGTAGTATTGCTTAATTCAATAACCCCTGCCAAATTTTGTCCAAATATCTCTTCAGATAAATAAGTTTTCCATACAAGCACTTGATTTCGAACATTCCGTTTGTATGACAGCTATATGCTATAGTGATCCGATATTACTGGTTTCGACAAATAAGCAGCTCCTTAGAAAGAAATGAACGTAGTCAAAGTTGTGAATCTATAAACCAATAACTGAGCGACTAGCTTCGTGCTGTAACGCGCCTACCAGCAGGGTATAAACAAATGTTATTAATCAGTATTCGAAAAATATGAAAATTTCATTAAATTCCCGCAGCTATTTTCAATAATTCCAACTAAAATTTAATTACAAATAACTCTTACAAAAGCTTTATTTTTCCAACCGCCAATCTGCAAACACTCACAGCGCACTTGACACAGCTGCATTTGATGCACCAGCGGGCGGTTGGCAGTATTCGTTGCCGAAAGCCAATCGACAATATCGCTGCGGTTAACCAATTCGGTTGCTGTGAATTACATTTCGCGCAAATTTTCGTTGTTTTTCTAAAGCTTTTAATTTGTATAGATTAAATTACATTTAAAGAAGGGCAAAATATCTGCTATTAACGTGTTTAGGATAAAACACACGTTGCACTGTGGAGCAAAATTAGTATTATTTTACCAAAATGGACTTGTGAAACAGTACGCCTACGTACGAAAGTTTTTACGCTGTCATTTCTAGCTTTCGGGAAAGACCCATGGGATCGCTGCTAGTCGTTACATCTTTTAGTTTATTGGCTCACGTCATTAACTCGCGGTTCGCAGCTCTAGCTTCACTGCTTCGGTGTTGTGCGGTTCTTCTCAGCTTCTGCAGTTTCAGAACTGTTCTCTGCATGGAATGACAACCATGCTAACAACAAGAGACTTAATTGGTTCTCAAAATTGTATCAGGGAATATCGCTTACCACAGTGAGGAAAATAATCATTATTTTGACTTTTCAAAAACCTCTGTTCTCCAAATTCCATTATTTCTTTTTTTAACGCATTAAGAATCAATTTGTCCCACCGTACCTATATAAATTTTTATTAATTTCTTTTTGTCTGCCTTTGCGGCGCTAATCTAAATGGTTTGCCATATTGTCAATAACGGTTTTAGGCTACTTATTCCGCCGTTAACTAGATTGGCATAAAAACTGCAAATTTCAATGCTCACCACTGGAATTTGCTGCAAATTGCGTATTAATGCATTTATCCATTTGAAAAATCTTGCCACATGATTGCTAATTTGCGCTTTACGTATTAAGAGATAGCTGAAAATTATTGGCTCAATATGGATTAAAAACCGCAGTATTGTGATTTATTTTCAGTATTTTTTGTTTTCAATATTTTTTTTAAATGATGATTAAAATTGTTTGGTTTAAAATAAAAAGGTAGTAAATACAAGGTACATTCAGAATAAAATTATCGAAAATTAATGAAAGTGTACCATCTTCTGGTGTTAAGCTTTCACTGTCATTCAGCAGGGTGGAGAAGTGTTCTATCCATATTTTCAGTATGTTCTGGGCATCAGTCACTAGATGAACTTTGGGGGTTCGTCACCGCATCTTTTCGTAGAATTTTTGAGGATTACCCCTGTCGGCCAGCTTCTCAAGCTCTTCGTACTCAAGCATTTCGGCCTCCTGTTTTTTCTATAAATCCGTCTGGCTTCCCTCTTCAGCTTTCGATATCTATCCCATCCCGCACGTGTATGTACGCACATCTAAAACACCAGAGACATGTCTTCCGTCTATCAAAACATGATCGATGTGGTTGGTGGCTTTTCGATTCGGAGGCAGGCAGGTAGTTTGGTGAACACTTCTAGTACTATAGATAACCATATTTTGGACCCTGGCGAAGTCGATCTGTTTCAACTCATCTTGGAATGTTTCATCGTGGAGGTTGAATTTACTGACCGCTGTGCCTAAGATACCTTCTTTGCCCACCCCGGCGTAAAAGTCGCCCAGCACGATTTTGATATCCTGAAGAGGGCAGCTCTGTTGAAGAACTTCGCTTTGATGTGGATTGTAGCTAGACATTCATCCACCTAAGTGATTGCCAGAACTTGGTGATGGAGTCTCTCGAATCGAATATTGGTTACTAACTCAACCGTCGTCGTAGCTGTTTTATCACCGAATATCATTAAAGGTTGGTACGCAGCTCTCAAGTAATTGCTCAAGAACAAAAATACATTATTTCTGAAGTAATTTTGACAGCTGGTTACGCATCGTGAATGATCCACATTAGAAGAGCAAGAGAGAATAAACAAAGTAAACAAACTTTGTGCGTATGTATGTATGTATGTATGTGTATGGTAACACAAATATTTTCATTGAGATTTAAGGAATGTTGTTGACGATTGGTTGGTTTTATACAACATTTCAAAATGGAACATACTTTATAATAATGATTTCAACTAATTTAGGATGAATTTGACGATTACTTCGAATTTCCTGCAAGAAACAATTGTTGATTTGATGTTTCTTCGCAAAACCAGGTTTGCCATATTCACATTTTATTGAAACAAAGTATTAAAAATTAGTACTAGCTTTCTTAAGAGCTGCGTACTAGCACAAGTAACTTTATCGCAGGAACGTTTCTGGACCGTTTCTTAAGCGTTTTTTTATATGAAGTTTTTACGTTTCTTGAGAGCTGCGTACTAAGCTTAACTTACATCCAAGTAGTTGTCTAATCTGACCTAAAGCACCAGTTTCTTGACATAATTCAGTTATCAACAGATCATGCGGACACATTCTTATTAACAGATCGTATCTCAGCAGTTTTGTTTTTTAACATATTTCACACATTCCCTCGATGAAACCTTATATATATGTGACGTTGAGGAGGCTCATCCCACCGCAATTGGCGTAGGTCTCCCTTTTTGTGGATTGGACAGAGCACACCTAAATTGTAATTTTTGAGCATGGTTTCGTTCGACCATATTCAACGAAGAAGCTGATGCATGTTCCTTATCAGTTCTTTACCGCCGTTTTTGAATAGCTCAGCCGGCAATCCATCGGCTCTCGCTGCTTTGTTGCTCCCTCATCCTCTTCCAAGGCTTTTTTTGTTTTCATTGAGGGTTTCCTACTTGAGGGCGTGGCGTGTCCTAAAACCCTGGGGAGCGATGGTTCGCCTTCTCACTTTAGTTCACCTTGAAACGGCTGTTCTTTGTGTAACCAGAGGATACTTGCTCTAAGACCGGAGGTCATGAGCTGCTTGAATCATATGCTTGAGTCCAAAGTGAATGATAATCAGATAACTTTCCTCACTTGCGTGAACCTCTATACATGACTCTATCCAATTACTATTACTAGTTTCAAAATCGTCTGCCTCAAAATTATCAATCATGAGATCGTGCCGAATCGAACAAAACTGTTGGACATTGTATAAACTGTTATAGAAAATAAATTGAGGTGAACTAGCAAACATTTATACAATTTAAGTGTGGTCTACTGTATCCTATTTATTCAACTTCACAGAATTGTCGAGCAGCAGAGAGTGTCGAATCGAACAAGCAACTGGTAAAACCCAGAAAAAGGTAGAGTGACCAATTTTAGTGTGTTCTGTTCGTCGCTATTTAAGCCACTGCCGTAACGAAAGCTAACATATTCAAGTACTCAATTTCAACCATAATAAATCATCAATAATTTTTTAGTATTTTTGTTTTACATTTGTGATACCCTAAACTAATTTTTCAGTTGTTGCTCAATTTCCTTGCTCTTCTATCTATAATGCTTTAGAGAGCAGTAAAAATTTATGAAAAAAATACAAAACTTTGTACAGAAAACATTAAAAAGGTAGAGTTTTTAAATTCAAGTTATTTTCACAACTTCCGCTCTGAGAGAGCACAAGCACACAACTCTCATAACTTGAAATAACAAACTTAAAGTTTTGTTTGGAAGCATGTAGAACAGTGAAGTAGCTCTAAAATTCAATTTCTACTTTTTAATGATTGATGACTGACCAAACGCAATACACATATACACATAGAGTATATATGTATATCTGTGTGTGTACAAGTCAAACAAGAATACTTATCCTGGCATAAACTGCAGGATATGCGCGAACGTAACGCTGTATAAGGACGCTTGAGCAATGGCTGGTGTGCTATAGTGCAAAAGTATAGTATATGTATATATGTATGTATGTGTGAGCATAACAGGAAGCTTGTTTACCCGGGTATAGAGATTTTTTTTGTTGCTTTCTCTCTGCTCAACTTAGTTTGCGGTTGCTTGGGTTGGCGATTATGATTACGGTTTGGTGAATACGTTGCTTGCTTGACTGCTTGCCGCTGGACCATGTTGACGCTGGTGGTGGTGTTGTACAATGGCTTTGATGTTTTGCGGTTAAACTCGGCACATACACATACATATATATTTTTTCGACCTTTCTCACTGTTGAGTAATTGCATTTGCTATTTTATGCTTATTTACTTTATTTCTAAGTGAATTGTGTGCGCTTTTTTCTTTTTGACCAACGCTTTCCTTCCTGCCTTCCGCCATGTGGTGGCTAAATTTTCCTGAATTCATTATTTTCCGTTATTTTTTTGTTGTTTTTTATTTTTTTTTTTATTTTTATTTTTTTTATATTTTTTGTACCCGCACTATGCTTGCGGTCATTTGTTGGGTCAACGCGTATGCTGCAATAGTCGGATTATGAGCATAAAGCTTTGATAGAGAGTGCAAGAGAATGGCTAATGTCGGAAAAATAGTACCCGAAGAAATTTGTTCGTGTGTGTATAGAATATTAGTGGAGCATAGTTGCCATAATAATAAATTACCGTTACTTTTTATTAAGGTTAAGGCTGCCAACGCACACATAGGCACGTAGATAATCTATATTTTTTAGATTTATAAGCTTTTATTATATATTCTATATATGTATATACCAAACCATACCATACAGCTTCCGGTCTCACCACAATTTTTCGTCTATTTTATATAACCTCACCTACACAAACTGCCATTTCTCCCATTTATATATTTCCATTATATTATATTTTATTTCGACTTTTTTGCCTCCCCACAGGCTGGCTTGAGCCACTGCTCGATCGCATCGCTCGCAACAGCACCACTGTGGTGTGTCCGGTCATCGATGTCATTGATGATACAACATTGGAATTCCACTACCGTGACTCAGGCGGCGTAAATGTGGGCGGTTTTGATTGGAATTTACAATTTAATTGGCATGCAGTGCCGGAACGTGAACGCAAGCGACACAAGGTGAGTGCAAAAATTACATGCCATACATATAAATATATATATATACATGGTTATAGTAGTAACAAAAACAAAAAAAAAAACAAAAATTAAAAATGTGCGATATAAAAGCCAAGCGTAGAAAGAAATATGATTTAAAAATTGCCACCTTGGGAGCGACAAAAAAGTTATACAAATTCATGACGGCATTTAATGGTGTGAAGGAAACAAGTTTGAACGCTGTTATTATCTATTTTACAGGTGATTATATGGGTGTGATTTATACGTTGGGTATGAGCTCCCTGAGGCCAACAAATGAGACGTGGAAAATTGTAAACTAAAAAATTACCACAAAAAATTCTATAGAGTATGACTGCTTGATATGAGAGCACAAAAGTTAGGTTGGGTTGAAAAATTATTAGCGGTCTAGACTAATCTAGTCTAGCCACTGTTGGGAAGGTTACTTTAAACCCAAATGGTGCTGTTCTCTTGTATTCAAAGTGAAGACTAAGTGGGGTATAAGTTGGTTAGATGAAAAGTGAAGACGCGTGGGCCCCTGACCACAGGCGGCCGCACTTAGTTCATCAGTAAGCCCATTGTGCTGTCGATAGGTAATCAATTTTAGCCGTATCCATCTATTCAGTGGATTTTTTTTAACAATTTAAGCCTTATCCAGTAATTCTGTGGATTTGATAAAAGACCCAGCTGCGCAATGCCACTTAAATTGAAGCATTGGCAGCCGTGAAATATGTTCCGTCTCTTCCGGCTGAAGACTGTGCAATTATATAGATCGTATAGCTAAATTTCCAGCGTTTCTTTATCTCCCGCGTATGCTCTGCATTCCGCTGACTAATTCATGAAGGCGGAATCTTAAGTGTGCCCTGTGATGACCTTCATAATGTTACTAAGCTCTTTTTTGTCTTGAAGAATAAGAATTATACGCTTTTTGCTCTGTTAGAGCTTGTCTATTGCATTGAGGAAGACGAAGTAGAAGCTTTTTACTTTGTTGGAGCTTTTCTTTTGCCTAGAACAAGAAGAAGTAGTAGCTTTTTGCTTTGTTACAATACCCTAAAGTAACCTTGTGGTATTCCTGCGTTGCTTGTGCTTCAAGTCCTGAGAAATTTCTCTAAGGTCCACAGCTTCAAACAACCTCTGAATGAGCTGAATGGCCTGGAGAAGTTTAGGGAAATTGTGTCTCCAGCTATCCCCGAGCGATCCAGCTCCTCTACCTTTTCATTTCCTTCCATTACTATATGACCGGGTAACCAGTTGAGAGACTTAGTATTGCCGCTGCTTATCCACTAGAGGGTTTATAGACTTGCTGGTTAGAGCAGAAGTTCACTTGACAGCCTTTGTTCTGCTCATAATTTCAGTCTAAAAGAATAAAATTTAGTCACTTAGATTGAAGCCACCTTCTGTGTGTGGATTACTACAGCAGAAGCCCACTCCTGTTTCTGTTTCACCCTTTCATCCGTCGTTGTGTTTGTCGATTTCGCCGTTGGGACTGTCGATCGCGGAACCATTGGTCTAATCTTCTCTACTTTTCTCTAGTGGGGAATGAAAGTGTTGTGTTTACTTCCTCATGGGTCTCCTTTTCTCATCCTTAGGTATTAGGGTCTCTTTTTGTCATCTTTCGGTATTAGCCTTTGTACAAAAAGTCCAAATTGCTAATTAAATTTAAATCCGATACTAAAAATCATCCACAAAATAGCTTCGGGGTAAAGACTATAGGACAGAACATTGTGAGATGCGGTCTTTCTGCGGTCCGCTGATCCAACGAAGCTTAAATAATATACAAAACCGACAATCGGTGTTTATCTTATATCTCTGCAACATATATTTTGCTGTGATATCCACAGCTGGGCAGGAGCATCTACTTAATTAAGGGAGCGGACATTCCAGGTACTTGTTCTTAAATCGTAATCTTTTTCACCTTTCCAGGGGTCGTCATCAAAAGAGGGGTCTCTCAACCGAGGCTGTTTTCTTCCTTTTATTGGGAATGCTTTTAACGTAGCGGGTCCCAAACTCAGCGCACAACCCTGAGAAGAAATAGTTCTCCTTCTATCTTTAGCTAGCCTTCAAACGGGTGTTTTTTGACTTCGCAGAGGATACTTGGTCTAAGACCGAAAGTCCTGAGATGCTTGAGTCACATGTAAATAATTGTTTCTGACCACTCTCAATTCAATAGCTCTCAGAGAACTTTCTTCACGTGATTGAACTTCTCTCTACTTCTATCTTCTTTCCTCCATTAAATTTACTGCAAACCTAAATAAATTAATATAGGTACTTATATAATATCTACATACTTCAATAACTAGCAGGACATATCACATCCATAATGAACACACATCCTCGCGCGGAAAAGGAAAACTCATCTAAGTAAAAGCAACACAATTATCAAAATTTAAGCATCCGCTGTTGCTATGGCAAGCTGTTACCTTCCTTCCCGTCGGCATGAGCGACAATAATTTCCTTTCGTACGGTAAATGTATGTGCCTTCCGCTTGGCATATATCCCTACATAAAACAATTGATATTCATATGAGCGCCACTCGCTGCTCACTTTCCTTCGCTTGCTTACTTATAGGTATACTCATTACGCGCTCTCCCTCTCACGTACACGTCACTACTAGGCCTGTAACTCTGCTTCTTACCTTCGAAAATGTCAACGAAAGGGTAACATTCTTGTTGTTGCCATAGAAGTTGCTGTTGTAAATGTATGCCCTGTTTTTCAATCGGCAATGGCAATGTCGTTGCGATTTACACAATTTTCATTTCATTGTAAGCACTAAAACGTGACAATTTCGCAAGCGTGACTTACATGAAAAGCCGCTATGCTCGTGTGTGAAGGTAGAGGCATACATGGGCAGATACCTACGCATGCATATTAAATGCGTTGAACTTTGCGTGTCCTTAATTAAAGGGTGCGAGTTGGAGGAGTCCTACCTTTTAGTGGAAATAGTTTTTTTTTTTTCAAAATCTTTTTTTTTTTGAAAATTAATAAAAAAAAATGTTTTTTTTTCGATTTTTGTTTTCTTAAATGTTATGAATTTATGAATAAAGGATGAGGGTTTTAGGAGTCCTAATTCAAAATATTCATTGTTTTTTCAAAAATATTTTTTTCCAATTTTTTTTCTTCGGATGTTTTTTTGAATTTTATGAATTAATGAATAAAGGGGTTTGAAGAATCTTAATTCTTAGTGAAAATATTAATTTTTTTTTTGAAAAATGATTTTTTTCTTCGTATTTAATTTTTTTTGAATTTTATGAAATGAAAATATTTTTTTCTAATTTTTTCGTATTTTTAATTCTTCAATTATATGAAGTTATACATTTTTTTTAAGTGGGTTTAATTATTGAAAATTTCACTGAATACAATAGAATATATTAAGCCATATAACTCAAATTGGCGATCCTAGCTCCATCTAGGGAAAAATTAAAATTTTTCATAGGAACTATCAGAATTTTTGACTTGACATGTTATTAACTTAGAGTAGTTACAGTTATGGAATTTAAACTGGCAATTTTAACTGCTAGTCAAATAGCCCCCTAAAGGTATGCTAAATTTCACTACTCTTAGTATTTTCTTCAAAACTTTTTTTTTTAAATAACGGCACTTTGTGAGCAACAGCGCCATTTTAATCTATTGTAAAATTAATGAAATTGTTAATTGAGATATGATACATATTTCGACCGTAGCGCCATCTAACGGGTAATTACTATTTACCGCATGAACTGTCGGAGTTCTTCGGTCGACATGCTATTGCTCTAGAGGTATTCCAGTTATGTAATAATATTTTTTTTTTATGTTAACGGGATAACCATACCTTTCACCGCCTAAATGTATGTTAAATTTTACTATGCTTAATATTTCCTCAAGCTTAACTTGTGTCACCCTTTAAATTGCCTGCCACCTACATAACCCAAGTACGCACTGTCTCATATTGTTTGCGAATGTAGCACTTTCATTTTAAAATGAAGGTTTTAACAAATAGCATTCTCAAAAGACAGTTTGTCTAAAAAGTATATTATTTTCGTGAAATATATAAAAATTTTCGCAGTTTTTAACAATTAAAAAATATTTTTATAATTTTTTTTTTAATATTTTAATGAGGGTTTCAATCTTGTTTTTATAAATCTTTCTTACTTTAATATTTATTTGGAGTCGCCAAAATAAATTCATTACTCGTTCACATCATTTTCAAACACACTGTAGAAGCACATTTCTTAACGCAATTTCCGTTGAAATATTACTTGATTTCTTGCTGTCAGTGTGAAAAACTTAAACACAGCCATCCATGAATGCATTTGTAACCGTACACAGTGTAAAAATGTTCACGCTTACACGAATGAATGTCAGTTCTCATACATTATTCAAAACGCACTCTTTAGGATGCCCTACACAAGCATTTGCGAACCATTTCACACATCAAGAACAGACAGTTTGCTCTGAGTAGCTCAACAGAAGAGTAAACTTTAGAAGTATAACAAAAAAAATGATATTTCTAAAGCAAACTCTTTAGTTTTGATTTTTTTGTTCACTTTACAAATTAAAGCCTGTAATACTCAAACGGTTTATAAAAACCATAAATTCTACAAAAAATAAATTTTGAAGTAACTTTTACAATAGTATAAAAGTTACTGTGACTAGAAACTGTTTTGCGCTCCGACATTTTTATTCAACTCAATAATTTGAGCCCCCTATTTACTCCCTTCTCCATCCAACAACAACTGCAGTCTATCTGCTTTTTTCTCCTGGGTTACCACGCCAGTCTAGTCTCATCCCGCAAAGTGGATTAATTTCTGCATGGGTATCCGACACTTGTCGTAGTTGCGTTGAATTGCTTTTCGCCGTCAACTAAACGTGCTCCGTGTTTTCGTTGTTTAAACGCTCGCATTTTGTACGCATTACGCCGACAGTGTTGCCAAATTTGGACACCATCTTCCGCCACCGCAAAACCGTTAGTGCAAAATGCAATGCGTGTTAGCATTGAAGCTTTTATTGGAAAACTTTTGGTGGCCGCCAACGCAAATGCGTGTTCCATGTGTGGGTGGTTATGTGTGTGTGTTTGTAACTGCGTTGTATTTTGCATATATGTATGTGTGAGTATGCGTTTGTTGTACATGCAAACGATGCTGTAGGTTAGTAACAACATTGGCGTACATGCTTTGCAGCAACTAAGCAAAAAGGGTTCAACATATTAGGCCTTAGGAGCTGTTGCGCCTGCTGTTATGCTTCTACATGTGGGCTTAGGCAGCAAGTGTTGCCCTACAATCCAACAACGCTATGTACTTTACGCAGGGTCGTGTAGTTAAGTGAATGTAGCTGTAGGCGATTAATGTGCTTCCGTTCAGTCGTGTAAATTGGATTATTCGGCATTTCATGTGCAGATCAGTTATGCCTTGGTTATAAGTATGTGCATACGTATATGTAGCGTAAACAAAGCAATGTTAAATTGAAAATAAAAACAAGAAATAAGCAAAATGGTATAAACATGACTAATAAAAAAATATTAAATTTAAAAATTTAAGCAAAAAATATAATTTTAAACACAAAAAAAGTTTAAACATAATTCATAATTAATTTAAAATGCTTAAAAAAATATTTAAAATAAGAAAAAACGGGGAATTTTTACAGCATAAAGGCGTCTAAAAAATCCTTATCCTGATTTTAGTTGATCAATTTGTATGGTAGCTATATTAAATATTGGTCCGAACAGCTCACTAACCCATTTGGCATGGGCATTGGCATGGTCGCGACGTGGACTTGAATTTGATTGGCTAGTTTGTATGGCAGCTACAAGTTATAGTTGTCCGTTCTGGATAATTTCTTTGAGGATAATAGCAATGTCGCAGATAATTAATTGTACCAAATTTCGTGATGATACCTCGTCAAATAAAAAAGTTTTCCATACAAGCATTGAGTTTGATCGGTCAGTTTGTATGGCAGCTATAAGATATAGTTGTCCAATATCGACGATTCGGCAAAATGAGTGGTATCTTGAAGGGGAAAGGACGTTTCCGGAGTTTCATGACGGTATCTCAAAAATTGTGCGACTAGTTCGCGTATCAAGTGAGTGCCAGACGATCGTGGCGAAATCGACTTGTAAAGTAACCAAAATATCCAACTTCAAAACAGCCGCACAAAGAGTAATCAGTATCTGTATATATCATTTATAGATTAGAAGAAAGTCTCGATTGATACCACACATTTTTGGTACCGTATCACATTTCATACTGTCATACTAGGTTTGCACCAAGTTAACTCTATAGTTGAGCTATGAGGACATCATACTTGGCAGCTGTTTTGCTAAGCCAAAAATGTGCTGGATTTCGCACTCATAAGGCGATAAAATGTCTTGAACCAATCATAAATCTGCTTCTCCAATCTAGTTGGGCAAGTACTACTAATTTTGTATGAATGTCTGGAAATCGTCATATATAAAATCCATGAATTGTTCTTCCACAATTCCGGCCGACATTCGTTGAATGTTCTCAGTCAAACGCCTCTATACGGCCAATTAGAACTTCTTATCGACCATCTGTCCCTCTGAGAGTCAGAGTCATTATACTATAAAACACAAAAATCGAAAAAAAAACAATGAGCATCACCTTAACTATTGAGTAGCTTTGGCGTGATTTTTTTGGCTTCCAGTCAGTTTTTTGCCGCCATTCTTATCGCTATTGACTGGTTTGCATGTCAAACTCATAAAATCATATCCCATCGGTAGTTATAATGCTCTCCATGACTGTGGAATCGAAAATCGAACGATCAAATATGTCCAAAGAGACCTGTTTACGGCAGTCTTTTTGGAACAAATTCAACTTAATTGGCATGTGTCGAGCAAGAAACGCGTTTCATACACAAAATATCCACCAAAATCATTCGAACAAACTTGCTTAATTACAATTGCAGGTACTCTTTGTCACAATCTATATCAAGCTCATGAATGTTGATTCATAAAATTTTGTCTTATAACAACAGCTCTACTAAACACTACCAGAAACAAGTCTTAATCGCCTTATAAATGAGTTAAGAGGCAAGCTAACTTATATTACAAATATTTTAAGAATAATCCGAACAAAAATACTATTTTTTCTTGCCCGAAATGTTGCATTTTTTCACCTTTATATTACTGAAACTTTGAGCATATTATTAATTAAAGTTATTAAGACGCTCCAGCAAGTCACTCAATCTAGTTGCTAGTGCAAAATAGCTACCGGAACATAACAACTATCAAATTTGTGGCAACAATTTGAGAAATTACTGTTATGATTTGTAAATTATACTACAAATACAACTGCATACATGTCTACAGTTTCAGTCATTACAGTTACTTTTCATGGCAGTAGCAACTGTGTTGAAAATTACTACCGCATGCTGAATGAAATAATATTTTAGCTGCAACAACAGACTGCAACATCAAAGACGTCTGCATTTACCGAGCTTCTTACTCATATTAATATGCATATATTTTACAAAAATACATTTGGCAACACCGCATTGTTGCTACTACTAAAAATTGTGTTTACTTGAAGCATACAGCTAGGCCGATGCTGAAATTTACATACAACCAGGCGCTATTGCTTATTGCACATACATATATTTTTGTGTCTTTGTATACATATATCTTTGTTTATGTGTATTTGTGCTCTCAAAAACAATGCAGTCCTTCTTGCTACAGTTTTTCTTGCACTCATGCGTCTCAACACTCTCGCTAAATGACTTGTAAGCAGCTCTGTGTATGCATATATGTATATGTGTGTATAGCTGTGTGCATTGGTCTGTTAATTTCAACATTACTGCCACAGCGTATAATGTTTATGTGATTGCATAAATGCCGACATGTGGGCCGTTCCGACAAGCTAATAAATGCCAGAATGGGTTGAGGCTCTCGCAGCAGCATGCTTGTATCAGAAGAAAACGTTGTACGAAAGTCTAGTGCAGTGCTCATACAATGGCAGAGAGCTTAAGTGTGTGGCTTGCGAAAATAAAACAAAAACCGAAACAGTAATGTGAGTACTTCAGCGAGAACAATAAATGTTCGTAGTTGTTGCCTTGTTTTTGTTTTATTTTTTCCGCAATTTTCCGTCTTTGAAACTGTACTTATGTGGGCATTTATTATTTAGGTTGCTTTTCATTTAAGTGCCACAATTTTAAATTTTAATTTTCACTTGGCAAGCAAAATCACATAAAAAAGACTTTTGCTGTTTAAATGAAGGTCTTTAGAGAGCTCTTTAAACATGCAGGGTTAGAATAAAAATTATTTTAAAAATTTAAAAAATAATTCAAAGTTCAGAATTCAACAACTTTTTTCTTTTATTGTCGATTTTTATTGATAAAAGTAACCAAATAAGATTCTTACTGACTTCAAATGATAACCTCAGGTAAAAATCATGTTTTTGATCTTCATACTAAAGCTTATTTCAAGCTCATGATATGCTGAAAAGACTTCTCTTGTCAAACTTCAACAACTTCTGGTTCTTTACTTGTAGATTAGTTGTTCTAAAAATATATAAATTACTAATCAACTACTACTTGAGAAGTATTCATATTACTACCTTAAAGTAGTACATTCTGCGAAAAGATGAAAGCTCTTTCATAAAGATATGAAAGCTTTCCAAAATCTGCGTGAAATCTTGCAAAAGATCTGACACAAAAGATATACTAAAACGTTACTTCAACAAACTGACTTTAAACTTCTAATTAGACTTCTCAAAGACCACATGAATAAAATTCATAATTTTTAATAATGAAATTTCGTATCCGATTTGAATTTAAACTAACCAATTTTCTGTACTTCTATAAAACCAGAATTGCATTTATTTTTAGGTTATAAGTAAATAACCCAAAATAATAATTAACTTAGCGTATAAGCTGTATTTCTCCCGTAGCAATAGATAAAAGATTTGCGCTTTAAGAGTGAAAGCTTCAAAAAGCTCTACCTTAAATATTTCCAAAAATTTCGAAAGCAATTTAAATTTAATAAAATATAAATAAATATAATAAAATATGTAACTCAGCATGTAAGCTGCATTTCTGTTGTAAGTGTAGTTGAAAGCTTAGCATATTTAGCAAGAAAGCTTCTAAAAGCTCCGGCACAAAGAAACATATGAAATATCTATATCAACTAATTAAGTGATCTAATTGGATTTCTCTCATAGAACATAAAGTAAAATTAATCATTTTTTTACAAAACAGTAACTGCTTCAAACTGATGAGATTTTGAACCCGATTTGAATCGCAACTTATGATTATTAAAATCTTTGGATTGCGCTATGGTCACAAGTACTCATAAAAAACTTATTTCAATACTTTGCATTACATGTCTACCGTACAAATATATGAAAGCTTAACACTTTTAGGTGAAAGCTCTAAAAAACTTTACCTAAAATAGCTTACAAGTGACGAGCGCGTTATATAACTACTAGTTTTGTTGTTTCTATAACTAAATGAAAGTTTCGTACAATTGAGGTGAAAGCTTCTAACGTACAAATATTATGAAAGCTTAGCACTTTTAGCGTGAAAGCTCGAAAAAGCTTTACCTCACATATTTTACAAGTGACGAACGCGGTATATAACTACTAGCATTGTTATTTCTATAACTAGATGAAAGCTTTAGAGAATCTAGGTGAAAGCTTGAGAAAGCTCTGTCCTACATAAACTAAAATCACACAAAAATTAAAAAAAAATTAAAAACTAATTCGAAATCAATAGTGTTTTACTACTGCTTGTTCTGAAAAATATATTAAAATAATGTATTGATGTAACGTTGCCAATTTTTTGGGTTACCAGCTTTCTGAAAAGCATATAACTACTAATGAAAATTTTATAATTAATATTATTAAAAAAGTGTTAATTCATATTCCAATCGCAAATTAAATTAAAAATGCAATAATTTATATTCCACCATTCTAAAACGGGGTGACTTAAAATGTAATGTTGCCACTTACTACTTTTATAAAATTATTCACCTAAAAATATTTGTGTCACATTTCCATTTTAGCATAAAAATCCTTAACAATTCACACTCACTCCACGCCAAAAATATTTTATACGCCATCACTGTGCTCAAAGCAAATTAATTAACATCACTCATACGCCCGCGTGGCCTCCAACAATGCGTGCTATTTTCTCCGCTTCCATTATCACTAAACACTTAATTAATGTACAAGCGCTTTTGTTGTTGTCACTTTACTGCCTGCCTCAAGTATATTTGAGTAATTTATTACAAGTTCAAAAAAAATTTATTTGTTTGCTGTTTTCTTTGTTAACAGCCAGGAACTCCTTTGACTATATTCGCTCTTGCTCTCGCTCTATCGCTCTTCTCTACTTCTGCTCCTATTTGCTTCCATATAAATCAAGTGAAATGTTTTTGGTGTTCACTCGCCGCATAATTGGCATAATTATGCAGTAAGGCAAGTGGAAAAAACGAAAAAAGATTTTGAAGAAAAATAAAATGTGAAGCGAATTGAAGGCGAATTTTTCCTCCTAAATGTAGTATATGTACATCTATCTATATGTAAATATACCTGTATATGTATACAAAGTATATGTCTCAAAATATTCACGTCGCTTTGTGTCAATTCCTCTGCAGCTAATAATTCATTTGCTGTCTGTTAATATATACATATATATAAAAATATAGTGGCGTGGGGCAAAATGGCAACAATACCTCATTCAGGCATTCTAATAGCTGTCTTTGTGGAATGTGAAAATTGCGCAAATATTTTGGCTGGAAATAAACATGTCCTTTTGAGACATTCCACACTCCGTAGCGGCATGTAATTTTCTACGTGACAAGGGTCGCCAGGCAATTGCCTGCGCGCTTGATATTGTAATTAAAATCTCTTGAAATTTTCCAACTGAAAGCATGACGGCATTAGCAAGTGAGAACATTCTCTGAATTTATGATACAAGTAAAATTAAATTGTTTAATCTTTAAAATACTTGATTTGTCGCTGTTTTCAAAAAAGGAAAAAGAAAAATAAATAATAAATTTTTTAGTAACTAAATTTTTAGCAAAAATGACAGATTTTTAAAAGAATTATTTTTAGTTTAAGCTTGTAGTCTTTTAAATTTTAACTCTTCAGCTAGGAGCTCACTTCTATCTGATAAAACTTAAACTCAAATGTCCACAAATAAAAATTTCACTCTGGTGTTATTAAATCCTGACTTTTGTTTAAAAGAGAGCTTTGGTGATAAAAGCTTCCAGAGCCTTTTTCATTTCTTAACAATTTGAATAAAGTTTTTGTATTCAATATAAAATATAAAGTATTTTAGACAAAATTTAGCGCTTTCGAAAAGCTCTACAGAAAATTCAAAGCTTCTAAGCTTTACATGTTGATAAGTTTAGTTGCGTTTAGTTCCTTCAGTTACTTGTATTTGAAACCACAAAGTTACAAAAAAGAACTTTGTAATTTTATTGGCTGGTAAAGCTTTTTTCTAGAACCAAAAACAAACCTTAAAGCTTTGTAAGTGTCTATAATTTCAATCGCACTTAGGCTCTAAAGTTATGTAATCAAAGAAAGTAATATGAGTTCTACTATTTTGACGGCAGAAAAGCTCTCTTCTGCAAAAAAACTTAAGAGCTTAAGTGAAAAGATATTTTAAGTACAATACTATGTAAGTTTGGCATTTAATTGACAATTACCTTAAAGCTTTTCAATAAGTAAATAATATAAACTTTATTAAAACAGAATTATGCTTTAGCGAAAAGCTCCGTTGAAAAGGCTTCAAGGCGTCGTGAGAGCTTTTTTCAATAAACTTAACAATTTCAGTGGAAAGTTATTATAATTATAATAATGTTTTTGGAAATTTGCCTTCATTTGCACTTAAGCTTTTTAGTAAATAATGAAATAATTATAAAATATTAACTGTACTTAAGTAAAAATAAGTTTAGCAAAAAGCTCCACAAAAGCTCCAAAGCCGCATATTTATTCATAATTTAATTAGCGCTAAGACCTTTTGGTTACTTGAACAAACAAACTAATGTGATTTCGACTATAATACCGGTTCGAAGAGCTTTTTTCAATGAAAAAAACCTTAACATTTCCTGTGTAAAGATATTATTAAAAAATGAGCTTACATTTACAGCTTTTCTAAAGGGCTCTTAAGAGCTTTAAAAGCTCCATAATTTAATAAGTTTTCTCGTATTTGTGGTTAAAATACTGAAACAAGGCTTTGTTTAAAAAATGCAAGTTCAAAGCTTTGCCATAAGGCTTCAAATAGAGTTGACAACCTATAAAGCTTAGTATATGTAACTTTTCTCCTTGATCGAAGGTTAAACTTTCAGTATTTCATATTAAAGTCTATATAAAGTTCTTTAAAATATTTTTATAACATTTTGTCTCAAATAAACTCTTTGGTATCATCCAAATGTTTAGCTTCATATACATGGCTTCGTAAAAGCCCGAAGACTAAGAGAATCTGGGTATTAAATGACTGCATCCTGGGTAAAATTCGCATACACTTTGACTTCATTCAAAAATACCCAAAATACTTGAATTGCCAGCGCACCGAAACTAAGTTTGGCTGTTGCTTCTTCACTCACATACCTTCGAGAGAGGGAAGGACTCGCTAGATAATAGCTGCAGTGTGCTGTATTACGGTGGATTACAGCTTGCAGGGAGCATTCATCATCTTCTAAGCGGAGGTGCCTGAAATAAGGTTAGCGGTAGATCTAATGCTCCTTTGCTCAACCTCCTTCAGAGGTGGCTATTCACTCCGATAGTCGGACAGCCGTTTGCGCTCAACACTAGTGAAAGGATGCCTAGAATTATTACATCTAGCTTCAAGCCATTTTATCATTACACTGTTTTGGGTGCCTGGTCAGAGCAGTACGGCTGAGAACTGTAAGGCTGATGACCCTGTTAGGTTAGGCACTTCAGTCTCATTAACTGCGGATTGGGAAAAGGTAGAAGCTCCTTTGGCTGTTTAAGGTTAAAGACTAGACATTTTACTGAAAGCTGATATGCAACTACATGAGTTTTTCGTATGCCTTTATAAAGAACTGTCCATAACAGTCTAAGTAAGTTCCCCAGCAAAGCTGAGGTATAAGATATCTAACCTAACCAAACCTGTCACCTGTTTCATATTAAGTGAAATTCACTTAAAAATTGTATTATCCATTTTCATATAACCTTTAAGTTGGAAAGAGTATACTTCATTACATAATTCTCTAAATTCTGTTTCTCTCTATTCTGTTTCTACAAACTCTCGAACACCAGTTTCATAAATATATTTGAAAATATTCCCTTAAACAATAAGACGTGGCATATCCAAACCACATACTTCCCTTTTCAATTCCAAATCGCCTCAAGGTATGCTTCTAATTTAACAACGCCACGTTTCAGCAAAAGACTGAATGGTCTACCACACTTAAAGTGAAGCAAATTTCCACACAAATTAAGCCAACCCATAACACCGTCAACACCGCGGCGTTTAATCATAATAAATTTTCACTCGAACAAAAGGCTGATGGTTATAAAAAACAACAAAACTAACAACAATAGTTGTAAAACGAAATGCCGGAAATAGGTTCCTGTATCCGCATCCGCTTTGCATTAGGGTCATGTGACCGCGCACTCCGCTTACTTATATAATAAAAAGTATAACCGAAACGTGCAGATTCGAGCTTGTTGCGGCGCTCAACTCGCAGCACGTAAAAATGGCGGTCGGAACAATAAAAATAAAAAGCAGCAAAAATAAATAAATACAGCTAGATATACAGCTCGGCAGATATATCCTTCAAAAGATATACGTGCAACTGTGATGTGCGCTTATAAATTTATATATTTGTGTAACATTTTGTTGTTGTTTGTTTCACCTTTCAGTGGCGGTGATAAATTTAACCCTGACACGGCGTGCACCTGGTCTGCTGCCCCGCACGCTCGGATGCCCGCCTGAGTTCATGCTTCGGCGCGTTCAATGCGCTTATTTGTGTGTTGTTGGTGTGTGTGTTGGTGTGTGTGGCGCCCACCTGAGTGGCGGAATTTTCGTTTTGCTGTTTTGCTGCTCTTCAGGCACTCTCCACTCGTTGGTGGAGTGTCTGCACTTTACGGCTTGCCTTGCCACATTGTACCGCTACATTTACGCTTGCCAGCACATTGCGCTTGCCGGGCGCGTATTTTTCACTTTTTCGCTATTTATTTGGCAAGTGCGAATTGCTGCTTTTGTTCGCGCCACTTTCAGCTATTCCATTAAAATTATTTATTTGATTTTATTTTGCGCGGGTGTGTGTGTGCGAGATCTTTCTCATTTATTTACTACTGATAATAGACTACTTTTAGGCGTCAAGAGTGCCATGTGCATTAAGACGTATGTATGTGTGGGTGTGTGCGTCTTTATGCAAAAAGATACTTACGAATGAAAGTTTTTGTGTTTATTTTGTTTGCAGGGAAATATTGCAGCTGTTGAGGTCACAAGTGCTTGAGAGTGTAGAAAAAGAGTAGTCCAGCTAATAGTGCTTTATATTTCGATTCTATTTTTGTTTTTTTTTTTAATGAAATTTTATAAGTAAATAAATCAGGCAACTTTTTCGTATTTTATATAACAGCTTTATTTCGAGATTTCACGGTTTGGGTAATAATCTGTCCTCAATTAAGTTTAGTTTATTTTTATACAAGGACTTGAGTTTAATATTTCAGTTTCTATGACAGCTATATGTTAGGGTGATCCGATCTGAACAATATTTTGAGATATTGTACGGATACTTTAGCAAATAATTTATACTAGATTTCATGAAGATATATTAACAAATAAATAAGTTTTCCATATAAGGACTTGAGTTTGATCTATCAATTTGTATGACAGCTATATGTTAAGGTGGTCCGTTCTGAATAATTTCTTCGGAAATTGTGGCGATGGCTTAAATAATAATCCATGTCAAACCTCGTGAAGATATATTGACAAATGAAGAAGTTTTCTATACAAAGACTTGAGTTCGATCGATCGGTTTATATGACAGCTATATGCTACAGTTATCCGATCTGAACAATTTCTCAGGACATTGTAGCTCTAACTTGGATAATAATCTATTTTAAATATTGTGATGATATCGTGTCAAATAAAATACTTTTTCATACAAGGACTTAAGTTCGATTCGCCAGTTTATATGACAGCTATATGCTACAGATGTTCGATATCGGCAGTTTCGACAAGTGAGCAGCTACTTGATGAGAAAAGAACATGGCAAAAATTTCTGGTCGATATTTCAAAAATTGAGGGACTAGTTCGCATATAAACAAAGAGATAGACAGTCGGATATGGCTAAATAGGCCCAGCTCGTCAAACTGATCTATAAGGTATATATAGTAACTTCATAGAATCTCCAACATTTCCTTTTGTGTGTTTGCGGACCTTGAACCAATGCAACACAATCTCTTTTACCATACTGAGCTTTAAATGAAATGTTCCTTGAGATCTTCAATGTAATACAAGGACCTTTTGTTAAGTTTTTACAAGGACTCCATTTTAATAACGATATTTGCATAGTCAGAGCTCTGAATCTAAACATTATATATTCCTAACTAAACAAATAAAACACCAACAAGTGTAATAACATATTATCAAAGAATTATTATTGCAAAATTCCTCTCGAAATCTCTCAGCTATGGGCTCAGTAAAAGTTCTCTTAACAATAAAGTGCGCAACTTAAAAACTAGCAATTTTTAAAGATTCCGAAAACATCGTTGAAGAAAAAATTTGGCAATAAATGGAAGCTATTAAAATTTTTTATGGAAAATACAGTTACTTATTCAAATATAAACATGGAAAAATGTCAAATCGTGAAAAGTCAAAGAAACAAATATTAGTGAGTCATGTGACACTTAGTTCACCAAGCGGTATTTAATGGCACGCAATATGGGATATTTATCGCCAGTGCAGGAACCACGGAAGTCATCAAAAGACAAATCAAACAGGGCCACGCCACCCAAATTGAATTGACGCACGTAGCCGGCCTTCTCAGCCGCGGTGTCGGGATCTTCATAGCCCACCCACAAGCCGTGACCGCTGCTCTTCTCGTCCGAGCGGTAAGCATAATTGCCTGTGCGGCGTGTTGGATCGCCGACCTTGGTCAATGCCAGATTGGCGCCTTTGCCATAGGCATTGTTGGTGTTCGGCAGCAGAGCGCACACTTCGGGCCAGCTGTAAAGACCCTTGATTTGTGTGTTTGGTCCAGCGGGTGCTTCATTCTCAACCTTAGCCACTGGTGGTACGCCAGTCTCGCCAGAGTCATCGGTCAACTTCCAAACGCGGCCATATGTGGGCACGCCCACATTCAATTTGGAGGCGGGGCAATTGTTACGCAGCCAATATTGTGCCTGGTAGTGTACATTGAATTGGGGATTGCGTTCGGGTAGATCGAATAGTGGCGCAGGCAGATCGGCAACTTCGGGATTGCGTTCGGGTGTGTAGAAATCAAAGGCGCCCAAGTTTACAAAGTCCAGATAGTTAACAATAGCGGGCACATCATAGAACACTATCGGAACAGTAAAAAAATTTAATACAAATTTTTCAAAAATCTGTAAATAAAATAAACTCACGCGACGAGTTCACATTGGGCAGCACAGTGGTTGAAAGCAACAGACTGTCCGGACGGAATTCGTTTTTGACATCACGCAACAAAGCGGTGAACTGTTCCTTATGTTCCTCAGACTTTTCATCGACAATGTGATCGCCAGAGAAGACCTTCTTGAAACCCTTCCACAAGCTACCTATACCGCTGTGCACCTTCTTTGGTTTGTTCTTGGGGAACTGCCAGGCAACATCGAGTCCATCGAAACCATAGGTCTTCACCAAAGCGTAGACGGTATTAATGAAACGGGCACGTCCAGCTGGGTTCTCCAACAATTCGAGATATTTGTTTGGCAAGTCTTTGGCATCTTCACTGGTCTCAATATCCTTATCACCACCCAAACCAAGCAACACCTTCAAGGTTGGGTATTTGCGCTTTAGACGCGTAACGGTGCGGTATAGACCTTTACCCAAATCTAAGTCTAAGTTTTGATTAAGTGAGACGGCTTTGTGCGAGTCGCGTTCAATGCCTGCCCAACCGTAGACAAGGTAGTCGCAGAACTGCAGCGCCGGTTCAAGATCATCAATTATAAGTTTGCCGAGACCTGAAAGATAGAGGAAATGGGAGAGAGATTAAAATTTTAAACTTCAGCTAATTAGAAAACCAGTAGCAATTTTAAATAAAATTAAGATGTTATTAAAAAATATTTGATTTTCCATGAACCATCTTCCAGTATTGGACAATCGTATAAATGTTGAGGTTTTGGTTAGGTTAGCTTATATTTGTTGACCCTCATGCCATATATAGTCCTATTAGTACTAGTATTGCCAGCTGGAGGTTCATTATTATTACGAACTGAAGTTTACGTCGTGAAGGACGCCAGGCAATATGCAAAGTTCAATAGAGACTTGATACTTAATTTTCATACTTCATCCAGTCTCTTGAACTGCGAAGCTGCTAGTTATCTAGGTCGAGTTAGATATAATGCCGCACATAAGCAGAGGTGGTATTCCAGCGCCTATCATGTCTACTTCCCTGCACTTTCTAAAAATTTAAACAATGCTCATACGGCTCGACAGTAAGTTGTGACCTATGACTTGGCCAACAACCATCCTTAAGACTTTTCGAGACCGTGTGAGTAGAGTGAGCTTGTTTTGCTTCCACTTTCTTGCACATGATCTTGATGTTCCTGTATGCCCCTAAGACGTTGCATCATACCTTGATCCATTAGTCAGGCCTTTGAAAATTTCGAGTATCGTTTTTAGCAATTTGTGTATTTTTTTAGCTAGTTCGGTAGCTAAGCAGTTGGGACTTATGGCAATCTCGTCAGCTATTTGGTTTCTTGGAATTCGTTAGTGGCCTGGAACACAGTATAATGCAGCCGCTTTCCGGCAGCCACTATATCTACCTATCCTTGCTTCTAAGGACATTCTCTGGCATAATGCCTTAGATGAATTACCGCCTAGCTATCGACGTATAGTTGGAGGAACTAATTACAAATATGAACTTCTGCTCATTATAAGATATCCATTGGTGTCCATTTCTGATTGCTAGCGAAAAGCAAAGCGAAGTAGAGGACAACTAGATTTGTCATTAAACGTTGTTAAGAAACTAATAGTTTTATACCCTGGAACCTGAATGAGCATATAAGGAGAAGAGGAAAGTTGACAAGCATTGTGATTTTGAGAGCTATCGAGTGTTGTTTTTTTAGGAGGATGATTGACAGATTGTGGATAGTTTCGATATGAGTGTGAACACATAAAGATATATAAACGATAATTTGGAATATTTTTTTAAACAATTTCGTTGAAGTCAATAATAATGCTTTCAAAGTTCTTGCTTAAATAAAAATTATACAGAGAGTTTATCGAAGTAAAATCGTCGCTTTGAAAAGGTAGAAGTCCTCGCTTACTTGCGCTAGGTATGTTGTCTAAGATATCTGAGTTCCAAACCCTGACCCATATAATGTCACTATAGAAATTGATGATTTTGTGAGTCAAAGAGACATGGATTAAATTCAAAATTCTTTATTTTTAACCAAGTATATGGATTTTGTCAAATAGTGGCGATCTCTAGCTACACAAAGCAACTCAGCACTCAATTTCAATATCCTGCGAAGACAAAGAGATAGGTACATTGTGACAAAAAACAAATGGAAATTGTAATTAAATTTTTTGGGTAAATATATTTCAAAACATGTACTTTATTAAGAGTGGTACAAAGCCCTCAAAGATAGGGAGAGACCGGTGAAGACATTCCTCATTCTGGACGACTTTCGACCTCTTCAACTGAGGAAAATATTAAAAAACTGAATAACATAGTGCTTGAAAATCGGCAGCAACTGTTAGAAAGATGGCAAAAGAGAATTTCT
Organism: Bactrocera dorsalis; assembly: GCF_023373825.1. Taxonomy (NCBI): domain Eukaryota; kingdom Metazoa; phylum Arthropoda; class Insecta; order Diptera; family Tephritidae; genus Bactrocera; species Bactrocera dorsalis. The sequence continues at coordinate 11,984,683 of NC_064305.1, forward strand.
CATGTATCTCGGAAGTCCCTTACAATGATTTTGTTGGATAGTTTCTGTATGAAACGCGTTCTTGCTCGACTCGTCTCGATAAAGCTGATTTTTTTCCAAAAAAAGTACCATAAACAGGTCTCTTGGGACATGCTTGTGTGTGTTCCGATCTCACTTTAATTGAAACCATTATAATTGCCGACGAGACATGGGTTTCTGAGTTTGACATGCAAACAAGTCAACAATCGTCAAAATAGAACTCGTTTTCAGTTGAACGAAGAGATAAAACTAAAATCGCTGAAGGAGCTGAAGGCTATCCCAAAAAGTAATTATGAAAAGTGTGCCGTTGGCATAAATGTATTACAACCGGTGAGGATTACCTTGAAGGCGACAAAATAAATATTGATTAACCTCGAGTATTTTTTGTCATAATATATATTCTTATAATTTTTCTTTCGATTTCATATATTTTACTTCATATTAGTCGAAGCTGCAACACTGTGTGATTTTTACTGTCATATAATTTAATGAAAACTTCATAGAAATATGCAATTCTTAGAAACTCTTCATTTCTCAGCTTAGTACCTCCTCACACCGCTTATCTTCCAACCGGGTCAACAAGTCAACACAGCGCTTCTGCCATTTATGATAATTACTATTTACTATATTTCCAGTTTTTTCCACATATGCGCACACACACACCCACACAAGCGACCGGTGCTTTTTCTCGCTTAACGGAAATTAAGCACAGATGATTGTTAAATACAGAATTTACACTTAACACACTGTTAAATCAATTTCAGTTAACTTCACTTAATTAAAACCACAAACTTCTATTCAATAAACACTTCAGGTCTCCCAAGCAGCACTTCTAAGTCAATTTTCTATTACGCAACAATCACCGTTTATAATAAAAAATCTTTTTATACAAGCCCCTTACTCACCCTCTTTAACGAAACTCGATGAATCGTAGTAGCACACCATATGTTTCTTGGGTCCAGCCGGTACCGGGCTACCCACTTTGTTGGCCAAAGTGGCGGCAATGAAAAGTGAAAATACCAGAAGGATTTTCATGTTCAAAGCCCTACACAACACACTAACAATGTATTGAGAAAAAATAAAACAAAAAAGAACAATTAAATACACGCACACAGAATCTCAAATGAGTTGTGAGATGAAGCCGCTTTCAGTTGCGATCTTCACTAAGCTTAGTCCAAACAGTAACTGATCGTGCAAAGCGCTGAGCGCAGGCTGGAAGGCCAGCTGAAATTGAAAACGGAATGACAAATTGCTAGCGATAATGAAAAAAACACAAAAACATTTATGTATTTATAAACCAACTAAAGCAACAACAATATAGAATATAACAACAATACATAAAATATATGTGACCGGTAGTTTGTTGATCGAAAAGTCTCGGGCTAGAGCTTCAACGTCAGCACAGATTCAAAGCTATTGTTGTTGTTATTGGCGCCGATGATGGTCTCATATAAAGATGTATATACCTATGTATGTTTATTGTTTGTGTTTTCACATTTTGCTATGTGGTGAAGTACTTAAGTATGTAAATTTTTGTCAAAATTCCACGTATGAGCTTATTATATATATTTTTTTTTGCTTTTTCTGTTTTTATTTATTTTTTTTATATCACAATTTTTCGTTTGTGATTTTTATATTATGTTTTATACTTAATATTCCACTTTTGAAGTTTCGCTTATCACCTTTAAGTTTGGCCCGTCAGTCAACTTTGTTTGCCCCATCAATTAGCGAAATGTTGGGAACGTCATGGCTGGCCAATTGTTTATGCGAATCTGGGCCGCTTAATATCGAAAAATGTTTATAAAAACGCCAATGTAAATATCTGAAAATATTGTACATATTGCCAATATTTACCTTGTTGAAAGTGTATATACAATTAAGGGTGTATGTTTGTCAGTATGTAATCAAAAATACGCTTTTAACAGATTTCACTCCGCAACACTTTGGCAAGTTTAAAATTATTGGATTAAATGTCTACATGAGGGTTTCAAGCTGTTTAAGAATGTTCGAGTCACGAATGAAATATATACTTAAAAATTTGGCAAAGTTGTAAAATATATATTAGGGTGGGTCCAAAAAAGAAACTACTTTTTTCTGTTTTTAAATTTAAATTTTCTTTTCGCTGGGTATCTCTTTTAAAATAAATTTTAAATTTTAATTTAAAGTTTTTAAATTTTAATTAACAGATTTTTAATTTTTTACCCACCCCAATTTGTATTTCAACGCTTTGAGAAATATTTATAATTGGTATCGTTTTCTATATATACATTTATTTGTCTTGGATAATATGTAAAAAATGTGTTTTTCTTCGAACCGCCTTTCAAACTTTTTCGAAAATTTCAGCTGGACACACCCTAACTTTATCCAACTGAACTAAAATTTGTGTGGAAATGTTGGCTTCACCTATTTTATAGTCTTTTAAAAGATTTTGGAAATTTTTCTTCAAAACTTTCCTCGAAAATGTTGGACCTCCCTAATATACGCAAGAATAATATACATCAACTACTAGAATACCTGCTATAGTTTTGCTCTTCATAATTTTCAATGCTGTTGTTATTGTTTTATATTTAAAAATAATAAGTTTAGTTAGCTTTAGTACCACCCTTATGTAAATTTATCATCTAATATATAAAAAATACAACTTTTAATTAGGTAAAAAATTAATTGGCTTGTAAAGCTAGTCACTCGGCACACATTTAATATTTTATCTTATAAAATATTTCCATAGGGTTACCATCTATGTTCAAAATTTCACATTATATGCATATGTGTATAGACATATAGAACGAAAATGGTTTGAGTAAACTTTGAATCTTGTCTAACTAAGAACAGGGAATATGTATATGTATGAATACGATATATGTATACACTTCCATTTCCCTTTTTTAGAAGTCTATGATTTTTGTCCTTTATCTACGATAACTTCTAAGGATTAATAAACATCAAATCAAACAGTGTAGCTATCTATCAAATAAACATTTTATAAAATAAAAATTTTGATAAAAATTAAAAAAAAAAAGTTTTGAATCAATTTCGTAAGCATTTGGCATTCTTAAAAAAATTTCTACGGGGTTTAAAAACATTTTAGAGCAATTTTTATAGGATGTATGTATAAATTTAAGTTTCATAGATTTTTTTTCTTGTAGAAATATCGATATTGGGTAATTTGGATTAAACCTTACTTATATATATAATATATTTCATCTTTCTTTCTTTTGCAAACTGTTTAAAGAAATCATCATAAACAACCTCACAAATTGATATACTCGTACGAAGTGATAATTTCCATATTTACTAGTTTTCATTTGATAAATTGCCACCATGCTTAGACTAGAGTGAGCATTTAAATATTTACATGCTTAATTAGGCAAATGAAAACAAATTTCAGTATAAATATACTCATATTTTGCTCATATTCTTAAACTTTTCTAAACAAAGCAACTTAAGCTGTAGCAGTTTTTACGATTCCTCTACTCCCAAGTCTTGCCGCTTGCTACGAGTACTATAATTATCTTCATGTCACTTGTGAGCTCATATGTTGGTATACTCATGTATGTATGTATATACACAAAAGTTCAAACATATGTATATATATATTAAAATATATATACATACATATATATATGCACTTATATATAGTACATTTAAATATATAGAGCACACTGTCTGCCTCTTCGCATCTGCGCCTCTTCGTGCTGATAAAGTCATATCGCCAACGTCGCGGAGTGTCAACATTTATTATTTGACCCCAACGACTGATTAACTAAGCAAGATGTGTTTATTCTAAATGTAAATCACTGTGTGTGTACATATGTATGCTTGCCTACCCGATAAAAAATTTAACAGCCCTCATTTAAGCGGATAGTTCCAAGATGAAGTAGTGAGCTGTAACTACTGTCCCCTTCACTAATATAAGCACTCGATCGGTCAGGAAATGTGCGTTGTATAGTATAGATTAGAATATAGTCTGCTATAATCCGCTGTTGTGAATAATTTGTTCGAAAATTACACCGGCAATAGTCTATGCCAAATTTCATGAAGATATCTCGTTATAAGCGCTTGTCGGCACATTTTTTATATCCATATTGCAATATTTTATTTATGTTAATAATTTAATTTATATATTCTTAAAAAGGTGGCAACCCTCTAAAAATGGTTTTTAACAGTAAACTTTTTCGAACTTATGCAATTGTTTCATGGATTATTACAATTGTTTTGGCAAAAAATTTAAACAGGTGGCAACTTTCCTAAAAAATATTTTTTTAACTGTAAACTTTTTGGAATTTATACAACTGTTTAATTAAATTTACAAATTTTTTTGGAAAAAATTTAAACAGGTGGCAACCCTTGTAAATATATTTTCTTAACTGCGAGCTTTTTGATACTTATACAATTGTTTGATTGAACTCTTGTCTTGGAAAAAATTTTAACAGGTGGCAACCTTAAAATTTTGTTTTCCTCAAAATACTCGAATATCATGCACAATCTTCAAAGCAAACACTAATGTTAATTTATATTTGGGTCGAACATTATGAGCCATGTTGTAAAGAAGTCAGTTCTGTTTACTAACACTACGAGTATTATACGTTAGCAACCATAGCAACATTTTAAGAGTTTCTAAGACCCCGTAGAATTTCTAGAATTCTGAATCATTAAGGCTTTAACAGAATAGTAACTGTTTCTCAGAATTCCAGAAAATCGATGAGGTCGTGGAAATTCTTCAAATTTTTTTTTGCTACGCTTTATTATATTTTCTAAAGAGACATGCCTTAATTATTTCTTCGAAACATTAAATATGTACATCGAAGAAAATACTATACATATACTCGTATATTGATGAATATTAGATCAAGTTTTGAAAATGAAAAAAAAAAATTCACTCAGGAATGAAAAAGTAGCTTAATCGTTAGTTGATGACAAATAATAAACAGTTGATGGGTCTTAATTATTTCTTGATGTATTTATATACAGACGCTAATACATATAAGTACATATGTATATGGTATATAAATTCTTTAACTTACTACATATGTATATACTTTTGACAAACTATAAGCTTTTGAGTGCCTCTCAGTTTTTAGCCTCATTAACCACAATAAATTACTATTATGTTACATAAATATGCTCATGTATTCATTTCTATCATTCACACATTTTTCAGCATGCGCACAATAACAACAATATATTACCTAAATGTATATCTATTTAGCTCATAGTGGGAGAAATACCTATCAGACATACCTCCACTCAATATTTGCCTAACCTTTTCGTTTTTACTCCGCAAACACTCGAATAAATTACATACATGTATACTCGTTTGTAAGTCGGTGTGTATAAATAATGCGCCGAGTTATTTATGATTGCCATTGTAGTTTTATTGTTATTGGTGTTATATTTACCCACACACATATGTATGTAAATAGTTAGGTAGTTATTTGCCTACTTACTCAAATAAATAGTTATGCATATCTCATTGATGTATTGTGTGCTAAATGTTTGTTTAGGACAAACATAATAGACAATCAGTCAATGTACGAAACAATCGAATTGTGTTTGCCAATATTTAGGGTATTTATAATATTTCTGTGATTGGTATTTTGACTATTTTACTATAAAGGAATTTCAAAAAAATATTAACAAAAGGTTCATGGTGGGAAAGTATATGAATCATACGACTTGTTTAGCTATAGGAGGAGAGTTTTTGGATCTCTCCGATTGCAGTACCCTATCACAAAGGCATGCTGAGGAAAATCCAAGTATTTTTGGTGTTCGAATGTTACTTTCTCTAATGATAATTTTTTCCTATAAATAGGAGATTTTAAATATGTATACCTATATTGAATTCCTTTACTCAGTCAAATGAAATATCAATGATCGATTCTAGTTGTTCATGCTTGCTCTCATTTTTTGGAGTGGTTAACTAAAGGCCAACACGCATCGTAGTTCTAATGGCGGCTGCTTCATTCCGCACGATAGTCTCCGCACACAGCCGCAACGAGATTCTCGAGTCACTGGCCGACAGCTATTGGGACATGGACAAAGAGACGTTGTTAGCAACATAACTGCAAGGCAATCAGATGAAGAAGGCAGAGACTCTTTTTATGAGCCTATCGTTTAGTTATTTTGATGGCAGTTAGTTCATTGCTTCACACCAAGAAGGTTCTGGATAAAGCAACAACAATAATATGAGCTCTTGAGTTCCTTAACAAGTCTATATCTCAGCATGGCTTCTCTTTTAGCCAAAGACATATTCCAGAAAAATCAAACTGTTAAATGGTTTTAATAAAATGTGCTGTGTCCCAGAATGCGTGAGTCCTAACCTAGTGGCTTAGTGCTCACTTCCTTTCAACTGGAATAAATTAAGTCAGATAGATATCTTCTTCTTTATTGGTTCCTTTTCTATGTTTAGCGCCAATTGGAGATTCTAAGTATAGCCTGGACCTTCGAACAACATGTCCTAGCCAGCGTAGTCGCTGTCTCTTAATTCATTATATAGCACTTACAATGGGTGAGAGTGAAAGAGAGATTGAGAGATTGAGAGAGAGAGAGAGAGTGAAAGAGTGAGGCAGAGAAAGAGAGAGAGAGCACTGTTACTATCCAAATAAATTTCATCTGTGTTTGCTATTCCAACTCCTTGGATCAGCGCTCTCTACCAGTTTCGTCCATTATGCACATATTTCAGTCTGTATTCCTGCCAGGAGAAAGCTTATCTTAAACCCAATTTGATGTCGTCTTGCACATTGTAATTTTCTACCACCCTTCTTTGTTTGGCTAAATGCTATAGTTTTCTAATCTGAGCAATTTGTTCGGAGAGTATAACGTATTTTACAATAATATATACCGAACTTCGTGAATCATTTTCTTCAGACATATGTGGTAAACTTAATATATCTTTTATGTTATAATATAAATATCTATGTATGTAAATATATATATATATCTTTCTTGTCATTGAGGTATATCTTGCCTTCATCAGTGTTCCCCTCTCTTCTTCACCACAAAACATTATTACCAAATCACTACAACTTCTCTTAAATATTCCACACACATCGCAAGCCATTTAGAAGCAGATAGCGCTACTATTACAATAACAATAAAGCAACAATAAACAACAACAAAAATTGCCAAAATCGATAAGTAGAGCCCTCTGACAAACGCAATTGGCATAAGTGAGCAAGGAGCTCGGTGCAATGACCTTTGAAAGTACTGAACCGTATACAGTAGGGTGAGCCAAAAAACTAACCTATAATTGATTTTTTTACTTTTTAAGGATTTTTTATAGTATATAGCAGATTCTTGTAGAGCATATAATTTTACAAAAAAAAATCCGGGGCATTTTTATTATAAAAAAAATTTTTAGACGGTTGAGAATTATGGTATTTTTAACGAAATATGGATTTTATGTGTTATTGAAACGAGAAACTTTGATTGCTTACTTTTTTCTAATTAAGCTATAAATCCTGCTTTCTAGGTAAATTTCATACTTTATCTATAGCTTTAGAATTATATATAGATTCTAGAATCTATATTTTGGGCCACCCTAATATGGAGTTTTACATACATAGATAATGTTGTGACAAGAAAAGTTCACAGTTGAGGCACAACAAGTTCCAGAAAGTTAACATATTTGTATGCATGCATATACATATCCACCTGCAACCCGAAACACAGCATCCTTTTACTTTACCTCACAAACATCCTTATCTCCATTCCAAATTCGCAATTTCCTCAAATCGAATATCTGCAATTTCTACCATAAAATGTTATTGCACTTCAATTGAAAATGCTCGAATATCCTTCACCATACTACCTCTCAATTATATACATACTATATATACTTGTATATGTGTATACCACTCTCTCTATATGGGTTTGAGTGCCCGCTCCACTTAATGAAATATCAAAGTGGAATTGCTTATTGGCGGTAAAGTGAAAATTTGGGTTAAAATTCCCAAGTGGCCTCGCAAGCAGCCGCACAAAATGAATTTTTATTCTCAATTTTCGTTTTTCATTCACTTCAAGTTTTTCCAATTCACTCTATGTTTATAAACTCGCGGCATTTTAAGTGGCTCTACTGCATAGTCAGTAGCCCAATATGCGCTTGTAGAGTAGAGGTTACTGTGCAAGTATGCAGTCGTCCATTAAAAAATTTCACTCTTCTTGAATGGCGAAATGTGAATTGGGTTTGAATTTGACGCTAATTAAAGTGAATGTGAAGAAAAAAGAAATTAAATGAGCGAAAAGGTGAAATGCGCGAAAATATGGCTCTTGAGATTTTCTTTTTTTTTTAATATTTTTAACTTAAATGCTCAAGTTCTTTTGGAGGAAAAAATCAAAAAACTGAGAGAGAGTGATTCTTAATTTTCTTCTTTTTAGAAATAAATATTTTCATCCGAAACCCCACGAAGGCGAATAAAAGGAGATCCATTTCTACTTTAAAGAAAAAACACAAAAACTTCAAGCTTAAGACTATCTACTTCAAATGTTGGCTCCGCTTCAGATGCTCAGTCCGTTTCCAATGACTCCTTTAAGCATTTCGACTGCCAACTGGCGAATGACACGCCTGATTTTTTGTTCCAAGGCCCGACTCGAAACGGGATTGTCCGCATAACTTTAGACTTTACGTATCCCCACAAAAAAAGTCTAACGGTGTGATCACACACCATCTTGGTGGCAAATCGACCGGCCACGGTTGACGGTTACGTTCTCATCGGCATCATTTTTGACGAAATATGGACTGATGATTCCTCGGCCCCGAAAACCACACCAAACCGTTGCTTTTCTGGATGAAATGACGGCTTTTGAATCTCTTCACGTCGTTCTTCGTCCCAAATGCGACAATTTAGTTTGTTAACATAACCATTGAGCCAGAAATGGGGCTCATCGCTGAATAAAATTTGGCTCGAAAACGTCGGATCTTCTTGGAACTTTTCAAGAGCCATACTCACTTTGGTAGATCGAGCGGCTTCAGTTCTAACACAAACTATATTTTGTACGGTTTTAATTTGAGATCTTGATGTAGAAAGAGTCAAGTTGTTCTATAAGTCAGTCCGAGTTGCTGCAAACGGCGCCGAATCGACTCTCCTGTTCCGACTACAGAGACTTGACTGTCGAAGGACCGGTGTTTTGCCATCTCTTATCCCTTCAGACATTGAAAATAGTTAATTTCTAAATTTTTAACCGATTTCCTTTAAGAATTACCATATTCCTTTTATGACTATCTTATATTTTTTTCAATAACCACAATATGATTATCTACTTCCATAGCTATATTAATACTTCTTCAATTTGTGTTCGTTTAAAGAAATTGAGTATTTAATTTATGTCTTGTTTGCCCACCATTTTTAATTATGCAGGGCTCTCATCAACCACTAGCCTTGAACCCACATGATCTTTCACAACTTCTCTGTTCAACCGTGGAACCCTTTTTTTCGCTTTACGCCTACCGAAAAAATTAATTACACACAAGTGTGGAGGGGGTAGCGCAAGTAACGATGGCTCGCCATACAAAAGTAACGGTGTAAAGCATACAAAAACGAAAACTGAAAAGAGAAAAAGAAAATTACCGTCAAACCGTCATTTCGTATTCATCAAAGGCAAATTTTAAAGCGAATAAGGAGAAAATGAAATGACAAAGTAATTGCAAATGAGCTGCGCGGATAACGAGCGAAAAGTGAACGGAATGAGTGAAAATTTTTAATAAAGTTGTGTGGGAAGCAATGCGCACTTCTCAAAGAGGAAGGTGAAAAGAATAAGTAGCACAGCAGCTTACGCCTGACGCATGCTGTGTCTCAAGCCTGCTTCTCAGGCAATTGTAATCAAGTTTAAGATTTCATACATTTACTTTGAGTTTATTTCGTGTGTTGAAGCAGTCAATATGGTTTATAACACAAAGTTACTTAGACCCGATTATCGGGGGAACGATTGAGTTCTGCTCTACTGGGCTGGGTGCAGTCTGTTTAGGAAGAACTGTTACTGGCGTTGAAACATCAGTTTGTTCGGTTTATGTGTCTAAGAACTCAGCTGCGTTCCTGCGTCTTGTGTCCTTTTTGTCTTTGATCAGTTCCTACGCAGTCTACGGATAATGTTGAAAAGCTCCCCTAACTCGGATGCTTCGTTTTTACCTCGGTTGTTATATATGTTTTACATTAATCTGGCTTCGTCCTTTTGACACTATCTCGGCTTTTTAGCAGCGCCTCATCCTCTCTTGGTTTGGAGAGATGTGTCAGTTGCATTTCTGGTTCCTGTGATTAACTATGCACTGCAGAGAAGCCACAACTTATCGGAGTTCGTGTTCAGGGCCAGAAAAATTTCACTAGTCCGGATATAAATCAACTGAGCTTAAACCGCTAACTCAATGGCGACGTAGCATCCAAGGTACTTGAAGGCTTGCCATGGTTTTAACAGGAGGTAGGCGCCTATAAAATATCCTTGAAAGCCATTTCTAAAAGATATCAATCTAGTGTACTATGGTGTCAGAATGCCACAGGCGTTAGCCCAAGTTCAATGCTTCCAAATCGCTTGTAAAACTCGTAGTTGTACTTTCTGGTTAGCTTTTTTGGTTTGTCGTCTGGTTTTTTGTCCCTTGGTTTGGGGTCTGCTTATTTGTTATTCGCAGTTAACAGTTTCGCAGGCCGCCTCTATCCACTCTGTGATTCCGGCTAAGCTTAGAAGTTGTATATTTTTGTATAACGACTTCCATTGTAACGTTCCACGTCGATCTATTGCCTCCCTCATTTGAGTAAGTGTTTGGTCTAAGCTGCCCTGTCTAGGCTGTTGAGGATAATTATTTCCATGCGACTTCTATTCACCTCGTCACCGGAGATTCATAGGATGTTTCAGGTCATTTAAGCCCAGCCCTCCTTCCCTATCACTTCTGGTCAGGTGCTGCTTATAAGTTATTCACAGCTAGCTTGCAAACTGAACTTCACCTTTACCTTTCTCATTCCTATAAAAATACATATTAATATACATATGTATCTAAGTATAAGTGTACCTTGATGTCTTAAAAGTACAAAAAAAAATTCAAAAATTAAAATTGTAAAAATAAATATTTGCGCAACTTTCTTTGAGTGCTTTGTGATTTCATTATTATGCTCTTGTCAACTTCTTGTTGCTCACATTTATTCATTTTTTCGACGTCTCTTATGCTTGCCACTTTCCTTTGTTCGAAAGAAAAGTTGAAATCGAGAGCATTTTGGCACTGTGCAAATATCGTTTTCATATTAGGGTGGTCGTTAATAAGTTGAAGGCTTGCTTTTTTTATACTCACCTCACTCAAGATACAAGTCAGCTGTAAAAATATATAATATTATAGAAAAATTTCGAGACTGATTGCAGTTTACCAGCTAGAGTTTGAAAAAATATGATTTATTTTATTTTTGAATTCATAATAAGTACCAAAACCAAAGACATTACAAATATTTCCAGATATAGGGTACTTACATAATAAAGCTTAATAATGTACCTCAAGCTTTAAAGCCAGAATCAATTTTTTTTATCAAAGAAATTTAAAACAAAAATATACTTCCTAGCTTTATGGTTAGCACTAACCGGTATATATACCCAAATATACATTATACTCTCTTATAAACAATTCTTATTTACTCCCAAAGCAACACAATGAAATATTACTTTACAAAGTTTTAATAAAAATTTGATTTACGGCGAAAAATATTTGCATAAATACTTTGTCCGGAACCTTTGTTAAACCGTCAACAAGAGCGATATTTCAAAATTAAAGTCATTCTAAATTTCCCGTTCATCATTCATTTTATTAACATGAGTTGCCTAAAAATATGCAAAGTTCACTGTGAAAGTAGCTCATGAAAAGTCCACAGTCATTTTAACATCACGCCAAACAGACATTTCCACATCATACGCCCAGATGTATACTACATATCTTAAAGCAAGCAACAGTGCCACCAAACCAACCCTACAGAAACCGAATACACACACGCAAGCACGCTTGTCAGCACGTAATCACAACGCCTGGCTTGGCTCATGCCAAATCCGCTAAATTAAATGTTCGCATATTAAGCCTCATGCAATTTGACTGCTAGTTAGCCTACTTTTGTGAGCGCCCCAAAAAAAATAAAAAAAAAACACGACAATAAAACGTTGTGCACACTCATCTGTCAAGCTTCAAAATGCAAATTCGTGCAGCATATCTGCCGCGTAAGCTCCACTTTTATGAATGAACTCGCAATTTGCATTAAGTGGTTTCTTAATGATTTTCGAAATTACCCTTAAAGTATGCTTAGAAAAGTTGCTAAATTACATGGTCGCAATTTTTTGCGCTGCCATGCATAACAATTACTCAGCATACGCTCCGGTGTACTCACGGGCGCATAAACGCTCATATGTCTCGACATATACGACGTAAAAGCGCTTAAGACGCCCACACTGGCAAGCGAGTCACGTTCGACTTTTTCGCTTGTGTAACGGGAAAAATAACGAAGAATAAAAATAAGTGAGGAAAATGAAAAAAGCAGGAAAGAAAGGCACAGGGTGCTCCAAAAATTTGCACAAAAGTACGTAAGTAAAAATATAATGATATAGCGCCTAATAGTATACCTCATTAGCTCTTAAGTTGATTTATTTTCGGCTGTAGACGTATATATTATAGGTTCTGCCACATAACAACATATTTTCGAAAAAAATACTAATTTTTTTTGTAATTTTTTAAAAGAGCTTTTAGTGAAAAAGCTTCAATCCTTTTTCTGAAAGCATTTTTGTTTTCTTTGTATCTGCTTATTGAAAATTTTATTTTATAATAAAACTACAACTTAAATTAAGCTTTTAGATTTCATAATTTTTTCTCTTTTTAAACAATCTAAGAAAGCTTTTGAAATTCTCAATATACTCCGTTTCGTTTTCATATACCATTCAGTTGAAACTTATAGTCCAAACAAACAACAGGAGAAAAAAATTCAATTGTCGAAAGTTTTTCTTGTGAAAATAAAGCTTCACGGCCACTTATTTACTGTTACTCAAATTTCATTCAAACAAAATTAAAAACAGAGTTGAGAAGAAAAGCAAAGCTTTTCAAGCTTCTTAGTTCAAACTTTCAATAAGAAAATTTCTTATGGTTTAAAGCTACAAAGCTTTCAATAGATGCATGTCTTAGCTAGTTACTATCACATAAGTTTTCGAAGAAGTCAAATGGTATTAGGTCACTTTCGTTATTAAAATTAAATTTGTAAAGCTTTCACTATTCTGCAGCTTTCGTAAATATGTATATGTATTGCTAAGTTGAACACGGTTTTCATAAATAAATTCAAATTCATTAAAGCTTTTACATTAATAGAGCTTTCATTAAACATATGAACGTAACTTAAAAGCTCAATTTATAAATGTATCTCTTACATGGTAATTCAAGGTGCTTTCAAAGCCTGTTTTTTTAGAGCAAAACTTTCCAAAGCTCAGGAGCTTTTATGTGAGACTTGAAACTTTTAAGTAATATTTTTTTTTCTCAGTCGGTTTAATCTCAAATTTGTCAAAATTTTTAATTTACCGAAGCTTTCGTAAATAGTATGCCTATAAAAGCTAAAAACCATCTATATTAAAAAATTAAAATTCCTTAAAGCTTTTACAATACAAGAGCTTATATTTGTTATATTTTGCTAATATGTACATTGTGCAAAAAAGCTCTATATATCAAAGTGTTTCTTTCATGAAAATGCTTTCAAAGCTTATATTGTTAGTGCAACAAAGCTTTCTAAAGCTCAGGAGCTTTCATATACAAAAAAATCTTTGGTTAATGCCTTTGTCCCCAAGCGGGTTTAACTTCAAATTTGTTAAAGCTTTCATGCTACAAGAGCTTTCATTTAAAATATTATGCTAATGTATATATGGAACACAAAAGCTGTATGTACCAATGAATTATTTGTCTGAGATGTTTTGAAAGCTTGAAGCTTTTATTTTTATTATTGGTAAAGTAGAATTGCTTTCTAAGGCATCTTCATTAAAAAATTCAATTACGTTAAAGCTTTCATATCCCTAAAGCTTTCATTTAATATATAATACTGGTTATATGAAACACAAAAGCTCTATATACAAATGTGTTCCTTATTTGGCATTGCTTTAAACTTTTCTATCATTAATTAAAGTAGCAAAGCTCTCTAGAGTTATGAAGCTTTTTCGTCAGAGACTAAAGTTTCAATTACACGTTTGTCTTCAACTGGGCTTAACCTAAAAACAAAACAAACAAAACAAAAAAAAAAAAACAAAAAAAAAAAAACAAAAGCTTACACTACTTACTGAGCTTGACATAGTTCTTTCAGAAGAATCTAAATCCAAAGGAAATAACCAATTTTTTATTATCTTTTACAATTGTACTTGAAAAGTTCCTGAGAAGTTTAAGAACTTCGTTCATGAAAACTAAACAAAAAAGACATCCTTGTGGAATAACATAAGCTTTGATAGGAATTTATTTTAAAATGAGCTTAAAAGCTAATAAAGTTATTACATACATTGCTATCTTAAGCTTTTAACGGCACATAGTTTGTGACTGCAATAAAGCGTTTAACTTCGGCACCTTCAAGGACATTTCATTTAGTGCTCAATACTCGATGTTAAACTGGTGAAATATCAGCACTACAGCAACAAAAACTAACGAGCAGGTATAAGCAGGAAGGGTGAAGACATGTTAACTGGTAGTTGAGGGGCAAGAGGAAGCATAAATACTGAAGTTGTCGAAGGCTATAAGGAGGCAGCAACGAGATAGACGGCGTGAGTTTGCATACAGAATGCGGCAAACGAAGAAGAAAACGTTATTATGTCAGCCAAGGATGTTGGAGTTAGGCAAACGACAGCGCACACATTTACGAGCTTGGCAAACAAAAACTACAGGTATACATAGACATACATGAATACATAGAGTGTGCACTCGAGTCTAATGTTTGTGCATGTGCACCCCGCCCAGCACAAAAAGTAATGGTCTTCAACGAAAATGTGGCTGAAAAAGTAAACAGAAACCGAAATACAGCCTGAGAGCACCGGCGAAGGAGTAAGGAACCCCCAGCAATTGTGGACGAAAAAAGTGTTGTGGAGCATCATTGCTTGCCAATATGGCAGATCCTGTCAGTCAGTGAAAAAAAATTGGCAACTGCCGCATGCTAAGAAAATTGCAAGCTTCGTACTAATACAACCACGCACACAAGCATGGCAACCAGAAGATGGTTATTCAAACAACTAAAAATGCGTTTTTGTGCCCGGCTACGAAAGGTGTGCTGATTTCTGGCGCAAATACAATGCTGCAACTACCTCTATATTTCATTCTCTATCTCTCTCTCTATTTAACGCCTTTCTCGCTCAACAATTTCCAAGTATTTTCATTTCCTCTTCCGTGCGTCTGTTTAAACAGCGTGAAAGTTGCAAGTGTGCAATAAAAGTTTAGAGCCGTCATGCGTGCACAAGAAATGCAGGCGCTTAAAATCCTGAAATATTTTGCACTCGTAATTCCTTTTTACTTCATTGAGGTCGCGCGTATTTTTCAGCATCAATTTTCATGGCGTCAATAAAGTTTTAAGCCATTTCACCAATACACTTTGTGGTGCGCTCAATGTACCAAATTGAGCGTAATATGTCACAAGGTATTATCGGGTTGAGAAATGAAGCAATTCTTTTTCACGAAATTGCTGTGGCGCTATTTCAAAGTAGTACTTTTATGTGTGACCCATTCTATATTTTAAGAAAAACAAAAAAAAAAATTAATTGAAAATTAACGTAACATAATGAAATCGCATTATTTGTGGGTTATATAGTAATTGATAGCAGCACTTTTATTGAGCTTTTTATTATTATGTTAAGTTTCAAATCTATTTATCTGTTATTTTCGGATTTTGAAAGCTTACCGGAAAGCTATAAACCTCGTTTTTGAGTTAATATTATTTTGAAATTTTAACTTAGGTTATTTTATATGTTATATTCATGCATATTTTCAATTTCTGCGAACTTTTTGTGTTAACAAAATCGAGCTTTCATAGCCATCAAAAGCTCACTATCTTGTTTTTAAGATATTTTCTTTGCGAAATATAACTAAGCATTCTTTATATGCTGTCTTAAGGCATCCTTTAATTTCTATAAACTTTTTATACAAATAAAATAAGCTCTCAAAAATTTTATAGAAAGTCTTCGGATTTTTGTTTATGTTGATTTAATCCATATTTAATCAGATAATTTTTTGAAAGTCTTTGGTTTTTTATGTTGATTTAATGCACATTTTTAATTTTTGTTAACTTTGTTTATAAAACACATTAAGCTTTCATAGTGCCCGAAAGCTCTAAATTTTGATTTTCAGATAATTTTCTTCGAAAATTCTTCAAAATATTTTTAGTATTTTAAACTTGTAGTTAATACAAAATTAAGCTTTTCTAGTGACTGAGAGCTTTAAATTTTGGTTTTCGGTTAATTTTTTTTTGAAATTATCGGATGATTTTGTGTATATATTTAATGCATATTTTTAATTTTGGTTAACTTTGTATATAAAAAAATTGAGCTTTCACAGTCACCGAAAGCTCTAAACTATGGATCTCAGATAAACTTTTTTTATTCAAAAGGCTTAGGATTTCTTATTTTACTTCAGTGCTAATTCTTAATTTCTACAAACTTTTTGGCTAAACAAAATTGAGCTTACATACGAGTAGTCACCGAAAGCTCTAATCTTAATTTCAGATATTTTTTTTTTCGAAAGGCTTTCGAATTTTTTCTGCCAATTATAAGCATATTTTTAATTTTTATAAACTTTGTGTAAATTTGAGCTTTCATAATCATCGAAAGCTCTAAAGCTTAGTTTTCAAATAAAATTTTTTTTGAAAGGCTGCCTTGAATTTCTATTGTTGTTTTAATAAATAGTTTTAATTTTTATATAATCTTTATGTAAACAAAATTGAGCTTTCGCAGTCACTGAAAGCTTCAAAGGTTTTCAGATGATTTCCTTTTTTCAAAAGGTTTTGTCATGTTGTTGGATTAATTTTGAATGTTTCACTATTGCTTTCGATTTCATCAAATACTTTCATCAAAACTAAAATTCTCATAACTAAGAGATTTAAAAAAAAAAAAAACAAATAGTTTATTTATATATTCAAAACTTTACGGTTTTAAAAAGTTACACAGATCTATAAAAAAGAAAGAAATCGAACACGCAATTTCTCTTCTCACGATTTTATAATATATACAATATTATTACTCTTTTCTCTATGCCTTGCATGACCTCTTTCCGTGTTTCTAGTTGCTATGGCATGGAATTTATGGTCAGGTGCGTAATCGTGCATTAAGTAAAGTTTACTTTGCATTTCTTTAAACTTTAATTCCGTGAAAATTTGACCGAAAGCAAGGAGAGAAAGTTCTGCCAGGATAACAATATTTTCCTCACATACGTTTTGCACCGAACTTTGTGTTAGCATATATGTATGTTAGAGTAGAGCACTATTATATTCTCCTTTTTTGTGCAAGCTGGTATGGTCACAATCCTTGGTTACAAATATGAGTTCGTTCTGTAGACTCCTCTGTGATAAGTTGTATTAACTATATATTATTTTAGTTATTTGCAAAAATATGTGAAAATAAGAATAAAATATGGAATTGAAACACAGCGCGCGAGGATTCCAGAGTACCAAAGCTTTAGTTTTAGCTTACGATCTTCCTACGATCGAAGTGTACTCGTATAGAGTCACCAGCCTGAAGGAGGATGTTTACTCACCACACCCAAGAATGTGACTTGGATAAAGTATGAGTATCTCGTTATAACTGCATACAGTAGCTATGCGTAATATTTCCGATCAAAGCTTAGCCATATTTTGTTGCTGAAACTCATATATGAATTTCACCCTGAGTGGAAGGAAACTTAGCTAAATGCCTATACCTAGTAACTATATACCGTTTTCCACCGCCGAATAATTGTGCAATTGCTTGAAAGCAAACACATAACTCACTCACTTTCTCTCTCAGGTTTGTATTTTATTTGCCGCTACTTAAAAAAGTGCAATCGCAAGGAAAAACAATTTCCACTCATCCACACAACACGTACGTCGACCAATTTATTTAACGCACTGTAGCTACGAGAAATTTTCACGCCTCAATTGGCCAATCAATATGCCGTAAATTGTCTAGGGCTATCAAGAAAACGAATAAATTTGCCGCATTTTTTTAGGGCTTTACAAAGCTGCTGTGTCCTAGTCACTTTTGGCATTTTTTTTTGTTTTTGCTTTGCTAATACGTTTCTGAGCTGGCGCAAACTGTCATTGCGTGAAGAATGTATGGAGCTAACGTGTGCCAATGTAGGCAGATGGCAGTCATATCAATAAAAGGTGATAGGTGATTCAAGCAGCTAGATTAAATTAGTCTAGGGTTTGCTATCCTTTGTTATTGTATGTTATGTTATTTTATGCTTTGTTATGTTATGCTATGTTAGGTTGTGTATTGAAGTTATCTAATGTTATGTTTTGCTATATTATAATGATATATGTTAAACTACTAAGTTATTATTTATAGTATTATTCCTTGATCAACAGTTATTGCTTGATATGTCGTGTTATGTTTTGTTACGTTATGTTAAGTTTTGTTATTTTATGTTATGTTTTGCTACGTTATGTTAAATTAAGTTATTTTATGTTACGCTACGTTATGTTAAGTTAAGTTAAGTTAAATTAAGTTAAGTTAAGTTAAGTTAAGTTATGTTACGCTACGTTAAGTTAAGTTCAGTTAAGTTAAGTTAAGTTAAGTTAAGTTAAGTTAAGTTAAGTTAAGTTAAGTTAAGTTAAGTTAAGTTAAGTTAAGTTAAGTTAAGTTAAGTTAAGTTAAGTTAAGTTAAGTTAAGTTACGTTAAGTTAAGTTAAGTTAAGTTAAGTTAAATTAAGTTAAATCAAGTTAAGTTATGTTAAGTTCTGTTCTAGTATGTTATATAATGTTACGTTATGTTAAGTTATGTTATGTTACAGTGTGCTATCTTGTTTGTCAAACACCATAGCACCCCTTCTAACCTTTGAACGGAGCAATAAAATATTTTTTAATAAAGCTTAATCACATATTATTGGTAATGACTGCACTCAAGTATCAGCTACATATGTATTTACTATACATATGTATGTATATACCGACATCCATACATCCATACACACAAAAATTGTTATTTGTTATGTTCAAAGACTTTTGAATGCGAAATTAAGACACTCTAACGCCCGCCAGCCATGTTTTTATACATGTGTGTGTACCGTTATCAGTCACAAAGTCGGCGTGATATAAACGCTGCGCTGCTAATACGCCTGGTAGAAATCACTCATGCATAGAGCAAGTGAGATATTGAGTGAGTGGAGCAATTTTTTCTCACACTTTTTTCCCCCAACTCGTTGGACAATCGTTAGCCCAACTAGTATTAGTGCGATTGCATGTAGTCTGACTAAAGGACGGAAAATTTCGTGGAAAAACACAAGCAACCTACAAAAAAATTTGTAAGCGAATATTAAAGGCTGCAATGACCGAGTATATAGTGTGGCCGTTTGCCTAGAGTTACCGCACAAAAAAACTTTTCACACAGAATTATGTTAGCTCTGCGAGGAAAAAATGGCAATTGAGTAAAAAGTGTACTTTTTTTCTAGAAATTTCCGGCATTCAAAATGGCGGTTGTAGTATAACGGAAAGTGATGCGCCAGCTTTTTCGAGCGTATAGCTGAGTGACTGACTAGCTGACTGGCTGTCTATTTGCCAACAAAATCCTAAAGCAATTTGCAAACTGCCAAAAACACCAAACTAATGCACAAACATTCGTTTATTCGTGTTTGCGTCTGTGTGTGTGTGTGCTTGTGCACAAACAAAGCTACTCAATGGAATGAATAAATGAATGTGCACACACAGATATGTAACGTGAAGATTGCTGAGACTGTGACAACAGGCAATAAGCAAGCGAGCTTTATAGTAAAAGAAGAACAAATATAGTGAAGGTGAAAAAATAGTTTTTTCTTTGTTTTTGTTTGTTAGCAATTTAAATGAACGTAGCGTGTGAGTTATCAGTGGTAGACGCAAAAAAGTATGCAACAATTTTTTACGACAAAAGCAGAAGTTAAAACGGAACAGAAGTGTTTGAAAAGATTGCAATGCTCACAAAAGCCAGTAGCTGAAATGTAGTAAAAAATCTAACACAAAAAAATTTCAGAAAAATTGTCAAGGATTTTCAAGCAAACTGATATAAAAACGAATCAATAACACAGTAAATAGTGAACCAATGAAATATGTAGTATTTTTAATTATTATTTTTTGTAATAATTTTTTTGTTTAAATATTTCTTTTAATACTTCAATTAAATAAATAATAAATAGAAAAAAAAAAATAATAATAAATATTTATTCTTTAGTTTATTATTTTATGGAAAAAAAATTAAGACTGTTGAACTATTTTTATTCATTAATTTTTTTAACAAAATTTTTATTACTTTTTTTAAACAAATATTTTTTTATATTATTATTTGCAATATTACTTAATTTTTGGAAGTCAATTTTTTAGAATTAAATAAAAAAAATGTAGTAATTTTTGTTAATTAATTTTTTTCTTGATAAAATTATTTTATACAAATATAAAATTCAATTTTTCAATTTTTTGGAATTAAATTAAAAAAATATAGTAATTTAAAAAATTAAAATATAGTAATTTTTTTGATTATTTTTTTTCTTGACAAAATTATTTTATAGTAGCTTTCATAAATTCATTTTTTAAGTCACAGTGTTTTCAATAGTTTTTCAAATTAAATTTTTTTATATTTTTTTATTTGAATTTTTATATGTAATCATCATTTTTTGATTTAAACATTTTATAAAATTATAGTAGAAAATATTTTTGTTGTTTTTATTGATTTTTTTTCTTATCAATATTGTTTTAGATTAATTTTTCATATTTATATTTTTTTAGATTTAAAAATTTTATGGAATTATATAAGAAATTATTTATTGATTTTGTATATCACATTTTGTTTTTCAAGTTTTAAAATTAATAATTTATTGTTGCATTATTTTTTAAACTAAAATCTTTTATGAAATTAAATTTAAAAATATTGTACTAATTAATTAATTTTTTAAATTAATATTTAAATATGACTTAATTTTTTAATATAAATTCATTGCTAAATTAAATTAAATTTTTTTTGGGGATTATGCATTAAATTAATTTAATAAACACAATTTTAAATAAAAAAAAATTATTTATATAATAATTAAAAAAAAACATTAAATTAAAAATATAGTTAATTTTTTTTTTTATTTAAATCATAATGAAATTAATGTTGGCCCAGCTTTTAAAATTAAATTATATCAAACAAAAAAAAAATTTTTAAATATTGAAAAAAGTTGCTAAATATTCACCAAAATGAAAAAAAGTCTATCTCAAAAATATTCACAATCATTAGAATTTTTGTCGATTTTTCGCGCAAACAAACGCCGTTGTTATTCCACCCTCAAAACGTCAGATTATTTGCAAAGCACAAATAAACGCTTCCGCCGTTGCTGGCGGTTGGCATTCTACGTCCTGTCTTTATCCTTCGCTCCCTTTTTGTATGCCGCACTCTCGTTTTTTTTTTTTGACTAAAGCTTCTTCACAAATAATAAATCCGTTACGGAAATGCTGACGACCAGGCAAAGCTGGCTACGGAAAGCAGTGCAAAGTGGACATTTAGAGAAGACATTTGGGGTCAAGTGCCGCACTTGTCTGGCACCTAGTTTCCCGCATTATTCGCCACTTTTCACACGCTCTGACAGCGTTATTTGTAGCGTAAAAATGCGAACAGTTTGCAGATTACTAAAGCAAAATATGAATGGGATGACAGTTGCAAGAGAGATTACGGTTGTTGAATGGGAAATGAGAATATTTCACAAAGGAAAGTGGTTTTTGTGCAAAACTAAAATGTTTTTACTCAAAAAAGTTGACAGTTTTGGGTGTTTAACTATTTTTCTGTGCAAATGCAAATCACTATTAAATTTCGGCATGACTCGAAAAAATCAAATTTTTGGTAAAATTCAATTTTTTTCAAAAAACACCGCAAATTCATTTTCGACGAAAGTGAATGTCCAATTTTTAGCGTTCTCGGAGACGAATATTTAATTTTTCTGAGTTTTTCGAATTTTTCTCATTAATTTTGAGGTTATGTGGAAAAACTCTGTATAAAGGAGTTATAGGTATTTTCATTATCTGCAACATTGCCATACAACTTTTTTCTATTCGACTCGTAGTTTTGCTGGAAATTGATTTTGAAAGTGGTATAAAATGTAAATACGCCTGTGGATAGGCTACGTTTTTTGTATACTTATCGCTTAAACTGCTTTTAAACATGTCAATTACAGCAATTTAATGAGAATATGTATTCTCTTTATGAATTACTACATTTTTATAGCAATTTTTCAATTTTATATTTTTATAGCAAATTTATTTTTGCAAAATTGCCGTTTCCGTAGCAAATCAGCGACGCTAATTTATTTTTATCTAAGTTTGAAAGTATCTAGTATAATTTTCGGACATAAAAATGTCAGTTATCTCTAACAACAATAACATTTTCATGCCAGAAGCAGCACAAAATGAATATGCGCCTCTGGATAGGCTACGTTTTTTGTATAATTATCGCTTAAACTGCTCTCAAACATGTCAATTACAGCAATTTAATGAGAATATATATTTTCTTTATGAAATATCACAATTTTACAGCAATTTTATATTTTTTATAGCAATTTTATCGATTTTATATTTTTATAGCATCTTTGTATTTCTGCAAATTTGCCATTTCCGGAGAAAATTATAATTGTAAAATGACTTTTTTCCAGTCAGGCAGGCATTTCATGCTGCCAAACGCAGCAACAGTGCTTGCGCGCTGTTATTCCCTGACACGTAACACAAACACACACAATTAAACTTGCCCCCCATAATTTCTTTTCACGCACTCGCTCGCCTGTTCATGTCAGTGCAATTAACTTAATGTTGCTTTGTTTCAATTACAAAAATTAAATGTACTTATGTGATTCAATTTATTTTCATGCTCACAAGCACACACACACATATGTATATAGTGGTAGCTCAGAGCGTGCAAGCTTTTGTAGATATGTGTATATATATATAAATAAATATATGTATGTATGTATGTCTTCACTTGAAATGACATTTTCTCTACCTCTATCCTGCTACTACTGCGCCACTGTTTGGCCCTCACAGGGCAGCTATAAAAGCGAAACACATTTCAAATAAAGCAAAGTACACACTCGTATAAATTTAAGCAAGCATGTGTGTGTATATGTTGAAGCAATCGACAGAAAGTACACACTTTCAAGTTGCATTAGTGTGGAATTCTAACTAATCGAGCGCGTGTTGGGTTAAAATGCCAAACACTAGGAAATACTGTCTACATATACATTTTTAATTACACAGCTGAGATCAAACAATTAAATCTATTTGCCGGCACTGACAAGTGAACCGTTATCCAAAGTGCCACTACTTTGTATTTGTATTTGTACAAGTCGTCGAGTGCGTTTAAGCAAAGGGGAAGCGAAAGTAGATTTATAGTAGCAATAAAAGCAAACAAGTGGGGTTTTGGGGGGTAATTTCGGAGGAAAAAGATATTTTTTTTATCGAAAGCTTTTATGTCGTTAAATTAAAATATATTTCTTTTTATAAATTGTTAACTTCGGTTGCTCTGAAGCTTCACAAAGAATATCTTCCATACAAGATCTTGATTTTGATCAGTTAATTTGTTTGACAGCTATAGGCTACAGTGGTCCGATCAAAGCAATTTCTTCGAAGAATGTACCGTTACTTTTGAGAATAACACATGCCGAATTTCATGAAAATATCTTGTCATATAAAAAAGTTTCCCATTCAAGGAATTTATTTTGATCGGTCCATTTGTATGGCAGCTATATGCTATAGTGTTCCAATCAAAACGATTTCTACGGATATTATGCCGTTGTATTAGGGGATAGTCCATACCGAATTTGTTGCAAATATCTTGTAAAATAAAAAAATTTTCCATACAAGGACTGGATTCCTTTCGCTCAGTTCATATGGCAGCTATATCCTATAGTTGTCCGATTTCAAGAATTTCTGAGCATATCTCACTATTTCTTTAGGCAATAATTTATGCCAAATTTCATGAGGATATCTCTTCAAATAAAAAAGTTTCCTATACAAAGACTTGAATCCGATCGTTCAGTTTATATGACAGCCATATGCTATAGTGACCTGTTCTAGACAATTTCTTCGTAGTTTATACTATTGCCTTAGGAAACAATTCGTGCCGAATTTCGTAAGGATAGCTCATCAAATAAAAAAGATTTCCATGCAAGGACTTCCGATAGTTCTGTTTATATGGCAGCTATAGGCTACTGTGGTCTGATATCGGCGGTTTGGACAAGTGAGCAGCTTCTTGATTAGAAAAATAAGTGTGGAAAATTTCAGATCGATATCTCTAAATTGCGACCAGCTCATGCTCATGCTGAACCTTTTATATATATTTTAAGCCAGACATGTCACTTCTGGGTGTTACAAATATCCTAGATAACTCAATTTACCTTGTTAAGGGTATAAACATCTCTCAACACTTAAAATTTTATAAAAAAAATATACCCATAAAAATGAAATAAAAACCTTCTTTTCTCTCTTTCAGAACTCCGCTGAACCGGTGTACTCACCCACTATGGCTGGCGGTCTGTTCTCCATAGATCGTAAATTCTTCGAACGTCTTGGCACGTATGATTCTGGTTTCGATATTTGGGGTGGTGAGAATTTGGAATTATCTTTTAAAACATGGATGTGTGGTGGCACACTGGAGATTATACCATGCTCACATGTGGGGCATATATTCCGCAAGCGTTCACCATATAAGGTAAGTGGAGAAGAAAAGAGAGGTAGAGAATAAGACATCTGAAATATGTCTCTCGTTTCGCAAGAGAGAGAAAATGATAGCTGGTCCGATTTTTTCATAATCCGCGAGCTTAAAATCGGCAAAGAAGAGTCACCTAACTTAATTTCGCGAAATTTCAACTGAAGTGACTTTGACGAGTCTTACGCCACTCAACAAGTTCGAACTAGTAAGCAACTAGTAAGTCCTAAGCTAATATTATCATAACTGAATCAACACCTGGAAACAGAGTTGCTTCGACTGAACCTGATCTGAGTTGACCTTGAGTTCAGCCCTGATTCGAGCTTTATTGTAGGCTGTAGGAGCCCTAAAAGTCGTAAGACGTACAAACTTTAACTCGTTTAGGTGTGATACAAGCAATGATTGTATTAATCATAAGGTCTAACCAAGCCTTAAGTCATGTTTTATGGATTCATACTGCCAATGTATCACTCCGTCGACCAACTCTACCTCCACAATGCATTCAGAAGCTCGCGCATCATGTCGTTACTCTCTTTGAATGACGAATAATAGATCTCAACGGTCCTCCAGAATGCTTCCAAATATGATTCTGAACGTGATCCCTAAACTCGACACTGTCGACAATGCATCCAGACTACCGAAATATGTAATTACTGCCCTTAAGTGACCAATAATAGATCTCAACTGCCCTCTAGTATGCATTCAAGTATAATTCTGGGCCTGATCCCTAAACTCAACCTACTCATTACGGATTTGCTCGATTTGTATTCGTGTCTTCGTTTAGATGGTCTACCCTCAGACTTGAGCTACTCTGTCTATCTTTCATATATCATTTCGTAGCGTTGATTCAGTGGATCAGTATCTCATGCTCTGATTTTATGGGCAAGAAAATTTCTAAGCCATGTCCCCTGTCTGGAACTTTGCTTCTTATAAGTCTTTAGTTATTGGTGCATCTAAACTTTAAAAAGGGTTTAATAGACTAAATAGCTGACTCACAACCGCCGCTTATCGCTTTATACTAATGGCTTGATAAAAGCTGGTGACGGAGCATTCATACTATTTCAACGTAGAAAATCTGATATTTTAATGTTTTGCTGCATTTGTTACTCCGTCCAGCCGAAGTGTCTATACAAATAGTAGGTATGTAAATAAGCTTTAATGTAAGTAGGCAAGCAAAGCACTTGTGCGCACTTAAACCTTCACCCAGAGTGAAATAAGAGCTTACAATACGAATATAACTTACACCATGTCATACTCCCACACCTTGGTTGCCAAGACCCCCAAGGATATTGTGCAATAAATAAACAAGCCACCTGGCTAGCCAAGCAAACGGTTTGTTGTCCGTGGCAAAAATAAAAGCGCACGATATTAAGGACATATGTATGTACATACCTACATGCATGTATCACCTGTCCATGAGCCAAGTGTTGACACTCCATTTGTTCGGGCAGTGCAGGAAAACCTATATGCTGTTTAACACCTGACGAACAATAAGCAACTCGGCTAACAGGACGAGTTACATAGCAGCAAAGCGAGTGCTTTGGTGAGGATATACTGCCGTTTACAAATATAAATATCGGGGAGAATAAGTAGAGAGTAAAGTAAGCAAGATTGCTATTAGTCGCATGTGTTGTTACATCAATTACTGTTAGGGCACGTGCTGAAAACAGCGGTCGAGTACTGGTAGACTAGGGTGAGTGCTCGCATGGAAGCCGAAGCACCACAAAGCGAAAACGTTGTATAAGGTACGGTGGTGCTGATGAAATGAAAAGGGAAAGAGTTACCATACATTCTGGTTAACGTATTAATTAGTAAAAACGAGGGAGTCAGATGGAGTTACAAATTTTGCTAAATGATAAATATTTTGCTGGTTCTAAATTAAAGCATTAATCTCACATCGCATTGCGTCTTAGAAGCTGGAAGACGGTAGATATAGTGGCTGCAGGAAAGAATTTGCATGTACATATGCTGGGCTCCATACCACAAGGGCCCTCCGAAAGTCGAAATAGTCGATGAGATTACCAAAAATTTCATTCGTTTGTTTAGCCAACCAAATCAGAAAATGTGCCCTGAAAACAACTCGCAATAAAATTTCCGAAGGAGAGGGCAGGCCGATCGGTGTGAGATGGAATGGTATAAGGGCATGCATGACCAAGGTCATATACAAGCCAGGAGAAGGAAAACATGCATGCTTTATATTCAAAAGGGTCTCGAAACGACGACGGCTTAGCGGTATTATTAACGATGACACATGTAGAAAATGCAGGGAAGAGGCATGACAGATACGTCGGAGCCCCTTCTCAGTTCCTATGCAATCCTATTAAAAACTCAGCTTAGATTTCTAAGAGCATATTATTTTTTGGCAGAAATTTGCTGATAAATGAGGGATTTTGTCAATAGCACAGAAAATGTAGTTCAATTTTACTAATTCCAGAATTTTTTTTGAATTTCCATTGGGCTTTTCAAGAATTATCAAAATAGATATGTTGAGATTATATAGTTGCTTCAATCGTATCTACTTTACAATTCGTGCAAAGCGTGAATTAACCCCTGACTTGGGAACTCTAAACTGAAATGCCTTTGACCTCATCCATATTGAAAAAAGTCCAAAGTAGTTAAGTCCAGTTGCACAATTTTTAAAGGGGGTAATTGTCTCCGCCTTTTTTTGTTTTCTGCGGTAAGCCAGTTTCTACCCCCTTGATTACGTCCAAGAGTTCATCTAGCTATGTCGCTCCATTCTTAACATCCATGCTGACGTTATTCGGTTTTGTCATAGCCATCTTTATTTTTTTACATGATACCCTTGCACTTTTCTAAGCATACTTCTTCTGTCTGTCTCAATTGACAGATATACTCTTGTTTCGGTGAGTTTTGAGGAGCCCAGTATACTTCGGTGATGGCTGCTGGGTAGTTCTTCCCTTCTCCTTGTCTTGCGGCTCATGCCTTTGTAGCTGGAGTTTCTCTTAAGGCTGTATTTTCTCCAGTTTGGTTCGGTTGTGTTGGAATAGTGGTTAGTATAGAGGATCCAAGTATCTTACTACTCCACCCCACCTTTGCATGGTGGCTTTTCTCTTGTTGTTCTTTCTGTTGTTTGTTGTGGCTTATTATTTAAAGCCAGGTTCGGGCACTAATCAGGCGCTCGTCTGAACTGAACCTATATGACGAAGTGCATTGAACATACTTGAAGATCTGCCAGCGTTTTAACGAGACGGAGATAGGCAGCATTAACCTGCCAGCCATTTCGGTGAACACAATTTTCTGAACAAGTATTTGCGAAAAGAAAAAGCTCTGGTAAGGCGATATTTTATCTAAAATTAGTAAGACCCTTTCGTATTCATAATCTTATATTATATTCCTCGAACGGTATATATGTAAGGTAAGTCGCGGAAGATCTGACCGACCTTAAGCGCTTAAAGCGAGTAAGATCCTTTGTTGTCCAAAATCTTATATTTTATCTTTCGAAGAGTATAGACATAAGAAGGCTGACAGAAGATGTAACCTTAACCGACTTTAGCCGCTTAAAGTCCGATAGCAACTGCCTCGATCTGTCCGCTGGAGGCTAACGAAATGCCAGAGCATATGGCTGCCTCTGTTTATCTATATCAGTAAAAGTTGGGTTTTAGGCAATCCAGAGATCGTTCCACCAAGTATTTTTTGGCTTTCAAGAAGCAACTATATATAGTATACCCGTATATACCTACAGCCAGGGTCTCTCGCGTATGCAATCTTTCAATTTTTACATTACCAAATACATAAGTATATAATATTTTTGGGCGCGCTTTGTTACCTTTCTTATAAAAATACAACAACACTATTTTCATAAAACGTCGGTGCAGACAGTTTTGGTTCCTATAAGATACTACAATTATCATTTGACCCGGCATCACCGATTCTGACGCCATTGGGTCACACTCCACTTCCAAGCTTTATCTGCAAACATATGGCAACTCTACGCATTAGCACACACGTCCTTATAACCAATGATTAAACGCACAAAATTTTCAAATATAGCTTAATTTGAGCACAGCACCCAACAACCACAACAACAACACGACAAACACAAAGCACTTCCTGCCAAGCGCATGCAGTCAGCCGGGCGCTGACGAGCTAAAAGCAACCAATTCTGACACAATGTCTACACACTTACGGTAGCAGCAATTTTTCTTGATTTTCCCTCACAAGCTTGTTGTTGTTTTTCTTATGTGCTTTGTGCTAGGGGACATGCTCTGCGCTCATGTTTCAGCAATTATCGCTGCTGTGGTTTGCGGCAAGTAAGGACAATCATGTTCCTGCCGCTGCCAAGAACAGGCGAAAAAGGAAAGAATGACAAAAGGCAAAAACAACAACGCCGAGCAACTCTTTATGAACATTAAGTTGTTGCTATTGCTGAAAATATGTGTGAGCATGTGCCTGTGTGTGTGTGCGTTGCACAAATGAAGTTGCTACGGTGATATTAAATGTGTTTGTGTTGGCTTTGGGGTGAGGCGGCGTTGCTTGTTTTTCAGGTGATGCCGAAATTATTTGAAAACAAGCAAAATTGCGTAGAGGCCCCCGAGACCAGGCGTCCGACCAACCGGCGGCAGGTAATTAGTGTTTCAATGACGCTACAGCTGAGACAGTAATTTGGCATTTTATACATACATACAAGTATACACATGTGCGTGTTGTGTGTGTGTAGATCTCTGCATCCTTGCATTGTTTGGTATATGTAAATGAAGATTGGCGTCCACTAATGAAACATTCCCGGAATTCAAGCGCTCGTATGTTTTCGCCAAAAACACACACACTCATACATGTATACACAATATTGGCAATTATACCGTTACTTTTATTGTTGCCTCATGCGCGCTCCTCCTGCAATTTCCTTGTTCAGCTGCCACGTCTTCTTGTTATTTTCAATTAGTGCCCCCTTCTGCGCCGCTCCCCCCGTTCCAGCGCTTCTTAACTCATTTACACATTTGCTCTGCTGCCGTCTACGTGTCTATTAATTTACACAATTTTCAATTGTTTTTCAATTTCATGTTTCCCTTTTCCCATTTCAATTTTGCTCATTTCTTATTTCCTTCATTTTGCAGTGGCGCTCTGGTGTGAATGTGCTGAAGAAGAACTCGGTGCGTTTGGCTGAAGTCTGGCTAGATGACTATGCGAAATACTATTACCAGCGCATTGGACAGGACAAGGGTGACTATGGCGATGTGAGCGGACGTAAAGAGCTCAGGTGAGTATGAAGTGAACAACTCTATTAGCAGGTTAGAAAGTAAATTATTGAAATCAGTGCTGCGAGTTGACCGCAACGAATATTATGAAATTTGTAATATTTTTTTGACAGGGTTGCCTGGTGTTAAAACTTTTTATGAAACAAATTTAATAAGTTAAACGTAATATTATGTTATTGGTGTGGAAGTGATGAGTTTTAAGTACAAGCAACAAAAGATTTATGTTTGAAAATTATTACGGTTTACACTTATAATTCGAAAATGTTTAATCAGCGTTGCCACCTATTTGAATTCTTTTTTGGGCTAAGAAATATAATTTAGAAACTTTTTAATCTGTCTGTTTAAAACTTGTATTAATCTTTGGTAATTACGGTTAAAACATCAACATAAACAAGACTAAGAAACATATTTTAAAATTTTATTCATAGTTGCCACCTATTTAAAATATTTTACTAATTTCTGATTATTAAAATTAATTACATGTAACAGTTACAATGTCAGCATAAACAAGACCTTAAAATTTTATTCAGAGTTGCCACTTGTTAAAATTGTTTATTAATTTTTGATTATTAAAATTAATTACGTAACAGTTACAATATCAGCGTAAACAAGACTTCAAAATTTTATTCAGAGTTGCCACTTGTTTTAAATTTTTTTTTAATAAACTTTCGGTTATTAAAATTAATTACAGGTAACAATGAGAACATCAGCACAAGCAGGGTTAAGAATTATACTTTCGAAATTTTTTAATCAGGGTTGCCACCTGTTTGAAATTTGTGTCAAAAAAGTTAAATTAAAAGAGAAATATACATACATATGTATGTAGGTTACAGTGCAATAGTTTTAAATTTTTTTTTCAAAATGTTCTTTAAAGCAGGGTTGCCAGATGTAATATTTGGTAAAAAATTTATAAGATAAACTAAAGTTGCAATATAATCAAAATGAAGAGGTACAGCAAACGTATACTCGAAACATATTTTTAATAAGGGTTGCCACTGGTTATAAGTTTTTATTAAATTAATTTGTTAAAATATATTTAAAATTACTATTGGCAGCAGGATATACGAGAAAACCACGTAAGCGGTGTCTATGGCAATAAAAAAAAGAAGATAATAGAAAATGTATTTTTAAGGGCTGCCACATATTTATGTATATAAATATTAACTTACTATATATAGTAATATTAAAAAAAGAGAAAATAAAATATAGCTGCATTATAACAAAAATGCAAAAGTTTAGTTTTATAGTACATTTAGTATCTTAAAGAATATTTTTTTGCAAATATTTTAATTAGTGTTGCCACGTTTTCTATATTTTTGTTAAATATTTTGAGAAGATAAAATTAAGCTGCTTATAATGAAAGTGGGAATGTTTAGAAAACTTATACTTGCAAAATATATTGCAAGGGTTGCCACCTATCTGAAATATTTAAATAAAATGAATTAAATATAAAAGTGTGGGCACAAAAGTAAGCACGCTCGGAATTTTTTGGAATATCTTTGTTCTTTTATTTAAACCCTTTCCTTGAAGATCAATTTTTATATCGGATTATTAAATTAAAAAAAAATTTTTTGAGCTGGCTTTATAGTAAGCCTCTAAGGCCTTCACATTCAGGCCCAAAATAAAACTTTTGGGTTTCAAACAGAAGTTGTAGCATAGCAGCAACTTCCACTCCATAATTAGAAATTTCATATAAATATTTCGCTTCCGGAAAACATTTTCATTCGTGCTGCGTACGCATCTAAGTAATTCTCAACATATTTATCAAAACATGTTTCAAATAGGTGCGTTTTAAACAGATATTTTTAAGCGTATTGGGTGTTACTTGACTGACAAATTCTGTGAGTGTATAGATACGTTATATTAAAGGGTACGCAATTTTAATTTCTTAGGCTCACCTTGAAAAATGTATTAGCTATATTGGGTCCTCAGCTCTTACGAAGTTGGATTTTAAGTGAAAAAACACTTATTTTCAAGATTCTTGTCATATTAAGCGACTTTCGAAATAAGTTTTTCAACTAACGCATAACAATACAAATTACTTTGATATGTGATGTGCTAGATACAAAAAATGTAGATATGTATCTGAAATATTGTAGTATACATATATCATATATACATATTCTTTTTCTAGCTTACATTTATGTATACATCTATACTTATAACACACACACATTTATTTATATTTTTTCAACACAGACGCAATCTTGGCTGCCAGAGCTTCAAATGGTACCTGGACAATGTCTACCCAGAACTCTTCATACCCGGCGATTCAGTGGCGAATGGCGAGGTAAGTTGCACGTTCATTGCTAACACAACCCACACATATTACTTACCTGAATACTAATACAAATACGTATATGTCAAAATTTCTAAACAAATAATCTTATAACAAATTTATGTATGTACAACAAAAAAAAATAGACAAATGTATATTAGCCACTCCCCGAAATATATAACTACAACTGTATGTACGTAATTAACCACAAATTTTAACATGCCAAAACAACAACAATACAAATTACAGATAAGAAATCTAGGCGTTGGCGGTCGCACATGCTTGGACTCCCCGGCGGGCAAGCGGAACTTGAAGAAGCCAGTCGGTCTATATCCCTGCCACAGGCAAGGCGGCAATCAGGTTTGTGCAAAAGTGTTTAGAACTAAACACAAAACAACAACAACAACAATGGCTGCCAGCAACAAAAAGATTTTGCATGTTACAGCAACAATGAGCAACAGAAAGTATGCGACCGCCACAAGCTCCGTACCACAAACCAAAAACAAAAGCAACATTAGCAAAAATATTATCAAATATTTCATTTTATTTATATTTAACGTGTTTCGAGTAATTAATTTATACTTTAAACCACCCCCAATCCCCACTTAGCGTTAACCCTTGTAACATATATTTTCTGTGTTGAGCGAAAACTACTAAACAACAAGAAAAAAATTGGAAAAAATAATGTTTCGGTTAAAAATAAAAATGGTTATGGGTTTGCCTGCAAATGAAAGTAAAAACAATAGCAACCACACTAGGCTTTCGTACTGATCGTTTGCAACCGAACTTCATTGCCAATTTCAGATTGCAAATATTTACACTGATATGTGTCTCGATTCGGCCGCGACTGGAAGCGAAGTGCAATCGGCCGTTGAACCGTATCCTTGTCATGGCCAAGGCGGAAATCAGGTACTTTATTTTACATTGCCTTCCTTACTCATACGTTCTGTGCGCCAACCAGCAACACCCCACCCCACCCACTGAAAATTTACTTATTTTGGCTTTTTTGATTTCTATTTTTTTTCCACCTTTCCCAATGGCGCCTACCTACCACTATAATTTATACCATTCTCATCTTATTTATAGCGTTTATTTTAGTAGTTGAAAACTTATGCTAAAATTTCGCCAGTTGGTTTGAAGGGAAATCATAGCCAAATTATGCCTGCCTCAAACTAAAGCCCACCAAATATATCATGCTAAAAATTTTAGGTTTTCATCTTTTATCCATTTTAGTACTAATTTATTAATTTGGTGTTGGTAAAGACACTTAAAGCTGAAGTTGGGGTTTTGGGTTGCGTAAGTGGGTTTATCAAGGGTTTGGTTAGGAAAGCTTATACTATAGCTTCAGCGCTTGCATCTTTGTAGAGAGCACTGCTCGCAAAAAACCACTACTTTTCCACCTTCTCTCCCGCCTTTATATACTCTTTTTGCAGTTCTTAAGCTTTAGAAATATAGTAGTTCCTTACTTTGTAGAATATTTGCGACTTTCACGCATTACTCGAAAAAATTCTTCATGCTTAGCTCAATTATATGCACTTTCACAGAAGCTTAAAGCTTTTGATTAAACATAAAACCACATTTTTTTATAGCAAAAGCTCAGTAAAAGCTTCCTCTCCTAGAACTGTAACCAAAATACTTTATAAAAGTTTCTCAGCGATTCAACGTCTACAAATTTCCTTCAAAACTTTTTGCTGAAAATTACTGCAATAAATGATAAATAAAATATTAAGGTTTTCATTGAAAGAATTTTTTTAGGACTTCCAATGAATTTCGTAATTATTTTTGAAGCTTTCTCAGTGCAAACAAAAAACTTTCTAAAATGAAAGCTTCTTTCCAAGCTTTTATACATACACCACTGACTTTATTATCTATGCCTCACTACTTTGTTTTAATAGTCTTATTCAATCTAATTAACGACGCTCTTTGGGCGTGAGGCGATCTGATGTTTCAGTGCAAAAGCTCATAAGCACATTTTTCAATGGCTGAAAGCACTCAACAGTGTTAAAAAGCAAGTTTTTAGGAAATAAAAAATTAGGAAATTAAAAACAGTTTTCAAAGGCAAGCTCTTAAGAAATGAAAAAATATACAAGATTGTAGCTTATTAAAAAACTTTACTGAAAGCACAAAAGCTTCCTCAGTAATTTAGACTGCAAATATAATATTCAGGAAATATATATTTGCTCCGTTCAAGTGTAAAAGCTCGTGGGCACACATTTCAATAGGTAAAAGTACTAAGCAGTTTTCAATGGGATTATTAGGAAATTTAAAAGTATCCAGAATTGTATTTTATGGTAAGTCATAAGTTTGCTAAAAGCACGAAAACTTTCACAGTTTTCAATTTTGAATAATGTTTACACTGTAGCTTTGAAATGTAGAAAATATACTATATATTTGCAAAATCAAAAACTATTTGTGCTGACCAAAGCTATTTGCTTAAATTTTTCATATAAAGCTTAAAGCTTTATGGTCTTATTTTTACATCTCCTAAAGATAAAAATGTGAAAGGATTCATATTTTTTTAATTTTTCATATAGAGCTTAAAAAGCTTAAAGTTTTACGCTCTAATTTTTACATCTCTCCAAACTAAAAAACATGTAAAAGTAACTTGTAGAAGTGCAACTGTCAATCCTATCCTATGCGAATTTAAAGCCCAACAAAAGCTTCAAAGCTTTCATTAAAAGCTCACTGGCATTTTAGATCACTTTACAAAAGTTTGAGCTGACGCATTGTGTATAAATTAGTTCTGTTATATTTTTTGTTTAATTTAAACAATATTTTGTAGAAATTCAGTGTTGAAAGAAGTCTAGAAGTCTTCGAATTGAATGAGCTTAAAGCTCTGAATTGTAAAGTGCCGTATATATTTTCTGAATTTGTCAAGTAATATCATAAATACTTTTTTCCAAAGGGAATGAGCTTATGTATGAACTTTTTTCAAGTCTAGAAGTCTTCGAATTGAATGAACTTAAAGCTCTAAATTTATAAACGCAGTATTTACTTTTTAAATTTCTCATGTAATAGCATAAATAATTTTTTTCAAAGTAAGATAGCTAATAAGTGAAAATTTCCAATCCTAGAAGCTTTTGAATTGAATGAGCTTAAAGCTCATTAATTTTTTTTTACTATCTTAATTTCTCATATAATAGCATAAATAATGTTTCCAAAGAGAATTAGCTAATATATGAAATTTTTTCAAGTTAAGATGTCTTTGAATTGAATGAGCTTAAAGCTCAGAATTATAAACCGCCGTATACATTTTCTGAATTTCTCATGTAATAGCATAAATACTTTTTTTGCAAAGGGAATGAGCTGATATATGAACTTTTTTCAAGCCTAGAAGTCGTTGAATTAAATGAGCTTAAAGCTTTAAACTTTAAAGGACTATATTTATTTACTGAATTCTCATGTGAAAGCATACAAACTTTTTTCCAAGGAAAATTAGCTAATATATAAAATTTTTTCATTAATGTTTAATTCATACAGCTCGATTTGCTATAGGAATAATATTTTTAATAAAAAGCTTATAATTATTTATTTAAGTCTCGATCATTTTTTTTAATTTCTTCCACTGTAGAAAAAAGCAAAATAGCTTATAATTCCAAAAGCCTTGAATTTCCCGATTTGTATCATAAACACACCATACACATGTACATTCAGCTTATTTAGCTTAAAACGTGCCTTCATTAAAACCGTTATAGCTTAAATACCCGAAAAATGATTTTAAATGCAGCAAATCAATCAATTGGCCTCAACTATGGAGCTATAAACGAATAAATCAAGTCATTTAGTCTAATTTTAATCTCTTTCATACAGTCATGCTAAAAAAGTATGCAGTCACGCTTTTTAATTCAATTCTCCAGCTTTTCCATACTCTCTCTAAAGAAATTTAAATTTTTAAAATTTTTTTTTGTGAAAGCGTGCATCAATTTAAATATTAAACGAAAACATAACGGTATAGCCGAAAAAAATTGCAAAATATTACGAAATAACGGTAAAGCATACTTTTCGGATGAAATAACTGAGCAAAATTGCGAAAATATACACGAGATAAACTCGTATAAAAACAATGAACTGCAGCATTTCCAAACGTGTTGTTCTCATTCATTTCATACACTGGCTTGTAGCGAGCTGCAATTTTAAATTAATTTTTTTTTTTCAAACTTTTTACTCATTTGCATCCGGCGGCAATGATGGGTGAGCCCACAGATTGCACTCATGCAGTAGTGATACAGTAGTATATAAGTATATGCATATATAGATGCTATATATTATATATACAGTTGAACAACCATAATTCGAACGCTTGATTTGTTAATAGAAAAAAAATTTCATAAAAATTTCCTGCCATAACTCGAAATCTCTCTCACTCGCAGTTTTTTGCTGGATTATGTTGACTCGAGTTAGGGAAGCTCAACTGCATATATATTTATTTAAAATCTCATTTCCACTTTTCCTTTGATTTGAGTTTAGCATAAGCGTACATTTACTTTGAATTAATTGTTATTTTTGGTTGATTTTGGTAAAAAAAAACAAAAACTAATTCACGGAGTTTGTGGCTGCGGCTTAATCATTGACCTTATTGTTATATTAAGTACATACATACGTACATATTCATCTAATTTTTTATTGCTGGCATGCTTAAACAACACATTGCAAAGCATATTGCAGCAATAAAAACACATAAAATTTTATAGCAAACATATTTTATTCATAATTTTAGTGCGTAAAACGGAATTTAGTAGAAAGGCATAATTATTCATAATTTTAAGTAAAATATCATGGCATAAAAATTCACTGTTATTAATACATAAATACATACATAATATGCATATAAAATACATAAACATGGTGTGAAGTGAAAAGAGAGAAATTTAAAACTGAAAACCATAATTTCATAAGCGACTCGTTGATTAACCCAGAAATGATAATTTAGGAAATATTAAAATCCAGTTAATTCCTAGATAATAACAAACAGTAATTTATTAAACGAAAGCATTGTTTAAAATAACTACTTTAACATAAATAAAAATACATTTTATAAAATATGGTCTGAAGTATATATTTCCACTATTAAATTAATAATAAAAAATAAATAAAATTCATTAATCAAAACCACAAAAGTAACTCTAATTTTGAAGTAAAAATTTTACAATTTATAATTAAAAGTTATTAATAACACAGCCTTAACAAAAATATCACGAAATTTACTTGGAAATATCCTAAAAAAAAAATTCACTGGAAATTTTAGCCCTTAATATTAACATTAACCTTCCTATACCCGCGCACATGTCTGTGAGACCGACGAAACAGTTTTTCGTACATATTTTTTTTGGAAAGACTGATAGTCATTAAAGTAATACATAATTTACGCTAACAACTGATATTTTTTGTTTTTTTACATCATTTAGTTCCTATAAAATAAAAAAAATATAAACGGTTTTATAGAAAAATAAAAAGGTAAGAGGAGTCAAAGTCTCGGTCTGTCACACCGTGCGCGGGTATAGGTGTTAAAACATTTGGCGCGGGTATAGGTAGGTTAAGAACTAGACCAAGGCCTGTAATAATTTTCCATAGAAAATACCCCACAATCGTGATTTTTATCTTTAAATGCCTACAGATCAGAGGTATTTTATGTCATCGCTTTGACTTTAGACGCATTTTTTTCCAAATTGTTCACTCTACAAAATTGTCCAGCGCAACAAAGTCGTAACTCACACCGGCGAGTTGGTACGAGGCACTAAACCTAATTTTTCCATGAAATTTGTATTTTTTTTGTATATATCTCGCAAATGACCAGAGCTATAGAAAAAATGTTCAGCACGAACTTGTAGGAAATTTTATTTGCTACATTACTTTTACTATTTTAATTATTTTACTAATCAATGATACTTCTCGAGATATTCGCCTTTTTAAGTAAGGCTGTATGGAATTTTCATAGATTTTTTATTACATACCAGCTAAACACCTTTCATAAGCACTTTTTGAAAGCCTTTCAGTTGCTTCAGCGAATTTGTTTTATCTCTTCCACCGATTGAAAACGAGTTCTACGGTTTGCCAATTTTAGTTTTGAGAACAAAAACACACCTGAAGCCAAATCTGGTAAATACGGTGGTAGATCGATGGTATTCAAGGCGTTTTTGGCTTTAAATCCGGTCACAATCATGGCTCAAAGCGTTGGTGTTTTATAATCGTGTAAAATCCATGAATTGTGCTTTCACAATTCCGGCCATTTTTGGCGGTTGTTCTCACGAGAACGCCTTAATTCGGCCTAATCATACTCATTATTTTCCGTCTGTGCCAAAATTCATCATGCGCAAAACCTGGAATATCGAAAAAAAGAACAATTAGCATATTTGAGCGACTTTTGGCGTGGTTTTATTGGTTTCAGATATATTTTTTTCGTCCATCCAGATGATGGTGGACTTGTTTGCATGTCAAACTCATAAACCTTTGACTTATTGGCAGTTTTAATACTCTGCATACGACAGCACTGATAATGCGGCTGGCAAAAGAACAGTTTACGGCACTCTTTTTGAAAAAAATCAGCTTTATCGGGATGAGTCGAGCAAGAACGCATTTCAAACCCAAAATATCCACCTAAGTCATTTGCACCGAGTCGCGAGAGATGTCGAGCTCTCTTGCCAACTCTCTAACACTTGCCTGACGATTTTCAAGCACCATATCTTTAACTTTTTTTGTTTTCATCATCGATCTTATACTTAGCACAATGAGTAAGAACAGTCCTGCGAATTTAGTGAAATAAATTTTTTAGAATTTTCGGCTACTTTTTGTCACAATGTATGTCACCTGTTTTCTGTGAATCTGTACAATCAATCAGTGGAAGTAAAAAAAGGGTGAAACATCAACCCCCTTTTTTTTTTTTTAAATGAACGCAGGGATTTTATACGTGATCAATTTAGGCATGATAAAGCAAAAATAAATTTTTTGAGAAATACATTTTTCCCCAAAAAAAAAAAATATAAAAAAATGCAAAAATTTTTTTTTTTTTTTCAGAAATAAATTTTTGTTACTTTGATATAAATTTCTTAATTTTGTATAATTATTATTTTATTGTAAACAATATATAAATTTTGTAGAATTTCTTCATACATATACAATTATAAAACATATAAACCACTAAATATAAATAAATATTAAAAACGCTTAAAACAATTAAAGATCCAGCTTACAATAGAGGGAAAAAGGTTAACCGCATCTTTTACAAATATTTTAATACAAGTTACCAAATATTGAAAGAACTCAAAGGCCATTTAATTTATACACAATTCACTATTTTATAACAAAAATACAATTTATCATATTTTCTTAAAAAAATATTTAACTTGCAAAATAAAAAAAATACATTTATGGCATACAGCTCCACTTTTTATTAACTTCACGATATACAAAAAAAAAATTTCACACAAAAACGCTGTTAAAAACTGGGAAAATATAATCTTCATTAAAAGGCAAATGCAATGACGTCAATATATTATTACATATGCGCCTCAAACTATGCAACATTTATTTTGTTTCAATTTGCATTCATTAATATTGCAAAATATTTCACACTTCCTATCACTATATTTTCATACTGCCCAAATTAACGGCGCTGCGCATAAAAACAGAAATAAATTGCATTAAAATATGCACATGCTGTGCGCCTAAATGTATGCCTGTAAAATTTTTTGTGTGACAAACCTATAAAAACATGTTGCGAATATATTTAACAGACTGCTTTTCAAAGTATTTGCACATTTTGGCAGCGTGAAAGTGTTATTAATATTTAATAACATCCACTATATATAACTATATATGAATATTTAATTATATTTCCGTAGTGTTTTGATATTTTTGTATGGCATGTAGAAAATGTTATTAAATTTCAATTTATATTTATGAAATTTCCAAAAAAAATATTTCAAGAGATAATATTGAGAAATAATATATATTTTTTTTAATATGGCATGAAAATAAATAACAAAAATTTTAGTAAAAATTTACTTAAACACAGGATGCTGACTATATGCTGTATGCTATTTAAAATAAACAAAAAAAGTGATCAAGAAATAAAAAATAATTTAAAAATATAAATTTGTAAACATATATTTAATAGACCGAAAACAGAGAGTGTGTGAAATGAAGACATTTCTGAGGCATTTATTTTAAATATTAACATAATATTTACAATTTCATCAACGTTTTCGAGCAGCAAAAGTAAATGAGTACAAAAAAATACAATTCCATTTAATCACACCAGTTTCATTCACATGCTCATCAAATTTGCTTCATATTGCATTGACATACATTTACACATAATAATTTTGAAATGAGATTCCAGCACATTGCCGACGCAAATTGCGAACGTTGCCTTAACGAAGAAAGTCTCAAAAGGCCGAGCATTTATTTTAAACATATGTAATATACGAAAAAGTAGAAGAAGCCTTGCAAAATACTCAAATATAAACCACAAGTCGAACTAGTCTGTCAACTGCCTTTTTACCATAGAAGCAGCTCGTTGTTTTTACATGATGTCGTCTGGAAGGTCGTTTAAAATTATACCACTTTTAGAGTAAATTACTAAAATCGAAGCAGTTTTAGAACACTTCAAAAAAGATATGTATAACTCTAGTTTAAAAGGCCTAAAATTATACAAGTTTCAGATTACTTAAAAAAGATCTGAAAAAATTTATTTCGAAAACTGGAATTTATTAGACTAAAAAACTGCTTTTTGAAATATAATTTCATATAATTAAAATTTTTAAATTTTTCTGCAAAAGAAAAGTTGTTTAAAATTATACCAGTTTTATATTATTTGAAAAAATCTAATTTGGGACGTCACGAATTGT
This sequence comes from Bactrocera dorsalis, assembly GCF_023373825.1. Classification (NCBI taxonomy): domain Eukaryota; kingdom Metazoa; phylum Arthropoda; class Insecta; order Diptera; family Tephritidae; genus Bactrocera; species Bactrocera dorsalis. The sequence continues at coordinate 12,025,888 of NC_064305.1, forward strand.
AACAGTTTAATTGTACTTCAAAAAAGATCTAAAAAAAATCTTCTTTAAAAAGACCAAAAGTTATACCAGTTTATTTTTACCTAAAAAAATATATTAAAAAAATCTAATTAAAAAGGTCAGAAATTATACTTCTTTTATTTTACTTCAACAGGATCTGAAAAAAATGTAGTTTAACCCGTCAAAAATTATACCAGTTTACTTTTACTTTAAAATAGATTGAAAAAATGTAGTTTAACCCGTCAAAAATTATACCAGTTTCCTTTCACTTCCAAAAAAAATTCATAAAAACTTTAGTTTAAAATGTAAAAATTATACCAGTTTATTTTACTTCAAAATATATCTTAAAAATGTAGTAAACAACGTTCAAAACTATACCAGTTTTATTTTATTTCAAAATAAATCTGAAAAACTCTTATAAAAAGTCAAAAATTATACCAGTTCTATACTACATCAAAATAGATCTGTAAAAATTTAATTTAAAAGGTAAAAATTTATACCAGTTTCATTTTATTGCAAAATAGGTTTGAAAAAGTATTATATAAAAGGTCAAAAATTATACCAATTTCATTTTAATTCAAAATAGATCTGAAAAAATCTAGTTTAACAGGCCAAAATTATACCACTTTCAGTTTACTTCAAAATAGATCTAGAAAAACCTAGTTTAAAACGTAAAAAATTATACCAGTTCGATTTTACTTCAAATTAGATCTAAAAAAAAATTAGTTTAAAACGTCAAAAATTATACCAGTTTCATTTTACTTCAAAATAGATCTAGAAAAAAAACTAGTTTAAGGGGTCTAAATTATACCAGTTTAGTTTATCTTCAAAAGAACTAAAAGAAAATTTTTTCCTAAGATTTTCCAAAAAATAAATTTTAGAATTTTATACGCAAACATTAAATACACGATTGAATAGTCGCCTTTGATTCGCCACTTACTACTCTGTTTGCCATCTTTTACTAAATTATCTGCTATTTTTTGTTAAAAATTACATGTGATGGTAAAACAATAACATAAATTTAAGTAGTATAATGATAATTTTATTTTATTTTCATTATACCAGTTTATAAATTGTATACCAGTTTTTGACCAATTCACCACTCTCGACAAAGATAAGTAAGTTTTGTAACCACCTATGAATAAAATTATAATTATGCCAGTTTTTGTGATTTATACCGATTGCCATTCGACTCGCTTTTTCCAAAGTTCAGTGAGTGGTAAAACCACCTGAAAATACGGCTGTTTTTGATTACGCCAGTTTATGAGATTTATACCAGTTGTGGTTCGACTCGCCACTTTACAAATTTTAGCGGTTGGTATAGCTGACTAGTTATCTTTGTTTACACCCATTTAATAGATTTAATAGGTATAGGTGACAGGGAAACCAGTTCTTTTTGATTACAAGCGTTTATGAGATTTCTACCAGTTTTGGTTCGAAGCGGTACTCTCCAAACTTTTATTACACAAGTTTATGTTAATTATATTTTTTCCTCTTCGGCTCGTTGCTATAGTTTATAACTGACTGCGAATCTAGTTATCTTTTATTATACCAGTTTAAGTGATTTATACTAGTTTAGGTGGTTTATACCAGTTATTTTTCGACTCGTAACTATCAAAACTTAGTGTATGGTATAGCCGACTTCGAATCCAATTTTATTTTATTATACCAGTTAGGATAGTATTACCAGTTTTTATACCAGATTCGCTCTATTCCAAAAATGTGCCGCATTAAATTAATTATTATAGTTACCATAAGTACATATTACTTAGTTGCTCTATTTAAGTCAACAATCATTAAATCTATGAATCAGAATTTTTCCTCACTGTTAAAAGGCTTCTCTGGAAGAAGAAATTAAGTACACACATACTCATCATCAACACACTCACACGCAAACAATACCATACCCATAATCGCCTTTGGCCATATATTATTTTTCTTATTTATCTTTCATGCATTTCACGGTTTTTCCATTTGCCATTTTTTATTTCGCTTTTTTGCTCATTTCTCGTACATAAATAATTTGCTTTAATTCATTTTTTATTTCATTCCTCTTCCGTTTTCGCCATTTTTATTATTTCACGCACGCATTCCGTTTGCGCCATTTTTGTTTTACAGTTTTTTCTTTTGTTGTATTACAACTCCACTAACGAAATAAATTCAATATTTTATTTTACAACAACTTTGCCCCTTGGGATGTGCCTGGAATACACACACACTCGCTCAACGCAACTGCATTTGTCGTACTTGCACTGTGCCTCACATTAATGTTGAATGAATACCGTTACGACATCGTTACACATGCGTGCTGCTGTATCGCTGTGTATTTATGCCGTTATACAACCGACCAATCAACTAAACCCCCAACCAACGTATGCTTCGTGGTCGCCACATGACAAAACCAAATACACGCACACGCGCTAATGTTCGCAACACACACGCATGTAAACACCGTTATGTGCATGCAACACGCCGCAGTATTGGATGCTGAGCAAAGGCGGTGAAATACGACGCGATGAGGCCTGTCTCGATTATGCTGGCAACGATGTGGTTCTGTATCCATGTCACGGCTCCAAAGGAAATCAGGTAAGCCTCAAATGGTTTATGAAACGCGGCGAACGCTTGGGGAGCGTATGTGGGGATGAAGCACATAAACTTGAAAATGTTATGTGTTTGAATGTATGGTGGAGAAGCAAGAAGTTATAGGTTTATTTTACTGTCATCTAGCTTGATTGATTGCATAATTTGGTAAACAGTATCGTTTAGGAGAAAAGGAACAAAAAAATGGAGGTTGGTTTTGGAGAGCTTTTTAGAGGCTGGTAGAAAAAATATACAATTTTTCCTAATTTCTTTAAGATATTGAAATTGATATGGTTGATAGAGGCAGAATATAGATATTTTAAAAATTCAGCCTGAGTTCAGGGATCCATACAGTAAACCCACAAAATTTTTTTGAAATGTGGAACAAAATTCAACGAAAGTCGTATATTGAAAGGTAAGCATATTGGAAAGAAAGTTGCCAAAGATGATCTGGAAGAAAGTCAGGTTTATAAAATTGAAAATACCAACATTCTTCACAATTATCCATTTTTTCAATGGAGAATATATCTGAAAACGCAGCTAGAAATTTTGGAGGTCAATTGTCAAACCACCGGGACTAAACTTACTCTTATCCTCACTCTATTATCACTGAACCAACCTGTGTTCTTGATGAAGTTCCTCAGTACAACAAGTTTTATTTGTGCCACCTCCGAGGCATCGTCAAGAAACCCTCAACTGATAGTTCCGATTCTTTTCTTATCAATTCCAACTACAACAGGCGGTTCTGTGTTACCGAAATATACCCGGATTTTTTCCGCCCAATTCAGATATCTAAAAATAAAGTGCTTTCCTATAAAAAGCCTTGCATACGCTTAGAAGTAGTGCAACTTATTCTAATTCTTATTCATCTTCTACCTCCTCCATAGTCATTGTATTGTGTGCCCAGTCTGCCGTCATGTCTCGTCTTGACTTATTGGAACTCCTACTATAGGACTTATGTCATTTCTTTTGAATTTGAATAGTATACATATGCGACCCATATTCCATTTATGCCACGTTCGCCTGCTTGTTGATCAAGTTAGAGTTTGGTCTCACCGATACTCAGCTGTATATAGAACTTCTTTGTTGATCAAATATCTACAAGTGGCCAAAGACACATAAATTCCCTGTTTTTCGGCGTCTAGTTGTAGTGTAGCGCCTGCTCTGGCCAATTCATCTGCTTTGCAGTGACCAGGGATATCACTATGTTTTGGAATCCTTTGCAGGTTTATTGTGAACTAAGATGTTAGATGCACCAAGAGATCGATCATGGTATTCTCTCACTATCATTCATAAAATGCGGAGAGATTTTAGTGGTTTTAAAGCAGCTTGGCTATTGTTATCTTTGGATGTGTTTCTTGTTGTAAGCACAATCAATGTCAGAGCAAGAAAACTTTCTCTAATTGCTGTGATCTTCGCTTGGAAAACACTGCAGTGGTTTTGTTGTCGAAAAGCGATTTTGGTATCCAATTTTGAAGAAAAGACTGCTGTCTGCTGGCACTCGATTAGCTAGTTTGTTCCTATACGTATGAATACTTAATCCTTTGGACCTGTCCACCTAAGCACTTTCCCACTACACTCTGGAAGCGAAGAAAATTCTGGAGACCGAACTTTTTCCCTCGTTTTTCTGAAAGGGAAATCAATTATGAAGACCGAATTTAAGTTTAATTCTATAGAATTTCGAAAATCCGTGTATTGATTCGAAACGTGCACTTACTAAGTATCATAGAGTGTTCCTTTTACAGACGACTAATAGATAGGATTCCTTTAGATTAAGAGCTGACTTCGCTGCTAGTTGCTTACAGAATAAATCTGTTTGTAGTAAATGTAAAATACAATTATTGCCTTCAGAGATTATTCTAAGAACTACACTGATACTGTTTATAAACTTTACAGGCACCTTTCCGAGTACTTCTTTTCCGCTATTTGTCACCATCCTAATCCCATTGCGCCTTTAACTGCTTCTATGTGACACACCTTTCAAAATTTAGTTTAGTTTTAAGACTAGGCAACTTTTCAAGAGCTAGTTTGCTCATTTTTAACATTATATGTCGATTTGAGAATCTCTTCTATAAAGTACGATTGTCAGCACTGCTTTATAAACTAATACAACAAGTAACGGGCTTTTCAATAGAGGCGCTATAAAAGTAAACCGATAAGAACAGCAAACGACGACATATTTTTCCGATCTTTTGACATTTCTCTTCAGTAAGGTTTGCTATATCATCATGGAATAATAAATATACGATCCAACAACAAGTCGAGATTATTAAAATTCAATACCGAAATTCGGAGTCAGTAACCTCAACATTAAGAGCTATTAGAAAGTGAATAAAATCAAAGCAAAATTCTTAAAAATATTTGAATTTTGAGGCAGTCTTATATATGTAAATTCAAATACTCGGACTAGATCTTTCAGCCCGGCCGGCTTTTAGTACAGTGACCACCATAAACTGTACGACCTCTATCGGCTCGTGGCGATCTCCCAGGAGTAAAAGGTTTTTAAGACACAAATGGAACCAATTGTAATACAAATTTGACTGAGCATTAATTTTACTTTAATTTTCTTTGTTTTTATGCGATATCTTTTTTGCAAAAGTTATTCCTCACACATAAGATATCAAGCTGAAGGTGAGTAGTCTCTCCAAAAGTTATACTGAGAGGCTCTGGAGTCTTTTTAATACTAATACAATGCATTTTGCGTACAATATTAAGGAAACACGCGGGTCTCCAGCACATAAACTGTAGGCTTTGTACTTAAAATTACTCTCACTTGCTCCTCAAAGTAGGCAACAACTATATCACTGTAATTTAAAGCAGTATAAGCCACTTCAATTATGACACAATTGTTCAGCTGTTCCTGTCAAGCATTTTTGGAGGGTTTATTGTATGGTTATAGGTCTTAGACTAGTTCGTAAGCACAGTCAAAAGCGATCAAATTCTTGTTTAGTTCCTTTTCACCACTTCCATATGTAAGAAATTAAAAAAAAAAATCAACTAGTTTGAAGGACAGTCGTAAAATCGTTGAAAGTACAAATAAGTTCTGCTTTTACCAGCCTAGCTTATTTTATAACATATATTTTCAACATTTTTAACATCTTTTTTCTACTTTACCTTTAACCTTGTTCTTCTCCACACCGCTCAATCGCTCTGCCACTCGCCAACGCCAACGCTTCGTTCACATTGCAGTTCTGGAAGTATAATCAGCAGAAGCGTCAAATACGACACGGTTCATCAGACAAGTGTCTGGCCATATCGGAGAAGAAGGACAAAGTGGTCATGGAGGAGTGTGATTCGAATCAATTGCGACAACAATGGAAGCTCGAAAATTACGATCCATCGAAATTGTGAGGTTACTTTTATGCCAACGGCACAGTTTTATTGCCGACGCACAAGCGACGAAAATAGCATAAATTACGCACAGGAAATGCACAACAAAAACAGCAGCAGCAACAGCAACAGCAACAACAAGAAATGAAACTGAAGCACAACCAACAACAACACGGATATATAGAACATAAAGCGTCACAACAAATGAGATACGGAAGTGGCGGACAAGGACAACAGCAGCAGCGAAAGCTACAAAAACAACAACAGCAACGACAGCAACATAAATTGCAGCAAGCAACTGAAGTGGCGCAACTGGCGAGAGAACGCTTCAAGCAACAGCAGCAACAGCAACAAAAACAACAGCAGCAGCAACATAAACAACAACAACAATACAGGCAGAAACAGCCCATTACAGCAGCTGAAGTACAATATGGCCACAATTATCCCTGGCTGTAATGTGAGGCGGCACTTACACACACACACACACACACATAAATAGTACAGCGCATCGTCACTCATAAGCCGTGGCCAACAGTCCGGCTGCATATGTAAATATTATATAAATTTATAACCATTTGTACTTATAGTCGCTTGCATGCAAGCTGTTGTCGAGCATTTCCAGGTAGCAGGATGTTGTAGCAGAAGTACTTACACACACACACACATACATAGATACAATCATATAATCGTTAAGCTTCCGTTCGTGTTGAAAAATGTATAACTTCACATACATATACACACACACTTTTGTGCATTTACGCAAACCAACTTAAATGGCGAGAAACAAAGGACGACTGTTGTACAGTAACATTAAGTGTAAAGTAAGACTAAAGTAGGAAATAAAAATAAGAAAAATGATAAGCGAAAAACATATTGTAATATAAAACAATTGAAATTTAATAAAAAATAAAAAAACTATCATGCGAGAAAAATATTTATAAAGCAGTGTGTGTAATGAAATATAATTAAGTGCAGACTTTAAGATACACTATACATATATACATATACATATGATAAAGTAGTTAATGTTTATTTTGTAAGAGTGCATATGAAGTCAAAATAGTTCTGGAAATTAATTAGTAATTAAATTTAAAAAATGTTTTAATTTTAAGCTATCAAGACTTAGTCAAATGTAGTATAACGAAACTTAAGTATTAAGTTGGTAACGCTGCATTTAAAAATTATATCAGATTGTGTAGGCTTGAGAAAGGTGGACGAAAAGCAAAGTAGATGTAAAAATACTTTTTTTGTGAGTGAGCGCGTTTTGATGAACGCTGTAATTTTTTTAATATATGTTTCTTGTTTTTAATAAATTTTATTTGAAATTTAAGAATTCCGAATTTTAAAATTAACTATACTGTGCTCAATATTTTCGTCAATATTAATTATTAAAAAGTAAAATAATAATAATAATTTTTATACATATTTGTATGTATGCAAATAAAACTTAAATTTTACTTTCTTAATTAACATATTTTAATTTACTAATTTTGTTTTTTATTTCAATTGAAAATTTTTTTATAAAAATCAATAAAAATTGTCATTAATACAAAAACTTGGTAAATTTTACATTAATAAAATTTAAAAAATTAATCACCAGAACAAAAAATTTACCAATTATTTTTAATGAATTATTTTTTTTTTTTAAATACAATATAAATTTAAAAAATTACTAGACTAATCTTTACTGTTGTTGTACAATTAATTAATTAAAAAAAAATAAAAATTTTAATTTAATTAATTAATTGTTTTAATTAATTAATTAGTTAAATTAAAATTTTATTAATTTAAAAAAAATTAAAATTTCAATTAATTAATTAAAATTAATTAAATTAAATTAATTAAAATTTTAAATTTTTTTAAATTAATTAATTAAACAACAACAGTAAAGATTAGTTTGGTAATTTTTAAAATTTGTATTGTATTTTCAAAAAAAAAAAAAATAATTAATTTGACTTTAATTAATTTTTTTTTTAATTTACAAATTTTTTTAATAAAATTAAATTATCGTTTTTTTATTTAAATTTTAAATTATTTTCGAATTATATAAATATTAAAAATTACTAAACTAATCTTTACTGTTGTTATAAAATTAATTAATTATTTTATTAAGAAATTTTTTTTTCCAAAGTCATAAAAATTCAAAAGTTAACACAATTAATTATTTTTTTTTTTTAATTTTGAGAAGAAGTTCATTTCCATATTCAAAAATTTTAAATTTACTAAATTCTTACGAAATTTTTTAAATGCAAAAAAATATTACACAAAAATATTTAACAAATAAAAATTATAAAAAAAATTAAATTTTCTTCGAAACTAAATTCATTAAAAATAATATTAAATTAATTAAAAATAATAAATTAACTAATTATAATTTTAATTAAAAATTATAAATTTTATTTTTACTGAAGTTTTTAATAAAATTAAATTTTTTAATTTATTTTTAAAATGAAATAAAAAAAAAATTTTAATAAATTATTAGTTATTTTGATTATTTTTTTAATTTAATTAATTTATTAGTTAGTTGTATTGAATTAAAATAACTAAACATAAATTATTTGTTCTAATAATTACATTTTTAATTATTGTAATGAAATTAAAAATAAATTATTTATTACATTTATAATATTTAATTTTAATTTGATTTAAATTTAGTAATTAGAAAAGTCTATTAAATAAAATTACAGCGTTCACCAATACTAAAGTCAGCTTGAGTGTGTGGTTAGTGATAAAGGGGAAGTTGCAACATTCCTGTACTAAAAAGCAAAAAAAAATAAAAATAAAAAAACATTAAAAAGAAAATAGAAACAAAAACTTTAATACGTAAATAAAAAATAGATAAAAATAAGCAAGCGTAGGACCTTTGATAATTTGAGCCAAGTTACACTTCCATTTAAACGCTATTAAAATTAAAAAATTATTTTGAAACTAAAAAAATTGTTTAAAAATTATTTTGAAACTAAAAAAATGATTTAAAAATAATTTTGAAAATATAAAAATAATTTGAAAGTTTTTTTGAAAATTAAAGAAAAATGTCTTACATTTATATCGATCTGTAAATTTTAGTATTTTTATTTTTAAACTGATTATTATTTTCAGTTCTGTTTTGATTTAATATTTATATGTACATTTATATAAAATTTTATTTGTATTTATATAAAATGTTTTTTTTGGATTTTGGTCACCTAAAATGCAAAATAACGTAACATCACTTTTCTTAAATTTAGAGGCGAAGAAAACCCGATATAACAGAAACCACTCATATTGAAACAATATTTGAGTTTTGGTTATAAAATGGTTATATATTGCTTATTTAATGGTTACATAATGGTTTCATATTGGTTATATAATGGTTACATATTGGTTATATAACGGTTACATATTGGTTATATCTGCCAGCGAAAGCTGAAAACCTTTAGCTACAAACATGTGTATACGCAATATGATGTAGTGAATTTAAAAGCAATTCAAAAATTCATGTTCGCTTTTTTTGATGATATGTTGTTTTGTATTTTAGGTGACGATTTATAACATAATTATTTGTTATTTTACTTTATTTATAATTTTTTTAAATTTGCTTTTAAATTTTGTAAAATATTTTTAAATAGTTAAGCATGATTCATTAAAAACTATATATACAAATTTAAATTTTATAACCTAAATTATTAATTTTTGTTTTTTGATTATTTTTGCTTTTAAATTTAAAAACTCATTTTAAATTAAACAGCCATAATATTTAATTTGCATTAATTTTATTTATTTTTAATTATCGTTTCGTAAATTTTAGGAAATATTTTTTAAAAAACTTTAAATAAAATAAAATAAATATCTAATATCATTTAGTTATTGTTTTTTGTTAATAAAATCATTATAGTACGTGCAATTATTTAAAGCAAACCAATTTGTTACATATAATATTATATAATTTGTATATAATCTTGCCAAAATTAGTTTATTATATTTAAGTTTATGTGAAGAATAAATTCAAATTATTGTTTTATCAAATATTTAATTTAGTTGACAATTAAAAATAAACGAAATTCACGCAGAACAGTTTTTTATTTCGTTAATTCATTTTGTTGCTTCGATCTTATAGAATAGGTTTATTAATTTGAATACTTTTAGTTAATTATTAAAGCAAAAAGGATTGTTATGATTTTTTTCAAATATCAAAAAATACTGGTCTTATAAGCATACAGTGACTACAAAATTTAACAAAATAGGAAACTGTCGACGAAAGCTTAGCATTTGGCCAGACTTAATATAGTTTAATTTAAAGTTGGTACAGAGTACAGTCAAAAAAACAGTCCTTGCTGACTCTTCTTCAAAACACTTCACAAACAAATATACTATATATATATACTATATGCCATAGTGTCGAATATCGACAGCTTCTAGTGGAGAAAAGAACGTGCACAAAGCTTCAGCTAGATATCTCAAAAACTGAGCGACTATTTCGCATATATACAGACGGACATAGCTGCTGACAATTTAAATATACATTTTATTGGGTTTCCAACATATCTATCTGGCTGTTATAAACTTCGTGGTAAACTTAGAATACCCTATTTAGGTATTAACTTTGGTAGAATTCGCCCTTCAAGCAGAGAAGAGGAAGAGGAAGGCCTCCACTTCGTTGGAAGGACCAAGTGGAGAAGGACCTGGCTTCGCTTGAAATATCCATTTGGCGCCACGTAGCGAAAAGCAGAAACGACTGGCGCGCTGTTGCTAACTCGGTTATAATCGCGTAAGCGGTGTCTAGGCCAGTAAAGAAGAAGAAGAAGACCTTCAACTGTTTCTTTCAACTTTCATAAGTTTACAGACCACTAATATTGAGATAAAATTTGAGTTTTGGTTATAAAATTGTTATTATTATCTGACAGCGGTTTTCGATTTTTTTTTTGATGATACATTGTTTTGTATTTTAGGTGACGATATCAATTTTCTGGAAAAATGCAAAAATTATGAAAAATATATGTTCGATTTATATATATATGTCCTAGACAAATTTATACGCAAAAGCTCGTAAGCTACAATTTTATTAGCACAGTAGTCTCCTACATTATTGACTATTATGCCCATAAACATATCGGTTATATTATATTATACAATTTATATATTATATTGCATAATAATATTATATTATAAAATTTTTCTACGTTTTAATATTTTTTTTTTCAAAATATATACATATTACTTATTTTTAAGGAATACTTTTGAAAGAAAGAGATAGCATATCATTTTTGAAAATTTTCATAAGTAAATCTTTAGTTGAAAAATGAAGTTAGAGAATTCTACAGTTTTTTATGCGAGTTGTGCTGTATTGCGCACTGTTTAGAAAAAAGGGGAAACAGCATAATCGGGTATTCAAGAAAAATATAATTCAAAATTAAAAAAAAAATGTAATTAACTAAAAAGTTTAATTTAATTAACAATTAAATTTAATTTTTAATTAATTCAATTAAATTTAATTAGAAATTACATATTATATTAAAATTTTGTAATTTGTCAACTAATGTAAATAAATTCACATTTTATTTGTGATTTGTCAACAAAAATTATATTTATTTTAATCAAAACATAATATAAAATATGCGAAATTGAAAATGTGCCTTCTAATTCTACGAAAAGCTAACAGTTATTATAAATTTCGTACTCAACAGCAAAGCAACAAACATATGTAGTATATAATATAAACATATGTATTATATAATATAAAAAATATGAATACATATGTAAGAAAAAAGGTTAAATAAAGAATAAAAAACGTTTATAACCTAATAGTTTTGAAATAGATATGTGTATGTATATAAATAGAAATAAGCACACACAGACATAGATACACACAGACATATAAGTGTTTACAAAAGTGTAAATAAAATTACAGAATTTCATGCAGGCATATTGTACATAGATACAAGCAATTATCAGCAGACATATATACATTAACACTTACAACTACATACATATATGCATGCATGTAGCTAAGCGAGCGCATAAACCGCATTCGCAATACTAACACAGCGCTGCTAACTAGTTTAGGCTAGCATTAAATGATAAAATAAATCTAACAATGTTTATATGTATGAAAACGTCTGTCTGTCAGCACTGCAAATTATTGCCACTTCGTCAGTTAGCTGTAAACAGTACGAATATCTTTTACACAAATCAAACATTTATAAATTCACACAAAATTCTATTTGCCTAAAAATGTAAAAAAAAAAATTGTAAAACAACAACAAAAACATGTTTACATTGAATCATTAGTTATGAAATTATTTTGTTAGCAAAGTGGGAAAACTCACTGACATATGTAAACAAGTGCACTCATTACTAAAAGTGCATGACAAATACCTTTAATTGGCGCTGAGTGCAATAAATCATATTTAATGTTGTTTTTTTATATTTTATTTTTTTGTAACAACACTTCAAACGCTTTTATTTTATTATTTTATTTTACACGCTTCACAACTTAAATTTTCATATAACGCTTGTTTTGTATGAAAAATGTAGTGTTAGTGCGACGTAGCATACTTTTAGGGTAAACATATCGAATATATTGTATATTGAACTATTATATGAATCATAATTTAATAAAAACAAAGAGTCATAAAAACATAATTGTTTAATTATATGTTTTTAATTGTAATTATATGTATATTTTAAAGTATTTAATTATGTCACTGCAAAATTATTGTGATAAGCAGGCATCAATTGGATTGTGTTAGCAGGTAAGCGAAAAGCAATCAAATTTTGTTAAAAAAAATATTTTAAAGTTTTTTTTTCTTTTTTCTAGCTAATTATTATTATGTTTTATTTTTTAAACAATGTTTAATTATATTTCGGCAGCACCGATGCTATAATACCCTTCACAAATACAAAACATTACGCAAAGAACTTGATTTTCACCGCTCAATTTGTATGACAGCTATATGCTATAGTGGTCCGATATGAACAATTTTTTCGGAGATTGCACCATTGCCTTAAATAATACCTCATGCCGAATTTAGTGAGAAAATCTTGTAAAATGAAAAAGTTTTCCATACAAGTACTGCATTTTGATTGATCATATCGTATGACAGCAATATGCTATAGTCAACCGATCAGAACAATTTCTTCTGAGATTGGAGCATTGTCTTAGAAAGGAATCTATGCCAAATTTCGTGAAGATATCTCGTCAAATGAATAAGTTTTCCATACAAGTTTGTATGGCAGCTATGTGCTGTAGTGACCAAAATCGCCAATTTCGACAAATGAGCAGATTTTTGAAGAACTAGTTCGCGAAAATATGTACAGATAGACGGACGGATAGACAGACGGTCATGACCAAAGCGCCTCTTAGAGCTTGAAACTATCATCAACTTGTCGAAAATTGACTTCAACTTTGATAATATTATACATAAATACAATTGCAATCATGGCAGAACAATATGGAGGAGAGTGTGAGGAAGCTGTTGTTGCAAAGACATTATTGGAAAGCGGTGAAATCTCACACTAAAAGTTGTGCTTTGGCTTTACGAAACCGTGTTTAAGCCAATATTGTTCTATGGTATATTTACGGCGCTCGGAAAAGTCACATACACTAACAGCTAGAACGTGTTCAACGGACGGCTCTTAGTGGTGTTAGACTGCAGTAATAGTACCAGAAAGGGACACTCCGAAATAGTGTCTTACTTCAACTGCAACACTGATAACGTGGACCACTGCGTCGGGGATCCAACTTCTATGAGCATATCTTTATAGCTAAAATAATCTGCAGGGATCTGTGGGTAGAGCGGAGTTGTTGGAGAAGAGGCGCAATTAACTTTTTCACTGATAATTCCAAGCTCAATGTGAAAGTTGCTGAGCAAATCTTCTGTCGGAAACTTCCGATCCACTTTTGCTTCAGACTATCAGTTCACAGTAGTGTCTTTCATGCAGAAGTTGCAACATTCAAGGGAGCGACAGGTTTACATGCTTTTTCAAGTACTCCTTCTCATAATGAAGTATGCACTCTGATGGTAAGGCTGCTATACAGGGCCTATGCTCACTGGCAGTGAGTACAAAGCTAGATAGGGAATACATGAGCTCACTAGCAGTAACATCAAGTCACTTCCATATTAAACTTTTCTGTGTCTCTGGCCACAGTGAAATAGTCAGAAACGGTAAAACCGATGAGCTTGGAAAGTACACGCGCGAACTCAGCAAGCGCATGTCAACGACCAACACTTGTGGGGTTGCGAAAACCTACTTCTTCCTAGAATGAAACGTAAAAGGTCCATTGAACTGCTAGCTCTTAACAAAGTTCATATAGCATCAAAGATAGAAGTCTTAACTGGACACTGTCCAGTTGGCTATCGCGAGGTGAGATTAATGTCTTTCAAGTATGCCACTTGCCAAAGTTGCAATAAGGAAAAAGAGGTCTAGTTTCTCCTCCACTGTCCAGTTTTGGCCAGCCTACTGATGAAGCATATCGATTGCAATACTTTCAAGGAACCCGACCATATGGCTGAAATCATATTAGGTGCCTCAATAAATTTGTGACGGGGTTAAAGTGTTTTGTTGATATGCAACGATATTTTTGATACATGCCTGAGAGTTCTATGCTTCACAACGGGCAGACGACTCTAATCAACATTTTTTTATAGAAAATTTCGGTTATAAATCCCACAGACCAGAACACACTCAATAAGCACCCGTTATACACTTCGATCGCAACGTTCTTCACCTAAATCTCTGAACTGTCGAGATTGTAAAACACACTCCCTAGAAGTTGTCTATTGGTAACAATATTATATGTTTTATTAGCTTATACTTCCGAGTAGAGTTCGATACTATTTTTGGAAGAAAAACGTCATACACTCTTTTTACACATAGTGTCATATATAGTATACTAATGTAGATAACTATATATGTACATATGTGTAATATATCTACCTTGGTTCATCAAATTTCTCCAACAGCCATTTCTGATGCATATTTTCGGCGTCACATATATCCACAAGTAAATCTTCGCCATTCGTTGATACAGCCAAACAAAAGGTCGAGATAACATGTCTTAAGAAACGATTTGCTGTATCGTAAGTCCAATCCTGTCAAAATAAAGACAAAGCAGTGAAAAAATCAGCTTTTTATTAGTATTGCTGGAAGCTTTAAATCTCATACATACCTGATTTCCTTTCTTCCCATGGCAGAGAAATATTATCACAAAATTGCCGCCATAATCCAAGCAATAATTGCCGTGACGTACCTCGCCAGCATAAGTCATAAACCAGTGCTTTTTTGATAAAAATAATATTTACATACAATTTGTTTATTTTCTTCATTCATATGAAAATGTTTTCATCAATTGTTTTACCTGATTTCCTTCTTTACCATGACATGGCCATAGTCCAACTGGTAGTCCTGACATTGCTCGTCCATTTACATCTAAACATTTATTAGCGCCAGCGCCCAGATTTCTTATCTAAATGTCTGCAAGTTATTTTCAAAAAGTTCTGTGGGTAGTGCAGGAAGTCCTCACCTCTCCAGCGGAAACCGGGTTTTGGGGTATTTCAAGTTCTGGATATATATTTTGCAAATACCATTGGAAGCTTTCGCAATTAAGCCTTTTTCTTGAAGAGAAAAGAGATATTCATCACACTTAATGAGACGATACGATACTCAAGATATCTAACCCAGGATTTTTTATATGTCTTTTATTTTATAAGTGGAATTAGTTAGAGATAAACTTGATTGAATCTCTGCGTATTCTTCTTCTGATTTTTCAAAGCATCGCCAATCACCCAGAGATGACCTTCTGATTTTTTGATCCACGTTTTTTATGATATATAGCGGTGAGAACAATAAAGTCCTTGACAAATAAATTTCTAGGCTTAAACACAAAGCGGAAACAGAAACTGAAGTCAAGAACTCGTTCGTTTCAAAACCCTCTTTCGAAACGAATACCAAAATATAAACAAAAAAGCGCAGTTGTTTCAAGATGATGCCTCGATTGATAAAAAAAAAACCGAAGAGTCCGATCTTCAGTATTCCCTGCAAAAATCACCAGTATTTAACAAAAAAAAATCTAGCATATTTCCACAAACTGAGATATTATGAACAAGGATATGGATGAACAAGGGACACTGAAATTAATCCAGCTATGAGATCGAGTTTTGTTTTCAAAATATAAAAGATTCGCTAAAGATAGATTGTTTGGATCAGTGATATTAGATATTAGGAAATTTTTATATGGGAATTGTATTTTTTAAAGAAAAAAATAACACTTTCGACATCTAACAAAATAAACCTTATAACTGGAAATAAGAAGGTCAATCCAGACACGTAGGGACTGCTTCGATACTATATACTATACTAAACTTTCTATATGAAGGAACTGCAACTGGGCGCTGGCAAGCTCAAAACTAACAAATCGCCCAGCCCAGACGGGATCCCAGCAGAAATACTCAAAAAAATCGCCACAGAGCGACCTCTCAAATATGTATGTACAACACCTGCCTCGAAGCAGGAATATTTTATGAAAATAGGAAAAAACAATAACTTGTCCAAATCAGCAGGGAAAGAGGGGGATCTCAGCTTGCCATCAGCATACCGTTCTCTATGCATGCTTGACACAAGCAAAGCCCGAAACTATCGAAGAAAAAACAGAACTACTACTGCTGACGAACAGGAACATACCGCTCGTAATAAACATGCAAACGACTTAGGACATTCTAAGGATTCAAAATGCATAATAATCCTATTGACCTTCCAGCACACGAAAGAAAAACGGCTAAAGAAAGCAGCTGGAAATAACAAAATCCCAGTCGACCGAATAATGATACGAAGATGGGAGAATGAGAGTCGCGGCAGTTGGACGGAAAGACTTAGAAGAGATTGCAACTTGTGAACAAGCTGCTGCTTATGGACTGATGCTATGCGGACACGTATATTTCAGAAAGTATCTTGATAGTATATGTAATGTCGAAGAACAACCGACATTCCTATATAAATATGCGACAGAACAAACACTCTTTTCTTTTGGTGACCTACAAGTGACGACAGCTCTAACAATGCGGGATGCATTTTCTACCACCTCACCCGCAAAAAAATATTCCATATATAAATTTAGGCAAATTCGTAGTCTTCTTACCTCAGTGCGATTTGCGAAGCTACATTCCCGTAATCACCCTTGTCAAAATGTATGTTGTAATAAAAATATTTGGCGTAGTTATCCAACCAAACTTCAGCTAAGCGCACAGAGTTCCTATGTTTGTTATGTGCCACCTTTAAATATCAAGGAAAGTTATAATTTATTTCGCTCAGTCGTGAAATTCCCTCGCTAACATCATGTAAATGAATATTACATTATATGGAGCAGTTTGTCGAAAAATGTGTCCAACGTAAGAGCAGGGTATCATCTCCAAACTACCACCGCACATCCAAGTTTTAAATGATAATTCCAAATTCTCAGCACCCCAAATCAACAAGCCGGTGTCATAAGTGCCGAGATGTTCGAAAAATACCCGACTGATTGCGAATAGACCGCCAGGCATTGTGGGCGAATACACCGGCTCCATGATATGCTGTGCAAATTGATCTTCATGAGAAACGAGTTGAGCTCAACCTACGCACACTCACATTTCGACGCACACTCGAATTCACGCTTGGGTGTTGGAATCCATGTGAAAGCCAAATCCCAATCGAAACCGCCAATCAGCGTATCATCTACAGTCATGTACTCGAATGTCTCGTCATCGATAATCGCAATATTTGGATAGACGACTGTGGTGTAATTGCGCGCTATGCGATCCAGTAGCGGTTCCAGCCAACCTTAAAGAAATGGATTGGTTGTGTTGATTACCATTATTGCATAAATGTAGTTATAGTTGTACCCTCGCCGCACTCGCAATGCGAATCGAGAAACGTCAGAACCGGCGCCGTTGCATAGCGTGCGCCGAACAGTCGCGCTCTTATGAGACCTTGGCGTTTTGGCGCGCGTAGTATGTGCACCTTTGTGTACCTCTTAAAGTAGATATCGAGTGGTTCTTTCAGATGTGCTGCAAAATGAAGGTTTACCTCATTAGAATTGGTTCAAGTTTGACACGTCTACTAACTTAGTATGGACACAAAGTGCAACGGTGAGCGGCGCTTTCAAGAAACGGGTTTATGTCAGACTATCGACTTAAGGATTTCTATGAATTTGTATAACATTTAAATATAATAAAATCTGTACTCTTTTAGTCTACAGTTGCTACTCTGTAGTCATCTCGTCGCTGCACCATGTCCACTATCTTACCCATATCTGAGAAATCATCAACCAAGATAATGTTTTCAATCAGCTCTTCTGGAGATCGGTTCAGCACTGAGTGCACCGTTCGTAACAATGTTGACCAGGCCTCATTGTGGAAACAAATTATTACGTCGGTCTTTGGAAGATCTCGCAAATGACGATCGGGTTGTTTGCACCTGGTAAGATTGATAATTGTTATTGCCGTTTTAATTTTATGTCGATATTGGGAAATAAAATATAGATTAATGGAAATATTAGGCAAGTATTGTGCGAAATTTTTGAAATTTGGAGGTTATACTTTTCAATTTTCTAGAGGTGAATGGAGTCCCTCACGATTTCAAAGACTGTGTGAAAGATACTCGTAATATAGGAAATACCTAAATATTTTTCAAGGGAAACCCAACTCGAAAGGCTCAATCCACCTTCCCAGAGACAGGTTACGTTAAGTTAGTCTGATTGGTTAATGAGCCACGCATTATAACGTCCATAGCGAGCCTTTGACGATAACCGCGGCATCTAGTTTATAACCATAAGAGGTTCTAACGTTACGCTAATAATCCAAACCACTAATTTTTATGCTCTTCACAACTCTCTACTTACCAATCATGCCGCAGATCTGGCAACGTTCGTTGCACCGAAATCATATCGGACACATATTGATTGAATATATTATTCTGCCAACCCTCATCCACCGCTTTCTTCATATTCTCTGTCATGTTTGCGGGCAAATGAACCGGTTTACCCAACTCGCCAGGTGCATTATTACCAATTGTGGACGGAGACTGAGCACTCGATGCTTTAAAGATCTGTGGAGCTAATATGAAAAATCGTTATACTCGTAGAATACACAAAATTTTAAGAAGAAAGAAGGAAGAAGCGAGAAGTAAATGAAGGCATTTTCTTACTTGTGTCTACTGCAATCACTGTCTTATCCAAAACCGCATTACTGTGGCGTAACCGAAAGCCAGTTTCAAGAAACTCCGTGCTCTCGCCACCCGGTTCCTCGTTCATATTCGGCGTTTCAGCAAAGTCTGGCGCATGTACAGCCATTTCCCGTAGCCGTTTGTAATAAATTAGAAGCATATATATAGTCACTAACACTATAAGTTTGACTACTGTTAGTGGGTGGCGTATGCTGATGAGTTTTGGAATAAGTCGCATCATTCTGAAAACCCCTTTGATATTTGATGGAAAATAGTCAAAACTGTTAGAAAATACGGATCAGGAATTAATTTCGAATAAATTTTCGATCACTACTATAAAAGATGTAACAATAATCTAGTTTACTTTTGTGAGAGACTTCTTTGTTTTCTTTACGTCCAGAGTTCTATTAACTAGACCGTCGATAGCTCTTGCCGATTGAATTATGGAGACTGATTTGTTTAGCTCCGCGTTGGCAAAACTGCTTTATTTCGAATTTCGAACGAGAAGAAAGATACTTGAAGTATTATTTATATATTTTTACTATGATATTGTAATATCACTTTGTGTGCTCAGCTTGAGTTTTTCACTTATTTTTCGCTGCTTCAAAATTCTATATTTTCTATCCGCTTCGATATTTAACAAACATCTTTTTACCGACCTGCAACCGCTTAAAATGCCGAAGTACTTCAATATCTATTATTACTAAGCTTTCTTCAACTGCTTGGGGCATTATTTACGCTGATTAGTAGTATAGCTTAGTGACGCTTATTAGCGCTCTCAACTTATGCTATTTCATGTATACCCTGCAAATGTGTAACTGAAGAGAGATATGTACATTTCCAGGTACCCACATTTTTTAAGAAAAAACACAGAACCATCAAATTTAACTGAGAATGTTTATTATGATTACAAAGAACATTCTTTGGCATTTATTTTTGGAAAATTATCTCTTTCAAATGTTGGCCACGGTTACGTCTTAGATGGTCCATTCTTAAAGTCCAAATTTCGATGACTAGTTCGAGCATTTTGACTGGTAACTGGCGCAAAACACATGCGATGTTTCCCTTAAAAGCCTGAATCGAAGCGGAATTGTTCGCATAGACTTTTTATATCCCCACATGAAAAAGTTTAATGATGAGGTGGCCAATCGACCGGCCGAAAGCATTAAATTATCTATTTCCTAAAGTGTTCGCTCAACAAATCCATTGATTTGGTCGATATGTGAGATCTTGAGCTTCAATTTCTGGCATCAAATAGTCGGCACGATAAAGGTTGCCATTGACGGTTACGTTTTCACTGGCATTACTTTAGGAGAAATATGAACCGATGATTTCAACGAACCAGAAGTTACACCAAAGAGTTGTATTTTCTGAATGAAATGAAAGCTCTTGAATACCTTTAGGTTGCTCTTCGTCTCAAATGCGACAATTTTACTTGTTTACATACCCATTGGGCCAGAAATGGGCCTTATCGCTGAACAAAATTTGGCTCGAACGGCGGATCTTCTTGGAACTTTTCAAGAGTCCATCGAAACAATGTCGCTTGGGAAGGTCGAGTGGCTTCAGTTCAACTAAACTATTATTCAATTGGTGGAAAAGTAGCCTTAAATTAAGGAGCTCAAAAGTGTTTCGGAAGAGTTTTCAACTCGCTGAATAAACTATCAAAGTTAAACCTTGCTCAAGACTAGTCTTACACTTTAACCAGTGAAATATTTCAAAAGAGGTACGACAAAGGGATCTAAATGCCTGAAATCGTAAGCCAAACAGTAAGCAGAATGATTAGCGCCTTTTTTATACCTAAAATATGCACGCTTTGTTATATTTTATCGAGAGCAAAACGGCATTAGAAAACTCTTATCATATCGTAATGATAAACAGCACTTGAAACATGAAAACGAATTGTTTGAATAATAACGACCTCACGTTGGTTTGTTTTGTTTATTATGAGTCACCCAGTACCTTTCACTGACACAATATATGCACAGATGTCGCTGTGGGCGTTACAGTTACAGTCGTCACTACAACCAAAAGTACAGTGGTACTTCAAGCGTTGGTTGGTTGATGAGAAATATAGAAAAATGGGTTAATACAGTGGCTTTTAAATATATTTTACAAACCCATACATACATACATGTATATTTATCTGGAGAAGGACACTCGGAAAGACTGTTGCTAAGAAGCTTGAACGTGTCTAAAGAGAGGCTCGGACTTCGTGTTTGCTAACCAGGCGCTGGTCAACGAGCCACACCTGTGCTACTCTAAGATCCTTTTTGCCTAGAGTAAAACACAAGAGATCTTTTGAACTACTTGCTCTTTGAAATGTCAGGGAAGGACACATTGTCCAATAAGCACTTATGCAGTAAGGCTAAAAGCCTTGACGGACGCAATTAACTTAGGTTGCATGGGAGAAGGTGAGGTGGAACATCCGGGCACTTTCTGCTCCATTACCCAGCTTTTGCAAGGCTGAAGATGTATCATCTCGAGGGTCTTACCGGGAGACACAGCCGAAACTGACATTAGCCGTATCGAAAGGACCATAGTCTGGTCCTTTGACGATTGAACTCTTAAAGTAATCTAACCTTTACCAACCAGTAAATTTGGATAAATCTAATTTACTACAATCGCTTTGGAATGCACAGTGGCAAACAAAAACTAACTTACTAATCCAATCGTATTTAAAGGTTAACGGGTTCTTAGATCCAGATATTACAAGAATTATGCTTCCATAAAGAATTTGAAAAAAAAGATATATAAATCAGACACTATATAAATATACTTTTAAACGCTGGACTTTATTTTTATCATTTCCTATTAATCGTATCGCATGTCACATTAAACACCAGAGTTCTGTTTGATCCAAGAGCGCAGTGCACCGATGTAAGTGTACATAGCCGGTTTACCAGCTGCGCCACAACCGAAACCCCATGACACGACGCCAAAGAGTTTGTTATCCACTGTCAATGGACCGCCAGAGTCGCCTTGGCAGGCGCTCACTTGACCACTTGGATGGCCAGCACACACCATACGATCCGTAATGCCGGGAATGTTCTTCGGATTGCAGAAGTCACGACTCCACAACTGCACGCGGGCATACTTCAAGCGATTGGGCAGCTGCAAATTACCATTGACAGCACCAAAACCGCTGATAGTGCCAACCGTGTCGGCCGCGTGATTCGCCTCCATATCAGCCAATGCAATCACACCGATATTATCATCCAACGTCACCGGCGTGCTCAGTTGTATGAGCGAGAGATCGTAGTCTTGTGTCTGCTTATTATATTGTGGATGTATGATGAACTTGGCAATATCAAAGGACTTGCCATTGCGGGTAAGCAAATCCACCGTACCGGCGATGACGCGCATTTGCGACGGACTCTGTCCAATTGTGCAATGGGCGGCAGTGACAATCATAGTAGGCGATATGAGTGAACCACCGCAGTGATGACGTCCGCGCAGTTGTAATGAGACCTGGTGCGGGAACTGGCCCAGCAGCGCAAAGTTGCCGCCTATAATACGCGTACTGGCGGCGGCAGGTTCAATGACGACTGCGCCGAGGCAGGCCAAGCTGAGTAGCAGCAACATTTTTTTGTAATTTAAAGATAATAAAGTTTGGAAAATTTTTTTCAAAAGGCTCGCGTCCAAGAACTCAGGTAAACTATGTGCTATGCAAAGAATGTTGCGACTTTTATACTCGTAGTCGTCGAATTCGCCTATAGCTGGATCGAGCATTAGAAACAGCTTTGTTGTCTGTCCCTGAACTAAGTGTTTGTTTTTTATTTGCTTACCTCGAGGAAAATGAGGCCAAGTGTAGCGCTGAGAAACTGCCATCCAGCTGTTTGTGTAAATTGGGTCAGCATTTTTGCAATCACCTTACGCAGGGGCAATGACTACCTGGTACCCTACTGCGTAGTAGGCGGCTCCGAGTGCTTGTTAAGTTATAAATGTTTGTAGGATTACCCGCTTACCTACCTGGAACCAGTGGGTTGCCTATAAAGCCATTGCACTTGAGTTAGTCACTGTGCAAATATTTTCCTGCTGTCTTCTATAGTGACTGGAATCATGCTGTGCGGCCGTTATCTTGCGCTGAGCGACATTTTGCGCCAACAACTGTTGAGATTTCGCAAAAGAACCGTCAAACAATCGGACGTGCAAATATGTTTTTTCATGCGCTATTTTATATTTAATTTATTGTTGTTTTTTGTACAATTTTAATATATTTTTGCTTTTAATTGCATTTTAAATTCTTTCCCTATACTTTTTGCAGCTGTTGGGTTCAATGATTCCGGTACTATCTTTGGAATATTGACTTAACGTTTACCCTCACTTTGCCCATTGCAAATCATCCAAATATTTTGCCAACGTTCGCGATTGTAGATGTCTTTATAGTTCTGCACTGATACGAGGAATTCCTGAAAGAAATGTTAAGAAAGTATTAGGAAATAGGAAATCCAACTCCATGGCTTTTAAGGATTATTCAAAGTTCCGAGCTCGACTTAAAATGTTATATAATTGAGAATCCTCACCGCATTTGAGTTGGAACATGACCTTTAAGAGATGGAACTATACCCTTGAAACCAAAAAAGAGAAGTCAGAAGAAGACGAGGATATAGGGTTCGGTACCACATTTGAGTTGGAACATGACCCTAAAGTAATGGAACTATACCCTTGTAGCTAAAATAGAGGAGTCAGAGTCAGAGAAGAAGACGGCACTATAGGTTTCGGTCTCTTCGACTAAAAGCTTCAGACTAAAATTGATTAAATCCACTAGATCCCTAAAGATGTGATTGGAAACCTTTCTTTTTTAGTTAAAATACATAAGAAAGAATCCTTCCAAACTTCGACGGATAATAACTTTAAGAAAATCATAATAACAAGTATAATTTTACGAATCAAGACTTGTCTGTAAAGCTTGAGGATTGATTTGAAAGTAAGATAAGGTTAATGAAGAACCATAAACTCTAAATACACAAATCTAAAAGTCGTTCTTTACTATTGGGTTTTGAATATGGACGCTAGAAAAGTAGATCGATAAGGACAGCAAACGACGTCATATTTTTCCCGTTCTTTCAACATTTCTTTTCACTAAGGTTTGCCTTTTCATCATGGTAAGACATACGATCCAACAACGAGGCGAAATTGTTAAAAAATACTATCGAAATTTGGAGTCAGTGGTCTCAACTTTAGGAGCGCTACCTATTTATGGTCGACATAATCGTCCTTTCAGATCAACAATGGAGCTTCTAGTGTAAAAATTCGAATCCACAGGCACAATAAAAAATGTTTACATGCCAGTGAGACAAAGAAGTACCCGTAGTGCCAAGGATATTGCTGCCGCTGGCGCATCAATTCAGGAACACCTAAATCGGTCTCTCACACGTCGTTCTCAAGCGTTGGACAACTCTGTGACGTTGTTGTGGCGAGTTTTGCAAAAAGATCTTGGCCTACATCTTTACAAGATCTAATTGACGCAAGAACTGAAGCCGCTTGATAACCAGAATCATCATATGTTCATGAATTGGGCTGAGCAACAACTTGAAAATGTTTAAAATTTTCAGCAAAAAATCATTCGCAGCGATGAGGCTCATTTCCAGCTGAATGGCTACGTCAATAAGCGAAATATGCGTTATTGGTCAGGCAGCAATCCTCACGTAATCCATGAGTCAGCATTACGGTTTATGTTCCGGCGGCGCCATTGGACTGTACTTCTTCCATTATGATCAAGACCGGCACGTTGCTGTGGATGAGAATGACTATCGCTCGATGATAACCAAATATTTTGGCCCCGAATTGGATGATATGGACTTGAATTATATGTGGTTCCAACAAGACGTCGCCACAAGCCACACATCGAATGTCATAATCGATTTATTGAAAACCAAGTTTGGTGAAATGGCCCAGTCAATTGGCCACCCCGGTCGTGCGATTTGACGTTGTTAGACTATTTTCTGTAAAGCTACGTCAAGTCTATGATCTATGCCAACAATCCCACGACGACTGATGTACTTCGTACGTATATCGAATGTGAAATTGTAGCAATATCGGCCGATTTATACTTGAAAACCGTCGAAAATTGGATTCAGCGTCTGGACTTCTACAAGCGTGACCGTGGTGGTCATGCGAAAGAAACAGAGTTCCACACATAATGGCATCGAATGTACTTTCATAGGAATAAAGTATTTCATTACCTTCAGTACTTTTGTAACGCTCTTATTGAAAACCCCGTTATTTTCTATTACCAATCTACCTTAAGCCTTCTTTTATCTCGTGGATCTTCCCTTCCGACTTCCTCGCAAAAGAATCGAGGTAAAATATATATTGTTCATAATACTCACCGGCCCAAAAAGTGTTTGCACGACTACGTTCTCCGCCGCAAGATTCTTATTAGTTGGGACATGTGTGATAACCAAAGCGGTGTTGCTCTGAAAGAGTTAGATGAGTGCTAAGCTTAAGGTGTGCTTTAGAAAATATATTAAGTGGAGATCTCATTATCTATACAACCTACTAAAGGTTCAATAATATTGATTAAAGCCTCTCTAATACTCACCGGCACTGGCGCACCATGACTCTCGAAACGCTTCTTCGGCTCAATATGAGTGCAAAACCATTTTGTATATGCCGAGGGTATCTCCTTGCCAGGACCACAGTTCTAAGCGATGTACGCATTAACAAAAATTTTTTTCCAAACACTGACTTAGTTAGGAAAGCTCAAAACTTACACTTTTTCTACATAACCCCAGTGGCAGATTGATTTCGCCCCACTTTCTCGAATCAAATGTGGTATAAATCATGCTCTTCAAATCCGCCGATTTCGGTGCACTATACAGCAGCAGCATATCATCTTGACTCTCCACACATTCCAAGCGAAATTGTTGTCCATACTTGATCACCTCATTGGTGCGATCCTTCTCATCGCCACTGACTATACGAAACGAATTGCGCACACAGGGTGTTACCGACGGCGCGATGGTTATCTCACACTCTTCATTGATATTCTGACTATGCCGCACAACGCGCTCATTGATAATGACTGAGAGTGCGGGCTGTGCCTTGACATGCTCTTCGCAGATATTCATTTTCATCGGCATTAACTGTACGATGGCGCCGAAGTAGACATTCTCTTTGGGCGCCTCCAATTCGATGGCTTTGTGAAAGTTGTCGAAGAGTCGACGTGTCTTCTCCACCAACAATTGACCGCGGTCACGTAGGCTCTTGAAGGCTTGTACTTTTTCCTGTTTGTAGGCGTACGAGAATTAATAGATTTATGACATAATAGTAAAATCAGCTCAAACCTGCTCCAAACAAATGTCCTCAAACCAATTGCCAATGCGCACCACGGGCCGATAACGTGCGGTCGGTATCATCGATGTCATTTTAAATTAATTGTTATAAAAATTGTAACTAATTCTTGGTATTTGAACAATGTAAAAGAAAATTATACAAAATATTTGCGAAGTTGCTTGAATTTTATGAAAATAAATAAAATTTTAATGTCTTTTGTATGCGAGTTTTCAAAAAAAATATTATGAATACAGTTCGAGTTAGTTCTGTGTGGGAATAATCGTGCTTTATTGCAAGCATCAAGTATCGATAAAGTAGTGATTGATAGGTAGATTCCTTAAAATAGAAGGTCGCAAGGAAGTCCGCCGTAAGATTATGCATTTAAGGAATCATGTTGTTGTAACGCCATAATTCTGCCGAGTTGACAGTCCTTGGCCGGAAAAAATCCGGGTCAGTTCCTGTTACGTAGACCCGACTGTCGAGGAAACAGTATGTACTCATGAGGTTCAATATGTTTCCCGGTGAATCCTAAAGAAGTTCAATAACTTGATTTAGAATAGTGAGAGCTATAAAAGACATCCTGTCCCAACTAGCTGAAGACTGTGCAAGTGATAATGTTCCAACGTAGCACCACCACCACCACCACCACCATCTAACACGCGAGCGCTGTATTCCAACGATTACTAATATAAAGTGATCTTAAAGGTGCGATGACTGTACTAGGTTTCTCTTGACTAAACTAGAAGAAAGCATTTTGATCTATACATTATCCAAACTAACCGAAAATAATTTGTGGTACGCAGGTGATTTTTCAAGGCCTACTTCTTCTTCACTGACGAAAATATCTCTGACGCGGCTATATCCGAGTTAACAACAAACCGCAGACGCTTCTTCTTTCTTCGCTAGTTGGCATCAATTCGAGATAGCAAGTGCAGTCAATTCCTCTCCACCTTATTGGTCAAAAGACGTGGAGGTCTTCCCATTCCTCTGTTTCCACCGACGGTTACTGACTCGAATACTTTCAGAACTGGAGTGTTCTCACGAATCAGGACAATATGATATTGTCTCTTGATCCGCTGAACTATGTCAATGTCGTACGACTCATCGTTCTATCGACTGCGGTA
The DNA here is from genome assembly GCF_023373825.1 of Bactrocera dorsalis. Taxonomy (NCBI): domain Eukaryota; kingdom Metazoa; phylum Arthropoda; class Insecta; order Diptera; family Tephritidae; genus Bactrocera; species Bactrocera dorsalis. The sequence goes on from NC_064305.1 coordinate 12,053,373, forward strand.
TTCGCCGTTGTCAAAGGTCAAAGAGCCATAAATGTTCCAATAACTTTTTTCTCGAATACTTCTAAGACAGACTAAACCCATGATGTCATTGTCCACGCTTTCAAATCATATAGCAGAACGGGGATGATGACGGACTTGTATAATTTGGTATCTGTTCTTCGAGAGAGGATTTTACTTCTTAATTGCTTACTCAGTCCAAAGTAGCGTCAGTTGGCAAGAGTAATTGAGCATACATCTATTCCTCATTTTTATAGTTTGAAGAATGCCATACTTTGGCATGACATGGTTATTATTAAAGTTTCTCTACTATTTGCGGTATCTATGCTGATTATAACCTTAAAATAGAGGTTTATCAAAGTTTTTCTTTATTTTTGATGATTCGTACCGTTTTTCTATATTTTCGTTTTTGCTCAGACACAACTTGAAACCCTGGACATGATAAACTGGTTATCTTGTGATACATTGCATATTTGTGCATAGTTTTATAACAAGCATCTCAAGCAGAGTCAACAACAGCTGAGTTTCCAGTAAATCTACGTGATTTGGTCCAAATAAAGTAATGCCGGCTTCTACTTGTCAATTATCACGTACATCGAACCCATGCGGCATCAACACCCGCGCCAACCGTGTACATACGATTATAGCTCTCAGTATGTGAATATAATGAGCATGTTTCTAGGAAACTTCATACTTACGAGCCCCTTTAGTAAACTTTTATGTAACGGAGTGTTTTCTAAAACCACAATTTTATGAATATTAAGTAAGTTAAGTAATACTTAAGCAAATTTAAAGTTCGTTGGCAAGGAAAACGGCTATTATGTGATATTATGAGCATCAACAATAAATATATGATTCGTGTGCAATATTGAATAAGCCACTCGTTAAATAGACATTAATTAGAGAGACTTAAACTGGCTAATGGTTTAAAGCGAAAAATGCTTTAGCGCTTGCCTGAAGTACTAGTCGGATAAAAGTCGCTTAGATAACACAAAGTCTGTAATAAAAGTCAAGATTGAATAGTGAGGGCGGTGAGAAAGCTCAATATTAAAAGCAGTCAATTAGCAATCAGTTTATAGTTAGTAGGGTTATCGAGCGGCTTAAATTTGTAAGAAATGGTGAAATAATTATTCTAACTCCCAGCTCTCAGAAAATCGAAATGATAATAAAGCCATACATAAGTACATGAATGAGAAGAATAAGAGAACCTTTACAATTGTTCGCCATTTTTCTCTAAGTAAATATTTTAGTCTTGAGAACAGTCATTTATTTGGGTTTCGATGACCAAACTAACATTTGTAATTTTGACTCAATATTATAAATTTTAGAAGCTGAGAGATCTAATCTCAAGAATGGATTGAGGCCATTAAGACAAGAAAAAATCTTCAATATGAAAAAGCATGAAACAAAAAATAGTGGATGACAGTCAAAACTACCTTCTTAAAATAAACGAGTCGGAGGACCGATTTAATATGAAAGGTTTGGGAAGATCACCTGGGCCGTAATTAGCAGGCACCAGAGAAACTTGAGGTTAAGAAGTATCTAGGAGAGATCATAGAGACAAACGTGAAGTTCCAAGACGCAGGTAAGGAGAGAAGAAGATTCAAACCGACCTTAAGAACAAGCCCGAAGTTAAGAGTGAATGTTCTTCATATGATAAACCCGCCTACAAGCAAGGTCGCTTCTGCAGAACTGAATTTAGAGACAACGCGGCTCTAGTTCAGGAACCGTAGACAGCTTAGGGAAACATGATATCTGAACTAAACACGTCAACAAATTATACTAGTACATACTTACCGAGTGTAACGAACAAGCTGAGGATAGCCATACTGATTAAGAAAATTATGTATTCGTATGTAAATTGATTTAAGTGATGACCTGATAGCAGTAGCCCTAAAGAATGGCTAGAATGAGAACCTACTCCTGCTGATGAGAGGCATATACGCGAATGTGAACCACGCAGTATGGGTAACGGAGATACCAGCGAAAGGGTTTAATCCTTACCAAACTTTAGAATGATAAGTAATCGAGCTATAGCAAACAGAGGGAGGAACCGATATAACTATATCGGACTGGAGAACGTTGTGATGTGCTTCGTAAACCCTTGTTTTCTGATAAGACTTATGTGAGATTTTAAGTATAACTCTCAGACCTCAGAAGTTCTAAAACCACAAAACTGATATTTGTACAGTAAGTTAGTGATAGAGATTATAATTAGGCTCGTGAAATATGACTCAATCTTGGAAATAGAGAAACGGACAGTCACTCTCAAAAAGCGTGCACTCCAGTACATGTATAGCGTAGCTCGACGACGCCCTGGTGGAACAAGGAGCACGGATCACTTAGTGTTAAGAGGCTCTTCGATCAGCCAAGAAGAAAACAATGGGGAAGGAATGTACAGATGCACATAAGGAGCTTTAAAAAGAGATTCGTAAAGCCAAGAGGCTGTGGTGGAGCTTGTGCAGCAAGTTGGAAAATACAAGCAAGGTAGTTCGGCTTAGAAACTTACTATCCAAGCACCTGACTACTCCTGGGCTTTTGCGCAAAAATGTGAATAGTGGACTGGATGCAGACTCCACTCCATCCATGGAAGACCTGGGCAGTGGACTGGATGCAGACTGGACTCCATCCTTGAAAGACAGGATGCACACTGGACCCCATCCTGGAAACCCGTGGTTAATGCGCATTTTTTATGGTGTACGGACGTTACAAACATCTAACCTGTTAAAGATAGCTTAGAGTACGTCCCCTCCGATATCATAACGAAGAACTAAATATTTTTTGTAATGAGAGACTTCGTTACTTTCGGTATTTTATCAGGCACGATGTAAAATATATCAACACCGCTGGTACCTTGCCTGATAACAATATATAGAAGAGGTTTAAAGCTTAACTATTCGTCCGAGTGAGGTGAGAGTCGTACGCATACTGAAGGCGTGCAAATAATGTAGACTAATAGGCTGGATTAGGTTAGGTCAGATGGCTGATCCCTCGGCATGGCGGAGCAATCACACTTAGAGTGTTTATTCAGTCCTTTGGGATGTCACATGAAAAACGTCTATGGCTAGATATTAGCTATCGGCAAACCGGCCTGAACCAATAAGTTTAACCTTATTCCCGAGCGGAGTTGACATTTTTACTTGTTTTGATGTGCGTTCGACACAAAATACCCTAGTGCATGACGTCATGGGAAGGCTACATTTAGAGTTACTGCTAGTTAGTTAGTTAGTTTAACTAAAAATCAGCCAACAAGCCGATCAAGAAAGCGAGTTATACTTATCTCTCTGACGAATTATTGTCAGCTGTTATATATACATACTTGTTATGTTTACATATTATGTATATATATACATATATATGTATATTATTACAATGCATATGCACTAGTATATGTGGACCCACATATGTATAAATACTTCATTCTCTGTTATCGACACTGGCGATATTCACGTGATGTGCTGAGACCCCTACGTTCGCTGCTTGCCTACTTATCACGTTCGCTATCTAGAGAATCTCGTGCTTGTTTCTAGCAACTCAATTGCACTCAAAGAACATTTGCTGATAGCAGTCGGCATTTTTGTTGTTGTTTTATTGTTGTTATGAAAAGTATAAACATTTTTATGAAATATATTTATTTTTTGCTGGCTTCCTTTTATTTTTCAAAAGCAGTTTAATACTTATGCAAGTATGTGTTCGTCGAAGTTTATTAGCTCTAACGGCATAGCGGGTTAACGGGAACATACAAACATATATATACATATGCATATATGTACATATATATTACTATATATATTTGCATTTTGTTACTATTTTCTAGTTTTCTCCGTATGCCGAGGTTAATAGATTTATTAGCGGCAGTGATAAGCTGGCATATTAGCAGACTAGATAGTAACCTGATCCAACAACTCATGTGAGACAACTGTATAAATACTGCCGATATGTGTGTTGTTGTAAGTAAGACAGCACCACTTTAGGAGGCTTGTGTAGGTGACAGTTTAGCTGTTAGACGGTAAGCTGTGTGCTCTGCGTCAACAAATGAAAATGTTATAAAAAAGGTGAAAGACAATTTACGATATACATACATACTTATGATGAGTGTGTACTAACCTTAAATAGAAAGTAAGTTTTGTTATTTGATACGTTGAAAAAAATCATTGACTATCAATTAAATGGACATCAGAAGAGATTTTGACACAAGTTTTTGTAAGGTTTTTGATACATCTTCTTCTTCTTTTTAGCGTAGAAGCCACTTACGCGGTTTTAGCCGAGTTTGCAACCTGTTATTCTTCCCATTTTTTGGCGCCAATTGGTGGTTCCAAGTGTACCCAGGTCCTTCTCCACCTGGTCTTTTCAACAAAGTGGAGGGCTTCCTCTTCCTTCTTCCCCTCTTCTTCCCCAACGTGTACTGCGTCGAATATTCTCAGACCTGGAGTGTTTTCGTCCATTGGAATAACATGACCTCGTCTGCATAGCCGCTGTCTTTTAATTCGCTGAACTATGGCAATGTCGTCGCATATCTTATACAGCTCATCGTTCCATCGAATGCGATATTCGCCGTTGCCGAAGCGCAAAGAACCATTAATCTTTCGCAGAACTTTTCTCTCGAAAACTCGCAACGTCGACTCATCAGTTGTTGTCATCGTCCATGCCTCCGCAACATATAGCAGAACGGGAATGATGACTGACTTATAGAATTTGGTCTTTATTCGAGAGAGAACTATACTTTTCAGCTACTCGCTCAGTCCGAAGTGGCACCTGTTGGCAAAAGCTATCCTGTGTTGGATTTCAAAGCTGACCATTGAGCCTTACTTTATCCAAAATAAAAACTCAACGGTCATTAGAAGACGATATCGATGGATGTGAGCTCAATATGTCTGCTTGTAAATATGTGAATATGAGTTTGACCGTACGTTCCTAAGCAGGCCAGTCACTTTATCAAACTGTTAATCCATTTTTCCAGTCTTTACAAAAAAAAAAAAAAATCTTTGGAAACTTGACTGACATTATCTAGTTTTGCAAATCTTTAAACTTTACTAATTTGATGTTTTATAAAGTTCTTTGAGATGTAAAAACATAGAAACTTCAAATTTAATGAGGAATGTACATTATCAATCGAAAAAACATGCTTTACCATTTATTTTTTCTTTCAAATGTTGACTGTGAATATGTTCCAGGTGGTCCATTCGTTGAGTCCAATTTTTTTTGACTCGTTCGAGCACGTTAAAGGCGCCACGTCTTCTATATGTCAGTCCGAGTTGCTGCGAACGGCGCCGAATTGATGCTCCACGGCCTTCGTGTACGTGTCTCAGCTACGGCTGCTATATTTTCTTCACTGCGTGCTGGACGTAGTCTATTCGATCGAAGACATTTCAATAATGAATGTTGGGTCTCAAGATGGGTGATGGTGTGGCGAGTAGCACGCTCAGTAGGCCCATAATTGGAGTGAAGCACGCGAAACAAATTCTTCACAGAACATGAGTTTTTGTAATAAAGTTGAACGATTTTAAACGGCGTTCCGTCATAAGTCTTTCCATGATGAAATTCCAAACAATACTACACAAAACAAAAAAAAAACATGACAGCTTGACACGAGTCACTATAAACTACTGAAAAAGTTTAGAGGTACCCTTTAGGAGACTGTTAGTTAGTTTTTCTTTCAAGTTTAAACAGAGCTTAAGAATTGCCATTAAATATGGCACACTCTGTAAAATTATTTGTATAAATTTAAGAATATTATATTACAAAGCCATAAACTCGGCCTAAGTTTGTCACTGCTTTAATGACAAACAACAAGCATCTAACAGGAGCTTTCGACTGAAAATTAGCAAAATATTTGCATAGTCGCACCTATGGCATTGTTTAGTTATTAGTTAAATTATTTTTATTTAAAATAACTACGTCAATTTGGATTTTATTCGTATTGTTATTGTTTTCTGAAAAAATTTATTGCTGCCAAAGCACCAGTTTTTCACATTTGTTTTTACAATTACCATATTCAAATGATAATTGTCAATTATCACAGTAAATCGAAGAAAACAATATAATAATAACTGTAAATGAATACTATTAACTGTGAATGAAGTTCCCTTAAACTATTTGCAAAAGAAAATAAAGAAGTTTTGTTTTCACAATTGACTCAAGAGGTTCTATAAACAAAAAATTTGAATAAATACATACATATGGAAGTCAATACTGAATTTTTTTCGAAGGCTTTATTTTTATACATTTTTACCAGCATGGCCTACAAAAAGATTCTCTATTGTTCTCTTTCTGGTAGATATTGGAAGTTCAGTTCAGTTTGAGCGTATTCGTAATATGACACTTTCTTCCGAACTTGAAGAGTGTCTTGTTATCTAATTTTGATATATCATCTAGTTCTTCGAACTGCAAAGCTCCTAGATATGCAAGACGGGTTCTAGATAAGGCTTAATAAAAACAAAGAAGCTATTTCATAGTCTCTTCCATGCCTATTTTCTGCACTTTATGCATAATGCATATATATTATACAGGATTTATCCGGAAAGTAATAGGACTGAGTCAATTAAAAAAAAAATTATTGAACAAATCGTTACAATTCTTTAAAAACTTTCAAAACAGGCTCCTTTTGCGTCGATGAAGCGCAACTTCCAAGCAGTGACGGCGTCACGGAAGGCATTCTCCGAAAAACTCTTGAGAGCCGAGGTGCATGCTGCTGGGAACCCCTCTGTCGTCTCAAAATGCTCGCCTTTTTGGGGAGCCACACCTGTAGGGCGGCTACGGAAGCGTTGGGATGCCGGTCTTGGTTAGGTAGCTGTTCACAAGAAAGGCGGTGTGAGCCGGGGCGTTGTCGTGGTGCAACTTTCAATCGGTTGCGATGCCTTGTCGGATCCGATTGACCCTTCGATCTAAAAAGACAGTGAACATCGTTTTCACTTTGGATTTGCTCCAGTCTTCATCAGCGACCTGTTTCCGGCGCTCAAAAGAGGCCTGGTGCCACCGAAACTCACCACTTCTTGCCAAAGCGACACCTGGATAAGCCTGCTTGTTCATATCAAACGTGTCGGTCGCAGATTTACCGAGTTTCACTCAGATTTTAATCGCGTACCTTTGTTCTAACGAACGCTGCATTTTCGGCTATCAATACTCATAGAAAAACGTCGCGCGAAAATGTTTATCCTGACTCTCCAGGTGCTTGAAGACAAGACATTGTGAGTAAAAAGCTTCCGTGTTTTCCTTCGGGCCTCTTGCTCATTATCTTGGCAATCCTACCTGTCCTCAAGACATTCGATCTCACCTGATCAGCCTGTCAGTCTTTTCGGAAATTTCATTGTGTTTCGGTTTTAGAGACTTTGAAGCCTACTCCTAGTCAATGTTTAAATATCGGTCGGTTGCTAAAGGGGAGTATATGGAAAGTATAAGCAAAAAGTAGATGCAATATATAAAACTGACCTTTAGTAATGAGCTTTCGAATAACATATTCTAAATTGCTACTATTCGAGTGTTTCTTTAAGAGTACTGCCCGCTGAGCACGTGACAATTGTTTCACACTTTTGCGTAAACGATATTGATCACACAGCTGGCACATGCTTACTGATACCGATTGCCAGCAAAGTTTGTCAAAATTCAGTATAGAGATAGTAAGCTGCTGGTAAACTTGTGTGGGCCATAAAATATGCCGTCTGCCAATGCCTGTTATAGAATGGGACTAACTACCAACTACTAAATGTGCGCAAAGGGAGAAATAAAAGGTTTGAGATAATTTAAATAATCGCACGCTCACACAAACAAAGGCACATTTTAATTACTTAATTAACCACGGCAGTCGCTGCTATCAGTTGAATATCAGAAGTTTATTAGGGCCACTAAATAACATGGTCAAGTGAGCACTTCGATTTACGAGCCTCTATATACGAATCATACGTAAAAATCTTAACGATCGTGGAACGAATTGATTGAATGGACATTTGTATGTATTGGTATATGAGAGCAGACTTTCGATTTTCAGTAATCGGTATTATAGCAATGCATATGTGTGTGTGTTGTACTGGAATATGGCACCAATCGAATTAAAGGTTGTAAATAACTCACACTTATATATACATACATACATATTTATATATTTTCTAAGGCAGCCCTTCATGTTTCTGGTTGTGGTTTCTGCAAATCACAGTGCGAATCGTTTTTATGCCCTGAATAGGGTACTATATAGTACATAAAGTTTGATATGAAGTTTGTTGCACTCAGAAGAAAACGCAGGAGACCCTATAATAACTATATAAATATAGTACAAGTTTATATGTATGTTTATACATATAAATGATCAGCGTGACGAGTTAAGTCGGTTCGACCAAGCCAGTCCCTGGGATTATGAGATTTCGATCTGAACTTTTACACACGTCATTTTTTTGCCAAAGAGCTGCTCATTTTTCGAAATTACCGATATCGGATAACTATAGCATATAGTTGTCATACAAACTAAACGATCGAAATCAAGTGCTTATAGGGGAAACTTTTTTATTTTAAGAGATTTCTTCACAAAATTCGGCGTAGATTGCTGTCCAAAGCAGCGATTCAACTTTCCAAGAAATTGTTCAAATCGGACTACTATAGCATATATGTAGCTGCCATACAAACTGAACGATGAAAATCAAATCCTTGTATAGGAGGTGCTTTTTTTTGAAAAAATATTTTCACGAGATTTGTCACAGATTATTATTCAAAGCAGAGGTGTAACCTCTCAAGAAATTGTTCAGATCGGAATACTATAGCATGTAGCTGTCATACAAACTGAACGATCAGAATCAGGTGGTTGTATGAAAAACTTTCTCATTTGACGAGATATATTCAAGAAATTTAGCACAAATTATTGCTCAAAGCAGAAGTATAATCTCTCAAGAAATTGTTCAAATCAGACCACTATAGCACACAGCCGCCATACAAACTGAAATATCGGAATGAAGTCCTTGTATGGGAAACTTTTTCATTTGACGAGATATCTTCACAAAATTTGGCACAGATTATTATTCAAAGCAAATGTATTATCTCACAAGAAATCTTGAAGATCGGTCGACTATAGCATATAGCTGCCATACAAACTGCACTATCGGAATGAAGTCCTTGTATGGAAAACTTTCTCATTTGACCAGATATCTTCATGATCATTTGGCAGGAACTACCTACCAATATAACGGTTCAATCTTCCAAAAAATTGTTCATATCGGACGACTATAACATATAGCTGCCATACAAACAGGGCGAACTAAGTTAAGTTTTTGTATATAAACTTTTTTATTTCTGATAAGTATTACAGCTTCGCTGCAGGTGAAACTATTTTTTTTTTTACTTTTTGGCGATGTAAACATCGGCCTGTTGCTAACTGTAATCGCTCGATCACGTGCTGCCTGCACTATATGTGCTCGTGTTTATATTTAATGCCTCTCGTGAACGCCTCTGCACCTCTGCCATATGTTTAATTTCCATATTTGTTAAGTACTCCATTTGATTTTCCCCTATTGATTGAAATGTTAAATAAATATGCCTCAAAAATAGCTGATAATAATAAACAATTGCTATTTGTAGATGTTGGAAATTTATGCCAGTCACCATATTGTGTGTTAAAAACGTGTTGCTTCTCAAATGTGATTATGTAGGCGCAACTTTGCTTATATAATTTTTTTATCAGCTAGCAATATAGATTGGACTTTTATATATTCAATTGATTGGGTTATATTGACAATATTAATGTTTGCACAATATGTAATCAGCTCTTAAGAAAACAAAAAGTTGATGGTTATGTAAACTTTTGCAGTTATTTTTAAAACAACACATAAAATTTGTACTGGAACGTTTCCTCTATAAAAATATTATTTTTATTACTAGAACAATCTAATTGTTTGCATTTTTGTTGCCGCTCCCTAGCTGACTTTAGTTTGTCAGATAAAAATACGACTCCGTTTCGGTTATGTAAACCGGACTTTCGATGGAAGGGAACTCTCTGGATCTAACTGGAAACTTTCCGCTACTATCCATGTATTTATTCTTTTACTAAATTTACTTAATTGCTGCTTTCACATATATAATCTAGTAAAACGATGCACTTGATACTAAATTCGGACTACGAATATAAAGTGGACACTTAAGAACCTTCCAACCAAGCTTCCGGTTCCAGGGTGTCTCTATCGCTGTATTTGTAGCCTAACGTTGTACTGATGATGAATTCCTCTCCTAGTGGCCAAAACTGGCGGTTGCTTACTTAGGGTAGGTTAGGCTTGGCTAATCTCATCTCATAAAAACGGGGTATCATTCTTAGAAAGTAAAATCTTTTATGAAATTATATGAAAAATAGTTGTTGTTGGATATCAGCTATCTATTGGCAAAAATGTTCTGAACATATCAAAGATTACCTTGGGTGTATTATTTCTACTTCCGTTATTTCACCTAGATGTTTAAAAGTATGAGATCTAAGGGGTTCGTGCCTTGATTTGGCAAAAGCGGGACCATTCGAACAGGAAATGTTAAGGTAATTCTATCTCATCAACTGACATTCGGTACGATGTTCAATCTGACTGTATACATTTCTAATGGACCGTGAACAGTTAGAGCTCCCACAAGCATTGACATTCCTAGAACTCCTAGGATTTACCCTTAGCCAGAAGGCAGAGATTGCACAGCTGCTCGTAGTTGACCAACGTTTTCTGAGCTGGTCCGAAGCCAAACGGTTAAATAGTAAACTGAAAGAAGGCAACGGAACTTCTAACAGTTTACACTCGTATTTCTATTCACAGGATTTACAGGTCGTTGACCAAAACTTGCTGAGCCGATCTGAGGCCATCCAGAAGTGAACCGCAAGAAGGAAACGGATTAGTAGTTCACATTCCGCAGTTATTGAGACTAAAATACCTGTTTTAGCAAGTTCATCAGCGTTACAGTTTTCTGCAATACCGATATGACCAGGCACCCAGACCTGTCTAATCGTAAAATAACTCGGTGTTTGAGAAAAAGAGTCTAGACATCTTTTCACTAAATTACAATCAGTGAACTCAAAGTTAATATTGCTACCATACCATCAGAATGGATAGTTACCACTCTGAAAGAGGCTGCGCTTCGGAGCAGTAGACTACGACCTTTAAGGCAAGCAGCTCCTCTTTGAAGAAGAGGTTTGGACAGGAAACCTATAACTGGAGCTGATGTAAAGTTTTCCAACAGTGTATTACTCTATCAACCCTCGCGGCAAGCTTTGATCCATTCATAAAAAAATTGAGTTTTTTCCACCCTTCTTACTTCGAAGGTACATGAGCAGAAAACAACTGCCAGTGCTAGGCTCGGCAACCTGATAATCCAAGTATTATATTTTGGAATGAAAGTGTCCAAAGTCTAAAGGTAGCATTCGCGACCTTGAGCATACTTATATTCTCCGTTACTATATGAAGCAATGCCATAGTTCTTGTAGTTCGTAAAGCCCAACAAATACTGATGGAACCAACAATCTTCACATTGCATACTTCAGACTCCAACTCTTTCTCTCTGCTGTCTGTCTTCTAATGGACCTCTCGTTCAATGTTGAAAGTACTGAGTTTCATTTATTCGAACAAAACATAACAATCGATATGACTGACCACCCAAACCTGAAGACAAAAACCTTTACCTTGTAATGATATATATTTCATAAATATACAAAAACAATTGGATTTTTAAGGAAACATTCCTACCGAAATCAACGCTTTAATCCCAGAAATGCTGTGGGAAGTTGTGAGAAATTTAGTAAAAATATGTTATTCTACTCTTCATAAAATTTCTGAATTATAATACCAGAGTAAGCTTCATACAAACATGATCCGTAATAATTATTGCCGCCTCAGAAGTCCATAAGATTTCGGAGCTTAAATTTATGATCCTTTGCTAAATAGTTCCATCGCTGAGTTAGCAGCCGAGAGCTTGCAGACTAACTACCAACTACTAAATGTGCGCAAAGGAAAATTAAAAAGTTTAAGGTAATTTCAATAACCGCAAACTCACACAAACAAAGACACATTTTAATTACTTAATTAACCACGGCAGTCGCTGCTATCAGTTGAATATCAGAAGTTTATTAGGGCCACTAAATAACATGGTCAAGCGAGCACTTCGATTTACGAGCCTCTATATACGAGTCGTACGTATCAATCTTAACGACCGTGGAACGAATTGATTGAATGGACATTTGTATGTATTTGTATAGGAAAGCAGACTTTCGATTTTCTGGAATCGCCATTGTATGAATGCATATGTATGTGTGTTGTACTGGAATATGGCACCAATCGAATTAAAGGTTGTAAATAACTCACACTTATATATACATACATACATATTTATATATTTTCTATAGCAGCCCTTCATGTTTCTGGGTGTGGTTTCTGCAGATCACAGTGCGAATCGTTTTTATGCCCTGAATAGGGTACTATATAGTACATAAAGTTTGATATGAAGTTTGTTGCACTCAGAAGAAAACGCAGGAGACCCTATAATAAATAAATATAGTACAAGTTTATATGTATGTTTATACATATAAATGATCAGCGTGACGAGTTAAGTCGGTTCGACCAAGCCAGTCCCTCGGATTATGAGATTTCGATCTGAATTTTTACACACGTCATTTTTTTTTGCTAAAGAGCTGCTCATTTTTCGAAATTACCGATATCGGATAACTATAGCATATAGTTCTCATACAAACAAAATGATCGAAATCAAGTGCTTATAGGGGAAACTTTTTTTATTTTAAGAGATTTCTTCACGAAACTCGGCGTAGATTGCTGTCCAAAGCAGCTATTCGACCTTCCAAGAAATTGTGCAAATCGGACCACTATAGCATATAGCTGCCATACAAACTGAACGATGAAAATCAAGTCCTTGTATAGGAGGTGCTTTTATTTGAAAAGATATCTTCACAAGATTTGTCACAGATTATTTTTCGAAACAGCGGTATAACCTCTCAAGAAATTGTTCAGATCGGACTACTATAGCATACAACTGCCAAACAAACTGAACGATCAGAAACAAGCAATTGTAGAGAAAACTTTCTCATTTGGCGAGATATCTTCATGAAATTTGGCACAGATTATTGCGCAAGACAGCGATATAACCTCCCAAGAAATTTCTGAAATCGGATCCCAATTACATATAGCTGCCATACAAACTGAATTATCGGAATGAAGTCCTTGTATGGAAAACTCTCTCATTTGACGAGATATCTTCACGAAATTTGACACAAAGTACTACTCAAAGCAAATGTATTACCTCACAAGAAATTTTGAAGATCGGACGACTATAGCATATAGCTGCCATACAAACTGAACGATCAGAATCAAGTGCTTGTATGAAAAACTTTCTCATTTGACCAGATATCTTCATGAAATTTGGCAGGGATTACTTACTAAAATAACGGTTCAATCTTCCAAAAAATTGTTCATATCGGACGACTATAGCATATAGCTCCCATACAAAGCGACCGAAAAAAGTCAAGTTCTTGTATACAAACTTTTTTTATTTCTGATGAGTATTACAGCTTCACTGCAGGTGAAACAATTTTTTTTCTTTTTTTTTTACTTTTTGGCGAAGTAAACATCGGCCTGTTGCTAACTGTAATCGCTCGATCACGTGCTGCCTGCACTATATGTGCTCGTGTTTATATTTACTGCCATATTTGTTAAGTACTCCATTTGATGTTCCCCTATTGATTGAAATGTTAAATAAATATGCCTCAAAAATAGCTGATAATAATAAACAATTGCTATTTGTAGTTGTTGGAAATTTATGCCAGTCACCATATTGTGTGTTAAAAACGTGTTGCTTCTCAAATGTGATTATATAGGCACAACTTTGCTCATATAATTTTTTTATCAGCTTGCGATCTATTTAGATTGGACTTTTATATATTTAATTGATTGGGTTATATTGACAATTTTAATGTTTGCACAATATGTAATCAGCTCTTAAGAAAACAAAAAGTTGATGGTTATGAAAACTTTTGCAGTTATTTTTAAAACAACACATAAAATTTGTACTGGAACGTTTCCTCTATAAAAATATTATTTTTATTACTAGAACAATCTAATTGTTTGCATTTTTGTTGCCGCTCCCTAGCTGACTTTAGTTTGTCAGATAAAAATACGACTCCGTTTCGGTTATGTAAACCGGACTTTCGATGGAAGGGAACTCTCTGGATCTAACTGGAAACTTTCCGCTACTATCCATGTATTTATTCTTTTACTAAATTTACTTAATTGCTGCTTTCACATATATAATCTAGTAAAACGATGCACTTGATACTAAATTCGGACTACGAATATAAAGTGGACACTTAAGAACCTTCCAACCAAGCTTCCGGTTCCAGGGTGTCTCTATCGCTGTATTTGTAGCCTAACGTTGTACTGATGATGAATTCCTCTCCTAGTGGCCAAAACTGGCGGTTGCTTACTTAGGGTAGGTTAGGCATGGCTAATCTCATCTCATAAAGGCGGGGTATCATACTTAGAAAGTAAAATCTTTTATGAAATCATATGAAAAATACTTGTTGTTGGATATCAGCTATCTATTGGCAAAAATGTTCTGAACATATCAAAGATTTCCTTTGGTGTATTATTTCTACTTCCGTTATTTCACGTAGATTTTTAAAAGTATGAGATCTAAGGGGTTCGTGCCTTGATTTGGCAAAAGTGGGACCATTCGAAGAGGAAATGTTAAGGTAATTCTATCTCATCAACTGGCATTCGGTACGATGTTCAATCTTACTGTATGCATTTCTAATGGACCGTGAACAGTTAGAGCTCCCACAAGCATTGACATTCCTAGAACTCCTAGGATTTACCCTTAGCCAGAAGGATTTTGAGATTGCACAGCTGCTGGTAGTTGACCAACGTTTTCTGAGCTGGTCCGAAGCCAAACGGTTAAATATTAAACTGAAAGAAGGCAACGGAACTCCTAACAGTTTATATTTCTATTCACAGGATTTACAGGTCGTTGACCAAAACTTGCTGAGCCGATCTGAGGCCATCCAGAAGTGAACTACAAGAAGGAAACGGATTAATAGTTCACATTCCGCAGTTATTGAGACTAAAATACCTGTTTTAGCAAGTTCATCAGCATTAAAGGTTTCTGTAATATCGATATGACAAGGCACCCAGACCTGTCTAATCGTAAAATAACTCGGTGCTTGAGAAAAATAGTCTAGACATCTTTTCACTAAATTACAATCAGTGAACTCAAAGTTAATATTGCTACCATACCCTCAGAAAGGATAGTTACCACTCTGAAAGAGGCTGCCCTTCGGAGCAGTAGACTACGAATTTTAAGGCAACCAGCTCCTCTTTGAAGAAGAGGTTTGGACAGGAAACCTATAACTGGAGCTGATGTAAAGTTTTCCAACAGTGTATTACTCTACCAACCCTCGCGGCAAGCTTTGATCCATTCATAAAAAATTTCACCGCCCTCGCCTACATTGAGTTTTTTTCCACCCTTCTTACTTCGAAGGTACATGAGCAGAAAACGACTGCCAGGGCTAGGCTCGGCGACCTGGTAGTCCAAGTATTATATTTTGGAATGAAAGTGTCCAAAGTCTAAAGGTAGCATTCGCGACCTTGAGCCTATATTCTCCGTTACTATATGAAGCAATGCCATAGTTCTTGTAGTTCGTAAAGCCCAACAAATACTGATGGAACCAATAATCTTCACATTGCATACTTCAGATTCCAACTCTTTCTCTCTTCTGTCTGTCTTCCAATGGACCTTTGGTTTAATGTTGAAGTTCAAGTTGAAAGTACTGAATTTCATTTATTCGAACAAAACATATCAATCTATATGACTGACCACCCAAACCTGAAGACAAAAACCTTTACCTTGTAATGATATATATTTCATAAATATACAAAAACAATTGGATTTTTAAGGAAACATTCCTACCGAAATCAACGCTTTAATCCCAGAAATGCTGTGGGAAGTTGTGAGAAATTTAGTAAAAATATGTTATTCTACTCTTCATAAAATTTCTGAATTATAATAGCAGAGTAAGCTTCATACAAACATGATCCGTAATGATTATTGCCGCCTCAGAAGTCCATAAGATTTCGGAGCTTAAATTTATGATCCTTTGCTAAATAGTTCCATCGCTGAGTTAGCAGCCGAGAGCTTGCAGACATGACCTTGAGACGTCAAACGTACAGATTTCCAGTTGCCTTATCGTACACAAGCGTTAGATGAAATTTAGTGTAATAAAAACCGTTATTTGACATCATGAAACAAATTTTCCAACGGTCGGCACACTAACATATGTTTGTAGACACTTATGACAGATAGGTAAATGTGTGTGTATATATGTATATATACACATATGAAACATATTGAAACACAAAGTGGATAAAGAACAACAATAACTGATTATTTTAATTGAATAATTGCCTGTTATATAGACAATTAACGCATGCGATTTTATCTCTATGACACTGCAATATAATTCATTTATTTGTGCAATTGCACTACTTAATTGCTTGTACGAAACTGTGTATATGAACATAGACTTATAAATACAAATAGTAGATGTAGTCTGGCACATAAGCCTCATTATTAGATCAGTCTGTTAGAATACGTCAATGGATATTTACAGAACGGTTAACACATTCTCTAACAATAAATAGGCAAATTAATTATGTTGGTGCCAAAAATACTTAGTTATCACCGAATAGAGACATGAATGCCAAATTATTATGGAATATTTTTGTACTTTTAGGGGTTTTTTCGCGATATGAGATTTTTCAGAGCGGCAGCTTGGTCTGACAGCTGTCAAAGTAAATAAAAATGTGTACGTTTGTAATTTCACAAAAGGATAGTTGTCAAACCAAACTGTCAAAGGGAACATGCAACATTTTCTAGAGGAATAGCTGCTAATCAACTATCTAATTAAACATACAGGTTTATATTTCTTAGAGGGAGAACTGTTAAATCAACAAAAACATATGGAGGCTTAGAATTCTCTAGAAGGATACCTATCAAAAATTGATTTGGAAATTTAGAATTTCTCAGAACGATGGCTGTCAAATCAACAGTCAAAGTAAGCATATGTGAAGGTTCAGAACTTCTGTCAAACGATAATGTCAACACTTGTGGAGGTTTAGGATTCCATAGAAGTATAGCTATTAAATCAACAGTCAAACTAAACACATTAAAGTTTGAAAACTTCCAAGAGAGTTAGCTGTAAATTAACTATCAAAGTAGTTGTGAAACCAACTGTCAAATAAATGGACACTTATGGAGGTTAAGAATTTCCTATAGGGATAGATGTGAATCAACTACCAAAAAAACCACAAGTTTAAAATTTTCTGTTTGTCAAACCAACTGCCAAACCTCCACAAGAGGGTTTAGATTTTCATAAAAGGATGGCTGTCGAACCAACTGTCAAAGGAAATATGTTTGAAGTGAATGTTATGTTGGTTTTGCGAATATTATAAATCCTGTATACATACCGGAACGGGGCTTCAAAATAGTGAAAATTTTATATATAAAATTTTACTGTCAAATCATCATATAAGACTGAACTTGGATTAGAATCACACCATTCGCGACTTTTCGGTTCAGTAAGTCAATATAATTCATATATGTGATAAGCGGTTCAGCAGGTGAGACAAGAAGCCACATTATTTACGCCATATGTCGCACCAAAATAATGATTAGTGTTTAGTATACGTTTGTCTTTTTGAAGTACATAAAGTATATTCGACGACTTTTGCGATGGGTTTGAATAAATTCACATAAAGAAGTTCCACGGAATCAAATTTCTGGTACCAAAACGTTCAGAATGTTGGAAAGGGTTTTCGGTGATAATTTTTTGTACTTTTGATTGGAAGAATTTATTCTAAGAGGGACGATAACACGTTGACTATGAACCACGTTCAGGATGGCCATCAACATTAACAGATAACAGATGATCAACACATCAATAACATAAAGAAATTGCTGCTTGAGAATCGACGATCTATTGATCGACAAAATCTAAACAGTCAGAGATCTTATTGGTATTGTTGGAACATTGAAAAGATCGGTGAAAATCATTTCGAAAGATCATATGGGCCTAAGAAAAGTGAAAGCATGATTGATTCCAAAATCACTAAATTTGTTCAACAATCGGTGTCGCGTTAACGTCTGTGAAACAATGCTTTCAGACCACCAGGATATCATGAAACGTATTATTACTGGCGATGAGTCTTGGATCTCTGCTTACGACCCGGAAACAGTCAACCAAGCGGCCGAATAGCGTGGCAAAGGTGAGCCGAAGTCGAAAAACCACATCAAAGCAGGTCCGAATTGCTTCCGACCGACCAAACTGTCAACGGGGAATACTATTTCAGTGTTAGGCGTCGTTTGCGCGAGGCTATTTGTAAAAGGAGACCAAAATACCGACAACTCCTGGTTTTTGCACCACGATAATACACCGTCTTATACTGTACTGATTCTTCGTGAGTTTTTCGCTAAATTTTTCAACCAGCATCGTGCCATAACCCCTGAATTTGACTGATTTAACTCCGTGTGACTTTTGGCTATGCAGAAAACTCAAACGACCGTTCCGGGGAAACCTTTTTGAGTCAATTGAAGACATTAAACGTGAATAACTACTGAAGGCTATTCCGGAAATTGACTTTAAGAACTGTTTCGAGAATTGGAAAAATATTGGCACAAACTTATCGGGCCAAGGGGGATTACTTTGAAAGGTGCGACATAGGTTTTGTAAAATAAATGAAAAATTTTAAAAATAAACAAGGTCTTACTATTCCTAATGCAATATTTACATTCCCTGAATATTTGGAATTAACTGAGAACCTCGGCTATAGACAATAGAAGTCAGAACGGGCAGATCCCATTTTGGAAAGAAAAAGTCTTTCAGAAAACAATTTACAGTATAGATACACTGTCGTAACATACGAATTCAGTTTTACAAACTGGACGATTTTCGCACCAGTTCTCTTGTATCATACTCTCGTGTATGTCTGTACATTTCGACCGAAAAAACAGAGCAGTATAACTCGGTGATTATATTTTATTGCTCAGCGATTATTTAATTTTTCCTATGACGTTACTTACTTCTTTGTTTGCATTTATTAAAGCATCAATGTGTGGTTTTATTAGCCGCCATTAAAGTTGCGATATCGTATTTAGCCACCTACGAACTTTCATGGAAATTTCGCTCGAATAGCAGGGCGTACCGAAAGCTTACCAAAATATTCATTGAAGTATTAGCTGAGAGATGAACGGTTTCTTATGTGCCGCATTTGTGAAATTTTCTATAAATTACTTGCTCGAAGGTTGTGTTGATTAAATAGATCCATGCAAAAAGCAATTTATTGTCTTGCCGTGTTTTCTCTTCCATTTTCCATCTAGTGTTAGTTAGTCCTTTAGTGCCTGGTTAGTCCTTTCCGGTAGTGGATTTATAAATATTTCCTCTGAATTTGGTTTGAGTTCTATCGAAGGTATGATAAATATTGATAGATCTCTATATTATAGTTATATTTTTAAAATGGAACTTGGATCCAGTACTAGGAAACATAACCATTATATCAAATTTATTACTCAAGATACACAACAGGTCTCATCGGTTTCTCCCAACAAGTAATACAAGAAATAATGTTAGAGTGACTTGGGTGCATCATCCTTTTTGGGAACACCCTAATGTACTATTAGATAGACGTTTATTCAAACAAGTGAAGCAAAGAAATTAACCTTTACAACTTTCGAGCGTTAGAGAGATTCTGGTTCACGTTTTCACACTCACTCGCGGAGTGTTCTTTTTATGTTTATTTGCTCAGCTTTTCGTTTAACATTTTAATCTCACGTGATATGAAATTGCAAGTGAAGTTTATTGCTCTGCATTTCTGTTCTTTATGATGCAATATCTTATGTCGTCTCCAAATGGAATTTCAATCCGCCATTCACGGATTATGTGGACTTTTTTATGTTTTATTTACCATAGCCTTGTTTTAGACGTGCGCTGCGATTTTCTCTGTTCAGTGCTTATAGTGGAAATTTTTGTCTCCCTGCATGATAATTATGTAGGTTTTGAAATTCTGAAAATTGGAAATTCCTTGCTGTTTTTGAGGTTTCGAATAGAATAGAGAATCCAATTGAAAAGCATCGCCAACTCTTAATGAAAATAATAAGAAGCTATCTTAAAGACATCGAACGACTATATGATATAAACCCCACAACACCTTCTTGGAAATATTGCCCCTCTTTTCCTAGATATAAAAGGACTCTTCCGATAGATAAAATATTAGGATTTCAGCCGACTGGTTGAATTTTGGTTCACACCAAATCGAAATTTCGAACTGATACAGCATCGTCTCCGTAAGCTCCGCAATTTTCCATGGTGACTTGCGTGACATTATTGATTTTTTTATACAAAATTCAAATTTAAATTTCGCTGAAGACATACGACTGCAACGACATCTATTGACAAAATACGAAACGACTTTTTCGACTACCCAAAATTTCATTACAAACTTTTATCGTTACAAACATGCACTATGCACAAAGAAATTCTGAAATTTTTGGAAAAAAATATAATTTTAATAAGATGTAGACATATAACCATATATACAACAAGAATCAAGAATAAATTTCAAACATTTATTTTATTATAGCAATATACAAAATATATATATACAAGCTGCGTTCCAAAGTAAACAGGACTTAAAGAAAAAAACAGAACAAATGGTTTTTTCGGCAAAATCAGTTAATTTTAATCAAAGTAGTCTCCTTCTGCTTCAATACAGCTCTTTGCATGGTCCAAAAGCATGTCGAACGAGAAAAGGAAGAAGTCGTACGTTGCCATATCAGGTGAATACGGTTAGTGCTTAATGCTTCAGAAGTGATTTTTAATCAAATAATCGTTCACCAATGATGTCCCTCGAATGTTGGATTTTGAGCATTTTTTGGTCATCAGTCAATTTGTGCGGAACAAACCGTGCACACAACTTTCGTAAGCCCAAATGTTCGTTCAAAATGCGTTAAAGCGATGTTTGGGAGATGTTCAATTCTATTTCCATGAATTTCGGTTTCGGCTGATTTTTGATGAATTCTCACACAGTTTCGATGGAATTTCCAGTGATCACGGATTTTGATTGGCCCACATGTTGATCGTCATTTATGTCCTCACGACCACTTTGAAAACGTTGAAACCACTCGTGCACTCTGCTACGGGATGGGCGATCATAGCCATAAACTTGTTTCATCAATTGAAACGTTTCGGTAAACGATTTACCAATTTTAAAACAAAATCTAATGTTGGCTCTTTGTTCGAAGCTCATTTTCGCACCGATAACACAAACATACTGACACTTAAACTCTCACTGGACAACCGTTAAAGATAGCAGTAGGCGCTGAAAAGTCCTGTTTACTTTGGAACTCAAATCGTACATATGCATATAACACAAGTTAATTTTTATAACTCCAGCCATCTGGTAGTTCGTAATATGGCCTTCCAACACGAATAGCTTTGGCCCAAAAGTCCTTTAACTCACAACAAAACGTATAACCTTTGTTAGTATCTTGAAATTTGGAACAATCCAACTTATGCTGATAACAAACTCGGCTACAAATATTGTTACAAAACTCCTCTCTTACAGCATTTCTTGCAAATGGATTATTCAGCGTGATAAAGACGATATCATACGCGAAACTACGATGCATCACCACCTTATAGAACCATTTTGGCACAGCAATCGTTTGGTTTACACCCAAATATATGCTAGTATCCCGAGAAGTCAGTGGATTTCGCAACTGTAATACGCCTAAGGTACCGGTGAATACCAATACATCGGATTGCTTCGAAGAGGCGATCTTGCGCACAGCGTTCTCCACGCGTACCCAATTACCGGCATTCACGACCTGCCACTCGGGCGCAACGTTCGCGTAATAGAAAGTGGCATACTGTTCGTAACAAAAAATGAAATCCGCAAATGGTGCTATATGACCGCGTGCAAGGAAACTGACCCCATTGATGAAGTTTTGGTTGGCACCAAAAAGCGCTTCGAAGCGTGTTCGTTGAGTTGCCTTTGTATATAAATAATTCAGATTACCATTCATACCATCACTTTTAAAAGTAGATGGGCGGCAGTCTTGCCTAACTCGATCTAAATGTAAAAATTAAATATAAGTAATTGATAATATCAAATAAGCGACTAATATTTTTTACTTTTTACCACAAAGCCATTAATCAAATTACGTGAGTAAATCGTGCGCTGGTCGCGTTGATTGAAGCAAATTTTGAAAATGGGGTGCCAGTTCCTACCTAAGCTAACTCCCACTTCATAAAATACACCAGCGCCTTCAGCGCAAATAGTGCCGTTTTGCCATAGCTGAGAGGTCGGTACCGATTTACATTTCATATCTTTGAACGCAAATGGTCTTCCCATAGAGCGAAATTTACCATTTCTACACTCCAATATTACTATCTCTTGATTTAGAGCAAGCACTTTATTGTCCCTTCCAGTACAAAGCAGTGTTATTTTGTCATACTCTCTAATTGTAGTTACTGCGCTAGTAGGTCTGAATAATCCAGTATTCGTAAAAATTACAGGTGCCGGTTGCGGCACATCCTCCGGTATCCTAATTGTGCAATGGTTGGCTTCAATTTTAAAAATATATGGAAAATTTATAAATCTTAATGAAACTTGAATCACTGTGAAGGCAAGAAAATTTGTTTAGCGTATAGAGATTAGTATGGAAAAAAGTTGGAAAATATTTTCAGCCTAAGGTACTGATGTGAAGTACACGAATGAGTTCGAAATGTGTTCCAACGTTCTCGATTATTTTTGGTCAGTGATGTTACACTTTAGAGCCACTATTTATTTTTGTATCCTACATCCTATATACTGTATATCCTCTGTGTAATAGTTAAGTATTACAGTGAGAGAAATGTTTACCGTAAACACTACTGCACACCAAAAAAATCGACAAAAACTGCAACAAGTTATGCATTTCACGGTTCAGCAAATTCTCAGCGACCCACAGCGACGACTTAGTACGAACTAACTCCAGTTTACAGAATTTTCTTCATTTATATAAAATTATGAGTACAGATGTATGTATGTATAATGGAATTTTTCACAATTGATTCATCCTTACTTGATTCACTGGAAATATATTTAATTAAATTTTATACATTACTAAGTACATATATATTGGAATTCCTGTTAAAGGGGTTAGGCCTACATAATGCAAATAATGAGCGCATTCTTGTCGATATCGTAGGAGTAGGTTATTATATTATTATTTATAAAATGACTCAATGTTCATTAGAAAAAAATATATTTTCTAACAGATAATCAATTAAATTGGAGAGTATAGTGAAAAATTTAGTGACCTATTTACATACTAGAATAATGATGTGATGAAATACAAATCTCTGAACGTATTTTAAATACTCATTTGTAACAGAGTGCAATTGCAACCATTTTAAGAATATAGAAATAGAAATGAATGTCGAACCACGTAGCGGCGGAAAATACAGGCAGCCGTACGGTGGCTAAAACTTGTGCGTCCTTATGTGAGTAAGTTTATGTAAAACAAGAAAAAATTTTAACTTAATCCTTTGAAAACTTTCAAAATATGCTTTTTCTGTGTCGCTGCAGCGCGGCCAGCGCATTTCCAAGCGTTGAAGACGTCACGGAAGGCATTTTCAGGAATAACCTTGAGAGCCGAAGTGCATACTGGTTGGATTCCCGGGACAAAATACGTCTTTGTCACGAAATCATACTCAAAGATCCATGACTCGTCGCCTGTGACTACGTTATTTAAAAAATGGGCGTCACTTTCACACATGTTCAAATTTTCTTGGCACACTTTCACTCGCCGCAATTTCTGGTCGTCATTGAGCACTTTTGGGATCATCTTCGCACACACTTTACGCATGTTCAAGTGCTCCGTCACATTGTCATGACCGACAGATTTTTATAAGTTTAACATCTGGACAATGAGGCTGATCGACCTCGCCGGGGCTCGAAATATGATTATACATATGTAGTTCTAGATTCCAGCATAAGAAAATTCAGCAAGCTACCTGGCTGTCTCCGGATCGAAAAGCCAGCAACCAGATCGATCATTATCTGATAAACGGAAGACATGTCTTTAGTGTTTTAGACGTGTGAACACTCCAAGGTCCTTTGTGCAGCAAAAAACGCAGGTCAACAAACACAAGAAAGGTTCGATGTCGAGAAGCTGCAATCACAACAGACAGCCGAACGTTTTTTACTCGACTTGAGCTCCTGCTCTCTGAGAGCACTCGTCAAAAACTCGGTATAGGGAACTGCGGGACGGCATTTCAAGCTCCTTACGTACAGCTGAAACCGAAACCATTGGTTTTCGGAAAATGCAAAAGAACAGGGGGTACGATGAGGAGCGCGGAGAGAAAACATACTGTCTCAGCACGGGGGGATGAGATGGATACCGAGAGTTGAAGTAGGAAGCGAGACGCATTTGCTGACAAAAAAGAAGAGACGCCAAAATGCATGAGTACGAAGAGCTTGACAAGCTGGCTGACAGGGGTAATGCTCGAAAATTCTAAAAAAAGATGCGATGACTAACAGAAGATTTCAAGACGGGAGCGTACTCTTGAACCCCGGAGGTGATCTAGTGACTGATGCTCAGAGCATGCTTAAATTATGGATGGAACACTTCTCCAGCCTGCTGAATGGCAGTGAAAGTATAACGCTAGGAATAAGCGAACCCGATTCCCTAATCGATGACGATGGATCATAAAGAAGTTCGAGTAATAATTACTCTTCTAAGGAATTACAATACGACGGGGTCAATGAATTTCCAGCCGAGCTATTCAAACACGGCGACGAAGAATCTGGAAAACCCACAATCGACCAAATTTTCGCCATGCATCAAATCGTGGAAAAGACCAGTGAAATGAAGGTGGTGTGTGCACCTAGTCGTCGATTCTAAAGCCGCCTTCGACTGCACGAAAAGGAACTGCCTTTTGCCGCTATGTCTGAACTTGGTATCCCCGCAAAACTAATACGGCTGTATAAGCTGTCATTGAGCTACATCAAAAGCTTCGTCAGGAAGGACCTCTCCGCGCCGTTTGTAACCAAACGAGGTTCCAGACAAGGGGAATTATTCAATATATTGCTGAAGAAAATAATACGAGCTGCTAAATAGAGAACGCATAGAAGTCATAGACTGGCGACTAGGCGCCCACTTCACTGTCCAACGTCATTACTTCGAAGTCGTAGATAATTTCTTCTATCTTGTCATCAACACTAACAACAACAGCAGCTCCGAAATCCAAAGCAGGACAGGGACTTCGGACTGAGTAGATCATTGAGAAGTAAAGTCCTCTCTCGACGAACAAAGTCTAAACTCTACAAGTCACTCATCATCCCCGTCGTGCAATATAGTGCAGAGCCAAGAACGATGGCAACATTTGCTGAAACTACATTAACCCTCATGCGAAACTTGATTTTATAGTTTAGTTATTTCCGATTAAATTCCTTATGAGGCGCGTCAGTGGTCCAATTTCGTCCACTTTGGTGAAGTACATATGATAATCTGTTCAATATTGGAAATAAAGTGAGAAAGCTGCTTACCTTGTTACCCTTGTCATACGTTAAACATATAAAAAGAATGTACAATAGGAAACAAGAATCAATTTCAAACATTTATGTACTTTCATCAGACTTATAGTCATATACAATATTAATACACACATATATATCAACAGTTAGTTCTTATAACTCCAGCCAACTGGTAGTTCGTAATATGGAGTTCCAACACCCATAGCAGCATTGGCCCAAAAGTCCTTTAACTCACAACAAAACGTATAACCTTTGATAGTATCCGTAAATGTGGAACAGTCCAACTCATGCTTATTACAAATTTGGTTACAAATATTGTTACAAAACTCCTCTCTTACAGCGTTTCTTGCAAATGGATTGTTCAGCGTGATAAATACGATATCAATGGCGAAACTAGGATGCATCACCACTTTATAGAACCATTTTGGCACAGCAATCGTTTGGTTTACACCCAAATACATGCTAGTATCCCGAGAAGTCAGTGGATTTCGCAACTGTAATACGCCTAAGGTACCAGTGAATACCAACAAATCGGATTTCTTCGAAGAAGCGATATCGCGCACAACGTTCTCCACACTTGCCCAATTACCGGCATTCACGACCTGCCACCCGGGCGCAACGTTCACATAATAGAAAGTGGCAAACTGTTCGTAACAAAAAATGAAATCCGCAAGTGGTGCGATATGACCGCGTGTAAGGAAGCTATTCGAATTCAAAAAGTCTTGTTTGACACCAAAAAGCGCTTCGAAGCGTGTTCGTTGATTATCCTTTCGATATAAACGATCAGGATTATAACTCATACCTTCAATTTTAAAATTAGATGGGCGGCAGTCTTGTCTAACTCGATCTAAGTGTCAAAATAAATATAGGTAAGCGATAATATCAAATAAGCGACTAATATTTTTTACTTTTTACCACAAAGCCATTAATCAAATTACGTGAGTAAATCGTGCGCTGGTCGCGTTGATTGAAGCAAATTTTGAAAATGGGGTGCCAGTTCCCGCCTAAGCTAAATCCCACTTCATAAAATACACCAGCGCCTGCAGCGCAAATAGTGCCGTTGTGCCATAGCTGAGAGGTCGGTACCGATTTACATTTCATATTTTTGAACGCAAATGGTCTTCCCATAGAGAGAAATCTACCATTTCTACACTCCAATTGTACTATCTCTTGATTTAGAGCAAGCACTTTATTGTCCCTTCCTGTACAAAGCAGTGTTATTTTGTCATCCTTGTCAAATGTAGTTACTGCGCTAGTGGGTCTGAATAATCCAGTATTCGTAAAAATTACAGGTGTCGGTTGCGGCACATCCTCCGGTATCCTAATTGTGCAATGGTTGGCTTCAATTTTAAAGATACATATATGGACAAATTAGTACATCTTAATGAAACTTGAATCACTGTGAAGTCCAGAAAATTAAGGTATAGTGATACAGCTGTTGACAGCTAATTAGAAACGCTCCTTTTTTTCTAAATAGCTGATGAGTATAATGGTAAACATTTTTGATATGCCATTATTTATTTTCCTTAAAGTAGTGCTTTAAACTATTTACTGCAGAACCCACACGGTTTTGTACAGGGTAGGCCATTTAAAGTTGACCCATTTGTTTCTAAAAAAAAAGAACAAAAGAAAACAATGTTTTTTGTTCATTTCAAAAATAATTTATTTTGGTCCAAGGGGATTTGTTTCAGCTAATATTTAAAAATTAGATCGCGTAAATGGGCACCTTTAGCTTTGACAGCTAAATGCACTCTTTTTTCGACATTTTCCATGACTTTGGCCAATGTTTCGGATGATATGGCGGCTGTTTCACGTCGAATGTTGGCTTTCAGTTGAGCTAAGGTCTTTGGCTTATTAGCGTATACCTTGGATTTCAAATAACCCCACAAATAAAAGTCTGGTGGCGTCAAATCTGGTGATCTCGGTGGCCAGTCAACATCACCATTTTTCGATATCAATCGCCCGGGGAAAAATGGTCGCAATAAATTGATTGTTGGTCGAGCTGTATGGCATGTAGCCCCGTCCTGTTGAAACCAGAAGTTATCCATGTCATTTTCGCGAATAATGGGTATCACAAAATCCGTTATCATGGCTCGATAACGCTCACCATTGACTGTTGTCGTGGCTCCATCATCGTCTTCGAAAAAATACGGTCCGATGATCATATTCGCGCAAACACCGCACCAAACTGTTACTTTTTGGTCGTAAAGAGGCTGTTCTTCAATTAATTGAGGATTTTCGGTGGCATAAAATCGGCAATTTTGCTTGTTTACGCCTCCATTCAACGAGAAATGTGCCTCGTCTGACATGATGAGTTTTCGTTGAGTTAACACAATTGAAAAGTTATTTTGAATATAAAGCTGAACAATTTCAGCGCGTTCTTTTGGAGTGTACTGTTCCATGGTATAAATTGTCTTTGAATGACGCTTCTAACGCGGTATGACATTAGCCGATTTGTCAGCGCTGTTAAAAGTTACAGCGTTGCCAGATGGGTCAACTTTAAATGGCCTACCCTGTAGTAGTGAATTTTACTGTTAAATCATCATATAAGACTGAACTTGGATTCAGTTTTACTTCCTAGAGCTATATGATTCGCGACTTTTCGGTTCAATAGGTCAATATAAATCATGTTCAGCAGGTTGGACAAGAAGCTATCACCTTTATGCCAAATTATTATTTATTATTTGGGCCTAAGAAAAATGAAAGTACTGTTGGTTCAAAAATCACTAAATTTCTTTAAAAATCGGCATCGCATTAAAGTCTCTGAAACAGTGATTTCAGACCACCAGGATATCATAAACGTATTGCTGGCGAAGAGTATTGAATTTATGCTTACTACCCGGAAACAGCCGACCAAGTGGCCGAATAGCGTGGCAAAGGTGAACTCGAAAAAGCTACATCAAAGCAGGTCCGAAATAGATCCGACAGGCCAAACTGTTAACGAGGAATACTATTTGAGTGCTATGCGTCGTTTGATCGAATCTATTCGTGAAAAGAGGTCGAAATTATGGGCCGACAACTCCTGGTTTTTACACCAAGATAATGTTCCGTCCGCATACTGCATTAATTCTTCGTGAGTTTTTCGGCAAACTTTCAACCAGTATCGTGCTGCAACCGCCACATTTGCCTGATTTAACTCCGTGTGACTTCGGGCTATTCAGAAAACTCAAGCGATCGCTCTGGGAAAACCTTTTTGAGTCAATTGAAAACATTAAAGTGGAATCGCTACTCGCATTGATGGCTATTCCGGAAAATGACTTTATCAACTGTTTCGAAGATTGGAAAAAATATTACATTGCATTGGGGCCAAGGGGGATTACTTTGAAAGTTGCGACATGGAGTTTGATGAATAAATGAATAATTTCAAAATTTTGAACAAGGTTTTACTATTCCTCCTGCATAATTTACATTTCCTGATTATTTTTAAATTCACGTTGAAAATCGAGCTAAAATCGACAGAACCCATTTTGGAGAGAAAGAGGCTTCCAGAAAATAATTTACTGTATAGTTATAGCTAGCCGAAACATCTGAATTCATTTTCCCAAGCCGCCATAAAAGTTGCGATATCTTATTTGGCCACCTACGAACTTTAATTGAAAGGAAAGTTTCTTAGCACCGCGTATGAGTTGACGCAGGGATATCTCACCGTGGTAACAAAATGGGCGATCGGAAGCGGACTCGCCATCAATCCAAATAAAACAGAAATGGTTTTATTTAGTAGAAGATACAAGATCCCTGTGGCACCTTTGCCACAAATGGGAGGTGTTTGCCTCCAACTGGCGGATACAGTGAAGTATTTAGGGCTCATCCTGAATAAGAAGCTTTCGTGGAAGCCGAATATCGAGGAAAGAGCCAGAAAGGCATCGATTGCCCTATACTGCTGTAGAGCAGCTATTAGCAAGAGGTGGGGCCTCTCACCGAAGTTGGTCCTCTGGCTCTATGACATCATAGTCAAGCCCATAATGTTCTATAGAGTCTTTATGTGGTGGAAGGCTTTACAGAAGACCACACTTGCAAAGGAACTTGAGAGCGTTCAACGGGCTGCGCTCATCAGCATGTGCGGTGCATTAAGGTCCACCTCAACCATTGCAATTAATGTAATTCTGAACATAACGGTGGTGGACATTGCCGAAAGGGGTATGGCCGCAAAAGCTATCAGGCTCAGGGAATCTGGGTTCCTAATGGAGCGTGTATCTGAACACTTGAATATCCTCACAAGCTTTGACTGCATACCGGATCATCTGGGTCATGGAGTCGCCATATCAAACTCCGGCGGCTCCTTCTCTGTTCATATACCGACGAGGGGGGTTTGGGAGGGAAGAAGCCGGGCCTCGCGGCTGCTTGGTCAACGCTGGGCCAGCATTGGTATCTGCTCGGTCGCAAAAGCCTTTTGTCCCAACAATCACAGGAGATCTAGTGATCTCTTTGCCTTCAGTAAGGCCATCCTCCCATTAGTGATGGGGCTCTTGACGGGGCACTGCCTTATTGGCATACATGCTGTAAGACTGTGAATCTTACCGGACGCCGCATGCAGAAGCTGCTTGGAAGAAGATGCGGTAGAAACTAGCCAGCATTTCCTTTTTGACTGTCCCGCTTTTGGGAGATCAAAACTTAGACACTTGGGGGCGCATACCTTCAGACATCCCACCGAACTGACGGACGTAGGAATTAAGTGCCTTTGCAAATTTGTATTGGCTACTAAGCGTTTTACCGATCTTTAAGTCCGAACACGGGAGTTCTATTTTCACTGGCTTCACAAAGGACTACACCTAGTCCACGTGCGATCTCTGATCAGCCATCTAACCTAACCTAACCTAACTTTAATTGATATTTTGCCGAATAGCAGGGCATACCAAAAGCTCACCAAAATAATCACTGAGGAATTAGCTCAGAGATGAGCGGATTCCTATGTGCTTCAATCATGAGTTTTCTTTTTCGCCTTTTGAATAGCTGAAATGTCCTGAAACCAGTATCCTTTCATGGGCAAATGAAGTTTTCCAAATAGGTAAAAATCAAAGGGTGCCAGATCAGGTGAGTAGGGTGAGTTATTAATGGTTAATATGAAGTTTTTTATCAAAAAATCAGTGACAAGCGTCGACCGATAACACGGCGCATTATCGTGCAACAGGCGCCAGGACCCTGCCTCACGGTATTGTGGTCGAGCACGACGAATGCGTGACAAAATACGCTTCATAGCACCAAGGTGAAACACAGCATTAATCGTTTTGCCAGGTGGGACGAACTCTCGATGTACAATACCCTCGGAATTGTAAAAACAAATCAGATTTGTCTTTATTTTTGACTTCTGAAGACGACTTTTTTCGGTGACTTCTGATCGTCACAGAGGTGCTCACGACTTTCTTGGAATCGTTTAAACCACTCATGCACTTTACTACGGGATAGGCACTGATCACCATAAACTTTTATCATCATTTGAAATGTTTCAGTAAACGTTTTCCCAAGTTTAAAACAAAATTTAATATTTGCTCTTTGTTCAAAATGCATTTTACGACCGATGACCAAAAGCTGCTGTCACTTTTTGATCGATAACATCGATTGTAGTTATCCAATTGTCCTAAAATTTTTATGAAATGTCAACAAGAGATCAAGCTTTTTATTTCATATACCCACCAATGGGTGACGCCACCAGAAAAAGTTATATTTAAAAAGTTCTGATTGATTGAAAATTTCGCGATAAAAAAAATCCTTCGTTCTAAGGCTTTAAGAATTGAACCACAAAGACCTGTGTAACTTCATGAAGATCGTTTTAGTAGCTCTCAAGAAATCTTACTAACCAATTTGAAATTCACAATTTTCAAACAGTTTCGAGCCTAGCTAACCTCGAGCGCACAAGTTCTCAAATTGTATCTCCGAAACTATTACTCGGATCAACTTGAAAATTTAGAACAATATTATAGAGATGTTGTAGTTTTCAATAAGACAATAAAAAAATCGTTCTTTTAAAACCCATAAGCCCATATAACCCCTTAACTATTCCTAGCCTATTCCTAATGCCACAACAGTTGTTCATTCAACAAGGACAACATGTTCTCCAATCCACTTTCATTTTTTCATCTATATTTTTATTTTGTTTTGCCATAGCAAAAACTTTTTAAAAACATCTGTTACTATTTCTGTTTCACAAGATACATATGAATGTATGTATGTATATCTATTTAGTGTTCTAATTAGGGGGCGTAAACTTTACATCAGGCATTAACATATGAAAATATAAATATCAATGAAGATATCCGATTTCCAGTACACTAGGTAAGGAAGTATTAAAATCGGGTAGAATTAGCGCTGAAGATATACGACTGCCACGACATCTATTGTCAAAATATGAAAAAACATTTCCGAATACCCAATATACAAAAACAAGAGCCTACTTACGTATGAAATTTAAATGTAACCATATAAACTTATATACAATAGAAATCAAGAAACAATTTCAAACATTTATTTTAATTAAAGCAATAATCATAGGCAATATTAATACACACATATATATCAACAGTTAGTTCTTATAACTCCAGCCAACTGGTAGTTCGTAATATGGAGTTCCAACACCCATAGCAGCATTGGCCCAAAAGTCCTTTAACTCACAACAAAACGTATAACCTGTGATAGTATCCGTAAATGTGGAACAGTCCAACTTATGCTTATTACAAACTCGGCTACAAATATTGTTGCAAAACTCTTCTTTTTCATCGTCAAACGGATTATTCAGCGTGATAAAGACGATATCGTCGTCGAGACTAGGATGCATCACCACCTTATAGAACCATTTTGGCACAGCAATAGTTTGATTTTCGTCCAAATATATGTTAGTATACTGATCAGTCGGTGAATTTCGTAACTCTAATACGCCTAAAGTACCGGTGAATACCAACAAATAGGATTGCTTCGAGGCGATATCGCGCACAGCGTTCTCCACACTTCGCCAATTACCGGAATTCACGACTTGCCACTCGGGCGCAGCGTTCGCATAATAGAAAGTGGCATACTGTTCGTAACAAAAAATGAAATCCGCAACTGGTACGATGTGACCGCGTGCAAGGAAACTGGCCGCATCGATGAACTTTTGGTTGGCACCAAAAAGCGCTTCGAAGCGTGTTAGTTGAGTTAACTTTGTATATAAAACATTCAGATTACCTCCCACAACATCACTTTTAAAATAAGATGGCCGGCATTCTTTCTTAGCTCGATCTAAATGTAAAAACTAAATATAAGGTATTGAAAATATCACATATACGAATAATAGTTTTTACCATTTCGCTCAAAGACATTAATCAAATGACTTGTGTAGATCGTGCGCTGGTCGGTTTGATTGACGCAAATTTTGAAAATGGGGTACCAGTTCACGCCTAAGCTAAATCCCACTTCATAAAATACACCAGCATCTGCAGCGCAAATAGCGCCTCTTGGCAATAGCTCAGAGGTCGGTACCGAATCACATTTCATATCTTTTAACGTCCATTCCATATAGCGAAAATTGCCATTTATACACTCCAATGTTACTATCGCTTCATTTAGAGCAAGCACTTTATTGTTGCTTCCTGTACAATGCAGTGTTATTTTGTCATTCTCCTCAAATCTAGTTTCTGCGCTAGTAGGTCTGAATAATCCAGTATTCGTCAAAATAATAGGTGTCTTCTGCGGCACATCTTGCGGTATCTTAATTGTGCAATGGTTGGCTTCAATTTTAAAGATATATTGAAAAATTAATAGGACTTAATGAAACTTGAATCACTATGAAGGCCAGAAAATGATACAAGGTCTGTCGCAAAAGAAACAGAACTTTTTAAATATAACTGTTTCTGGTGTCGCCACCTATTGGTGGGTATATGAAATAAAAAGTTTGATCTCTTGTTGATATTTCGTAAAAATGTTAAGACAATTGGATAACTACAATCGATGTTATCAATCAAAAAGTGACAGCAGCTTTTGGTCATCGGTCGTAAAATGCATATAAAGACCGTGTCATCGGTCGACGCTTGTCACTGATTTTTTGACAAAAAACTCCATATTAACCATTAATAACTCACCCTACTCACCTGATCTGGCACCCTGTGATTTTTACCTATTTGGAAAACTTCATTTGCCCATGAAAAGACACTAGTTTCAGGGCATTTCCGCTATCCACAAGGCGACTACCGATATTCTCAAGAGCATTCCGAAAAATGACCTTAAACACTCATTTGAAATGCTAATTGACCGGACTAAACGCTGTATTGAAGCACAAGGAAACTACTTTGAATAAAAAAATATAACTTTTGAAAAATATTAATTTTCTGTTAATTTTTTTTAACAGTCCTGTTTCTTTTGCGACAGACCTTGTATATCTATTGGTTTAAAGAAAAAAAGGAAATATTTTCAGATATCGTACGGCAGCCAGAGACACGGAGGCCCTAATATTCAGTATCGATCGAAGATACAGCCTTGAAAACTTGTGCGCCCGAAGCTATTGTAATAAAATATTTCATTTTTTAGATTAAAAAAAATTGTTGAAATAGGCCTGTTTTATACCCGAGGTAAGCCATGTAACCTTTTAAGTATACGAATTGGACTGTGTTTCGAGTTTTTCTACGATTTCGCCCATTTTTGGTTAGCTATGTTACACTTTAGAGCCACTAATTATACTAATTTATACTCTATTATTTTGGTATCCTATATCCTATATACTCTACATCCTCTGTGTAATAGTTAAGTATATACAGTGAGAGAAATGTTTACCGTAGACACTACTGAACACCAAAAAAATCGACAAAAACGTCCACAAGTTAGGCATTTCACGGTTTAGCTAATTCTCAGAGTGACGACTAAATAAGAACTAACTGTAGTTTGCAAAATTTTTTTGATTTATATAAATATATTGTACAGATATGTGTATGCATAATGGAATTTTTCACAAGTTTTAAACCCCTGGACATCTTGGTTGCGCTTATGGTAAAATGGTTTTGTTATTCCAACGTTTGAGTTAACTGCTGATGCTCGATATCAATGATCACTATGCCAAATAACTAATCTCATTGTTGATGAGACAAATAGTTTCCTCAAACTTTGGTGCATACGAGGTGTGTTCAAAAAGTATCGCGAATTTTGAATTTTCGCGGGTTACGCATATTCGAATTTCGAATTTTTTGTGGCGTTATGTTGGTACTCATGTCTCCCACTTATGCTGACAAGCTTGGCCATTTTGAATGTTCATTTAATTGTTGACAGCTGCTTTGCTTGCACGTGTTTTGGATTGTCTTCGATTTTTACCTATCAAAAAAATTGCACCATGATAACGCCCCTGTTCGCTCATCGTTGCTTGTGCGCGACTTTTTGGCCAAAAACAACACACTAATGATGCCGCAGCCACCGTATTCCCCATATCTGGCCCCCTGTGACTTTTTCTTGTTCCCTAAACTGAAGAGGCCCATGAAAGGACGAAGTTACGCTTCTCTTGACGAGATAAAGACGGCATCGAAGGAGGTGCTGAAGAAGATAAAAAAAAAAATGATTTTTTGAATTGCTTCGAAGATTGGAAAAATCGTTGGCACAAGTGTATAATATCTCATGGGGATTACTTTGAAGGGGACAAAATAGATATTCATGAATAAATAAATAATTTTGAAAAAAAAAAACACAAAACTCGTGATACTTTTTGAACACACTTCGTACATTATATAGAAATTTCTCGAAGCATCTGGTAAAAGAACATGCCGAAGTCTAATTATAATCGTCGTCCATCCATTCAACTCTGTAAGCTATTACAAATCGCACCCCAAAGTAACGGTGTGTATTCGAAATGTAATTGATGTTATGAGCTGTCAAAATTGTGTCAAATAACACTCTTCATAAAGCGAAAACAACCGAGTATACCAACTAAAAAATGCTAACCGAACTTCATACTTCCTTACGTGATTCACTGGAAATATATTATCTACAATTAAATTGTATGCATTATTATGTATTGGAATTCCTGTTAAAGGGGTTAAGCCTGCATATTGCAAATATTGAGCGAACTACTGCCGATATCGGAGGGGTAGGTTATTGTATTATATTTTATAAAATGATACAATGTTCAGTAGATAAAAGTATATTTTATAACAGATAATC
Source organism: Bactrocera dorsalis (assembly GCF_023373825.1). NCBI lineage: Eukaryota > Metazoa > Arthropoda > Insecta > Diptera > Tephritidae > Bactrocera > Bactrocera dorsalis. The sequence goes on from NC_064305.1 coordinate 12,089,054, forward strand.
AATTATATTGAAATTTTAATGAGAGAGTAAAATGAAAAATACTGTTTACAGCAAAAATGGATTTGAAAAAGTTACCAGGCAGAGTAGCCTCTATAAGTGGTTGCATAAATTTTGTATAGGCCACGAAAGCACTGAAGACGTTGGAGGTCCGAAAGAGGAACGTAGATATCAAAAAAACCAGACTGCTTTTTACGACAATAGGATGATTTCCATTGCTACTCTTTTTACTTATTGTAGCAGAACTATAGCATCATTGTTTTCTAAAACTGATCGACGACGCCAGTGGCCTATTTATATGCTACAAAAATTACGTGATGAAATACAAATCTCTGAACGTATTTTAAATACTTATTTGTAATAGAGTGCAATTGTAATCATTCTGAGAATATCGAAATAAAAATGAGTGCCGAACCACGTAGCGACGGAAAATTCAGCCAGCCGTACGTTGTCCAAAGTTTGTGAGTCATTCAATCAGAGGATTGAAATTAGATATAAAGGGTGATTTTTTAAGAGCTTGATAACTTTTTTTTAAAAAAAAACGCATAAAATTTGCAAAATCTCATCGGTTCTTTATTTGAAACGTTAGATTGGTTCATGACATTTACTTTTTGAAGATAATTTCATTTAAATGTTGACCGCGGCTGCGTCTTAGGTGGTCCATTCGGAAAGTCCAATTTTGGGCAACTTTTTCGAGCATTTCGGCCGGAATAGCCCGAATTTCTTCGGAAATGTTGTCTTCCAAAGCTGGAATAGTTGCTGGCTTATTTCTGTAGACTTTAGACTTGACGTAGCCCCACAAAAAATAGTCTAAAGGCGTTAAATCGCATGATCTTGGTGGCCAACTTACGGGTCCATTTCTTGAGATGAATTGTTGTCCGAAGTTTTCCCTCAAAATGGCCATAGAATCGCGAGCTGTGTGGCATGTAGCGCCATCTTGTTGAAACCACATGTCAACCAAGTTCAGTTCTTCCATTTTTGGCAACAAAAAGTTTGTTAGCATCGAACGATAGCGATCGCCATTCACCGTAACGTTGCGTCCAACAGCATCTTTGAAAAAATACGGTCCAATGATTCCACCAGCGTACAAACCACACCAAACAGTGCATTTTTCGGGATGCATGGGCAGTTCTTGAACGGCTTCTGGTTGCTCTTCACCCCAAATGCGGCAATTTTGCTTATTTACGTAGCCATTCAACCAGAAATGAGCCTCATCGCTGAACAAAATTTGTCGATAAACACATTTCGAACCGAACACTGATTTTGGTAATAAAATTCAATGATTTGCAAGCGTTGCTCGTTAGTAAGTCTATTCATGATGAAATGTCAAAGCATACTGAGCATCTTTCTCTTTGACACCATGTCTGAAATCCCACGTGATCTGTCAAATACTAATGCATGAAAATCCTAACCTCAAAAAAATCACCCGTTATATCAATTGTGTATACTTATTTCGAAAAAAATTTAAATATATAGGGGAGAATGCTTGATTCTACGAATTCTTTTGAGGTCTAAGGATTTCTCTTTTAAGTTCAAACGTATTCCGTTTCCAGTGAAAATTGAATTTGAGATGTCAATCAACAGGACCTAAATATAGTCGCATAGTGTGAGGCATAAATTTAGAAATGCTATGTTTTTCACACGACCGTAGCGTGCTCACGAGTTGGAAAACCATCTTTTCTGTACACCGGAACAGAAACCAAAAAATGTTGTTTATAAAGCTGCGTTACATTGAAAAAAGAATGAAATGAGAAATTTAACTTTCTTTTCATTACAAACCATATAATTTCACGCAGGACAACGGCTGCGGGGTCAGCTAGTATCGAAATAAAAATGAGTGCCGAACCACGTAGCGACGGAAAATTCAGCCAGCCGTACGTTGTCTAAAGTTTGTGAGTCATTCAATCAGAGGATTGAAATTAGATATATATACAGGGTTTGACCGGAAAGTAAAAGGACTGAGTCGATTTAAAAAAACTTATTGAACCAATTGGTACAATTCTATGAAATCTTTCAAAATATGCTCATTCTACGTCGACGTAGCGCTGCCAGCGCGATTTCCAAGGGTTGAGAGCCGAGGTGCATGCTGATTGGATTTCCTCTGTCATCTCAAAAGGCCTCTTTGTCTCCGAATTATACTATTATACTATTATACCATCTTCGCGCACACCTTGTGCACCCTCGCAATGACATGAACCACAGATTTTGATAAATTTAACAACTGGGCAATGAAGCTGATCACTCATTTTGTGATAGTCAGAAGACACGTATTCAGTGTTTTAGACGTGCGTACGCTCCGAAATCCTAACATTGTCTCAGACCACTATATTGTTGCAATCAAGATACGCACCCGCCTCTATGACACAAAGAAGGCTCGAAGTCGAGAAGCTGCAATCACGACAGATAGCCGAACGATTTTCTACTTAATTTGCATTCCTGCTCTCTGAGAGCACTCGTCAAAATCTCGGTATAAGGGAACTGTGTGACGGCATTTTAAGCTCCTTACGTACAGCTGCAACCGAAACCATTGGTTTTCGGAAAATGCGAAAGAACAGAGGTATGATGAGGAGTGCGGAGAAAAAACTGCCTCAACACGTGCGGGATGGGATGGATACCGAGAGTTCAAGCAGAAAGCTAGACGCATTTGTTGACAAAAAAAGAGTTTTATGAAAGATTAAAGCCCACCGTCAACAAACTTATTGGAACTTATAAGTGTGGCTATAGACCTGGAAAATCCACAATCGACCAGATTTTCACCATGCATCGTTGAGCAACATCAAAAGCTTCGTCAGAAAGCACCTTTCCGAGCGATTATAGACAAGAGGTCTTCTTCAATATATTGCTGAAGAATATAATACAAGCTGCACAGCTAATTAGAGATGGTATAATCTTCTAGAAGAGTGAACACCTGCTGGCGTTCGCCTATCATATTGATATTATTGGCCTTAACAACCGCGCCGTTATATTGCTTTCTTCAGACTTGATAAGTAAGTAAATGGATCTAGTAGTGAATGAGAGCAAGATGAAATATCGAAGAGGAAGACCTCCACACCGTTGCAAAGACCAGGTGGAGAAAGACCTAACTAAACTTGGAATAGCGTTAAACAGCGAAATAGAAAAACGACTGGCGCGCTGTTGTTAACTCTACAATAACCGCGAAAATGGTGCATATGCCAATAAAGAAGAGGAGACTAGCTCTAAAGTGTGGCATCTCTAAAAAAATTATCGATGTTTGGCCAAAACTTTTCTAAGTCTATGCGTATACTCAATACTATAAGGGCCTCTTCTTTGTACTAAAATTATCTGTAAATGTTTTACGAGGGTGACGAGGGTACTCGCGGACATCCCAGTCGAAGCGTTCCAGAAATGTTACGAAGCATGGAATACGCGCTGGAATCGCTGTTTAGCTGCCCAAGGAGACTACTTTGAAGGGGATGGCAGAGTTGTAGAATACAGTAGAACTCCAATTATCCGAATTAATGGGGACCGGGACCCATTCGGATAATCAAATATTCGGATAATCGGATTTTTTTTTTAAATTGCCATTGGAGAGAATAAAAGCTACGTTTTGATATTGCACTATTTTTTTTATTGAATTAAATGCAAGAAACATGAAATTTTCACATGTTTTAAATATAAATAAAATGTACTTATGTACAAGTTTAGAAATAGAAATCAGCAGAAAGTTCTTCTTCCACTTCCACTTCAACATCTTCTCTCACACTTACAACAATTTCATCGTCATTGAGAATTTGAAAACCAGGGTCAGACGTGTCACAAGCCATCCACTCTCCTACATTGTGATTCGGATAATCGGCGATTCGGATAGTCGGAGTTCGGATAATTGGAGTTCTACTGAAATTTTCAAATATACGGCTTTTATGGAATCAGTCTCATTACTCTTAATTGTCATACCTCATAGGTATGAAACAAGTAAAAACGTTAACTTCTGTTGAACCGAAGCTACAATATCCATCACAAATGCAAAAGATTTCATACCAGAATTCTTTTGTGGCAATCATATACCGTGCGATTCGACCTGATAATAGACAATAATCCATGCCAACCTTCGTGTAGATAGTAGGCGCGTCAAAGGTCCAATTTCGTCCACTTTATTGAAGCACCTATTATAATCTGTTCAATATTGGAAATAAAGTGAGAAAGCTGCTTACCTTGTTACCCTTGCCATAGGTTAAACATATAAAAAGGATATACATTTATTTTCATCATACTTATCTTTATATATAACAAGTAAGGAAGGGCTAAGTTCGGGTGTCACCAAACATTTTATACTCTCGCATGATAAAGTGATAATCGAGATTTCATTATCCGTCATTTACATATTTTTTTAAACGTCATACCTCAGCTCAAATACCGTATTTGTGTAAAGTTTTATTCCGCTATCATCATTGGTTCCTAATGTATATATTATACAGAGAAGACATCAGATGGAATTCAAAATAGCGTTATATTGGAAGAAGGCGTAGTTGTGAACCGATTTCATCCATATTTCGTATATGTCATCAGGGTGTTAAGGAAATATTATATACTGAATTTCATTGAAATCGGTCGAGTAGTTCCTGAGATATGGTTTTTGGTCCATAAGTGGGCGACGCCACGCCCATTTTCAATTTTTATTAAAAGCCTGAGTGCAGCTTCCTTCTGCCATTTCTTCCGTAAAATTTTGTGTTTCTGAAGTTTTTTGTTAGTCGGTTAACGCACTTTTAGTGATTTTTAACATAACCTTTGTATGGGAGGTGGGCGTGGTTATTATCCGATTTCTTCAATTTTTGAACTGCATATGGAAATGTCTGAAGGAAACGACTCTATAGAGTTTGGTTGACATAGCTATAGTAGTTTCCGAGATATGTACAAAAAACTTAGTAAGGGGCGGGGCCACGCCCACTTTTCCAAAAAAATTACGTCAAAATATGCCCCTCCCTAATGCAATCCTTTGTGCCAAATTTCACTTTAATATCTTTATTTATGGCTTAGTTATGACACTTTATAGGATTTCGGTTTCCGCCATTTTGTGGGCGTGGCAGTGGGCCGATTTTGCCCATCTTCGAACTTAACCTTCTTATGGAGCCAAGAAATACGTGTACCAAGTTTCATCATGATATCTCAATTTTTACTCAAGTTACAGCTTGCACGGACAGACGGACGGACGGACAGACGGACGGACGGACGGACAGACAGACATCCGGATTTCAACTCTACTCGTCACCCTGATCACTTTGGTATATATAACCCTATATCTGACTCTTTTAGTTTTAGGACTTACAAACAACCGTTATGTGAACAAAACTATAATACTCTCTTTAGCAACTTTGTTGCGAGAGTATAAAAAGTACGTGTCACGTTCTTTGTCCGCGATGGACTCCTAAACTACTGAACCAATTTTAGTAAAATTAAGCACACTATATCCAGTTCGGACCAACTTAGAAGATAGGATAGTAAAAATTTTTCAAAAATAAAAAAATTACAGTGAAAGCTCTATTAAATGGATGTTCTGTTAAGCGGACAACTCTATTAACCGTTTCGCCTTTATTCGAAAATTTTACTGATTTGAATAGTTTATTAAGTGATTAATAGTATAAAATGGATAACACAGCAACGCGTGGCCGGATCCACTAGTAGTCATATATAATATAATATAAATTCATACATACATATATGTATAGCAAAAGTTATTACTTATAACTCCAGCCATTTGGTAGTTCGTAATATGGAGTTCCAACACCCATAGCATTGGCCCAAAAGTCCTTTAACTCACAACAAAACGTATAGCCCTTGTTAGTATCTGTAAATTTGGAACAATCCAAGCTTTGCTGATTACAAAATCGGCTACAAATATTGTTACAAAACTCCCCTCCTACAGCATTTCTTTCAAATGGATTATTCAACGTGATAAAGACGATATCATACGCGAAACTACGATGCATCACCACTTTATAGAACCATTTTGGCACAGCAATCGTTTGGTTTACACCCAAATATATGCTAGTATCCCGAGAAGTCAGTGGATTTCGCAATTGTAATACGCCTAAGGTACCGGTGAATACCAATACATCGGACTGCTTCGAAGAGGCGATCTTGCGCACAGCGTTCTCCACGCGTACCCAATTACCGGCATTCACGACCTGCCACTCGGGCGCAACGTTCGCGTAATAAAAAGTGGCAAACTGTTCGTAACAAAAAATGAAATCCGCAAATGGTGCTATATGACCGCGTGCAAGGAAACTGACCCCACTGATGAAGTTTTGGTTTGCACCAAAAAGCGCTTCGAAGCGGGTTCGTTGATTTTCCTTTTGATATAAACGATCAGGATTATTACTCATACCTTCACGTTTAAAAGAAGATGGGCGGCAATTACGCTTCGCTCGAACTGTATATTAAAATTAAATATAAGTAATTGAAAATATTAAATATACGAATAATATTTTTTACCATTTTGCATATAGCCATTAATCAAATTACGTGAGTAGACTGTGCGTTGGTCGCGTTGATTGAAGCAAATTTTGAAAATGGGGTGCCAGGTTGTTTTGGAGCTAACTCCAACTTCATAAAATACACCATTGCCTGCAGCACAAGAAGTGCCGTTTTGCCATAGCTGAGAGGTCGGTACCGATTTACATTTCATATCTTTGAGCGCAAATGGTCTTCCCATAAAGAGAAATTTACCATTTCTACACTCCAATGGTACTATCTCTTTATTAAGAGCAAGCACTGTATTGTTCCTTCCAGTACAAAGCAGTGTTATAGAGTCAAACTCTCTAATTGTAGTTACATCGCTTGTAGGTCTGAATAATCCGTCTCTCGTCAAAATAATAGGTGTCGGTTGCGGCGCATCCCTCGGCATTTCAATTGTGCAATTGTTGGCTTCAATTTTAAAGATATATGGAAAAATTAATAGGTCTTAATCAGTCTAGAATCACTGTGAAGGCCAGAAAATTATATATATATAGATTGGTTAAAAAAAAGAAGAAAAATATTTTCAGATATCGTACGGCAGCCAGAGACACGGAGGTCCTAATACTGAGTATCGATCGACGATACAACCTTGATAACTTGTGCGTTCGAGGCTAGCTAGGATAAGTGTGGGGACTTTAAACGCGTTTTTCTCCATACTGCATTTTTGAAAACTGTGCTCTTGAAATCGGTTGGCAAGACTTCTTGAGAGCTACTTAACCGTTCTTCATGAAATTTTACACAGGTGTTTGGGATACAATTTTTAAAGACTTGGCCGAAGTACTTTTTTCCGTTTACAATTATTTAAAATAAAAATGTCGCAAAATTTTCACTGAAATTGAAATTTTTTGTAAAAATTACTGTCAAAAATTCAAGTTTCAGTTTCCTTTGTTCAAATTTTAAGTTAAGGTTTTAACTAAAACACGTATTTTTTCACTTTAGATGATCCTGTAAGGCGTTATACTGCCAACGCGAGCGCATCGCTTTTCCGTGGGGTCACCGGAAATGGCGTCGCAGTGGCCGAGTTTAAAATATTTTTTCCAAAAATTTAAGAATTTCTTTTTTAATAGTGTATGTATGTAGCAATAAAAAATTATAATAAAATATTTCATTTTTACATAAGAAAAAATTGTTGAAAAAAACCTATTTTCCCGAGGAAAGCCATGTAACCCCTTAAGTATACGAATTGGAACGTGTTTTGAGTTTTTCTACGATTTCGCCCATTTTTGGTTAGCTATGTCGCACTTTAGAGCCACTAATTATGCTAGTTTATACCCTATTATTTTATATTCTATTATACTCTGTATCCTTTGTGCAACACTAAATTATTACAGCAAGGGAAATATTTACCGTTAACATTACTGAACACCAAAAAAATCGACAAAAACTTCCACAAGTTAGGCATTTTACGGTTTAGCAAATTCTCAACGACCCACAATGACGACAAAATAAGAACTAACTGCAGTTTGCACAAGTTTCTTCTTTCATATAAATATATTGTACAGATGTGTGTATGTATAATGGAATTTTTAGAAAGTTGTAAATCCCTGGACATCTCTGTTGCACTCATGGTCATATGGTTTGTTGCTCTAACGTTGATGCTCGTTACAATGATTACTATGCCAAATAAATGATCTCATTGTTGATGACACAAACAATTTACTTTCGGAACATGGTGCTGCATAAATTTTACAGAGTCTCCTGGAATCATCTACCCAAAAACATGCCGAACTCTAATTATAATCGTCGTCCATCCATGCAACTTTGTAAGCTATTAGAAATCACATCCTAAAGTAACGCTGTCTATACAAATTATATTTGACAACGCAAGCTGTCAAAATTGTGTCAACTAACACTCTTCATATACCTATAATAACCGGGCAACTAAAAAATGCTACCCGAACTTCATACTTCCTTACGTGATTCTCTGGAAATAAATTATCTACAATTAAATTTTAGGCATTGTTTACATATATTGGAACTTCTGGTTTAGGCTTTACGCCCACAAATATTGACCAAATCACTGCCAATTTAGATAAAAATGCATTTCATAACAGATAATAGTAAAACAAGAAAAAACGTTAACTTAGGCTGCACCGAAGCTAATATACCCTTCACAGGTGTATTTCTTTTGGTAACTATGTGTTCAGTTTGTATGGAAGCTATATGCTATAGTTAACCGATCTGAAAATTTTTTTCGGAGATTATATTATTACCTTAAGCAGTAATCTATGTAAAATTTCGTGAAGATATCACGTCAAATAAAAAAGTTTTCCATACAAGAACTTGATTCCGACAGCTATATGTTATAGTGGTCCGATATCAGCAGTTCCGACAAATGAGCAGCTTCTTGAAGAGAAAATGAGGTATGCAAAATTTCAAAACGATATCTGAAAAACTGAAGGACTAGTTCGTATATATACAGACAGGCAGACAGACAGACGGACATGGCTAAATCGACTCAGCTCAACATACTGATCATTTATATATATATACTTTATAGGGTCTCCGACGCTTCCTTTTGGGTGTTACAAACTTCGTGACAAACTTAATATACCCTGTTCGGGGTATAAATATGCTGTTTATAGCAAAAACAGATTTGATATAGTTATCTGGGATTGTGCAACACAGCGTAACCATTCTAAGTGGTCGTTGATAACAGCGCGCCAGTCGTTTCTTCTTTTCGCAAGGTGGGGCCTATTGGAGAGTGCAAGCGAAACCAGGTCCTTCTCCACTTGGTCCTTTTAACGGATTGGAGGTCTTCCTCTTCCACTTCTTCCGCCGGCGGGTACTGCGGCGAATACTTTCAGAGCTGAAGTGTTTTCATCTATTTGGACGACGTGACCTCGTAAGCATAGCCGCTGTCTCTTAATTCGCTTAACTACGTCAATGTCGTCGTATATCTCATACAGCTCATCGTTGCAAAGGACCATAAATCTTTCGCAGAACCTTTCCATCGAAAACTTGTGCCACCGTCTCATCAGATGTTGTCATCGTTCATGCTTCTGCACCACATATACTTATAGCAGGACGGGAATAATGAGTGACTTCTAGAGTTTGGTTTTTGTTCGTGGAGAGAGGACTTTTCTTCTCAATTGTCAACTCAGTCCGAAGTAGCACCTCTTGACAAGAGTTATTTTGAGTTGGATTTCGAGGCTGACGTTGTTGTTGATATTAATGCTGGTTCCAAGATAGACGAAATTATCTACGACTTCGAAGTTATGACTATCAACAGTTACGTGAGAGCCTAGTCGCGGGTGCGATGACTGTTTGTTTGATGACAGGAGATATTTCGTCTTGCCCTTGTTCACTGCCTGACCCATCTGTTACGCTTTCTTATCCATTCTGGATTCTGGTTATTATCTATCAAAACATCAAGTTTTCATACTATTTTCGGATGACCGCAAAGTGAAGTTTTTTGTGATAGCAGGCACTTCAAAGATATCAACTGAACGTAGACATCAAATATTCACGAATATTTGGGTATGAAAATAGGAACGGGTGCCTTGCGAGCTCACGTTTGTTCGAAATAAACTTGAGATGTTGCATCGATATGTGACAATGAATGAATGATGACTCCATCATATTAGTCCGAAGTCCAATCGACAGTCGTCCATTGTAAAGAAAAAAAGAACGCAACAGTCGGCTGACAAGGTTTTGTCGTGCGTATTTTGGGATGCGCATGGAATAATTTTTATTGACTACCTTGTAAAAGGACGGATCCTCAACTGCGGCTCTTACATAGCGTTATTGGATCATTTGAAGGACTATATCGCCGAAACATGGCCGCATGTGGAGAAAAAGAAAGTGTTGTTTCACAAAAAAATGCATCCCGCCACAACGTAGTGCCATGAATCGGGTTCGAATTGCTTCTGCAGCCATCGCATACTCTTGATGTGGGCCATAGCGACTATTTCCTATTCTCAGGTCACAAAAGAATGCTCGCTGGGTAGAAATTGTCGTCGAATTATAACCGAAACTGAGACCTCTTTTGCAGGGAAGGACCAATCGTACCACAAAAATGGTATCGAAGTACACCACCCTTGCAAGGAACTTTGTTGAATAAAACAAACGAATTTTCCAAAAATGTGTTTTACTATGGTAGGCCGTCGACTTTTCAATAGACAATTGTTGCATATAAGCCCAGGCTTTTCCATAAAGCAAAATATCTAAGTGAACTTCATCTACGTTCGCCCACAACTTTCTGCCAGTATTTAGTTCATCCTTCTAATTTTTGCTTCTAAAAACCAAAGCGAAACAGTTACTAATAGAGAGAGCTGACTTCTCTTTCCCATACCTACCCTCATACTAAAAGAGAGCACATTACAAAGTGGTCAACATGACAAAGTAATTCCATCAGTTAATAGTTTCGACAACCTTGAGCCTCCCAACTGAGTGCTATTTATACACCACAAATTATTAAAAATGTCCGAGGTGTGGTGTCAGGCACCCACCAGTCATTTGCGGCCATAAAAGCTACGCCGGCTAACAAAAAAAAATAACAACAATAATAATAACACTAACATATAAAAATATGCTTGTTGTGGCCAAATCAGTGCTCGTGACACTGCTGAAATTTACCGTTGTCTGGAAATGCACGCAGTCAAAGGTGCGGAGCAACGAACAAAAACTTTTCATGCACGAGCTTAAGGGCTGCCGAAGCGCTGACAGCTACTCGGCTGTTTTTGTCAAAACGCCGGCAAACAGTGTTCATAGGTTATGTCAGAGAATTTTAACATTCTCTGGTTATGTCTACAAGACAGTTTCGTTAATGAACGCTACCAATTCTCACATGTCGGCGCACATCAACGTCAGCGTCGGCGTTGACGTTTCCGTTGCTATAATATGTACATATGTATGTGTGTCGTGGTTGGTCGCTCGGTGTAATCATTCGACAAGTGTTGCTCACTCACCGAACTCTTATTGACATTGTTGCCGTTTTTGTTGCACTTTTTATACCCCGAACGGGGTACATACATTTGCATATTAAATTTTCCACGAAGTTTCAATACCCAGAAGAAAACTTCGGAAAATCTCAAGTATATAATATATATTGGGTCATTCTTTAAGAAACTTCCTTTCTTACTGCAATTTTAACGCGAATTTTTTTATTGTATAAAACATTTTATGAAATTATATATTCTCCATTTAGACCTAATACCGTTTGATAGCTTTCGAGCAAGAAATTTTTGATTCCACGATCTTAAAATATTTGACCCCTGCAGGTTAAAAAGTGGTCCAAGTGGGTTTTGCCGTGCTGATTTGAGGTGAAGGTTCGAAGTGGTTTGAGCTGGTTTAACCCGTTTAGACCATGATCTCTGACGCTTCACCATCTTGTAAACAATCCAGTTTTTGCCGGAAGTAACAATACGATTCTTCACTGCATCATTTCTTTGAAGTTTGATAATGGAAATTACAGTCCTTAATGCACGGAAGCAATTTCGTTTTTGAGGAATCTATACGTCAGGCTTCGAAATTAGACGTTTCATGCGCTTTTGAAAGATCGCGTTGGACAAATTTAATTTTTCTGCAATCATTCGAGTTGTTATTCGACTTTTTGCATCGCCCAACGACTTAATTTTATCTATATTGGCTTCAAGAGTCCTTCCAAAGCGTAATGCATCCTCAAGATCGAAATTGTCGGAACGAAATTTTGCATTTTGGCGTTGGTGTTCGGTCAATACATATGCTCCATACACCCCACATAATTTTTTCTTCTCTAATGAACCTTAATATATCAGCTGTTCAAACATATAACAGTACAGCGGTTAAGCGTGAAGTTGGCTGCGAAAAAAATTAGTCAAATCAAAGATCAGCTGTTGTTTTGTTCTTTTTTAATTTACAACAGCGTGTCTTCTCTTCGCTCTTTGTCGCCAATTCGAGATAATAAGTGCAGCCAGGGCCTTCTCAACCTAATTTCTCCAACGGAGTCGATGCTTACCCCGGCTGGTACTGCGTCGAATACTCTCAGAGCTGGAGCGTTTTCATCCATTCGGACGACATGACCTAGCCTGCGTAGCCGCTGTCTCTTAAATCGCTGTACTGTGGCAATGTCGCCGTATATTTCTTACAGCTCATCGCAGCTTCATCATCGACTCCGGTACTCGCTGTTATCAATGCGGAAAGAACCAAAAATCTTCGGCAAAACTTTTCTCTCGAACACTGCTAAGGTCAACTCATTGGATAATGTCACTGTTCATGCCTCTGTACCATATAGCAGGACGGGAATAATGAGTGATTTATAGAGTTTGCTCTTTTATCGTCGAGAGAGGACTTTACATTTTAATTACCTACTCAGTCCAGTAGCACCTGTTGATGGAAGTAATTCTGAGTAGGATTTCGGAGGTGTAATCATGCCTCTGGATAAGCAGTTACGGTCGTAGAACCAAATCCCTACTCTTGCGTTCTCGCCGCGCACCCTGGAAGCGTACGTAACCCTTGTATAAGATGCGGTAGCCAAACTGTGCGGAGCCTGGGGTCAAGACTAAAGGAAAGGAAGCATCAGCGGAGCCACTCCGACATATTCGGTTTAAGGGCACGCTGAAGTCTAATTGCAGCGTCTGTTCAGCAGAGGTGCGGTTGCGAGCGAGTGTTGATCTTAAAAGAAAGCGTCTCGCTTTATAAATGTGTTGGGTGTGGGACACACGAAGTAAAAATCGTTCTCAATGAAAAGGAAAACGAAATCCCCCTCTGTCCATCTATATATACACGATCACAATTTTTGAGTTATCGATCTGAAATTTTGTCCACGTTCATTTCTGCTCAAGAAATTATTCATTTGACAGAATCGCTGATATCGGATACTAAGCATATACTACAGACATATATTTAAAGCTGAAATTCTGCATCAATTTTTTTCGAAGGCAAAGGTATAATCTCCAAGCAGATTGTCTAGATCGTGGCTCTATAGAGTACAGCTATCATACTATATGTATATCTATCTGCTATATCGGTCAAAATCAAGAACTTATGTCGAATACTTTTTTTATCCGGCAAGGCTTATTTATTATTTTACTTATTTAGGCAACTGTAAGGGGTATAATAGCTGCGATACCGCCGAAGTGAACGCTTTCTTAGTTTCTTTGCTTCTTCGTTTATTTTTATTTTGATTTTTTTATTTTTTGTTTTGATTTTTTTTACTTTTATTTTATTTTTTTTTTTTGCGCCACAGCCCGCGTGATTGTATTGTTTTCGGCGCTCTTTTAATTGCGGCAACCACAACTACAACGCAACGTTTACCATAACAGAGCGCGCAATGGCAATTGCAACAAAAAATATTGCGCCAACGTCGCTGTCGGCGTCAGCAGTGTCGTTCAGCAATGTTTTTTTTTCTGCTTTGTTTTTGTGTTGGTGTTGTTATTATTGTTGCTGTGGTAATGCTTTGTCGCTTATTTGCTTTAAATTTTTTTCTTCTTCTTTATTTGCTCGTGCGCTTGCCATCAACAGCAACTCAGCTGTCTGTCGGTCACAGTCGCCGGTTAGGCCTGCACGGGTATTATACATAAACGATCAATTAGCCAAGTTAATTCACTGCCTCGTCAGCTGTCGACTGAAGCAGAAGTCTCGTGCAAAACGTGTCGTGTTGAGTGCCGTTGTTTTTATTCCCAAAGGAATCGTTTTCGGCTCGTGCGCATACAAAGTCATACCGAAGTGCTTTGTTGCTAGAACACCGGAATTTTGCTCGTGATTTCATTTGCTTTGTTTTGATTTTCATTTTCGTGTTTGCTTTCTTCGCGTATTGCATTTGCATAACAATTGAAAGCAAATTTTTTTGTCGTCCTGCAAAGTGTGAACCGGTATTAAGCCACTTGACGTGCTCAATAATATTTCGAAGATTTCGTAAATAGTCGCAAACTGGTTCAAGCAGACGAAGTGAGTGCTAAAAAAAAACGTGAAACAACCGTGTTCAGATGTAAGTGCAAATCAGTATATTTTTAACAAGTTACAGTTACAAAAAAAGTGTTATTTTTGTTTAAGTAAAGCGTGGAGCTCAGATTTAAACTCGGAATAGAAGTCTATGTCTATTCAGAGTTTGTTTCTTTGCAAGTAAAAACTGTTTGACGTAGTCCTCATCAAGTTTAAGACGTTTTTATAAATATTCTCTTGGTATTCCTTCAATAATTGGACTTATATAGACCTATCCGGTTTAATTATTGCTAAGTTCATATATTTTCTTTTTATTGCTTTTTTAGTGGTGTTAGAACTTTCCAAATCTATTCTTGGGAACCAGTGCAAATAAATTTTTTGAATCTCTTCAACGAATCATTTGTTCAAATTTTTCCGTCATTCAGAGTCAGAGATTGATTTTCTTTTTGGTCTACTACTTTAAATGACGTCAACCAGCTGGGCAGTTGCACCTTCCCAATTAAGGGACCGGACATTCCTGGTACATGGCCTTAAGCCGTAACCCTTACCACAGTTGCAGTGGTCGTCGTTAAAAGAAGGATCTCTCAACCAAGGCTATTTTCTTCCTTTCATTGGGAATGCTTTTAACGTGGCGGGTCCCAAACCGAGCGCACAACCCTGGGGAGGGATCATTCGCCTTCTGTCGCTACCTGGGTTTCAAAGGGATGTGAGCGCTTACGCTTAGTCTTAAGCCCTCTTTCGATTCTGTTGTTTCTGCTTTTAATCTTTTATTTTGGTTTGATTCGCATTTGTTTTAGTTTGCTTACTCATTCTTCTTCCTAATTATTCTCATTATTCTCGTTATTATTATTTAATAATTTTGTTCTTTATATTGCATACTTCGTCAAACGTTAGTCATCCACAAATTAAGACGACTCAGCTTTCGAATGAATTTGGAATGGCAGAGTTTGGCTTGCTCTCGAACTGCATTTTACATAATTAAGCTTGTTACAGCAAGTCGTAACAGAAAAGCTTTTCAGCTACAGAATGTGTCCTCTAAGTCTGGTCTTACTGATAGTTATCCTTCCAAACTCATATTTAAGATTGAGAAATGTGGTTGACATTTTTAGATGTATATTGTGAGAAGAAAGTACTCAGAAATATATCATCAATATTTATTTTGTCGCCTTCAAAGCCATCCCCACCAGATGTAATACGCTTATGTCAACAATTTTCCAGTCCTCGAAACACTTTTCATAAATATTTTTTAGATATCATTCAGCTCCTTCAGCGAACTTCTCTTCGATCGACTGACCCTGGAGCGGCAATTTCAATTTGGGTAACAAGAAAAAATTACACAGCGCCAAATCTGGTGAATACGATGGCTGATCAATGGTATTCTTTGTGTTTTTGGCTTTAAATTCGGTTGCAATTTTACTCTTTAAAAAAAAATCATCTTTATTGCAACGAGTCGAGTAAGAATGCATTTCATACCCAAAATATGCACCAAAATCATGTCGAGTTCTCTTACCATCTCTCTAACACCTGCCTGACGATTTTCAAGCGCCATAGCTGTAGATTGTCCAGAACAAGGCTTGTCTTCAACGATCTCTCGACTGTTTTTTAAGGTCTTTATACCATTCGTTGGGTTGCTTTTTTTTTGATAAAACTGAATAATATGAATGTCAAAATTAACTAAATAGCAAAAAATTAATTTCTGAGTAGTCATTTCGATTCACCGCTCGTCTGCTCGCTAAGTTTGAGTGTCGCTCTCTTGTTATGCAATGTACGTAAGGCAACAACAAAGTAATACTCGTACAGTTGAATTCTACAGAAGAGAGTGGAGAGTAGCAAGCACTCGTTAGTTAATGCATATCTTTCTTATACAATATTTAGAATCTAAGTAAGCATATTTGGGTTCTCTCTGAGTGTGTAGTAGAGTGGTATAAGCGCTTGCTATTCCATAACGTTTTGATTATGCCACTCGGTGTGATTTAAGACAGCTGTTTGTTCGATTCAACAATCCCACAAAGCTGCGGCGAAGCAAAAACTGCTGATAGGATCTTAAACTTTGTTTTTAATATAATTTTTCAAACACTTTGACATTGTTCACCACTAAATCTAGTATGGCATGGAACTTTAGCCATTAAACACTTACTGTGTGGTTATTCATACTACAGGTATTTCTGAATCCATATTCAGTTTGTGGTAACACAGACAAATATCTTTTTGTTCAAACAGCTAATATTTATAGACAAGTGCTTAGATACCTGTCATGTTTGCTTAGGTGCGATGTGCTGCAAAGCAACTGTCACCTATCAACTATGAAAGAGTTAGGCCGAGTTTCAACTAAAGGTATTTGCAAAGTGCGAAGTACATATTTATGAATAATTGGGCCATACAACTCCGATTTAGTGAACATTTTTCATATTTGATGAGTATCATTAATTTTTTCATATTTAATGAAGCATACAAAACTACTATTTTAAATTTTTCTGAAATTTCCAACGAAAACTCTAAGTCCTCATTGACAACTGAGTAACCCAAATACGTTCACCCTCCATTCTCAGCCGTGAACCAAAAAAATTTTGCCGATATTTGTGATATTATCTGCAAAAAATTCCATGTTTTCTGTCTATTGCTTATTTACTTAGCTGATTTGCTTTGTTTCCTTCATATTTGGCTATATTTACTAAGAATGGAATGTTTTTGCTACGAAAGTGTCAACAAATTTGTGGCAGATATTGTGTGTCTATAATGGCATAATTATTGCTATGAGTTTTCTAATGTCGCAATCATTAAACGTGACGAAAAACTAATAACAAGGAGACACCTTTGTCATGTAAGATATATACTACTGTGATCAAATTGAAAGGTGGATTTTTAATTATAAATACATATAAATATTTAATTAAAGTATAAAATAGGCAACGTATGACGTACACAGAGGCTAAGTTCAAGCTTAAGTTTGAAAACAGGGGCCCCTATTGTAAGACAGTGTGTTCTAGTCAATGATAAAGCTAAGTTGCTCACACGGATCTGGGTAGTTTAGGATGACCAGCAGGTTGTTTTAGGTTAACTTAAGGAAAATTCAAAAAGTTTGAACTAATATCTTAACTCTAAGCAAATTTTGAACTTGAAGATATTGCTTTTACAATGTAATCACTTCTTGACACGATAGCTTTGTTTAGGGTTCGCCGCAATAACATACGAGTATCATCACCTAAAATGAAAAGTAACCTAACATCACTTTGCATAAGTTTGCAGGCGAAGGAAAAACGATATAATGGAAACCACTCATATTGAAACAAAATTTGAGTTTTGGTTATAAAATGGTTATGCATTGGTTATCTATTGGTTATATATGATAGTGGAAACTTAAAATTTAAAATAACGTAACATCACTTTTTATGAGTTTACAGGCAAAATCTCTCATATGGAAACAAAATTAGAGTTTTGGTTATAAAATGGTTAGATAAATGGTTATGCATTGGTTATCTATTGGTTATATATGATAGTGGAAACTTAAAATTTCAAATAACGTAACATCACTTTTTAAGAGTACAGGCAAAACCTCTCGTATAGAAACAAAATTTGAGTTTCGGTTATAAAATGGTTAGATAAATGGTTATGTATTGGTTATATATGATAGAAGAATTTCTAATTTTTTGGTGAAACGTTGTTTTGCATTTTAGGTGACGATATGAAGTCTCTATTTTTCGTTTAAGATTTCTTGAAGAAAGAGAGTCCCTCGAGCTCGAAGATCTTACTGCTATCGCAACTGCAAAATCATGTCTTCATTATTTAGTAGCTTCATAAAGATATTACATATTGCCATACATCACCATGTTTGATTTAAATCAATGACGAATGTATAACCACACGAGTAACATTCGCAGGTTCTCATGTTACGCTTCGCAAGGCAAAATATGTTTTTTGCCGACAAAGTATGTAGGAGAAACAAAAAATACCACAAAAACTCTTCACCTAAAGAACTTAATGAATTAACGTATTAACTGTACTTTTTCTACATTTAATTCAAAAAAAGGCTTCAGTTTCGGTGATCACCTCATACGACGAAAATTTCTTTCCAGCGAGCATACTTTTGAGATCTAAGAACAGTGAATAGTCGCTGGGCGCCAGATCTGGAGAATACGGTAGACGCGGCAGCAATTTGTAGCCCAATTCATAGTTTTTTGCCATCGTTTTCACGTTATTCGTCACACGGGGCGTTTTCTCGGTGAAACAGAACTTTTTTTTTCAAACGCGGCCAGTTTTCGGCGATTTCTTCCTTGATGATGCTTCCTTTTTCATGGTTGTCAATAAAAATTATTCCTTGCGCATCTCAAAATACGGAAGGTTTAACCTTGATTGTCCACTGTTTGGTTTTTCCACACTTTGAAGCTGGTTCATTGTGCGCAGTCCACTCGGATGACCATCGATTGAACTGCGAAGTGAAATAGTGAAGCCATGTGCCATCCATTCATACGTATTGATCAAAAACTTGGATTTATAACGCTTGAACATCTCCAAAAACTGCTCCGAATCATCAACTTGTCGTTGTTTATTTGTCAAAAGTAAGCTCACGACTATGATGGCTGTTTCTTGCTAAGTTTGGGATGCTAAAACCGAAGTGATAATAAAATGTTTGGTAATTTTGGATTGCTAAGCCCGAAAGCGATATTAGAAATCTCCTACCACTGAGAATTGTGTGTGTTAAAGTCAAGGGGTGTAGGGGCCAAACCAACCAACATTAACTAAAATGATGGAAATGGCTTTACGTGATGGACAATTTTTGAACTCAAATTCGTAATCAAGACAGTTCGAATGTCTCACAGACCTCTTAGCAGATCACTCGCAAATTTTTTCCACAGATTTGTTGAATAAATTAATAAAGAGACGTAAATATCCAAAATATGTCCAACCCACATTTTACTTCTCCCCATTTAAAAAAAGTGTATAGCTTGTCATACATAGCTTGCTTCAAATTTAAGGAACAGCTGCTATTTGACAAGCGCAGTGTTGCATTTACTAAAAATAACCCTGCAGGAAATCAATAAAACGTTCCGTTTTCCAGCAGCCCCCTGTATTTTCGGTGCTTTATCTATGCTTGCTATAAAAAATTTGCTCAACACAATGCCAAGTTCAATACCAACTAGCAGAGCATTCTATCTAATCAATATGCTTATAGGAAAACAGCTAATAATTGCTGTTAGGCGTAAATAACTAATTGGGCATGTTCAAACTGTAATTATGAATGTGTATGAATGCTCTAATTATTGCTGATATTGGACTAGCTAGAAGCTGCATACCTATTTACATATACATTTAAATTTTTTTCGAAATAAGTATACACAATAGATATATAAGTACATCTAGTTATATATATAGTATTCCACCAAATTATATTTTGATTAACACCTAATCGTTGAAGTAAATAAATTGCTAGTCATTTGCCGTTTATTTTCGTTGAATAATGATCGAACTGACAGCTGTCACAGAAAATCCGTTATGCTGACAACTTAACTGGTTATTCATTGAGCATTTATGTAGACAAATATATACTCAGAGTTGAATTACAGCTGTCAATGTACGACATTTGACAAATCACAAATGAATTAATAATTTCGTTTGATTTAAGTGACATTTTCATTGTGTTAATAAAAGCAGCGTTCCTCAAATAAAAAAAAAATATTAAAAATATGTATGTTGACATTTATTGACGTCATAGCCTAAAAATCACTTTTATTGAAGTGAAAGTGCGCTTAAATGTCATCATTTATTTCACTCTTTGATCAGTTGTAGCTCACATGCTGCTCACGGTTTTTTCCACCAAAAAGTGGTGAAAAACATAATAAAGATTAAGTGCAAAAGCCGCGTAAACAAAAGTATGAAATGGTGTCTGAAATTGCGAAAAAGTGAAACAGTTAATTATTTAGGTATGTATGTATGTATATAAATAATTGCCTGCCATTGTCAACAAGATATCTACTGATTTACATTTCCATCCATGTATGTAAATATGTATGGAAGCACGTATTTGTCTGTGCGCCAAACAGCCTCAAAATTTTCCTGTCAATATTTTAATTATGTTTTAATTGCTACTAAGCGTTTTATCAGCTGTGAAATTAAAATTTGTGACTGCGATTATTTTTAATGTAGACATCACCTGCAGGTGATAAGCGAAGCATGGCGGACTGGGTGTTGACTTATAAATGTAGCGAAAAGGCAGTGAAACAATGTTGCTGCTTAACGAACTCTAAGTCTCAGTTTTGTTATCATGAATGCTGAGGCTTCGCTAACAGCTTTCCATTTATCAGTCAACTGACACATGAGTGTCATTAAATTAACGACCGTAAAGTTACCACCAAGTGCGGTTTTAAGTTTTTCTCTTGTATTTGAAAATCGAAGGCAACGAAGTAAAACATGTTCAGAGTCTTCTATATACTCTGTACACGTCAGACGAATTTGTTAAGGCAGCTACTAAAGCAGCCTTGTACTTAGTTGACAGGCAAGACAGGTCCTCATATCGTTTATCTATCCACGAGTGGATGTCCGGTTTAAGTCGCTGGGTTCAGCGCCCTTTGGATGAAGAGTTCCACCCCTCCTGCCACATTTTAGTGCTCTTGCTACTCTTCTCAGTCGTTGCTGATACTGTTTTAGGCGTTGATAGCTGATATAATCGCTCTAGTTAATCTCCCTGGCCGTCAATGGGCGGCATACGGGCTAATACTTCAGCAGCATCGGTTGATACAAGTATAGTTCGGAAAGCACTTATTACTCGAATTGCAGAACTGCAACTGCAATTACTTGTTGCTTTACCGGAAGAATATGCCAGGTGTTCCTAAAATTTTTAATTTGGAATCCAATACTATTCCCAGCTTCTTCCGCAGCGGCTGTGAAGTAATCTGGGGAGTACAAGATGGTAAGCTCTATTCGTTCTTCTAACTTCCTGATGCTTATAAGTAAAACTTAAGCAAACACCATTTAAGCAAACATCGCATTTATTTCTTAGGTCGACTAATTGTTTAGCCACTGCAACCACCATGAGATCGCCCGCATACGCTTTTAGCTTCACATCTGTTGGTTGCTGTCTTCTTAGCACCCCGTCATACATGAGGTTATATAATAGATATAATAAAATAAAGGGTTATATATATATATAAATGATCAGAATGATGAGACGAGTTGAAAACCGAGTAAATGTTGGTCAGTCTGTCCGTCGGTCCGCCGTTCGTGCTAGTGATATTCTGAGTTATCTTGATAAAACTTGCTTTTATGTTCCTTGGCACTGAATGGATGTTGGTATTGCAGATGGACGTAATCTGACAGCTGTCACGCCCATAAAACGACAATAAACGTAAAGCCATAAAGTGCCTTAACTACCTAAGATCTAAATTAAGATAATTTGTTACTGGAGATCGCAGTGCTGAGGCACACTTTTGGGCTAAAAAATTGTTTAAAAGTAGGCGGCCTCTTAATTCATTAATATACAAATATACCCAACCACTGTTGCTAAATCAACCAGATTTGTTGCGAAGCATCCCTCTTAACACCTATTAAGATGGGTCGTCTTCTTCGCCGATTTTAGCCAACAGACGAATGTACACTGAAACCTTGTAGTATTCTTCTCACGCAGAAATTTTCGCGTTTTGTTTGTCGGCCGCAGATTTTTGGTGGTTTTTCGTCAACTTTCAGTTCTGTCGCCATTTTTTTCGTATCTGAATAAATGCAGCGAAAATGTTCCTCAACTTTTTGGCTTCGATTTCGTAACGTTACAAGCAGCGTATCTATCATATTTGATGCCTTTGCCAGATCTATCGTTTCTAGCTGAAGAATCACGCTGTGTGAATGAGTTGAATATGAAATATCACATAGGCAAAAAATTCCAATTATAAATTTAAATTTGTACGCGGCTGCCATGAGTATCGTCGCCCGCTGTTTCCTTATATTTCCAGTTATTAATATTTCTATGTTGGAAAACTAGGAGGATAAAGGGCGGAAAAATTTATCAATCGAACATATCACAGGTAGAGCTGAATGCAGGGACTATTTGTGGGATCCCCCATTTGTCCATTCTGAATCTGCAACTGATATACATACATACATATGTATTATATGTATATACACTCGTGGCCACGCAAACCTTACCACTGTACTTAAGTTTTTTTTAGGACTTTTTCGTTGGTTCGAGATTTTTTCAATTTTTTGTTTTTTAATGATTTTGGTAAGCTCAAGTAAACTTAATTATATTATTATCTAATTATAATTATAGTTTTTAATTTATTACGTTTAATGAGTGAAAGACAAATTAGCTTTTCTGTGCTCAACAAAAGCAGCCGGTTTTATTGTTTTTAAGTGTTACCCCTACTAAACATCGTGTTTTAATTAAAAAAAAAAGAAATAAAAAAAAATGTATTTCAAATATAGTGTAAATGAAATTAAATTAAAAAAAATATATATCATTTTTTCATCACATGTCAGTCTCTTACATTTCGAGCTCATTTTGTAAAGCTCACTAACTTTCAAGTAATTTTTTCTATAGTTAAATGTGTTTTGTTTTTAATTTTTAATATTTTTGTTAAATAACATGTCATTAACTTATTTCTAAATAAAAAATTTCTATGCCGCAAAAAGTACCGCTATAAAGGCTAGACAAATATGCACAACAGTTGAAAAATTTGAGTGGTAAGGTTTGCGTGGCCACTAGGGTATGTACTGAAATTAATATATATTTAAAATATTAGTTTATCATCAAAAGATAATGCATTGAATTAATTATAACAAAAAATATATATTTTTTTTTTCTAAAAAATTTCAATTTCTTTTAATATAAAATGTTTTTCAAATACTTTCTCAAAATTTCTGCGCAATTAACATGCTAATATTGTTGTGAATGACGAAATGACAGACAACTGAACAAAGTTCGTATGTTTGTATGAAATAATTGCCGGCTTATCTAATACAACACAATACAAAATAATAGTTGTCATAATAACCACACGTTTTATTATTGTTGGCATAACAATTTGCACTCGTGCAATGAAATTCTCACCACAAAATTGTGTGAATAATAAACAATTTATTGGCGCGCTGGCACAAATGCTGTAAAAGCCGAGGCAGCGAACTGGTTAAAACGCACACACACACACATACATACAAACACATGAAATCTTTCTAAAGCAAATTACTTGTAATGCATGTTAGAGCATCTATGATGACATTACATACATGCGAAGGCAAAAAAAAAAAATCGAAATTTCATGCCAGAAGGTAATCAGAAAAAGTTTATCGCCATTTAGTTAGTTGCACTATACCACTCATACAAAGTAAAGTGCTCGCTTGTAATTGGCAAACGCGACAATTTGTAACGGCGACAATTCATTTTGTAAATATTTTTCAGCAATTCACTGGCAATAAGCGCGAATTTGCTATGAGTTGACTCGCATTTACAGATTCGTATTTAGATCTTATTTCAGCCATGACGGTGTGTTATTGTTTGGTGGTGTTGTTATTGTCATATTCACTCAACCGTTATAGTGAAAAATGGAAGGTGAAGAGTGTTGAGTTGAGTTTGAAAATTTTTGTTTTTTTGTTTGTTGCTGTTAATCAGCGAAATGGCATGCGTGACCAGATCGCGTTTGCTGCGCCCATCAGACACTGTTCAACTGATAAAACTGCAGAACTTCAAACGGCTAGATAAATAAACCGACACACAGCTGATTCTACACACAGCTGTTTTGCCTGCCGGAATGTGTCAGATAAAAAAGATTTATGTTTTGTTGTACAAATTAAAATGTTAAATTTCTAAAAATAGCGCATTATTTGATGCATCAAAGTAAATAATTATTTTATATTAATCATGTGAAGTATTTGATTTAGAATATGTGTAAGGCCATAAGGCAATTATTTTATTTACTTTATGAGACAACAATAGGTGTCTTCGATTCGTCACCGCGCTGCGCGCTATGTTTGCATTCTGAGCTACCATTTGTTTCAGTTCCGAAAACAATAATGTGATGCCGCTAAAGTAAATAGAAGAGATTGTGCACCTCTCTCTCTGTCGCCTCTTTAAAGTGGCGTCTTGATTTTATTAAATTTTAATCTGTATTTGATTATGGCAATTTTCGGGTTTACCACAGCGTTTTGTTCGATTCGCAACTCTTTAAGTTTAAGTTAGCTTACAGCTTGCATAAAATATCTAAAACTCAGCTAATGTAAGAAGCGAAGTCAGCCGTACTCCCTTCTGATCAGCTTTGTGGATGACAATCTCAAGGTATTTGAATTTGACTGACACAGTCAGCTGGCTGACAAGTCAACAAAAGTTAAAAGAGAGCAACTGAGGTAAAACATGAAATGAGAACGTGTATGAAAATTCGATAACTACAAGAACTTTTAAAATAAACCGATAGAATTGCCGTCAAATCGATGTTAAGGTTGGACCATAGGTGTGGCAATGCCCACTTTTAGGATATGGTATAGCTCAGCAACTACTCGACCACTGTCAACCAAATTTAGAGCATAATATCAACACATCCCTATAATAAAGTTTGAAATTTGACTCTTTTAGACTTGCAATATTCAGTGAGACAATAGTTTTTTTTTTGGAGTTGGCTTTTTTAATAGCTATTGCATCCTCAGAGAAGCCGTACAGTGCACACCGAAGACACTATTACGCCTGTGAAACAGTGTATAGAAGAAGACACGCATATGTCCAATCGCCCTCATACGTAACTATTAAACTCAACTCGTGCAAGAATTAAAGCCGAATGAATACCAAGCGAATTGCACGTTCGCTGAAAGGTCCCTAAACAAGCTGGCAGCTGATCTCGATCATAGAACCATGGAAACTGTGAAACCCTTGTAACTCCTTAATAAACGGAATTGTCGCATTTGGAGGGGTGTTAACCCACAAGCCACTGTAGAGACACCGTTACTAAACCAAAAAGTCACTTCTGAGTATGATCTGTGGGCACAGGGAATCATTTGTTCGTATTTCATCCATCATCGTCATAACTTCATGAAGGCGACCATATAAATTGCAGTAAATGGAGAACACTATAGAGCCATGATTAATGACTTTTTCATACCTGAAACTTTGATTCCAACAGGAGATCCTCCATGTCTAACAGCTAATAAAGCCATCAATTTATTGAAGGACGCTTTTAGTAAGCACATTATCTTGTGCGATTTCAAACCACTGCACACCCCAATCTCTGCCAAAAAAAGGTCGAAAATTGGTCCTCTTAGGAGGAATTTATTCGAGCCAGTCGCGGCAACCACTTTCTGAAAAATGATTTAAAACATAAAGGCAAACACTTATCCTCATAATTGAGCTAAGTCCTTGGTCATAATTCGTCTTAATGATTGTCTAAAGTATGATCCATTTCATGGTTCCCAACTTATTCAAAGAAAAAACAAAGAAACTTAAAATTTAATGGGGAATGTTTATCATCTTTCGAAGAAACATTCTTTGGCATTTATTTTTTGAAGATTATCATGACGCGGTTGCGTACTCACCGGTATCATTTTTGAAGAAATATGGACCGATGATTTCACTGGTCCACAAACTAGATCAAATTATTGGTTTTTTCTGAATGAAATGCTCTTGAATCTCTTCAGGTTGCTCTTTGTCCAAAATGCGAATATTTTGCTTGTTTACATATCCATACAGCCAGGAATAGACATCACTGCTGAACAAAATTTAGCTCGAAAACTTCGGATCTTCTTGGAACCTTTCAAGAGCCCATAAAGCGAAACGATGTCGCTTAAAAAGGTCCGGCGGCTGCAGCTCCTACACAAGCTGTATTTTGTACGATTTCAATTTAAGGTCTCGACGTAAAATTCACCAAGTCTTTCCATACGTCAGCCCGAGTTGTTGCGAACGGCACCGAATCAACTCTCCACGGTCTTCGTCGACATTCTCAGCTACGACTGCTATTGTTCTTCACTGAATGCTGGACGTGGTCTATTCGGTCGAATATTATGCAATAATGAATGCTAGGTAACCGTAACTGGTTACGTTTTCAGATTTAGTTGCTATGAGAAATGCAACTGTGAATGGTATTATAGCTTCGTTGTGGCAGAAGTTCATATATTTTCTTATCTAATGAAAAATTTTGCCAAAACCTGGAAATTTTTTCTCGCCTATGAGTATATAAGTGGTTATTTTGCACGCGAACCTAGTTCTTCTTTACTTGTTGTTCTAGTAAATTCAATTATTTTCCTTTAATATATTTTCGTCACATAAGCAACGCTTTGGTTACAATCCCTCGTGAGCATTCTGCAAACATACAAATATTGAGTTTAATTAAAATAAAAAATCATTACTAAATAAAACCAATAAACACTTCACATTCACGTTTAATAACAGTTTATATAAACACATACATATGTACACATAAATAACCGCATTGCTACACTTTCTTTATTTCATTTAATTAATGTCAATTTAATACAAGTGTTACTTATATAATACCAAATATATTTGCGATTGCCAGCTACGTAAGTATGTATGTATGTATGCATAAAACAAACCTCGAAGCATCTTACACAGTTTTTGCAAGCTTCTGCGCTTTTCAAGTTCAAGTGTATTTTCGTAATGCACTCGTAGATACTCGTAAACGCGCAACTTGTGGAAAAACGTGCCGCTCGACTGGACGTGCTGCACTCGCTTTTTCCCAACCGCAAAGCAAACTCACGCCCGAACCGAAATGAATTTTATACCGTGTGAGTGGCGCAAAAACGGTAAAAAAGAATGTATAACAAATGAATGAAATTAACATAAGCAAACTATTTCGCCATAAACAATCGCTTGCAATGCGCTAATTTACAATTCACCTGCTTGGGAGCAAATTTCAGCTGCCTTTCAGTGTCTATTGTATTTACGTTCCTTTATCTGCTGCTAGGGATTGTAAATTACTCAGCGCACATGCATGCGAGCAATCTAGGCAGTTGAGTGGGAGAACTTTGTGCTCTTTGTAGCATAAATCAACTGCCACTGCAGTGAGGTAGTGCTGAAATGTGCCAAAAGCAAACGATTTGAAAGCGAAATCGGAGCGGATTTCAGAGTCTAACATTTTTTTTAGGTTTGAGAACAAGAAAAAGTTGGTTAAAGCTCTGGGTTAGGTTAGATGGCTAACCAAAAAGATCGTACGCGGAGTGCTATGTGTAGTCCTTTGTCTTTTGTTAGAGCCCTAACTCGAGAATACATTTTTGGAAATCCAATACGGAAGAAACCGTCGTCAGTTTTATTGATTTCTGATACTTTGGATCGGTCAATTATGAGCCCGAGCGTTAGCCACTGTATAAATAATCTTTGGACCTCGTACCTGATCTATCCAAAACTTATAAACTGTGGTTTTTTTAGACGTGTGCTTTTCAATGAGACAACACTAGTCTCGAGGTTGGTCTTCTTGACAACTGTTACTGGATTTATACTCAGTTTAGTTTACAATTTCTTAATGAACGAACTTACTCTGGAAAAAAGTCTGCGAATCGTGCTAATTTATTACAAAAATAAGGGTTAGAGGTATCGTTCCATATTCAGCTGTTGTTGTTGTTGTTGTAGCAGCAGAATTCTTCCGTGTTGACAGTCCTTGGCCGGATAAGAATCCGGTTCCATTCCGGTTACGTAGGCCCGACTGTCGTGAGAATAGTTCAATATTCAGTCGACATAATCGCTCAGTAGGGTCGGTAATTCGATCAATGACGGATCACACCACGTTTACTCTAGAACACAATACGCATTCTCAGATATGCTGTACAGTGCGCACCGAAAACGCTATTGCGGCTGTGGAGTCGGTATTCTGCGATTCTCGAACAGAATATTACTTGAGTCCACCCACCATCGCCGAAACCTAATCGAGCTGTGAGCATACACTTAATAGATGATTTTGTGAAATGTTCTTGGTTTGCGGGCTTACAAAATCCAGCTCAGGGAAAAATTAAAGCCGAATGTCTCCTAAGCGCATCACACGTTCTGCGAATGATCACAAAACGATATCCAGGTTCACTTATCGTTCATAATAAAAAAAAAAATGTTCTCATATTAAGAGAGACGTCAATACATCCTCAAAAATTCAATATGTGGTGTGTTCTATGATTAGATCGAATCATGTATATCTCTTCATAAATGATGCCTTCCTTACAGTCCATGAAGAACTTTATAGAGTCAGAATTGACTTTTTCGTACCAGAATTGTAGGATGTTATTGTGGACGACCTTTGCTTCCAACCTGGCTCCAAACAGCCAATGAATCAATCAATTTATTGCGGGAAACTTTTGGTGAGCGCATTATCTCAGCCGCCGTTCAGTCAAGTGAGCAAAATTTGTAATCTTTCCTCCAAGTAACAGTGTTTGTATAGCATTATCGTATAATAGTCGTCAGCTTTGGCGATTACTTAAGCGCTTAAAGGCATTACCTCAACTGCCGGTTTATTAACCATTTAGCGATTTATCAATCACACAGTCGACACCATAAACAGTAGCATTGAGACAAAAGTTTGTGGAAATTTGCAATAACAAACGATTAAAGCTTTAACACTTTAATTGCTTAGATTTGATAAACGATATTGTGTTTATAATATAGTGATTACTGGGTAATCTTTAATGAGCTGTTGTTGATAATATTTTGGATATGATTGCTTTAACCTGTATGTGCGCATACTGGGTGCCGGAGAGACTCAATTGAGCTGGCAAATTTTTGTGCTCATTGTCAAAAAAAATTCTTGAAGAGAATACCGTTAATACCGTTAACATTTTGTGACAAATTTATTACTCACACTCAAAAATATAGATCATTACTTAACATCACCAACTATAATTGTGAGCAATCATTTGTAATTTGAGGAAATTATCTATATTGTTGAGTAATTATCTATATTTTTGAGTGTGAGTATAAAATCGTACGAATTTCGAACTTCAAGGTGACTTATGTATAATTAATCAAATTATGAACTCATCTATTCAGTAATGTTCTAAATCCAGTCTAATTGCCACTCTCTTGACCACAGCGATGTATTAATCCTATAGGCACCTTATTTCAAACGTTTAATTGCTCACTTAAGGGTTAACTAAAAATTACCTAACACAAATTTCCTACCACTCAACTAATCTACGCTTCATTGTGTTATAAATTAAAAATATTTTCCCATTGTAAATTTTATGGCACTGCGTCAAACTTACTTACATAGAAACCATATATGTACGTATGTGTATAAGAACATAATGCCTGGGTAATAATTGCGAACAAAAGAATTTCGAAGCAAAATTTATAAGCGTTATAAAAGTTTATGATTTTATGAGCTGTGCGTCGATAAGAACTACTTTCTACTCAAATATTATTGTTACTTAATTTTTTTGAGGGATCGTTAAATATAATTTGTTGGTATAGTTTAGTTGCTAATTGATATATTTTGCGTGCTTAGTATAAATTATTATGAAATAAATAAATTAAGAGCTTTTAACATACATATGCCACAATATTAGATAATAAATATTACAAGAGCTAGTGATATGAATATATTTGCATTGGCAACTATACTAGTACAACTTCAACGATGCTTAGGATGTGCACATGTGAAGCCTTTAAAAGAACAGAAATCATATGAAAGAGCAAAGCAAAATGAAAGCATGATGTAAGGTAACTGTTCTATTTCATGCCCTGCCCTAGATATTTCCTGCAGTCTTCTCGATTTGTCAGCCCCATCCTGCGAGCGTGTATGGCCACCAGACAGTGATCAGTCAGTGTTCCTTTCATGTCCAGTCTCATCTACCGAGTGCCAATAGGAATTTTGTGTACTTCCGAGCTACCGTTTTTCACATGACTTTTGTAGTTTTGCACCCAGGAAGCTCGTTCAATCGGATTTTGATTTTCTTTGATATACTTCCGTCAAGAGCGTCGTATAGACAACGCGTGGGTTTCCCAATGTTGATCACGTTTTCGGCTGTTAGCCTTTTTGGCAATCTCGTTCATTATTTCCTGCTCCCATCACTGCTTGGCTGCCTTGGTGGATGTTGATTCTGGATTTGGCTGCAGGTGCATTAGAAGCCAGCTCCGCGGTTTTCGTAATAGCAAAATTCTCAGCTTGAGATATACTGTAGTAAACTGGCAACTTAAAAGGTTACTCTATGCCTAATTCTGTAAAAGAAGTACATTTTTCATTTTGCTGCTATAATTTTTTAGTTTTACTACATATTGTGAGTAATCTTTTGTTATACGCTTACAGGAAGGAAAAAGTTAAAGTAAAGGTTTTGTAGATAAGTATACAGAAAATAATGCATTTCTAGTTAACATATTTGCCGCTCAACTATATGTCCAAACTTAGAGCATTTTCCTTTTTTTATGTAGTAAGAAAAGTTTACAATGCCTTTGCACCATATATGGATCGTCATCGTACGTGAGTAGTTTGCCCTAAAACACTTCCCCCTTCTATCATAAATTTTTCCCTTTTACGTATTATTTCAGAGAAAGGTTTCCATAACCTATGGCAGTTCCGTTTCAACTTTTCCTATGTCCAGAGATACCTACGATTTTGTTCCCAGCATCAAGCAATTTGGTTCACCTTCTATTAACTCTAATTCTTCGGTACCGGGGAGTCTGTGTTCAGCTCCTTTTCTTAGTAGGTGCAATATTTGAGAAAATTCGTTGCATGTTTTCGTCGCTGATTATCAACTATTCCTGCTAGATTTTCTGTATTCAGTTGTCTCAGGTTGCTTTTATTGTTCGCAGTGCTTCTTTTCATCGTCGGCAGTTAAAAAGGTATACTGCGCCTCGTCTAGTTGTAGAGCTTTGAACTGTAAAAACTACCACAAAGTGCGTTCTTCTAATCATGTTAATTTTCGAGTAATAATACGAGGTATGACAATTAAGTAATGAGACTGATTCCATAAAAACTGTATATTTAAAAATTAATCTACAACTCTGCCATCCCCTTCAAAGTAGTCCCCTTGGGCAGCTATACAGCGATTACAGCGAGTTTTCCATGCTTCGTAACATTTCTGGAACGCTTCGACTGGGATGTTCGCGAGTACCGTCGTCACTCGTATATCGTTGGCTAAGGCATCGAAAAGTCCTCGTTAGTTGAACCAACCATCTTTAAGCCAAAAATTACTGAGAAAAATACTGGTGGTGACTTTCAGTCAGTTATACATAGCTGTGGTTCTTGTATGAAACATTTTACTAAAATTTTATTGTTTAAACTTAGACTTTCACTAACCTTCGTTAGAGCAAGTGTGATTCGTTCTGGTTATTTTCTTTGATTTTCGGGAAACCGCTTTCATATTTCCTTATCACATTATTGAATTTTAACTTCGCTGCGTATCTTCGTATTAAATTCTAACCTGAAAATAAATCGTTTATGTTTTGTTTCATCAAACTTCTGTTTGCCCTTTGTGCTCCATCTGTTGCAAGCTAAAACTAGAGATTTAATTGGAATTTGTTGTGGTCGGATAGCAATGGATTCAAGATTTCGGAAAGGGGTTAACTTTTATCGAAGTTACTTAACTTTAAGTCTATTAAACGAGCTATTTGGACGGGTTGTGCTCCGTGAAAGGGGAGTTAAGTTTCATTGGGGACAAGAGGTGATTAGTGTCTGGATGTAATCTGGATAAGGAGGAGTTCAACCTGCTTCAGAATCCAGAACGAAGTTGCGCAAGTGTCACTCTGATTTCATTAAGCTACTCGAGCCCTTGTTCTGCTATGCATAGTATTTGGACTCCAAGTACGCCATTAAATGGAAGAAAGTTCATGAAAGTGTTAATAGTTCCACTTTGAATGGCATTCAGTACTAGTCGCGTCGAAATTTTGTCAGTATATTATTCCAGTTCATCGACATGATGTAGGAATGATGTTCCTAAAGCGATTCCGCTTAAAGAAGGTGACTGCAGAAATGGCCTCTATGAAAACAGGCAAGCTGAAACTGCTAGGAATGAAGTGTATTATACTCCAACAAAGGAAGCATCCGGGGCTTGCTATGAAGATGTTCGACAGACATCAAGGGATAACCTGTTATAGTCTGAAGTGCAGTATTCTGGCAGGTCTGGAACTTTTCCAACTGCGTCCAATGGTCTTGCTTCCTTTAATATTCATAAAAGTAAAAATTTAACTGAAGATGAAATTCTTTAAGAATTTTAAAAATCCTCAAGAATTTAGAAAGGATTGAAAATTTATTAAAACTGACAGTAGTGCGCGCTTATTGGTCGACCTCACCTTCGAGAACTCTTGAAACCTCAAAAATCGGAAAAAGCATTTCACCCCGCGTATATCTGTATATCACTGTCGAAAATTTATAAAGCCGGGAAAGTCCTCGAATGCAGTAACTTCTATATACTGCTGTGAACTCTGAATTTTAGTTCCTCACTCCTGCTCAGAAAACGGCCGATTAATCCTTTCGCTCTCCGTGTCCATTTTATCACGTGAGCGTTAAAAAAAATTAAATTTATCAATCAATTAATATACAAATACGAATACGAATTCGATTGCCTTATCAGTTCTTTGCGCAAACAATGTTTTAAACCCTCATTACCAATCAATTGCACATTAAAGGCCAACAATGGATAAAGTATCGTAAACCTATTAGCAGTGCTTTCCGATAACGATAACAGCACTGTGCAAGTCATTTGTCAACACTCATACTTCACTCGAAATAATACCTGTGCTTAAGTGCTTAATGCCTTACTTGCTTTACTTAGCGCGCTAATTTCAGTGTTGTATGGGATATAGTAGTTTGTTTACAATTTTACTTTCAATTGCCAAATGTGCATTGACCTACTAACATTGTAGTTTTATCTGGATATTGATATATATGCAATTCCGGTTTGTAATCAAGTACATTTGTATGTGAGCGCTTGTGCATTTTGTACGTGAAGTGTTTGCCAACTAGTTTGCTTATTGACTTGGTTCTTATCAAGTGGCTTAGTTCAGTGCTAATGAACGGAGGGCATATTTAAATTGTTGTTAATATATTGGGGATGAGCTAAGGGTAATTATAACGGGTGATTTTTTTGAGGTTAGGATTTTCATGCATTAGTATTTGACAGATCACGTGGGATTTCAGACATGGTGTCAAAGAGAAAGATGCTCAGTATGCTTTGACATTTCATCATGAATAGACTTACTAACGAGCAGCGCTTGCAAATCATTGAATTTTATTACCAAAATCAGTTGGCAGAAAATCCGCTTTTTTATCGACAAATTTTGTTCAGCGATGAGGCTCATTTCTGGTTGAATGGCTACGTAAATAAGCAAAATTGCCGCATTTGGGGTGAAGAGCAACCAGAAGCCGTTCAAGAACTGCCCATGCATCCCGAAAAATGCACTGTTTGGTGTGGTTTGTACGCTGGTGGAATCATTGGACCGTATTTTTTCAAAGATGCTGTTGGACGCAACGTTACGGTGAATGGCGATCGCTATCGTTCGATGCTAACAAACTTTTTGTTGCCAAAAATGGAAGAACTGAACTTGGTTGACATGTGGTTTCAACAAGATGGCGCTACATGCCACACAGCTCGCGATTCTATGGCCATTTTGAGGGAAAACTTCGGACAACAATTCATCTCAAGAAATGGACCCGTAAGTTGGCCACCAAGATCATGCGATTTAACGCCTTTAGACTATTTTTTGTGGGGCTACGTCAAGTCTAAAGTCTACAGAAATAAGCCAGCAACTATTCCAGCTTTGGAAGACAACATTTCCGAAGAAATTCGGGCTATTCCGGCCGAAATGCTCGAAAAAGTTGCCCAAAATTGGACTTTCCGAATGGACCACCTAAGACGCAGCCGCGGTCAACATTTAAATGAAATTATCTTCAAAAAGTAAATGTCATGAACCAATCTAACGTTTCAAATAAAGAACCGATGAGATTTTGCAAATTTTATGCTTTTTTTTTTTAAAAAAGTTATCAAGCTCTTAAAAAATCACCCTTTACAACAAAATTTTATAGTTATTCGAGGTAAAAAAAGAAATAAACATTATCTGAAGAATGCTCTGACCTTTTATTTTATTTATAAATGAAAACTTTTGATGTTGGAAATAAAACGGGAAGCTTAATATCTTTACAAAGATGTAATCAGAATTTTAAAAATACATTCTAAATATTAGTTCTGGTGTTTATCGAGTCCAGTCTACAAGTATATCGAAATTCAGCAGTGCATTTTAGTAAATAAAAACTTTAAGCTCTGTAGTATTAGGGTTAAGAAACTCAACACACAAAATTTTGTGTAACCTTATTATACAAACGTGGTTCAATATACATACATATGTATATCCATGTAATTTTCCACAAGTTATTGCTTTATTTATGCGCTACATGTAACAAGCTGATAACAAATTCATCAAACGTCGATTTTCGCTCATTTTATGGTTGAACAAGGGTAGACGGAAATTCAGGTGAATCAGACAGTAGTTACAGTGCCTAATAAAATTCTTGGTACATTGTGAGCTTACAGCAATAACTCTTATTTTTTAGACTTCAAATTTGCAATATTCACAAGTACAGTCTTCTTATAATTAGATAATTTTTTTATAAGACTGAAAGTGTCTCGCTGAACATTGTTTCAAGGCTCTCCTTTCACCCATCGAACATTGTCGACTTCAGTTTGTTAACAGACAAGCCATATTTTTTGACTCAGAGATCTTCGACAATACCTTGTACAATTAGTTCATATTAACTCTAGTGCTCTTAAACCAAAAATATCTACTTTCAATTGGACAATTAATTAGTTCTACTTAATTTATCATACCATAAAGGAATTATGATTAATTAATTTAGAATTCGGTAATTAATTAGTACTGAATACCAATTAAAAACTTAATTAATTAATTACAATTGGTATTGAATAATAATTGGATAACTACTTAACACTTAATTAGGTAATTAATGAATATTCAATACTAATTAGGTAACAATTAAATACTTAATTATGTAATGAGTGTTGAATTAGGTAATTAATTAGTATTCAATACTAATTAGGTAATTATTTTATTAATGAGGTAGCCAATTAGTATTGAATCGTTAATAACTTTAAATTTAATTAGGGAATTAATTGGTATTGAATATTAATTAGATAATTACTTAATACTTAATTATGTATATATTGTTGATTTAGGTAATTCATTAGTATTGAATACCAATTAGGTAATTGCTTGAACTTAATTTGGTAGCTAATTGGCATTGAATCCTTAATTAGTTAACGATTATTTAGGTTATTAATTAATACTGAATAATAATTAAGCAATAATTTAATATTTAATTAGTTAGTAAATTAGTATTCAACACAAATTCGGTCACTATTTAATATTTAATAGCAAAATAATTAGTATTGAATCGTTAATTATTCAAACTTATTTAAGTAATTAACTGGTACTGAATAATAATTAGGTGATTGTTTAAGTCTCAATAACTATTGAATATTAATTAGGAACTAGTTTAATAATTAGTTCGGTAATTAATTAATATTTAATTACGTAATTAATTAATATTTATTAAGGTAATTAATTAGTATTGAATATCAATAAGATAATTATTTGATTATTTGATTATTAATTAGTTAATTATTCAAAACTTAATTAGGTCATTGATTGGTATTGAATACTAATTAGGCAATAATTTATTACTTTACTAGGTAATTAGTATTGAGTCACGTAATGAATTTGTATTGAATACTATTTAGATAATTATTTGGTAC
Organism: Bactrocera dorsalis; assembly: GCF_023373825.1. NCBI lineage: Eukaryota > Metazoa > Arthropoda > Insecta > Diptera > Tephritidae > Bactrocera > Bactrocera dorsalis. The sequence goes on from NC_064305.1 coordinate 12,125,054, forward strand.
TTAATTAGGTATTGAAACGTTATTTAATTGGGTCATTAATTGATATTGAGTACTAATTCGAGAATTATTTAATTTATGTATTTAATTAATACTAAATATTAATTAGACAATAATTTAATACTTAATTATGTAATTAGTTTTGAATTACATAATTAATTAGTATTGAAGACCAATTACGTAATTAATTAATACTTAATTAGTTAACTAATTAGTTTGCAATTAATTTTATAAAACTTAATAAAGTAATTAAATACTTAATTAGGTAATTAATTAATATTGAATACTAATTAGGCGACTTTTTAATACTTAATCAGGTAATTAACTTTGAATTACGTAATTGAACCAACAGCAAAATTGAACTCTGTTAAGTCTGATTACTCGTATTTGAAAAAGGCTTTACTACTTCTCCGTCTAGCGTATCGATTTCGGAATTTTTGGTGAAATTGACTTTGCCTGTATTCCAATACCTATACTTTAAGTAAATATACAAATATTATTTTCAAAGTAGCATATATCATCGGATCTAAAAGTAACATAGAAGCTCAATGTGCATTGCTTTAAAAAATGCTTGCAATTGCTTTCTCTAATAAAGCTATTAAGACAAATTTTCCGAAACTGAGAAGCTTCGCTATTAAAATTTTATTCGACTTTTTCTGTGAAAAATGCTCTCGAAAAATATACGAATTTTTGCTTTTGTTAACTATCTTCTCTTAAGTTTAATATCGTTATACAACTTTTTTATGAAATTAATTAAGTTCAAATTTAGAATCCACCCGACATCCCACATACATAGGTTCATTGACTTTTTGTTTTTATGCTGACTTGACCACTTTGCAGATCAACGAAACTATTTCGGAAAGCCTCGAGTGAGTCAAAATGAAATAACTAATTATTGATCAACAAATCATTAACTATTCAAATATTTTCTAAAACGCTTTAAGCACATTAATTCCTGCACAAAATAAAAGCTTTTAATTTGGCATATTGTCAACAATTAATTCATGTGTTCCGCCAACCAAAAAGAAATCTATTATGCCACCCATTATCACCTGTTCAAAACACCGAATGTATTTTAACTAGATAAAAACAAAACGCCTTCCGAATTATTCATAAGTGACTGTGAATTGCCGAAAAAACGCGAATTCGCCGAAACACTTAGTAAACAAAACGAAACAACAGAAGAAACCACAAAAACAAATATGCAAATTGTTGCTCTAAAATGAAACAAAACATAAAAAAATTTAGACAAAAGTAAATAACAACAATTAAGCATTGTTTTCGTGACTCTGTGTCAGGCGTTTGGAGCTTGGCAAAATTTGCGGTAAACACGTATTTTGTATTCAAAAACTGAAGGTGCACGAAAAGTCGGGAAAAAAGTTGCTGGTAAAAGAAGAAAAAAGTCAGTAAAAATGTACAAAAAAAATATATATAAACAAAAATCGGAGAGCAGACGCTAAATGACGATAGCTAAAATGAATGAATTATACACAAACACGCTAACAAATGAGCCAAAATATTAACTATGAAAGCGCTTTCGTTGTCAAGCTGACAATGCGCCATATAAATACGAGTATGTGCGATGCTGTATTTATTGAATATACTTGTTTTTGAGTATACTTATTAGAGTTTTATTTTATAAATTGACAACCAACCGAAAAATAATGAACAGTTATTAGTAAAAATTACAAAAGGAAGACTTAGTCCTTTCGGAAAGATAAGCGAAAGGCCTAAGGTGTTCGATGTAGTGGAAATGTGGGTATAACACATTAATGGAGTTGTACCCCGCTAGGATGATAATTCTCTTCAGACCTGTCTATAAACTTATAAACCTTTGTTTGAAACTTTATCTGAACTATTGATGCCTACAAATCTGAAAAAAGCCTTACGTAATACAAATCTTAAATGTGAAAGCTATTGTGTATTGTGTATTGTGTGCTTTGAAAGCTTAAAAAATGCTTGATAGTGTAAATGGAAATGAGCCTCATCCGAAAAGATGATTTTTCGGTAAAATTGACCATCCTCGGTCAAACGATCTTCTACCCAATCTGCGAACTGTAGAATAGTGATTAGTGGCACATTTCGTAACTTTTACTGAATATCTGTCACTTTCCGTTAGATGACTCACCCGATACAAAACTTTATATTAAATTTTAATGCATACAACTCTAAAAAAAGCTTCATGTACGACGTAATGCAATCTTAAATGCAAAAGCTATTTAGTAAATACGAGCTTTGAAAGCTTCAAAAAAGCTCGATTTGAAAATATTATTTGCATTCTCATAGGCGATATTTTTTCAAGTTACCGAGCATGCTAAACTATATGATAGGTTTCAATAAAGATCGTGAAATGCAGCTTGTGGTTGAGATATTTGAAAAAAGTGCTACAATTCGGAAGTTAAAAATAACAAAAACATCCTAAAATGCTTTTCTAGTAAGACGTTTCTTTAAGAATGAGTAATCTAATAGAGCACTAACACAAATAATATAGTTAATATTACAAAGCTTGTAGGAAATATGTAAATGCTTAAAAGCTCGTCATGGTGGCTTAAAAGCTCAGACGTTAAAGTTTCAAAATTTCCATTGAAACTAACTGAAAGTGTAAAATAATTGTGCAAATCTTCAAAAAACGGTTGTGGTCAAAATAAAAGCTTTTTAATAAAGTTCCGCTCCACTTTTCTAAAAAGACAAAGAACTTAAACTTTTTCTTCAAAAAATGCATGATTTAAAAAAGTTTTAGGAAAATGTTTTAATTATAGAAATCTAAAGAATAGTTTTAGTAGCTTAAAGCTGTTTATAAAAGTGAAAGCTCTTCTAAAAAATTCTCTTTTTATAAAACTTTTAATATTATATTAGCGAAAATTGTCATATTATTTTTGAAAATAAAAACTATATGGTAAATAGCTCTTAAAAGCTTACAAAAAGCGAAAGTGGTCATAATATTTCGGTGTATTAAAAACTAAATGATAAAAAGCTCTTATTTCAAATAAAAGCTTACAAAAATGCTTAGGGACCGTAATCTTTATTGAAACCAAACAAATATTAAAGAAATATAAAGCAGTTCTAAATATGTTTAAAGAGGTAGATTTGGTAGCATAAACCTTTTAAATGAGAGCTTTTAAGGATGATAAATTCTATACAGAAAGTTTACATGTTATGAGAATAGGATTAAACTTTAAACATTTCTGATGATCATAGCAATCACTTTCTTTAATAAAAGCTTAAAAAAAACTCTGAAGCTTTTATGTAACTAATAAAATACTAGTCGACGGTCAAAAAGCACTTTTCTCGAACGAAATTTTTCATTCAGCTTAAATATTTTGAATAAAGTGAAATGCGGTTCTATATATTTACCATTTAATCTCATATTTCGTATGCCGGGCTCCGCTCCTGACTCTCTGTGCTCCATACAGATAAGCCCAATTGGTTTTCTTTTCTATGCCACTTAACTGTGAATGTGCGTTAAAAGTAAATGATTACATATATTAATCATCACATAATTTGCAAAAATTTTTATCAGTAAACCTGTTTCGAGTATACTCACAAACATACAATGAAAGACTGTTCGAAATGTGGTAAATAAGTAAGCGAAGTAAGCAAAGCAAAGGAATTCCTTTTGTATTCATATTCGTACCCATAGAAGTGCCAAAATGTAGTCGACCAGATCGAGAAAACAAAAAACAAAATAATAGAAATTCATCATTTTAATAAAAAAAATGCTTTGTTTATTTGTTATTTTATTTTATTATGTGTAATTTGCTTTTAAAGTTAGTTTTCGAAGCTTAAAGTCTTTTGTATTGGGTTCGTTATTTGTTAATAAGCGAGAACAAATAATGTTCAATGCAAGAAATCTGTTTGAATATATTTTTTGCTACGCAAATTTCGAAGTTATTTTCCATTACGCGTTACAATTGAGCTGTAAAGGGTTATAAATAGAAAAGTAAATATAAGTATGGGTATTGAAATAGCATGTTTGTTGAGCTTCTTTTGGAATCATTGATCAATAATTAAAAATTTGTTTTTTTTCAGCAAGTTTTACTTAGAGTAAGACTTTGTACATGATTTTAAAATTCTCTAATTATTCTTCAAAATACATAGATTGTCGTCCCTCTGAAAGTAATATCTCTTTTTGAAAAAAATTTGTGATTTTGGAAACAATGTTTTTCACTTTTCTTAGGCCCAAATGATCTTTCAAAATAGTTTTCACAGATATTTCCGATATTTCGACGATGCCAGTAAGATATCTGACTGTTAATCGTCGATTTTCAAGCACCAATTCTTTTATTTGATTGTCGTGTTGAGCATCAGTTGATGTTTGCCCTGGCCGTGGCTCGTCCTCAACTCTGCGCTTCGTGTAGTCTTGGTGGTCTTTGGAACACAATTTTTTACGTGTCTGGAATTTTTACGTAGGTTTTGTGGGGGTCTTCAACAGTTTTTTCCTTTTGTAAAAGATATCTTCATGGCCGTTGATGGTGTGAAACTATAAGTAGAAGGCGCTTGCATCTGTTGAGACTAATCTGGTTTAAGTGCGTTATCAGAAGATGTAGGTTTTCATATCAGATTAGCTCGTGTATTGTATGACTAGACTAATGTCTAGTCTTAGCGATATGTCCATTTCCTTTGACCTTGTTTTTGAGTGGATTTCTTCGAAGGAGTTCACGAACAGTTTTTCTAACTGAATTAATTCGAATCATGGGACGACGTCCACTTCTCTTTCTATCATTAATTGTAAACACTTGTGAGAAGCGATCAATTATTTTGTAACAGAATTTATGGTAATTTCTTTGTAATTGAGAAATAACTGTGCTCCAAATAGACTCCTGATGAATCTCTTAAAATTTTTTAAACTTTAAAAATATAAAATGGAAACTTCAAAGCTCTAAATCAAGCGCTCTGTACAGAGCCTTTCCAACGCTTTTCTTATTCTTACTTATTTCTAATTCTTATAGTTACATATCTTTATATATATAAATCTTCTGACCGTGTGTTTGCCTTGAGATTGCTCCTAAACGGATGGGCCGATTTTGATGAAATTTTGTCTGTACGTTCAAGGAGATTCGGGAAAGGTTTATGTTTACAATTTGGTCCACTGGAAAATGTTTTTTAAATTATTTTTTCATTTTTAATCAATTTTTAATTTTGTAATGTTTGATCGATAGATGGCGCTACCATCGCAGTATCCAATATTCAAACCTTAAATTGGCGTAAACGTGTATGAAACAAAACGATGCCAAAGTAAAAGGCGATATCGTTGGATATACATATATCATTATGAGGAAAAGTCGGAAAATTGGACATTTCTAAAAAGTAAATTTTTTCCATACACATTTTTTTTTTCAATTTTTGTTTATTTTGTTTTTCAATATTTTGATTTGTAAATTATTTGATTCGTTCAATTTCGGTCGCTTGCTTTTTTTTTCGTCTATTCAAAAGAAAAATTATTTAAAATTATTAAGTGAAAACTTTACGTGTGTTTCACACAAAGAGGTCAATTGCAGATTGAAATTTGTTACGAAGCCACCAAGAGGTCGACCTAATATCGGTCGGTGTTCTTTTTGCCAACAAAGTATGGCAGGCCAAGGCAAGGCAAGGCAAGAAGTACTCCCAGGATGCGGAGACATACGTTCGGAATTATAATTCGCGGTCAATCAGCAAGTGATCGTCACGATGTTACAGCACGACTTTTCCTACAACAGTTACGATGTTTGATTGTCTTTATCTTGAAGCAACGTATATGTGGTGCTGTTGGATGAGATGTACTTTGTTGAGTGGCAAAAACCTCTATTTTGCATGCACACATTCTTCTTTGGATGATGGTTACACCATAATATGATTCATGGACCTTGCGGACATTACAATCCCACTTCGGTTTGTATGTCTGACAATAAATGCACGAAACACTATTCACTCTGCTTTTCTTTCGGAAGCACAAACTAGAAATGGTAGATATCAACTCTATCGGCGTCGCTCACCAGATAACAGAACGTTCAGCATTCAACTTAGAAGAGTGAATATCGAAGTTGACAACACATGGATCGTACTGTATTCACCATTATTGTCTAATTCACATTCAAAACTCATATCAGTGTTTAGTATTGCAGTTTGGTGAAATCGATAAAATACGTTTGGAAATACGTGACCAAAGGAAGCACAACTTTCGTCAGTGATCCATTTGCAAGGACATTCGGAAATACTTTGATATTATAATTGGGATGCATCGCCGAAGAAATAGTTACGCAGAAAGCAAGGCGAACCAGTAGATTGACATCGAGGTGTCTTATTAACTAATGCATTAGGGCGAATTTACACAATCCACCCGAAAAACAACGATTGTTTCTACCTTCGGTTGCTATTGATTAAGGTACGCGGTTCAACTTTATTTGAGTCATTGTTTACTGTGAATGGTATATGGGAATATGTGAAAGTTTTGGAGAAGTAAGCCAGCAATTACAAATGCTGGAACACGTTAATCACTGGAATGAAAATGAAGTTCGCATACTTTTCGATATAAAGATTGTCAAAGACATTTTACATCGTCTTCGCTAAAAATTGGAAATGGTACAATAACGGTTGATACTTCCGGTGGTTCGATATCAATTCCATCTTCCCTTTATCAATTCACGAAAGATGAACTCATCACGAATGTTCGGACATTGGCCAAATTATCGTAACTACGATTCCTTAAGTGCACGCGCAATGTTAGCTGCCAAAAATACCGCTGTTGATGACTTAAACTGGAAGATTCAAAGTCAAATTCCGGGAGACTTGCGTTCATACAAATCAATCGATCATCTTGACAATGACGACGACGCCGTCAATTATCCAGTGAAATTTCTAAATTCTTTGGAGAGGCTTGGTATGCCACCGCATCCTGTGCGTCTCAAAGTTGGACCTGTCATTATTATGTTTCGCAATCTTCATGCACCGAAACTGTGTAATGAAACCCGACTGATTGTGAAGCACCCATCGAAAACAAGGGCGCAGAATGCTTGATTGTACGAATTCCTTTGAGTTCTAACGATTTGCCATTTCAGCTCAAATGTATTCCGTTTCCAGTGAAAATAGAATTTGAGATGACGATCAACAGGATAGTCGCATAGTGGGTGACATAAATTTGAAAATGCTATGTTTTTCACACGGCCAGATATAAGTGGCGTGCACACGAGTTGGAAAACCATCTTCTCTGTACATTAACGCACCGGGACAGAAACCAAAAAATGTTGTTTATCAAGCTGCGTTACATTGAAAAAAATGTAGAAAAATCTCAATTAAATGATATCAACACAATATGAATTTTCATTTCAAATTTCTTTTCATTTCAAAGCATATAATTTCACGCAGGACAACGGCTGCGGGGTCAGCTAGTTTAATATATATTTTTTTAACTTTAAATGCATTCACTTAAGAAACAAATAACTTACACGCGTTTCCTTGTATAAAAGACTATGAACTTACTCGTAATTTCGGCCACTTCGTCTCCCACCACACCTCAGCAATAAATTTATTTATTCCTGATTCGCCCATTGCGCTAACTCATGGGCGTTTAATGTGCTACTGTCACAGCTTCTTTGTCCTCACTATTGTCGTATTTCAAAGATTATCGTTAAGCTACCGTAAATTATTTATGATAATTGAAAAATCAGCAAGCTAATCTGTGTAAATAGTTTTCAAATAGGCCTTGCTAATTTTCATTTTTCGCAAATTGATTTATTTTGATTAACATTTCATTAGCAGATCAATGATAGCTCGCGAATTGAGCAATAAAAAACCGAATAAAGCATTGTTAAGTGTACTCGACCACCTGTTTCATGGTAGCGAATTTATTTTCGAATATCACTCTAATTCGTTAGTTCATAAGAAAATTTCTTAGTAGAATCTCAATAGAAAAACGAAACGTTCAGTTGAATATTCCACGCTCGGTTTTCCTTATTTTAGATATCTAAATCCTAATTCGGAAGACCAGTTTCGGAAGACCACATCAGCTTAATTCTATTCTAAGCTTATTGACTGCTCCTCCAAACTACTCAGTTCAAGTAACTCAACAAATGTTTGAATCATGAAAAACTGTCGAGTTTGTACTCTTTAAAAAAGCTAAGAGTATAAAATTGCCTCAGTTTCGAATTTTACTCTTATATTGGACTGCTTTTTCGGACTTCTCCAACTATAATTTTCCTCCTTCATTTAAATTTTCCATTTATGAGGCTTCGATATCACAATACAAGTTCCAGAGTTTTTTGTATAATGCAACGTCTACCAAAGCGATGACGTGATTTTTGCTGGCTCGGGGCGACCATGTTTGCTTACTCTCGGGTTGTATTAAATTCAACGTTTACGCCAATCAATCAGCAACGCTCGAGGAGCTTAAGGACAGCACAGCGCACTATAGTCACAATTCCAATCGAAATACCGCACCGGGTCATCGAAAGTAAGCGTAAACGGGTTGAGTTATGCAAACGGATCCGACATTTTGTTCTAGTCATCAATGACATAAAATTATTCATATAGCTTTCAAATTCCATTTTGACCAAATTTTAGTTTTTTCGTCGTTATTGTTGGTAGACCCTCTGTTACCTATAGTACCTGAGAACATAGATGTGGCAGATGCATTGACAAACTCCGGGAAAGTTGACACATTAAAGGTCTTAGAGAGGAATATTCCGAAATCCTCTCCCACTTCGACTAAATCCCTTGGACAGCGCTTGGACCACTGCGCCGCGGAACGTCCCCCAGCGGTATCTTCCTCACGCACATACCTCCAAAAAAATGTGGGTCGCGCGGAGTCGCTGGAAAAGAGGCTTTTTCACGGATGGATCGAAGCTCAAGGAGCAAGTTAGAAGTATTCTTTTGAAACCCTCTCAAGCAAAAATGTCAGCCAAAAAGGTAGCAAGAGATGTACTTCTCCCTAGTGAAGCTGATTTTAGCCGATAGCATAGCTGCTACACAGGCCTTGCGTTCGCTGAATGTGAGCACAAAGCTAGTGAAGGAGAGCATGACCTTACAGCAGCATCACGCTACTTCTATATTAAACTAGTAGGAGTCCCGGGCCACAGCGGAATTGTCTAAATTGTAAAGCCATAAAGATTGAAACAAGCAGAGGCTCTCATGTTCTTGTGCATCCAGACGATGGATTTGTCGGTCTGAAACAATCACTTGTGTGGTTTCGAAAGCCTTCTGGCCCAGAGTGGAACGCCAAATGTACTGCTAGCTCTTAGCCAGGTTCACATCACGGCAGTGATAGTCGTCCTAGCTAGACACTGTCCGATTGACAGTCACGCGATGAGACTAACGATTTTGGAGGACGCAACTTATTAGAATTGCAATGAGAAAAAAGAGGTGGAAACATCTGGATACTTTTTACTCCAGTGTCGAGCTTAAGCTACAGCTTCAAATATTTCGGTTGCAGACTTTTTGCGAACTCGGAGAATTGGCTGGAATTCATATTATCCGCGGCAATAAATTTGTGGCAGACTCTAGGCGGTTTGTCGAAATCCAACAGGTTTTTGTTCCATACCCCGGAGTTCTGTGTAGCACAACGAACAGACGTCCCTAGCTGACCAAGTGGTATTTTTTTGTGTTCTCAGTAGTTCTCAGCCTATTTACCTAACTTAACCTAAGCTATAGTTCAGATAACTAAAACTCACTTAAGTATTCGCTCTAAACTCCCACCCACAAACATTTTTTGCGATGTCAAATAAAAATATATGGTAGTAGTGCTACGTGGGGACAATACAGCTTCTTCCGAGAGCAGTTGGAATTAAATTTCATTATGAAGTGAACTACTCACCTGCAGTTCGACACTCCTAGAACAGTTTACTACTCACACTATAGTTCTACGACGATATTGCTACACTGCTTTGTAACAGGTGCTAGGTTTTTGTAGGTTAGTTGTCAATTTTGTCGACAATTAGCTAAATATCTAATGATTCAGCGAAAAATTAATTTTTTAAGTACTTTATTTAGATACACTGAAACTCTTATATAATTGTAAACTAGAATATGCTTATGAGCGCACTAATTATATCGCACAACTTAATATACTCAACACGAAAGTAAATATTTTGCACACTCAATCTCGATCTCGATCTGTTATCACACGACACCGTCAATAAAAATTCGCTGAGTTGTAAAACAAAATGGAAAAAAAACACGAGCAAACTACAAATTTATAACAAATAGCTACAAATGTGACAAAAAGATGTATGTAAATAATAAATAGGGATTTGCTTGCAGATTTCTATTTTCTGAAATCACTTTGTCAATATGTAATTCATGCTTTATTGCTAAACCTGAGTGTGGTGAGAATTGTTTAGTAAAATATTGACGTAAATGACATGGCGAGCCCCGGCATGAACACATGTGCAGCACGTTGACGTGCCGCTGAGCGCTGAGCCATTTGATAGCATCTAATATAATACAAAAATAAAATATCAGCCGATAAAAATATGGTTAAGTTAAGCGACAGCGATCGTGTCTGGAGTCCCGTGATAACAAAATTTAATAATAACAATTGCACGAGTGTATGTGTGTGGAGCAGAAAGCAAAACATGTGTCGTAGATATCAGCTAGTGCCAATTGGTGTATTAAGATTTGCGCTTAGTAACAACAGTACAAAGTAGGCTTGTTCTAAAAAAAATATTTTTTGGGTCACAGTTTCCTGGTCCTCTCTGTACTACGGATTCCTGCTTGAAGCTGCAGACGATTGAGTCAGCCAAATGTGACTCTTAGGCGTTATTATATGTCTGTCTTACTTTTAGGAATCATCCGCTTTCTCCCGAAGTAAAGAGCTTTTGGAGTACATTTACTTCTGTGAAGTCTCCTTCTTCCAAATGGATAAATGGAAGTCATATATTGTGCGACCTTAACGAATTTGCTAGGGTTTTTGTGGATTTTCTCCTCTTCTTTGGTGTGTCCTTTGGGCTACTCTTTGGTTGGTGATAATCCGAACTAATTCAGAGTTAGTCCTGACCTTGACTTTATGCAACGGCAGTATTTTTCTCATTTCTGAAGTAATTCTTTACCTGGTATTGTCCAGCAAAGCCAAGTTATTTCTTTACATTTTTTTAGAATCTTTTTTGAACTCAGTCGAATCGCCAATCATGTCGTAAATGTATAGCCTATAAATCTTTTACTGGTTCTTTATCTAGAACATCTGGAGATTGCTATTTTCTAGTGCTCTTTGGGAAGACCCGCTTCTATTGTCACCGCCAGCTCACTTAGCGATTTCGTTGAACATCGCTGCGTTTCTCATGAGAATTTTCTTACCGTAAAGGTCTCTCTCTCACCTATAGGTCGGTACTCAATCGAGCAAGCGGATTTTCCATTCTCGTCGCCGATAAACACCCTTCTAATACACTCAATTGGGCTGGCCTGGTGGTCAGATTACTGAACAGTCTGCCTGCCACCGTAGACTGCCTTGCAGCGGTCGGACTTCAACCCCTTTGCTGGCGTTGCCTGCTTACTTCCGGAGCTTGTAACGTGGTCCCTGGACCCACCATTATCCTAGCAGACGTTCCTGTGCTGATTCTGGCGACCCCGTCTCGCAACTCAACCTTACCCATGCATCCAGCTGTCTATATACTGCTGGCTATCATAACCTCCTTAGTAGTTCTTTAGTAACCCAGATTTCAGAAAGTAAGTTTTTCGCTGCTTTTCGCGGATGTTGATTCCACCGACTCAGGAATGACTCACCCGCGGCACTGTCCGATTTCAAGGTCAGTTTCGACCCAATTCCACCCATGTTCATTTAGTTTTTGTCCTTTTATTATTCACATCTATTGGGTCTCCACACAGAACCGCTAGCTTCAGAAAGCATTTCTGGACTAATTTCGTGGTATGGTGCCAATTTATTCCTTGGCCGGATAAGAATCCAGGTCCACTCCGATTACTTAAACCCGACTGTCGTGATAACGGTCACGAAAAGAGTGGTATTTAATGGTTCCAAGGTTATCTGTGTTATGAGGCCAAGACGAGGGTTGACGCACGCCCTTATGGGGAGATGCCTTCAGAGCCGACCAGCGCAAAGAGAGAGTACTCTCAACCTACAACTACCACACCAATTTAGAAGAACGTATTCCGCAGGTGTCGGATTTTTACGTAACAGAGAGTAAGAAAGCTTAACAGAAGTCATCGTCTCAAATATTTGACTGAAGAATTTAGTGCGATCTCTTCAAGGTTTGACAAGTGATCAGAAGGCTGCGTTTAAAAGCGAAATTTTTTGTAAAAGACGATTTACCAATATTCTCAAATTGTTTACTTAAATAAGGTCTCAAAAAAACAGAAACTTCAATTAAGCCTTCACCTTACCATACTTATATATAAGAACATGTCATACGGAGAATTTCAGTAAAACTCAAGGTGCTTTTTATCTTTGTGGCTTTATCTTAAACCAGTCTCTAGGGTGCTTGTACCTTACCCAACCATTGTAATTTGCTAAACGGCTGGAAGAGGCATATAACCTTTTGCATGCGTTGGCCCTGACTACACGCATGCGCAAAGAAGACAAAAACTGCGCAAAAAAATTCCAAAAATCTCGTGTCGGCTTTTCGCGTGAATTGCTTAATTCAATAAATGGGCAGGATACTCGAGGGCAATTTCGCAGTTTACTGGTTATTGAATGTGTACTTACTATATATATACTTTTATACTCAGAAACATACATACATACAAGCATATGCACATGAGCTTCACTTAAATAAATATATCATATTAAAAATCAGTTTACATTACTCATTTGTTTGACAGATTAATGCGACAGACACGCCTTACACACACACGCGAGCAGACGTTTGGTGGAGTTGAGGAAGAAAGGTAATCAAAACAATCAACAGCAGGCCTTCGCTTGACAGCAGCATCAACGGCAGCTGGCGACTAGATATAACCAGTGACTTCGTCGGCATTCGTTGACACTCCAGTCACAGCGATAGCGAAACTAACAACGCTCCCACAGGCCACCTGCTTACAACAACGCATCACAGTAGCGGCGACAGTAGACACTAAAAGTCAACCGACAATCAGCAGCTTGACGAGTCAGGCGCGCAGCAATAAACTTACGCGCACACAGACGCATACATACACGCTGAGCTAACTACCAACCAACTACTGGCTTATCTACTACCTCCTAACACACACACACATGTATATGTAACGTAACGACGTGAGTGTTTGCATACACTATTTTATACATACAAACATATATGCCTACAAAGAGCAGACGCTCAGCCGTTTGTATCGCAGATTTGTGCCTTTTTTCCAACTGACTTGAAAAACTCAGCGTCAGTGCGCGAACTTATCAGAACGTTGCCAGACGCGCAACGCGAAACAACGGTGTGTAGAAAAGCAGTTAAGTGAGCGAAGGCGAAAAGCGACGGCGCGTAGCAGTAAACACGACAAGTCGTCGTTGTTAAAAACGTTGTGAGCGGCAATTTTAAGAGAAATACAATCAAAAAAGACTTTCCATTTTTTTGCACGAAAAATTGCGAAAGGCACAAAATTTCGCACAGTTTTTGAAAACTTAAACTTCTTCTTTTTTCTTAACGCAACGGAACCAAAAGTATTTTTGCATTTTATTTTGCTTAATTGAAAGAAAATTGTGTTAAAAAAAATATATGAAAGTTGATAAAAACTTAAAAGTTAAAAAAAAAAAAATAATTTTTAAATCAAAAATATATTGAAACAACAAACCGCGCTACCTCTAAACGCCATAAGTCAACAGCAAACGCAACCTAACTAAAAAGTGCAGTATTTTCACATAATAACAGTAAAAACAACAACAAATAAAATTATAATTAAATCGCATAATCAACCGCAAGTCAGTATTAGTTTGTTACAAAACAGTTGAACAAACAATAAAAACAACAGCGATTAGCTGAAAAGGTCGTGAAGTATACAAAACGTTGAAAAAACAACAATAAATACACAAATTAGCAAAATGTCCGCATCCAAGGAGCAAATATGCGCCAGTCAGGACAATGACTTGGACAAGCCGAAAGGTGAGTGATGAGCGAAAATGATTATACAATTTTTTACATAAAAATTAATTTAAAAAAGTGAAGGGTTTAAATTTAATGAATTTAAAAATAATTACTTAATTTAATTTAAAAATAATTAATTAATTAATTTAAAAATGATTAATTAATTTATATTAAAAATAATTAACTATTAAAAAAAATTATTTACAAAATTGAGTTTTATCTCAATGTTTCTAAAAAAATTTAGTTAAAATGAACAAATTAATTAAAAAACAAATTTTGAAAACTACAATTTTTTACGTAAATTAATTTACAAAGTTAAAGTTTTTATATTAAATTAATTTAAAAATAATTAATTAATTTAATTACTAAGAAAATTGATTACCAAAATGGAGTTCTGGTTTAATGTTTCTAAAAAATTAAGTTGTTAAAATGAATAAATTAATTAAAAAAATTAAAATTAATTAACCATTTTTTTTTTAATTAAATTAAGCAAAAATTAAATTAATCAATAAATAAATAAATTTACAAATGGAAATCTTAAAAACATTATAATTTTCAAACAAAATTAATTAATTAAATCAGTATTAAAAGAAATGAATAAAAGTTTTAATTTAATTTTGATATTTTTAAAAAACTAAAATTTATATTATAAATAAATTAAATAACAAAATTAACAAATTAATTAAAATGTAAAATCTAAAAAGCAAAATTAAACTGTTAATTCTAAAAATATTTTTTATTAATAAATTAAAAATTAATTTAAAAAACCAGAATTGTGAGTCAAATCGATTAATTAATTAGAAAAATTAATTCTTCATAATTTAAAGAATTTAATAATTAAAAAAAATATATATACAAATTTTAATTTATTTTAATGTTTTCTCAAAAACTAAAATTTTAAAATAGGTAAATTAATTAATAAAATTCACTTACTTAATAAATAAGAAAAAATAAAAAAAAATATTTAATTACAGTGAAATGAATTTAAAATTAATAATTAATTTTAAAAATAATGTTTTAAGACAAATTGATTAATAAATAAAATGATAATATTTGAAATTATCTTAAATATTAATTAATTAATTGAATTGATTAAAAAATAGTTATTAAAAATTCAATTTATTAATTAATTAATTTAACAAAAAAATATATTTGTTTAACAATTGGGTAGTTTTAAAAAAAAAATATTTTTCAATTTATTGATTTTTTGTTTTAATTTAATTTGTAAATTTTAATTTAATTTATTTTTGAAAAAATTAACAAACTAATTGTTAAAATTATTAAAAAATTTGTTTTTAAAATCAAATTAATCAGCTAATTAAAAAAAGATTCAATAAATTATACTAAAATAAAATAAAAATTAATTTTAAAAATTATTTCTTAAATCACATTGATAATAAACAATAATAAAAAAGTTATAATTTTAACGAATAATTAATTAATTATTAATTTTAATTAAATTTATTAAAAAGTAATCATTTAAAAATTAGTAATTAATAAAATTATTAAAAATTTAATTAATTAATTTAAATTTAAAAATAAAATATTTAATGATTTAAAAAAAAATTTAGTTTTTTCATTCATTAATTAATTTTTTTTTTAATTTAATTTTTTTAAAACATTAAAATGGAATTTTTTTTATTTAATATTAAGTTATTAACAAGCAGTGCTTCAACTTTTGGCAGCTCGATATATTAATGATTATAAATCTCTCTGGTATTTGCTATAAAAACCTACATCACCAAAGTGTTGTAAGCTTTTATTATTTAATCTGTAGTTGTCGCTGTGAATTGTGTCGGCTTTATGCCTACAAAAGCAATTAAAATGCTTACAGAATTTTTTTTTTTGAAAACTTTTGTTAATATTTCGACTTGATTGCTTTCTGTTAGACAGATAACTAGAAAAGTAATGAAAAACTAAAATTTAATTACATTTTTTAAGACGGCTTAAAAAGCTATTATTTACTTAAAGCACCTTTCACAAATACAAAAAAATGCTTGGAAGATCTTGATTTTGGTCGGTCAGTTTGTATGGCAGCCATATATATGCCTTACTTAATATAGAATATGGAATATAACCTCAGTTGAACGTATCAATGTCAAAGCGCAAAAGAATTTCCGATATTCCGAAATTACAGCACTTCAATACAAATTAGAAAATTAAAATGCAGAGCACAGCTCAGCTCAGAGCGAATGCGGTAGTTAGCGTAAATGTGAGCGACATGGCAAATGAGCTGGCATACATATATTTACGAGTATATGCAGGTGTATATGTAATGAAAATTAGCTATACTTGAACTTGAACAAAATTTTTAGTGTAAAAAATAAATATATTCCACTTTAACAAATTTCCATGAAATGAGCACTAAAAATCGAAATTTTTTATTTATTTATTATTTTTCCTTATTCAGCTTTACTGCTATTTCTTTTATACTTCACATTCCATATATGAGTAATGACATAGTTATAGAAAGAAATTAGGCTTAAAAAGATTTACAGACATTTTAAAATTTCCAGATTTTAAGTTTGTTATAGCAGCTGCTTAAGTTGATACACCTCAATAGTTCGTTGCAAATTTTTCAATGGAAAAAAATATCGAACAAAAAATTTATCCCATATTTTGCATTCCTAACCCAATTTCGTGTGAGGAATCGTTGACAATGTTGGAAAAGGCTTACGGTGATTTAGTTTTACCAAAAACACAATCCTACTAGCGATACCAATCCTTCAATGATGATCGAGAGTTCGCTGAAGACATGTCTCGTTCTTTACGGCCTTCAGCTGTTCAATTGATGAAAATAGTGGAAAAAGTTTTTACGTATTTCAACTCAAATTGCAACTTATTTTTTTTTATATTTATAATGAACTTTAATGCACTAAATATTTACCATTTTGGTCGACCACTTTTTGCTATTTTCCGCTAGAAACATTATGCCATCACTGTAAAACTTTCCTGGTCTCTCGGCGAAAAACTGCGGCAAGTAATTTTCACAGACTTCTTTTGAAGTCAACCTTACTCCATTGAGGTAGTTCTGCATTGACCAAAACCAATGGCAGATCGATGGTGCAAGGTCAGCGCTATATGGTGGTTGCATCAAAACTTCCCAGCCAAGCTCTACCAGTTTTTGCCGAGTCATCAAAGATGTGTGTGGTCTAGCGTTGTCCTGATGAAAGACGAAGCCCTTTTCGTTGATCAGTTCTGGCCGTTTTTTCGATTGCTTGCTTCAATCTCACCAGAATCAATCGTTCGACCAGGCTGAGTCAGCTCGTAGTGGATGATTCCTTTCCAATCCCACCAAACACTCAGCATAATCTTTCGAGGTGACTATGCTGGCTTTGCGACCATTTGTTGAGCTTCGCCTTGCTTGGACCATGATCTCTTTTGCACATTTTTGTCGTATTTGATCCACTTTTCATCTCCTGTTACCATTCGCTTTAGAAATGTATCAATTTCATTTCATTTGCGAATTTCTTCATTATTTTTAATCAGCTGTAACTTTTTTTCAACTTCCCCGAACTATATTGTTTTCGTATAAATGAAGCTTAAAATCTCTCCTTTCCATCACTATTTGTTATGTCACAATGTGATTGTTAACACTCGAGACAAACGACTGCAACGACATCTATGTAGTATTGACAAAATACGAAAAGACTTTTTCGACTACCTAATATTATATTATAAATTTTTTATATGATATTTTTGCTAAATTTTGTAACTTTTTAATTAATTTTTGTTTTGTTTTTTTTTCTTTTTATAATTTTTTTTGTAATATTTTTTCCCTTCTTTTTCTTTTGAGCCACTCGATTACCCAATAATATACATTTAAGTAACCTTTATTTAACAAAAAAACCGTACTACACCTTACTTGTTTGCTTATCTCGTTGAGGACTTTGTATTAAAGATAATATCTGCACGTCATAAATATAATAATAAAATCATACATGCTCATTTAATATAGGTTCTGTCAAGGCTTTTGAAATTCATATAATTTTAGCACAAATTTTGATTACATAATACATGAAAAAGGCAAAAAGCAGGCAATAATTGTGTAATCGGAACCAAGCAATTAATTATAATTTTTATTGTCATAAATTACGCAAAAAGCGCCTTAAAAGAATTTCAGAATAAAAAAAGCAATAAAAATTGCGAAAAAGTTTAATTTTGTTTACACAAAAACATTACTGCTTACTCATCTTTTTATATGTTTTTTTTTTTTGTTTGCTGATGCTAGCCTTACGTGCATTCTCGTTTTGTTGTGACAGTGACAGCACGGCTGCGACAACAATACAATTTTCGGTTGATTAATTAATATGGTTTTGCTCTTATTACTTGCGGTGCCAAGCGCACTTAATAAAGCGCTGCTTTATTATTATTGGTTTTGTTGCTGTTTTTTCGCATACCAAACTGTCAGCAATTGGTAATTGCACGCACGCAGACGCTAAACACACAGCGAATTTTTTTGTTTTTTGAATTTTTGGAATTTTTTTTTATAAATTTTACAAAAACAATATTACATAGTTGCAACAACCTGCTCTTGGCTGCTATTTTTCCATTTAATTTTTTTTAATTTTTTTCTTTTTCAATTTTTTTTTATATTTTTTTAAATTTTTTTTTATTTTCTTTTTAATTTTTTTGTTTTATTTTTCTTAATTTTTTTTTAATTTTTTTTTTGCTTAAAGCGAATCAAAGCAATGAAACTTCGCATAATCAAGCGCTTCCGTTTCGAATTTGAGACGTGAACTCAACGTGCGCTAAACGGAAAATAGCGCCATATGAAGTAGAGCGAAAAAAGTAAAAAAAAAAGCAAAATGCAAAAAAGCAAAATAAATAAAGCAAATAAAATTCTAAACAGTCTAGTAAACAGTAGTTGTGTGCGCTGCTTGCGCTTGTACAATGTACATATATACATAGCGATATGACAACGAAGTTAATTTACAAAAAAAAAAAAAATACAAAAAAGGCTGGAAAAAACCAAAACACATGCCTGACAATTGCTGCTTTCACGGGAAATTCACACACTCGCTCGCATACAAACGCGCTGGCATTTCTTTTCTTTGCCGCAGCGCAGTTTGTTTATTTATTTTTTATTGCTTTTCTTGTTGTTTTTGTAAATGTTTTTGTATACCGTTTATCTTTTCAACTGTTATATGTCAAAACATTTGAATTCAAGCGAAACCTTTCAACAATTTGTATTGTGTGCGACTGCCTCCACTGCTGCCACTGCACCCCACGGCGTATGAGTAACCCCTGTGTTTGCGTTGCCACAACACTATTAATATGCCAATCAAATGAAGTGAAGTTACACGTTATGCTCGCCTTTTGTAGTTATTTATTAATGCTCACAAAATTTAGCAGTTTTCGCTTTGAAGCAATTTAAAAATTCAACATTTTGCGCTGTCGACCAACTCATTATTCAATCAAAAGCCACAATGGCAGCCATACTCCGGAGGCACTTAATTCACTGCCGGTACTTAGGCTTTAATTCAATTATGTGTATAAATAAAGTGTTTATATCTTAAGCAGATAATGTGGGTACTTTAACACGCATGTAGCAGTGAGGTATGAATTGTGATTGTGTGCTTGGAGGCCTTAGCTGACTGCTGACAGTCACCATCATGCATATTTTAATAAAACAATATTTATAGCGTCATAATTAGTTTTATTTTAGACTTAACGGTATTTACTGTTGTTACTTTTTAAGTTAGTTAAACCTTTTGTGCGTTTTATTTAAAAATTTCCCTGCCTTTAAAGCAACCTTATCGGCTAAAAGCAACGCTATCTAAGCAGATCAGTGCTTATTTGGGGCTGATTGCTGCTGTAAATGATTATTGCGGCTCGCTTGAATTATGACTGCCATAAATCATAAGAATTATAGCACACTTGGTTTAATAAAAGCTTGTTTCACATAAATAAATCCACCAAAATAAGCGCACTTTGCACCTTACACTGGCACAACCAATTTAATTTTTATTATTATTTTTTTTTATTTTGCTTTATTAACCTTCGCGACAATTCCCTTTACATGCTTACTAAGTGTTGCCTATGTATTTACATAATGTACAAAGTATATATTTTCGACATTTACTTCAATGACTTTTTATTACACACACACTTGCAAGCAGATAATTTAAAAATAAAGCACACCGCAGCGTCTCCACTTTTGCTGATTCGCCAAGTGATAAGCTCTCAACAGCTCAGCCGGGTTTTTATCTGCTTCTGCTGTAGACATTAAGTAGCACTGACAGCTGTGAATGAAAGTGATATGAATGGGGATGTGAACTATTTACTCAATGAGCATAAAAGTGATTTTTAACTTCACAAAAGTGCAATAAAAAATAAATGAGCGGTTGTGATGCAATCCACTTGAAAGTCTCCACAATACGGGCATTACTTTATCAGTGTGGTTTAGAGGAGATCTCTTTTTCGAAGGCTTTGGAGGATTAAATAAAAAGCAATAAAAAGATAAAAGAAGGAGAAATAAGAAATTAAAATAAAAGTTAATTAAAGACAAAAATTTAACAAATTAAAATAATTATTAAATTAATTTAATTAAAATTAAAAAAAAAACTTAATTAAACCAAAAATAACTTAAATTAAGTAAAATATTTTTATAAAAGAAATTATATTAAAAATCAATAAAATTTAATTTCAGAATTAAATTTATAAGAAAACAATTAAATTAATTTAATCAAATAAAAAATGTACTTAAAAAAAAAATAAATAAAAAAACAAATATTTTGAAAAAAACATTAAATATAAACAAAACAAATTAAAAAAAAATTAAATTAATTAAAAAAACTAAATGATAAAATTTGTACAATTAAAAAAATTACATAAATTTAGATAATTAAAAAATTAATTGAACTAAAAATAAATTAAATAAAACAATTATATATAATAAATAAAATTAAATTTAAAATTTAAATTAAGAAAAAAATTAATTAAATTAGATTAGATTAAATATAAAAATTAAGTAAAATATAAAAAAAAAACAAAACAAAATAAAAAGTATTCCGAAAAAATACAAAATATAAATAAAACAAATTAAAAAAATTAAAAAAAAACAAATTAAGTAAAAAAAAAATTAAGTAAATTAACAAAATTTATTAAAGTAAAAATAAAATTAAATTAATTTATAAAAAATTAAATTGAATTAAAAATAAAATATTAAAAAATTAATTAAATCGAATTGAATCAAATATAAAAATTAAGTAGAATATAAAAAAACAAAACAAAATAATAAGTATTCCGAAAAAACATTAAATATAAATAAAACAAATTAAAAAATTAAATTAAATAAATTAAATGAATTAAGTGAATTAACAGAATTTTTTGAACTAAAAGTAAAATAAAATTAAATAATAAAAAATTAAATTGATAAATTAATATAATCAGAAAATAATTAAATAAAAAATCTTAAAAAATTAAAAAATAAAATTGAATTAAAAGCAAGAAATAAATAAAATAAAAATTTTAATTTATTATTTTATAAGACTTAATTAAAAAAAATAGCTTAAAAATTAATTAAAATTAAAAAGGAAAAAATTATAAATAAATTAAATTAAACAAAATGAAATACATAAAAAAATAAAATTAAAAAGATTTATATTTAAAAAAGTATTATATAAATATTCCGAAAAATACAAAATAAAAAAATGAAATTAATTAATTAAAAAATCAAATTAAATAAAAATAAATAAAAAGTACATAAGATAAAACAAAAGAATTGATTAAATAAAAATTGATTTAAAATAATAAAAGTAACTTAAAATAAAAATATATAGAATAAATATTACGTAAAGTATGAACTAAAAAATAAAAAATTGTATTAAATGATAAATAATATATTATTAAAAAATTCAATTGAAGTAAAATTAAAAAAAAAAATAAATGAATTAATTAAAAATTAAATATTATAAAACTATTAATAAATTAAAATAACAACAAAAAAGAATTTCACGTGGAAAAAATTTAAAAAATGTATACTATTAAAAATTTCTTAATATTTATTTTTATTTCACAATCACATCTGTAATACTACATTCATTTTTTCTCACAGCCAATAAGAACAATAGAATAATTATGCTAGCAAATAAGTTAATAAATCAGTGAAACATAGAAATTAATTGGCTTTACTAAGCTGCAAGAACTCTAAGTTTTAGATCTAAAAATAATATTTTAGAAATTAACACAGCTTAGCGCTGGCATTTCCACATACTGACTGCAATTCTTAGCATTGTACGAGTACAGCGCTCTGGAATGTACGTACGTGACTCTGTACTAAATTATTAACGGTGTTTTAATTACGAAATAGCAGTTACAGCAATTTCACACCGCATTCTTATGCGCGCTTCTATAAAACATATAAAAAAATATATATACTTTTTTTGCGGGTGAGTGGGTGGAAAATGCCTTTCTCATCATCATTGCTGTCGTCTTATGCCATATACATATATAGGCATAACAAAAGTTACCATGTAGTAAAATAATAACGTGTTGTATAAGTTAACTAAAATTTTTATTTTTTTTTCATAACCAAATGCAATACACCATCTGATCAAATTTGAGCCAGACTCAATACAAGTAATTATAATCGCCTTCAAAATACGTTTCTTTCAAATAAAAGGATTTTATAAAAATATTTAAATATTTGAAAAATATTCGCATTAAATAAAATTAAAAATTTATTCATGAAAAAAATGTTTAAGAATTTATTTTTTTTTATAAAATACGAGTCAATATTATTATTTTTCTTTTTTACGCTTGAATTAGCCACACACTTCAACGCAAATTAGCCAATAATACAAAAATGGCATGCCAAAATTGCATGCAATTTCAGTGTCAATGTGACTGTCAAGGCAGCGGCACACTCAAGCGTCTTGCATAATCGCAGACACTGCAGGCATTTTTCGAAATCTTTGACTACGTGAAGCGTGTCAAAGTGAGAAATTAAAATTAGAAATTAAATATAGAAATATATGCACACTTAAATAAATTTGTCATTAGTTGCATAGGAAATTGAAAATAAATTTGCAGAAAGCGTTAGTTAGGAAGATAAGGGTGGACATAAAATAAGAGGGATTCTGAGTTCGTCAGATACTGGAGCTAATGGACAAATGGGTTGAAGGAGGCGAAAACAGGTGTTTGTTTACACTTAAGTTGCTTTATTAAGATTTTTTAAGTAAGAGAGTGGCGAAACGAACAAGCAATTATTATAAATCATGTGTGAAAGAAAAGAGGATAATGAAAAAGTAGAATAGTGACAGTTTATGCCACTTTAATGAGCTATCTTAAAACTCGCTTGCATTGAGTTCATACTTGATAACATTTTTATTGTTTATAAAAAATAATTGGGCAACAAAGCAGAGCTTAAGCTTTACGAGCAAACAGATGACATTTCAAATTATCAGAAGATATTTTCTCGTATCTTTCTTCTGGGAATTTTTTTCACAGAAGTATATCTCTAGCTATTAAATTAGGAGCCATATGACCTCCTGCAGGAATTTAATCTTACAATCATTTCCAAATCCCCCTACTTTGATATTGTTTAAGCTTTAAAAAATATACCAAGCCACTCCGTTAACTCAAATAGATTGAAAAATCGCAATTTATTACTCAACTTGAATAATCCACGAGTTATCAGCGCCATTAGAGCATTACATTAATACCAAGTGCTACTGAATTTCCACTTTTAGTCATACCCAATCAGCTGATGCTCAATCAAAATAATTGAAATACCCTCGAAATGAATCATGTCGTAAATTTGTCTTAAAATATAAATAAATCTATACAAATTAACATAAACATACATAAATTAGCATTTAAAAAATGTCTAGGCTTTGTTGTTGGCGCACAATGAAAGCGATGAGCGTATGATAGCACATACTTACATATTATATACATGTAAGTACACATAGATATGTATACATATGTACACAAAAAAATATAAATATATGTATAATGATATATAGAACATATACATATATCAATATAAATAGCAGACAAAGCTGAAATAAAGAACTTGTAAATTGTGTGCAATAAATTTAATCAGCAATTATTTGCAATTACCCAAAAGCTTTTGTCGCCAGTGAAATTGAAATATTTATTTGTTGCTCATGTACATGTAAATTTATATATTTGTATGTAAGTGTATGCCAGTAGTATATCACAGTCACTCAATTGCGCCGAGTACTTAAATGTGCGCTAATAAAATAGATACCGAATCAGCGGAAATGTTGAATTAAAATCTGTTTTGGCAATGTAAGGCATTATAAATAAATAAGAGCGCAAAAAAACATATTAATTGTGTATATCATAATAAGAGCTCGTCGACGATTTCAATTACAATGAGTAAGTACACATATGTTTGTATCTACGTAGTGGTTTATTTTATAAAAGTGGCACCGCTGCTAGCGCTTCATTTGAGACTTAGTTTATTGCCATAGCTTTGTGATGCAATTAAAGCAGGTTTTACATCACTTAATTTCTAGCGAAGTTCTAGTGCAATCTAGCTTAATTAGAGTCGCACTATATGCTTTAAATTTTGAGTTATCTTTGCTTCCATAAACAAAATTTCTATAGAATTCTTTTCAGTCAAGATTTATAACCTTCAAAATTTATGCAAAAGTGTTCAAGCTGAAAATTGGCAACAAGGTTCAATTGGCGATAAAGTTGAATATTGGCAACTAGGCTGAAAATTGACAACTAGGCACATGATAATTTTGATACTAATTGTGTAGCGTGGTTGTTTTGTTTAAAAAGCAAAGTTCAAAGCATACTTATAGATTTTTTATTTAAACATAAATTTTTGAAAATTTAATTTTTTTTGTAAATTTAAAAAAAAAAATTAAATTAAACATAAAAAAAATTTTATAATTTTCTTAAATTCTTTTTAAAGTTAATTAATTTCGAAGCAAACGTAATGATTAATTTTCAAAATAACAAAAGTGCCTAATTTTCAAAATTTTTTTGGAAAAATTAAAAAAAAAATTAAAGTGTATTATTTAAATTTGTATTGTAACTAATTTCAAACCGAATATAATTATTAAATTAAAAAGCAAAAAAAAGTTTAATTTTGCAACACAATAGTTATTCAAAAAATATAAAAATACACAAAGTCTAATTTTAAACTAAAAAAATATTTTATGTAATATAAATTTCTTTTTCAAAAACTCTGATTAAATAAAGATGGCGAAATTTTGAGTTTGAAAGCAAATATAATTACGAATTTTTCAAAATGGTTGGTTAAAAAATTTACAATATTTTTCAAAACTCAATATTTCTATTTTGCCTTTTTTCACTTTTTTTTTAATTTAATAAAAAAAAAAAACAAAATCTATTTTTAAAATATTTTGAAAAAAATAATTATAATGAAAATATTAAGTTTGGGAGTAATCTATACTTTTTAACTTTTCTTTAAATTTGATCAAAATAAAATTTTATTTCTATAAATTGAAAAAACTAAAATATTTACTTTAAGAGATAATTATAATTTTTAAAAATGGTTTATTAAAAAAAGTACCATAAACATATTTTTCAAAATTCAAAATTTTCAAAAACCAAAATTTATTTTACAAAAACTTTTTGAAAAAAAAAGTTTCATGAAAATATTGAGTTTGAGAGTAATCTATTTTTGATTTGAAAAAAATAAAATAAAATTTATTTCTAAAAATTGAAAAAAAAATATAATTAAAATATTTTGTTTAAAAGCACATTTATTTTTATAATTTTTCAAAATCGTCTATTAAAAAAAGTACCATAAGCATATATTTCTAAAAAAAATTATAAATAAAATATTGCGTTTGAGAGTAAATATAATAATTAATTTTTTAGAAACGTTTATTTAAAAAAAATTAAAAAAAAAATATATTTTCGAAAATGTTTTTTGAAAATCTAAAAAAAATTATTAAAAAGAAAAAAAATGTGCATAAGCCTTTATTGATTTTTAAAAAAAAAAAGCTATTAATTTACAATAACGAAATAATTTCCTTGCAAAATTTCACGCATTTCAAGCGGCTATTTAAAAATTAATACCGTAAATTGCATTAACATTATTAACTTAATTTTTAGCAATAAAACATTTCTGCGCCGTCATAAAATAATGAAATATGCTTAGTAATGAAATGTATTTCCGCTAAATTGCCAGCAAAAAAAATGTGTTAAACAATAAAATTCACACTTTTGTCGCGCACTTAAAAGTCAATAAAATTCGCAATACAAAAAACGCAATAAAAAGCATGTTTACTTACATGCATTAATAAAGCGAAAGAAGAAGAAAATATGTAACATAATAATAACAATGTGGCAATGCTGTAATTTGCACTTGACACCATTTTTTGCAATGCGGTTGCAAACGAGTGCACACAACCTGTATATAAAGCCTACAAGCAGACAAGCGAACATATTTTTGAGTTTATATGAAATATTATATATTATACATATGTATATGTATGTGTGTATTATAAACACCACTTATTGACCTAGTCATATTACAAGCACCCTGCTCCATACCTACCTATTTAACCGTATCGCATGACGCTACAACAACAGCTGTGCGCCAAGTTATGGCACATTCCAAAGCTGAACCAGAAAAAAACCGCGAAGCGCAAAGTAAACACGCTGAAAACGAAAACATTTGCGCAAAGTGAAAAAAGCATAGCAAATGCAAGCAACAAATGCACCAGCAATATATGCTTTATTACACACATACATACACACACACGCGAGCATGGCTTGTTGAACAGGTAATAAAATGCATATTTTATGTGTTTGACCGCCACCCGCTCGCGGCAGGCGGCCACAAGGCTGCTGTGTGGCCAAACCGGTTACCGGCAAAATGTTGTATGCACTTATTATGGCAAGCTGTTGTTGTTGTTGTTGCGTTGCTAGTACTTTTCGCTTGCATTGTTTATATTTGCTAATGTCGCCATGCCTTTTGCGCTGTCTTTCGCCGCTCACAGCTGACTTTGTGGCAGTTCAACACGGTGCATTGCTCCATATCTGGCTTGCAGTTGCCTACAAGTATGTTGTTGTTTCATAATTTGTTGTAACTTTACGCTAGTTGGTTAACGTCTGGCTGACAGCTGACAATTGACAGCTGATGTCAGCTGTTTTGCTCTTTTTTTTAATTGAATTACAAGTTTAAATGCTTGCTTTTCCGCCTGCCGCGACAAAGTCACACATGCTTGGCGGCTGTCAATGACTTTACTGGCTTGCAATGCCACAGCAAATGAAGCAATTAATTCTGCAACTATTTATAGTGCAAGCAAATGAGTCATTTATAGGCGGTGATTGCGGTAATTGCTCACTTGTCGATCACTACAGTTGTTACGATTTAGATAAGCAGCCAGTTGTTGACGTAGAAATTATGTAAACAAGCTGATCTGCATATATTTTCTAGTCGTAGTATTTTGCATCTATTTCTCTATTTTATATTTTAATGCAAAAAAAATTTATGCACTAATTGTGACTTGTTCATAACGCTATATGCAAATCTAGTTGTGTTAGCTGCCGTCATGACTTTGTTACTCATACGCCCCAACGTGCTGGCGTAAATTGGCTGTCCTAGCTCATGTAACGCCTAATTAAGCGTGTGAGTTTATATATTATAAATATTAATTATAAAGGGTGATTTTTTAAGAGCTTGATAACTTTTTAAAAAAAAAAAACGCATAAAATTTGCAAAATCTCATCGGTTCTTTATTTGAAACGTTAGATTGGTTCATGACATTTACTTTTTGAAGATAATTTCATTTAAATGTTGACCGCGGCTGCGTCTTAGGTGGTCCATTCGGAAAGTCCAATTTTGGGCAACTTTTTCGAGCATTTCGGCCGGAATAGCCCGAATTTCTTCGGAAATGTTGTCTTCCAAAGCTGGAATAGTTGCTGGCTTATTTCTGTAGACTTTAGACTTGACGTAGCCCCACAAAAAATAGTCTAAAGGCGTTAAATCGCATGATCTTGGTGGCCAACTTACGGGTCCATTTCTTGAGATGAATTGTTGTCCGAAGTTTTCCCTCAAAATGGCCATAGAATCGCGAGCTGTGTGGCATGTAGCGCCATCTTGTTGAAACCACATGTCAACCAAGTTCAGTTCTTCCATTTTTGGCAACAAAAAGTTTGTTAGCATCGAACGATAGCGATCGCCATTCACCGTAACGTTGCGTCCAACAGCATCTTTGAAAAAATACGGTCCAATGATTCCACCAGCGTACAAACCACACCAAACAGTGCATTTTTCGGGATGCATGGGCAGTTCTTGAACGGCTTCTGGTTGCTCTTCACCCCAAATGCGGCAATTTTGCTTATTTACGTAGCCATTCAACCAGAAATGAGCCTCATCGCTGAACAAAATTTGTCGATAAAAAAGCGGATTTTCACATTTCGAACCGAACACTGATTTTGGTAATAAAATTCAATGATTTGCAAGCGTTGCTCGTTAGTAAGTCTATTCATGATGAAATGTCAAAGCATACTGAGCATCTTTCTCTTTGACACCATGTCTGAAATCCCACGTGATCTGTCAAATACTAATGCATGAAAATCCTAACCTCAAAAAAATCACCCGTTATAATATAAATAAATATTATAATATTTTAATTTTAAAAATCCCCTAACGGTAAAATAATGTTAAGTAAGTACATGCAGTTATGCAAATTCTTTGTAAAAACTAGTTCAAGCAATTATTTAGATATTCATTCTCCGTGCCTGACATTTAAAATGCCTATAAAAATGTAAATTATTTATTTATAAAACAAGTATTGAATATGCAACAACACTACGTGTCTATCGTCGCCTAAAATGCAAAATAACGTAACATCACTCTTCATAAGTTAACGGGCGAACGAAAAACGTTATAATAAAAAGCACTCATATTGAAATAAAAGTTGAGTTTTGGTTATAAAATGATTATATTTTGGTTATACATTGGTTATACATTGGTTTTGTAATGGTTACATATTGGTTATATATTGGTTTTATAATGCTTACATGCTGGTTATATAATGGTTACATATTATAAAAAGCACTCATATTGAAAATATTTTGGTTATACATTGATTATACATAGGTTATATAGTGGTTAAATATTGGTTATATAGTGGTTACAACACTCATATTGAAATAAAAGTTGAGTTTTGGTTATAAAATGATTATATTTTGGTTATACATTGGTTATACATTGGTTTTGTAATGGTTACATATTGGTTATTTAGTGGTTACATATTATAAAAGCACTCATGTTGCAAAAAAATTGAGTTTTGGTTATAAAGTGGTTATATTTTGGTTATATATTGGTTAAACATTGGTTTTGTAATGGTTACATATTGGTTATATAGTGGTTACATATTATAAAAGCACTCATGTTGCAAAAAAATTGAGTTTTGGTTATAAAGTAGTTATATTTTGGTTATATATTGCTTATATAATAGTTACATATTGGTTATATCAGCCAGCGGAAGCTGAAAATTTTATGCTACTGTATATGTTATACAATATAGTGAATCGTAAGCAATAAAAAACACAATTTTCATGCTTTTGATAATACGTTGTTTTGTATTTTAAGTGACGAAATATATTAAAAAATATATGCAAGTTCATGCTTGTAATTCAAACGGTGCTTTAAAAGTGTTTATAAGCGCTTTTGTTATATCAATTCACATACATATATATATGTTATTATTTAATTATTTCTTATTCTTTTTTTAATAATTTCCATAGCCTTAATAATAATATTTAAAAGATAATGTTAACTCATTGTATATAATTTTAATGATATTTTCCGCCTCACGATTTGGCACTTAAAGCAGCAGTAAAACACAAAACAACAAAATTTTTGTTAAACATACAAAAAAAGTTTTAAGCGTTGGTTACTCACGATTTTAGCACAGTTATATTTTTATTAATTTTTTTTAATTTTTAGTGCCAAGTACTAACTGAGCACTTCGCATTAGAGCTTCGAAATAAAATTTTCATCAATGACCTATATACATAATACCCTTCTAATATCATAAAAGGCTATTAAAGGGTCATTATATTTATTTTGATCGTTCTGTTTGTAAGGCAGCTATATGCTATACTAG
The DNA here is from genome assembly GCF_023373825.1 of Bactrocera dorsalis. NCBI lineage: Eukaryota > Metazoa > Arthropoda > Insecta > Diptera > Tephritidae > Bactrocera > Bactrocera dorsalis. The sequence goes on from NC_064305.1 coordinate 12,155,100, forward strand.
TTCGATCTGAACAATTTTAGCAGAGATTACACCAATAGGTTAGGCAATTTACTTTGCCAAATTTCGTGCAGATATCTTGTCAAATGAAAAAGTTTTCCATATAAGCATTTGATTCTATTAGTTCAGTTTGTATGGCAGCTATATGCTATAGTTGTCGGATCTGGACAATTTCTGCACAAATTGTACCATTGCCTAAGATAATAAACCATGCTTAATTTTGTCAAGATATCACTTCAGATAAAAAAGTTTTCCGTACAAGGACATGCATTTAATCGTTCCATTTGTATGGCAACTACTTGCTATAGTAGTGTGATATCGTTGGTTCTAACAAATAAGCAGCTGTTGGAAAAGAAAAGAACGTGTGCAAAATTTCACAACGATATCTCAAAACCTGAGCAACTAATTCGCATAAATAAATGTAATGCATAATAAATAAATGCATGCAAGATGGATATAACCAAATCGACTCTACTCTTTTCCCAGATATTTTATAATAGTTATATAATCTTTAGAGTCTTTGACGTTTCTTCTTGAGAGTTACAAACTTCATTTCAAACCAAATATCACTTTTACAGGTAAGAAAATTTTGCTTTGTGCCTGAAGGTATGCTACGCCTTAAATATAAACCACTTTTCAGCAGGTGGACCACGCAAATATGCAAGCAAAACGTTTTTATGGAAACCAAAAAGTATTTTAAAGGTGCTAATTTATATATCGGATTACATATTTCACCATATACATATATATAGTGCGCTTCTCATCATGGATAATTAAAATAAATTGCACAATTTGAACTTTCTGTTCTTCAAAGGTAAACTTTGTTTAAAAGTACTGCAAAAATTACACAAATATTCATAAAAAAGTCATATAAATAAAGGTAGATATTGAAATTTTATTTTTTCCTATTTCTTTGTCGAGCGCACTGGCATAGACAGTTTGTCCATTCACCCTCCAAAATTTGCATACTCTTCAATTGAGTTTAAAAAATCCAGCAAAACTAAAAATTCGCAAAAATTCCTTCAACTTACTGCACAACTGTACCTGCTTAGTCGTATCTCAAGTTAAAAACGCAGGTGATGAAAAGCTGTCATTCACTTTACTTGTGTTTCGTGACACAAATAGCCTTGTCGTGCAAATTTTTGCGCTCAGCACTTATTTAAATAAATTTATTTTTAAAAGTGGTGTGAATTTAAAAGCAAACGTGAGCACACCTGGAAAATACAACAATTGCAATATTGACAAATAACATTATTATAACGATTATCTGAGGCTACTACGCACCTACACACAACACACAGAGAGGCAGCATTGATATGGGGTGTTAGAAAAAATGAAGATAGTTTATGATTTTATCAAACAAAGACATACAATATTTAATAATTAGTAAGCACGAGCACATAGCAAGTACATAACAAACTGAAAGTTGCATAATTGTAGATTTGCGATGAATTTATTTTTAGATAGTAGAGCCATTGAGCTTGATTGTTAAATATAGATATATAATAAAGTCATTAAAATTGTTTTGAAAATATTCAGATATGGTTTTTGTGTTGACTTGATGTAAAACAAAAACTATTATTTGTAAAGTTTCTGTTTTTTTCGCACGTTTGTGGTTATAATCTGCCTCGTCCCTTTCAATGTTTTATCAGACTCATCAACAATCAGCTTTTTCACTCGTGACTGGAACGTTTTTGCCGATTTCGACACACATGTGCCACTGTGTTTATTAAAACAACAAATAAAAAAAACAACAACTAAAAAAGCAAACAAAAAATCAGCTATCAATATAAAAGTTGTTTGCTCTTATCAACCTGCTAATCGAGCAATCAGACTACAGCTCAATTTGTTAGTGTTGCTAATTCAATTGGCTGATTGAGTAAATAAGAAATATATATATGTATATAAGAAAAATATACTTATGTATAAAACTTGTTAATGCTATTAAACAGTTTATTATTAGATGACATTAACAACGATGATTTACAATCAAAAAATCCAATTACTTCAGTGCTTTGAAAATGTTGCTCATACGCCTTAGCGGCCTTACGTGAAGTTAGAGTTATGTGGTGTAAATGATTTTTGCAATAAAAAATATGAATTTTCAGCAATTCTGCAAGCATTTCAAAGTGAAGAGTTTCAATATTCAAATATTAATTAATTAAAATTTTTTTATTTTATAAAAAAAGTCTTAAAAATATTTTTTATAACAATAGAAAAATCATGTAAATATGTATACAGAAGAACAATTATTAAAATTTAAATAAAAAAATATAAATTAAAATGTTTTCAAAAATGGTCAAATTTCTTTAATGTATTATTAGCTAGTAAAATATAACTTCCAACTATTTAAAGCTCACTCGCCTATTTTTGATTATTTTTTTTTACTTTTATAAAAATATATTTTTATATTAATATTTCATTTAACATTTTCTCTTATTTATCTACTTTTTACTTATTTTTTTTTACTCTTTGTTTTGTTTTTTAATTATTAAAATTTAATTCATCTAAATAACCGTTTCATTCTCCAGCAGTGAGCACTTCCTGCATATTCTATTTTTACCTGCGCCTGAAAGCATGCAATAATTTGCTTCATGCTTCACTTAAACTTTAACAACAGCAAATCAAAGCAAAAAAGCTCATAATCACTACCTACCGTTATTGGTGAGTTAATGTGGTGGGTAAAGCGCACACTACTAGAAACATGCTTATATGTGTGGGTCGGTGTATGGCTGGGTAAAACCACTTGTATGTAGTCAACTTCAATGAAGTGGCTTTAAAACTGTGGAAGCACTTTGACATGAAGCTTTTCATATATTAGTTAACCGTTACCTGATTGAGCGATTTTAGTGGTTATTTAAAATTCAAAATGAATTTGCTAAATTACTTATAAATTCAATTATATATAAAAATTTGGGTAAATTAAAAATTAAATTGTTATTGAAAAGAAAAAAATAAAAAAAATGCAATTTTCATAGATTTTTTAATACATACCATCTATAAAAATTCTACAAAGCCTTACTAAAAAGCCGAATATCTCGAGAAGTATAAATGATGGCGATTTTGACTTCCAACCTTCTCATAGCAAATAAACTTTCCTACAAATTTGTCATGCACATTTTTTCTATAGCTCTTGTCATTTACGAGATATATACAAAAAAATGCGAAATTCTTGGAAAAATCGGGTTTAGAGCCCCGCACTACCTCGCTGGTGTGAGTTACGACTTTGTTGCACTGGGCACTTTTGTAGAGTGAACAATTCTGTGAAATATGCATCTAAAGTCAAAGCGATGCCATAAAATACCTCTGATCTGTAGGAATTTAAAGATAAAAACTCACGATTGTAGTGTATTTTCTGTGAAAAATTTTTACTGGCCTTGGTCCAGTTCTTAATGTTAATATAAAGGGCTAAAATTTTCAGGGAATTTTTTTGGGGGTATTTCAAAGAAAATTCGTGACGGGTCTGAAAAAAATTAATAGTTCAAAAAAAGACCCTAATGTATGTACATATATGTATATCTAATTTTTTTTGCATTTTTTGTCTTTTTTTTATTTTTAATTTTTTGTTTAAATTTTTTCAAATTTTATTTTATTTTAATTTTTCTGTTATTTTTCATTATTTGTTATTTTTTTTAATTTTCTTAATTTTTTTTTAATTTTCTTATTTTTTTAATTTTCTTAATTTTTTTAATTTTCTTAATTTTTTTAATTTTTTTATACCAATTCATTTAATGTAATTTTTCATTATTTATTATTTTTGCTTTTAATTATCTTATTTTTTTTAATTTTAATTTTTTTTTAATTATATTTTCATTTATTTTTTGTTATTTTTCACTTAAATAATTTTAAAAAATTTTGTTACGAAATATAATGCCATACATATTTAAGTATATACACGTAAATATGTATATGTAAATATGTCTCTAAAACCACTCATTCATATTTTTAATCAACCAAAATTTTTGTGAATGAATTCCGTTGCTTTAATTATCACAAATTATTAATTCAGGAAAATCCTTTAATCATTTTGTGACATAATAAATAACAGCTAGAACAAAACAGCCCATTAGATAACCGTGACTGCGTGCCCACAATGAAAGCAAACGGAAACAAAAACAAAAAGAACAAATTTGTTAAAAAATGTTTCACGAGCAACGCAAGCAAATGCAATAACAACAATACTTAACACCTACTTTGCGACTACATAAATATGCTTGACTAGGCCAAGCAAAGAAAACACCTCATTTCACTAAAAATAGAGCAGTTCAAGAAACCGAAGACAATAAAGAAAAGGCAACAAGTGATTACATACTATACAAACATGCCATACACACATTTATAAATACATATGTACATACATTGTATTGGCGTGCCAACACACTTGACTGGTTCACAGCTTTTGTTATTGTGTTTTTTTATTAGCGCTGTGACAAAGCGAAAAATTTGCGCGAAAGTCACCAAAAAATCGCCAGAGTTTCTTTTCTATGAATTTGTATGCTGTGTGTGTGTATATGTGTTGGCATATGTGTGTGTGTGGCAGTGTGCAGATTTTAAAAAATTCACGTCAAGCGAGAGTCACGAGTCCATGTGCGGGCGTTTGGTCATTGCGGGAGAATGAGATGACGTACATACTTATGTACGGATGTATATGGATTAATGTGTTATATGTGTATGTGCTTGTTTTAAACACTACTATAACTGATTATTATGAAATAATTCAGTTTGCAAAACATTTGAATGAAGCTGAGCATTATAAAAATATATTCTAGAACATCGATATATATGTATATGCAAATATGTATATACACGTATACAAACCCATAAATGTATATATATATATATATATATCTGTGCAACTAGTAATTTTCACAATCATTAGCTAAGTTGTGCCAACAGTGTAGTGAAGTACCCAGCGGCTTGTCGAAGCACGTGTGACTAAGTGTGCTCGCCAAGACATCACATGTGCGCTCGAGTTTGGCTCCATGCTCCAGATTATGAAATATGTGTGCTTCACCAAACCAGCTCATATGATTATCTTCATATACATATATGCAAGTATATGCAAACACACAAACAGCTTTATGGACAGTCTCACATGCCGGCAATATGATTTTGTGAAATTCGAGTTCCAAAGTCCGCATTTTAAATCTCATACCGGCTTTATCATGAATTATAAGTAAAAAAGAAATAAATAAACAAAGCACTGAAAGCATTACGGGCGCATCGATTTCCTTATTAAGATTCTTTATCTGATTTTTTTACATTTTTTGTAAGTTTGTATAAGTAGATATATACAAATTCACACATACATACATACAAGACTGTAATTTCATATGTTTATTGCTTCGCTACCTGCCTCATGTGAGGCGTGTGCATATATGTATGTATGTATCTATATATGATTTTTTGGGCTACAAAAACGCGTGACTCCATTTTATGTAATTTTTCCGTACGCACTTTTTCACGGGACTTCTTTTGGATTTTGGCTTTCTCTTTTTTCTCTCTTCTTGAAAATTTGAATTTTTTTAAGAAAATCTTTTTAAAAATGTTAAACATTTAATTTTTTTCGAAATATTTATTTTAAAATTTTTTTTGCAAAGAGAAAAAAAAAAAAATTTTACCAAGTCGACTTAAGCAGTTTTTGCTGTTAATACATATAGGGCTCGAATTCTTGATAAATTAACACATATTAGTATATATGTACATATGTACATATGTATATACATACAATCTACGAACGTGTTCTTTATTGCCTACTTGTCGAATTTCAGGAAAAAAATGTGTATACGAATTCAAACGTCCGGAAAAGTCCCTGTAGGAATATGTTTACTCATAATAACACTTTTATGTTTTATTCAAAAATATATATTTTAAGGCATTTAAATCACAAAAACAATATTTTTTAAACAATTAAACAATTTTTTAAAGCTTTCGTACTTTATTCTGTTTTGTATACCCTCTTAAATTTTTTTATTTTTTTTATTTTATTTAATTTTTATTTTTTTTTATTTTATTGTACTTTTTTAATTTTTTTTATGTAATTAATTTTATTTTTTATAATTTTTTTCTCCTTTGTTGCTTATTTTTTTAATTTTGTTACATATTTTATTAATTTAAATTTATTTTATTTTTTTATTTTTAATTTTAGTTTTTAACTTTTGATTATATTTTTTATATCTTATTGATTTTTTTGTTTTCGTTCTTTATTTGATATTATTTCCTTTTTTTATTTTATATATTTTAATGTGTGTATACTTTTTTATTTAATTTTTGTATATTATTTTATTGTATTCGCTTTTGTTTTATTTTAATTAATGTAAATTAAAATTTTTATGTTACCTTTGTTATTTTTTATATATTTTAAAAATATTTTTTTAAATATTTTTTTTTTATTTATTTTACTTTTTCAATATTTTTTTAACTTTTTTCATAACTTATTGGGTTTTTAAAATGTTTATTGTACTTTTTTTTTGAATTATTTTATTTAATTAAATTTCTACTTATACACTATTTCTATTTTTTACTTTATTTAATTTTTTTTTTTTAATATTTTATTCTAATTTTTATAATTTTTTTTATTTTTATTATTGATTTTTTGTTTTCACATTTTTGTGTTTTAATTTAATTAATATATTTTTTAAATTTGCGTAACATACATGTATTAATTTTATTTTAAAATTAATTTAATTGTTTTTTTTTATTTTAATTTTTGTATTTTATTTAATTTCATTTCCTTCCATTTTTTTAATTCAATTAATTGAATTTTCTTTATTTTACTTGAACGCTTTAAAGCAAATATCAAAAAGGCTTTCAGTGCAAAAATTCCGCACAGGGTCAGTCAGTCTCTGACTTTACCTCTTTGCACCGCAAGCGACAGCTTTTGTGCGTTTGTTCGTGCAGAAACATAAATTCTCGTTCCTATACAGTACATTCATGCATACAAAATTGCTTGTCAATACAATCAGTATTACATACAGAAATATAAACACACACACATATCCGCGCATATTTATAAAACGAGCACGTCTCGTGTGCAAGTAAATCCCAACCACAAGCGACGACCACTCATTCAATTCGTTCACAATGCGCAACAATAACAACACCAAGTGAAACAGCATCGATATACACAGCTGAAAGTAAGTCAAAAGAGCAAATGGCATAACAAAAGAAAAAGTACAACAGTAGCAACAATTCTTTACAACTACAACAAAGACAGCAAATAAATATAGCCAGTGAATATCAGCCGATAAACACGTGAGCAGCCAACAGCCAGCAGCAGCAGCGATTTTTGCGGTCGCCCGAACCGGTACCGGCATAACGACCGCACGAACACGCACACGAACGCCTGTTGCCGGCCGACGGCTGTGCGGCGAGCGAATTTCTGTGGAATTTGTGCTTTCGCAAACGAAACACCACAGCTCCACAAGGCTGCGCTGAGCCGCTGAGCTGGCAATGAAGCGCTTCTGGGTGGGCGGGTGCGAGGGTGCGGTGTGGCGCACTGACTGTGCGCAAAAAAGAGGCAATAAGTCAAATGTAGCGATATTTTTTGCACGCTTTGCTTTTGGGTTTTCGCCGGTTGGCTGCTCACGGTTGTTTACTATTAATATTTTCATTATGTGGAAGCGCTATTGCGTCGGGCAAGTGTGGAAAGTTTAAGCGGTTGCACAACGCAATTGCTGACTACAAACACATGGCTTTGAAAGTGAGTGGCGCGCTGAGTGTGAGTGAGTGTGAGTGTATTTGAGTGAGTGCGAGTTAGAGTGTATGTATGTGGCTTGAGTGCTCGTGAGTTGACAATTTGCTGACAACTTGGGGGCGTGGAGTTTTGGGGTTGTTTCATGAGCGCGGCATTAACTAAAAAGAAGAATAGCAATTAAGGAGTTATTTTTCATATTCCTAAAAAATATAAAAAAATTTAAAAATATTTAAAAAAATTTAAAAAATAGAAAAAAAAATTTAAAATATATAAAAAAATTTAAAAAATATAAAAAATTAAAAAAATAAAAAAAAATGTTAAAAAATTTGAAAAAATATTATTTTAAATTAAAATTTGAAATTTTAAGCGGAAATAAAAATTTTCGATTTTTTTTGCCAGAAACTTCTAAAGCCGGCTTGCTGTGATGCGCACGAATATTTGAACTTTTTTATTTTTTTTTTTAATTTTTGTTGTTTCATTTTTTATTAAATTAATTTTATTACTATTATTTTTAAATAATTTGTTTTACAAAAATGCTTTTTTCCATAATCTTCCTTTATTTTTATAATATTTTTATTTTTCTGATTTATTGCTTACTTTATTACAATCTTTTGCCAGTTGTTTTGCATATCTCTTTGTATATGGTTTCATTTTATTTATTTACCATTTCATCAACTTTGTTTTTGTTATTTTTGTGAAAGCCCGACAAGCGAATTTACAAGCACATGTCTCTATATTTTTAATTGTGATATATTGTTTCTGCCTTTGTTGTTTTCTTTTTTTGTTTTTTTTTTTGTTGTATCTTTTTTATTTGTCCGCATACGGTCATTCGTCTTTACTCGCTGGCTTATTTGATTATTTTCGACATATTATGCAAATCTCGTGACTTGCTAAAGTAAAGTCAGCGGTACAGTTGTGCACGTTTTCGCTAAGAATTTCATATTAATTTCGCGTCGCAAGCCATGTATTTTTATATAATACTGTGTACTTATACAATTTTATAGTTCAAGGTTCAAATGCTGCAAGTGATTCATGTATTCATTGTTAAGTTATGCTTTGTAATTGAAATTAATTGATGAAGCGCTGGAAAAAGTGCAAAATAAGGTGACTAATTGAGTAACGGTGGAATTCGCTATAATTTTTTAATTGATTTATGTACTAAAAATAATATCCTTTTGCCTAGTTTTTGCTTTTCGTTTTGGAAAAGTTTGGCATATATTTTGTTTTGGGCTATTTAAAAGAATTAAATACATATGTAAATCAATTATCAATAAAAATTATTAATATAGTATATAACAAATATTAAAAAATTTAACTCGAAAATTATTTATAAATTATAAGCAATAAAATACTCAAATTTCAAAGTGGAATTTTCGTCTGCACTTAAGAACTTCAATTATTATAAACAAAATCCTTTCAAAAAATTTTTAAATATTTTTTTTTTAATTTTAATTAATTTTTCTTTTAAACAATATAATTAAATAAATTAGTTTTTTTTTTTAATTTTTTTCAAAATTTTATTTACGATTTTTTTTTCGAAATTTTGGTTAAAAATTAATTAATTTTCTAAATTTTTTTATATGTAAATTTCTTTTTTGAAAAAAAAAACAATATAATTGATAGTTTATTTCGAAATTTTCTTTACGAATTTGTTTTTTTTTTCGAAAACATACTTTTTTTGATTTGCTTAAAAATTTTAAATTCTTTAGGAGCACCAAAAATATGCTTTATTTTGAATTATTAATAAATCTGTTCAGAATATTAATTATTATTTCAAAATCTTAATGTTGAAATTTTTTTTCGAAATTGTTTTTCGAAATTTTTTTTTCGAGTTTTTTTTCAAAAACTTTTTCAAAAAAATTTTTAAATTTATTAATTATTTAAAATAATACCTACAAATTGAAAATATTGCATTTTTGCAAATTTCGAAATTTTTATTTAATTTTTTTCCGAAAAAACTTTTATTAGTTTTTTAAATAATTTTAAATTTTTTACGAGAAATTTTTACTAGATTTTTTAAAGTCATTAAGTTTTCTTTCGAAGTGAACATTGTCATATAATAAAAGCAGCGCACTGTGCAAATAAAAGCAACTATTTCACAATTGGCGTTGGTTTTACATAATTTAATTTCTGAAGAGATGAAAACAAAAATAAAAAAAAAATTTAATCCAAAATCCAAATCACCAGAAATTGAATTAATATCATTTATATATACGCAGAAATATATTTTACAGTTGCCTATATATATACTTAGTTATCGAGCTTTCAGAAGTTATATAAATATCAAGAGCAATTCATTAAAATTATGAACATATGTGTATAAATCTGAATTTTTATTTATTTGAAATATATCCAAAGCAATGTATTTACAATGCATACACACAAACAGACAACTGTACATGTTTATTATTCCACAAACACTTTTCAATTACTCTCATGCGCGTTTTCCTTTCATTACCTAACTGTATGAGCGCATTTTCTATTTCTGCTTGCTTGTGGGGCCAGCGCAGTGCCAGCTAACAAGTTTATTTTGTTTGTAATTTTATTTTTTTTTTCTTAAACTTTTTTGATTTTATTCTTATTTTTTTACTTTTTGTTAATTATTTGCAATTTTCAATTTTTTTTAAATTTTTTTTTTTAATTTTTTTTATTTATTTTTTAATTTTTTTATTTCTTTTTTAATTTTTTCGTTCATTTATTTTTTACACTTTTCGAATTATTTTTTTTTTTAATTTTTTGGTAATCATTTCTAATTTCCAAAATTTTTTTTATTCTTTTCTACTTTTTTTAGAATTTTGTTAAATTTTTTTAGTCCAAATTTCCCTTTTTTCATTTTTTGTTTTATTCTATTTTTTTCGTGATTTTTTACGGCAACCTTCTGTTGCGTTCCCCCAATTTGTTGCTGTTTTATCGCGCATTTTATTTTGTCTTCAATTTTTTTTTTTGGTGTCTGCGCTCTTGCTCGATCAGTCAAATTGATCGTGGCCGCTGTTGGTATTTATAGCTGAGTTGGCGTGCAATTAATTGCTATTTTTATACATTCTATAATTTATATTTGTTGTCGTAAATTAAAAGTTTTATTTATTTCAAATAGTTTTATGTGCTGATGGGAGAAATCTCTTCGTGGGGGGAGAGTGTTGAGTTTTGAAATTAGGGCGGGAAATTAATTGGCAATTATAACTTTTTTGTGCTCACTCTTTTTGAGTTTATTTCGCTATCATTACTGAGTTTCTGGTTCCCACAGACAAAATTGCGCTGAGTCATGGAATTTCTCGTTTCTCGTTTTTCAAAGAGGCGTGTGTGTTGTTGACTAGTTATTATTTATATAAGCAGTTTTTTAGCGGAGTTTAATTTATTCTTTTTGTATTTTAACTCTTTATTACATTTTTTGTTAGTCGGAATTTTTCTTATATTTACTGATCTTTGTTTGAGGACGATTTGTTATGTAATTTTTTTAAATTTTTTTTTGTGTGTTAACAATTTTTTTTCAATTCAAAATTTTTCAGTAATCAGGATAGTTTTATTAAAATTTTTTTTTTTTTTCAATTCAAGATTTTTCAGGGATCAGGTTAGTTTTATTTTGAATTTTTTTTTTAATAATATTTAATTTTTTGAATTTTTTTTTTTCATATTACTATCTTATTCCTTAAAAAATTATTATTTTTTATTTAAATTTTTTATATTTTTTTAATTATTATCTTTTTTTAATTTTTGATTTATAATTTGTCATTTAATTAATTTTTTATTCTGCAATAAAATCTATGCTAATCCCTTAGAAAAATGTATCCATATACAGAGTGTACTTGCCATGTCCTCAGCAGTGTTACGTATACGCCCAGGCAACTAGTTAATGAACTAGAAAAATAACAACCACAGTCTTTATAAAAAATATTTGCATACATATATTTAAAATACATCTAAAAAACATTTTAAAATCGTTCCAGATTTCTTCTATATATTTTTATTTATTTTACATATTTCCGCCTTATCGATTATCAAGCTCTTGCTATCAATGCTCCAGTTCGCTTTATAGGTTAAATAGTACACAATATACTTTTCGGGCGAAATTACAGAACTCAACGCGTAAATGTAACAGACTTTAAATTTTTTTGTTGTAAAAATATATATGTATAACACTCTTCCGGAATTATCTGGCATTGCTGTAAAGTGCAAAGTACACTGCTGTATTTTCTAGGCCATTCAACTCACCAATTTTAAAGAACTTTCAGGTTCAAGCAGCGCAATAAACGGGGTGATTACTTGATAACCACTTTTATATAATTTTCTTGTGTTTAATATTTGTATATAAGTATGTGTTTATAAAAAGCTTTTATTTAAATAAGTGTCTCTTGAAATTTCTTGGTACCTACCATGTCTTTAAGCTACATATGGTATTATAATGTGTTTATATACACCTAAAGTACACATAGAAGTAGCTGAAAATAAATATCCGCAAATTTTGATGGTTAATTGGTAATCATGTGATAATTTAAGCAAAAACAGGAAATTACACTATAAATTTCCGGGCAAAACTGTACCCTTTGCCAGTGTTTTGGGTAGGCATAACCACTAAAATATCATAAAATATATATTTTTTAATTATTTAAATAAATTTTTGGAAGTGATGCCAGACATAATTAAAAATATTCTATGAAAAATAATTCAAAAAATTTTCCGAAATTTTTTTCACATAAAATTTTGCTAAAAAAGAGCAACTTTCTGCAACGAAAATTCAACAAGTAAAATAAAACCGTAAAAACAATTTAATTAAGCAAAAATATGAGTATGTGTGTTAGTAAGCGTTAGTAAGTACTCGTGTCCACAATAATGGCACGAGTGTTGCACGAGTTTAGCTCGCTGTGCTATGAGCGCATCTAGCCAATCGGAATGAGTAAGCGTTGTTTGGCACTATACATGCCTGATATGTGTGGCTGTGCAGTTAGCTTTGACGACATGTTGGCGCTTGACAGCTGTGATGAAACCCTTTGCGCTGTCCGAGCAATTTACTTTAATTACTTGCCACTATCAATTGTTGTGAAAGTAATATTTGCGATTGGGCTTGAATCAATCAATGACAATTTATATGAGCGAGATATGGATGGTGTTAACCTTTTCCGGGGCGACAATTTGATGGTCATCCTTCGTTGTTTGCTTTTATTAATAAAGTAGTTGATGGTGATTAAGTGAAATTTTGAAAATTATAGTAATTAATGCAAAAAATTAATAAATTAATTAAAAAATTAAAATAATTAATTAATTAAAAATTTAGGATAATTAATTAATTAAAAAATAATATTTTTGCAAGAAAAAATATTCAAAAATGGTAAATTGAAAATAATTTTTTAAATTAAAAAGATTAATTAACTAATTTTAATTAAAAAAACTATCAATGAATTAATTAATTATTTTATGCAATGAATTAGCTTTTTCAGATTAAAAAAAATTAATTGTTTAATTAACTACTTAAGAAACTTTTTAAGACAAAAAAATTAATTATATAATTATTGAACTATTTTTTTAGAATATTAGAAAAAAAAAATTATAAAAAAAAATGTTTAATTATAATAATTAACTAATTTTTTAGTATATATTGCATTTTTTGTAACAAAACAAAAATAAACAATATAAATATAATTATTAATTTTAATTAATTGATAAATTAAAAAGATTTTTTAAAAAGAAAATAAATTATTGAATTGAAAAACTAATTACTGAATTAATTAATTAAATTAAATAATTATAATCATAAAAATAAAATTTACAAAACTTTCAAAAAATTAATTACTTAATTATAAAAAACACATAACTGAATTAATTACACTTTTATTTTTCCCTTTTATTAATTAAATTTTAAAAATTTAATTTTTTTATTAATTAAAATTATTTTGTTAACTTGCATTTTTTCTTTAGTTATTTAAAAAAGATTAAAACAGTAATTATTTATTTTAATTACTTTATTTGCTAAATTATTAATTTAAATTCATTTATTATTTTGTTTATTATCTTATTATTTTTAACTAGTTAATTATTTGATTACCTTTTCAGTAAATTTTTGTTTAGTTAAATATTCTTTTTTGGAAAAAAAATAATAATAAAATTATAATTTTAGGCAAAAAAAAATTTAATTGATCAAAAGTTATTATTGTATTTAATTGATAACTAATAAAAAAAATATTAATTTGACAATTTCTTAAATAAAATGTTCTTATAAAAAAAATAATTATATAATTAATTTAAAAAATTAAACTAATTTAAAAAAAATTAAATTATTTAATTATTTGGAAATGAAATAATTACAATGCGCTTATATTATAATATTATTTTTTAATTAATTAATTTACTTCTAAATATTTATTTTAAGATTTTAATATTTAAATTAAATAGGAAAAAACATTTCAATTTTTTTTCTAATTTTAATTTTTTTTTAATAAATTCAATATAATTCTGTTTATAAAAAATTATTAAACAATATTTATAACAACAAAATGCTGTATGTAAGAAAAGTCCACAATATCAATCACCAAACCTTTGAAGGTTCGCTGGTGCTGCGGCGTTGGGTTAGCAGCTCAATGCACACACATACATGCACATACATAAGCACCCATACCTCACTCGAACTGTTGCTTTGCTGACTGCTGTCACTTTTTTCGCGAATGAGCATACAGCATGTGCGAGAATGTGCTTTCCCTATGTTTTTGTTGTCATTGTTATTGGCTGCGCGCACAACTCAAGCACGAAATGGCAAAGCGGCGCCGTTGGTGGCATCAGAATGAACGATAAAAACCTTAACACACCAGGCAGTCATGTGTCAGACGTGGCAAAGAAGGCGCGCCAAATCGACAAACAAACAAATTTGTGTAAAACAACAAGAAAAGAACACATAAAAAAGTCAAAAAACAAAAACTCACTCAGCCACGAGAGCAATAAAATATAACAGCAGCGCTCACTTAGAAGCTACTCAACGTAAAAAGTATTTCGCCAAAGCGGCAACGGCAATAAGTCAGTCTCGCGTGACGCGCTGACTGCTAACAAACACATATACGTACATAAATAATATATGTTTATATGTACATATATGTTTGTCTGTGTGTGTATTTGTGCACCTTCTTCATTGAGTAAAAGTGTGAGGTGGCGCAAAGCAGACTTAAATCAACAGGCGTACAAATAGACGTGCGCGCATATACGTAGCGCAACAACAACTACACACACTCACACCAAAAACTACAACAAAAAACGCCGCACAGCGCGACGAAAAAGCGCAACACAAAAAGCGCTCAAATTGAACGCCTGCAATTCAGTAGCAACATTAACGCGCAACAGAACGGTCGAACGGTGCTGAGCGCAGGACTCAGCGTTAACAAAAAATAAACAACAACAAAAATTTCAAATAAATTTCATATAACAAAGCGTTGCTTGCCACCGCTTGTGTCGTAAAGTAGTTCATAAAGTAAACTTCGGAAGCCAAAAGAAATGTGCAACGCGCAGCGCAAGAGCAGTCGGTAGAATATGAAATGTTTCAAACGTGTGCGCAAAAAGTGTTGAAACCAAAACACACGCAAAACTGAATAAAATATATTACAAAGTAAGAAAAAGTAGTTGCCAAACAGCAACTAACGCCTTAAGAATATAGTAATACTAAATTACACGTTTACGCGCTTACTTGCCGTCCCGAAAAAAGGCGCTGCGAGTTTTTTAATTTGCCGCAAACACGCACAGACGCGTACACACCTACCTTTATACATACATATATACTTGCCAGCAGTCAGCAGTACAGACATCAACGCAGGCAAAAATGTTGCTGTCATCGGAGCAGTGTAATCGTTCACGTGGCGCCCATGTCCTTGTCTGGGATCAGTCGCGTTTGAGTGACATTTTCGAGGATACGAAACCCCAACGTATGTATGTGTTGCTTAAGCGTTTGTATATGCATGTGTGTGTATGAATATTTGTGCATTTCTGCATTATATGTATATATTTCTATATACCAACTCTTAATGGCTATTAGTAAATTATATATCTGCGTGTATACTTTATGGTACTAATTAGCCGTCGGAAGCCTTATACCGATTTATTGGCTGTCTTTTCCCCATATTGAACATTCATTTTGCGCACAAAATTTGTGAAATCTTTCTGTTCGCCATGAATGATTTTTTCGATTTATTGCGTTTTTTTTTGAAGGTGGCTGGCTTGGGACGTCAGCAAATTGTTAGCTAATAACCTTGAAAGCAAATGTTCGAAAAGAAAAATTAAAATGCTTTATGTTTCGCATATGTACTTTCGAAAGGTTCATGCAAAGATATGAGAATATTTTGAAATTTTTTTATAGTATAGCTTCTAAAAATCTAGTAAAATCGGTAAGGTAGAGCTGACGGATTTAAATTATAAAAATAATAAATTTCGGGGAAAAATTGGTACTTTAGGACTATTACTTTAGCTATGTATTTAAGGTTCATGCAAATTTACGGACTATTATGAAATTGTATTCAAAATATTAATTAAACAAACAGCGTAACGCTTATAGATATTTCTTAAGGCAATTATTGATACTTTAAGCACTAAACTACTTTACTGTTAAGTTTAGTGAGGCAGTTAGTGTGTGGGAAGCTACATTCGACGGCTCAACCCTACTTCACCCTCTATCTAAGTAACTCACTAAAGCTTAAAAATTATGTCCAAAAAGTAAATTTTTTAAGTTATGTTCAATGAGTCAACTGAATTTTAACATAAATGTGGGGTAACAGCGAGTTTTATAATCAATATTTTTAAGGTTATGTTCGCATACACATATATTATAAATTATCGGTTTTTGGGTTCTGGTATGAAGGGTGATGCAAAATCAAATCAATGTTAGGCGAAACATCAAGACTTATGACAAATAATTTGTAATAGTATTATCTCAGGAAAACGACTGAATGAGTTTTAATGGCTGCCATATTATCAACAAACACTACTTTTTTAGGTTACTTTTGAAGAGAGAGGCCAATTTGTCATTAAAAATAGTTTAGAATGGAGATCCACAACTAAAAATGCAATAAAAAATCAGCTAGATATAAATAAAGCCTACCTAGGGGACTCACAATAAATAATTGAATGCTTATAAAAACTTATTTGAAAAAATCTAAGGAATTAGGCAACTACATAAATTATTAAAATTATTATTTTATATTTTTTTGATAATTATTATTTTGACAATAGAATAATAGAAAAAATTAAGTTTTAAATATTTTTTTTATAATTGATTTTGTTTTTTTTTTTATTTTTATTATTATTTTTATAATATTTTTTTAAAATGTTTTTGTTTTTATTATTTTTTTAATATAATTTTTTATAATCTGATTTTTTTTATTTTTATTTATACAATTTTTTTATTTATATATATATTCATTAATTTACTTTTTTTATAAATTTTTTTTTAAAGTAACCACCTTTATTTTAAGTTTTTTCTTTCATTTGATATTTATTTTTTTACTAAAATAATTTTTTTTTAACTAAAATTTAACTAAATTAAATTTTTTTTAGAGTTTTTTAATATAAAATTTTAAAATTTTTATTTTATCTCGCTTAATTTTAATAGATATTTCTTAATATTTTTTATTCAATATTTTTTTATTTAATATTTTTTTTGTTTAATTTGTTTTAATTTATTGTATTGAGAAATTTTGCCATATTTCAGCCACTGTTGTTTCAAAAATTTTCGATATTTAGTTTTATTTAAATTTTTTTATTTTAAAATAAATTTTTGGCTGTTTTCTAATATAAATTTTTCAAAAACATTTTAAACTTAACCCGTTTCTTCTCTTTTAATTTGTTTTATTTAATAATTTTTTTAGTAAATTTTTTTGTTCTTTGGTTTTACTCAATTTTGTCATATTTCAGCTACTTTAATTTCAAAAAATTCAGATATTTATTTTTCTCTAAAATTTTTTTTTGCTTAATAATAATTTTTTGGCGCTTTTTAATATTAAATTTATAAAAACTTTGTAATTTTAATATTTTTCATTTTGTTTTAATTTAGTAGATATTTTTTTTTTTTATATTTTTTTTAGTTTAAAATTTTTGTCATTTTCAATTTTGCCATATTTCAGCCACTGTAATTCCACTTTCTATTTATAAGTATCCTCATACATTTTCGCTAAAAATATTATCAACAAGTGTAGTTCAACTCAGCTTTTATCAATTGTGGTGACCGCTCAGCGGCTTTTAATTTCAACCAAAAAGCCGAAACAATGCTTTCTCTTACAAAAGGAAACTTTTATCAAAAACAGCAACAAATTTTGTGAAACTTATAAAGTTATTATTACTTACTTGAAATCTTCATTATTACTTAACCCCATTTAAACAAAGAAAGCTTCATGTATACTCCTATGAAAGAAGTACTTCTGAGTCATTTAGCGCTAACTAAAATAACAAAGAAAAAAAAATTATGTACATATGTTCATACACACTTTTTCGCATTATGTTGTCAGTATTTACTTCGAGATTAGCGCACAAGCATTTTTCTTGTCAACGCCAAGCGTGAGTCAAACGTTTTGTCATTGCTGCGGGCAGCTGTTGTCAACAGTTGGACCACATTGACTCTAAAGCAAGCATTGCGATTGTTATGTTAGCGTAATTTCTTAACTAATTTATTGCTTTAGTAAAACATATACATATATACGGGCTTATCTAAATGCATATATTATTTAACTGTTTTAGCTCTTAAATCAAATTCACTTCAGCTGACAGCTAGTAAACGAAATGGACTTACATATACATAGCTCACTAAAATGATATTCACGTGTCGCAACGCATTAGCATGATTCATAAATTTGATAGTGGTTATTTACATATAATAATAGTTGATGACACTAGTGTCATTAGTTTTGAAAAATGTGCGAAACTCGAGAATTATTTTTTTGTGGAAATCAAGCAGTGTAGATTATTCAGTAATTATTACAATGCTTGGGTAGCACATTTGAGCAAATCTATGGAAAATTATAGCACATGTCTAAAATCAAAAAATTTTAATTCACAATTCTAAAAAAAATGAATTTCAAGCTGTTGCTGTTTGTATAATTAACTAATTACACGCTGCCATGCACAGCTGGTCGTTGCTGAGTAATTTGAGCCAGTTTTTTTTCATATTTTAATTTGAATTTTTTTGTTAAATTTTATAATTTTTTTAATTTTTTTTCTATTTTTATACATTTTTTTCCTTTGTTTTCCATTAAATTTTATAATTTTTTTTTATATTTTTATAAATTTTTACCTATGTTTTCCATTTCGTATTTGGCATTTGAGCTAATTTTATTTACTTTTTTTTGCTTCAATTTTTTTCTCTATATTTAATTTAATTTTTGTACTTTTTGAAAACTCTTTTGGTTTTATTTTAGTTTTTCATATTTTTTTCTTTTGATTTTTTAAATTTTTTGTGTTATTTTTTGTTTTTATATATTATATTTTAAATATTTTTTACATATTTCTTGGCAATGGAGCTAATTTTTTTACTAAATTTTTTGCTACAATTTAATTTCATATTCTAATTTACGTTTTTCCTTGTTTGATTTTATCATTTTTTTTTGTATTTTGCTTAAATATTTTTTATAAATATTTTTTCTTTTTCATATTTGACATTTACACCAATTTTATATAATTTTTTTCTTCAATTTAATTTCATATTTTAAGTTAGATTTTTTTCTTCGCTTGATTTTATATTTATTTTTTTGAATTTTTTTTTCGCATAATACTTTTAATATTTTTCTATGTATTTTTTTCTATTTTGTATTTGGCATTTGAGCTAATTTTATTAATTTTTTTCCTTCAATTTTACTATTTTTAATTTTCTCTTTATTCAATTTAATTTTTATACTTTTTGAATACTTTTTTAATTTTTTTTTCGCATAATACTTTTAATATTTTTCTATGTATTTTTTTCTATTTTGTATTTGGCATTTGAGCTAATTTTATTAATTTTTTTCCTTCAATTTTACTATTTTTAATTTTCTCTTTATTCAATTTAATTTTTATACTTTTTGAATACTTTTTTAATTTTTTTTATTTTTTTTCTATTATGTATTTCCGCTTTTTAGTTCTTTTTCGCATTGGCATTAGTTGCTCATAATTCTTTGACTTTTACTACTAGTTGCAGCCTTGAAAGCTGCGAACTGCGCAGACTATGAAAAAATTGTGGTAATTAAAATGAAAACGTGCTGAGCTCAGAAGCGTATATAAATACATATATACATACACACATCGACAACTAAAAATGAACTAAACTGACTAAATAACAGTCGAATTAACTGACTGACTCACAGCCTGCGCAACGGCAAAATAGACTAAGCACTCGACTTTCGATGTTTCAATGTTGCGTATACGTCACGTCGTACGCTGTTGGCGTTGAGCGGAGAGTTAGGCAAAATTAAAACTATACAGCCAACTCAACTGTACTTACAAGCCGCTTAATAACTTTTGCCGCCTCATATTGACTTTTTTTATTACAATTTTTTTTATAATTATTTTTAATAATTTTTTTAAACAATATTTGTTCAAATGCCTGCATTGATTCTGCTTTTAAGTGGAATCTGAGCTGTTGCCATAACATTAGTCATATTTGTACTTGTATATACGCGCGTTTGTTTTGTTAGCTATACGCTTGTTGCACTTGTAAACATTACAACGCAACTCAAACAATTCTATGTAAATATTAGCTTCGCCAGCAGGTGACTCGTTCGTTCTATATATTGCTGGCGCGTATATTTCTCCTCACAACTGACAACACTTTACTTTCTGTCTGCTGCAGAGATTTGCAAAGTTTTTATATAAGACTTTGTTGCTATTTCTCGTTAAAATCATAAGAAAATGAAGAAGTTGTTAGTCTTTCTTGTGATTATCATAAAAAAATGCCATGTCCGCTCACTGTCACTATGCGTTTCAAGCGCTTTATGGAATTTTTTTAAACATGTATGCCACTAAATATTTTTTGACTGCGTGTATTTATGATATTGCTTGGTTATACGGCATGATTTCTTTATGCTTGCTTGCTTAGCACGAGACTTTGGCGTAGTTTCTGTTTGCCGTGTTTGCGTTAGCACGCCTCCGTGTACATAATTTGGTACGAGTGCCTTTCAATCTTGAGTCATATTCCACGAAAAAGTTTTGATGGTGTTTGTATATGCAAACTTTTATCGCGGAAATTAAAATGTTTATTTTTTGTTATTTTTTTAATTATGTAAACTCTTATCGCCGAAATACAAATTTTGGATTTTTTTTTTATTTTTACGATTGTGAGTACAAACGAAATAGGTCAGAATGCTATAATATACAAAGGTGTATAGTCAAGCACACCTAGCAATAGAAATATAATGTTGTTTTTAAATACTTGAAAATTTTGATGAATTTTAAAAATATTTTCAATTATGTATATTTCAAGCTTCAAGAATTTTTGTTAAAAAATAGAAAATTTTTTCAATTTTTTTTTTCCAAATATTAATTTTTTTTATTTAATATTATTTGAATTAAATTTTATTATCTACCGATTTGGTTAATTTTATTTGTTTTATTAATTATTTTTTTTTTAATTTCCTTTCCCTTTTTTAATTTAATTTATTATTAATTTTACATTTTTGTTCTTTTTTTATTATTTTATATTATTATTTTTTTTAATTTAATTTATTTTTAATTTTTCATTTTAGCGTTTTTTATATAATTTTATATTTTTTTAAATTTTATTTTATTAATTATTTTTTTTTAGTTCTTTATATGTAAATTTATATTTTTTACAATTTAATTAAATTTTTAAATTTTATTATCTTCTTTATTTTTAATATATTTTTTTATTGATTTCTTTATTTTATTTAATTTTTTTTTACTAAAAAATTTAATTAATTTTTTTTAGTTGTTTTTAATATCATGTTGTTGTTGCTATATTTTTTTAATTTTTATAAATATATATTTTTTAGTATGTATTTATAATTTTTTTAATTTAAGTTAAATTATTTTTAATTTTATTAAATTATTTATTTTTTTAATAATTTTATTTTATTGATTTTTTTTATTTTGTTTTTTATTTGTTTCACTATAAAGTTGCATTTTTTAGTATTTTTCTAATATTATGTTGTTGTTGCTTTATTTTTTTAATTTTTATAAATATCAATTTTTTAGTAAATTTGTATTTTTTTATTTAATTTTTAGTATATTTTTATTTTTTTATTTAATTAATTTTATAATTTTTTATTATTATTTTTTTTTTTTTTAATTTAACAAATTGTTTTAACTTCATTCATTTTTTTAAGTATTAAATAAAGTTTTTATATTTTTTGTCATATTATATGCTTTTGCACATTCGGCTCTCGAAATGCAAACGCAAATGTACAGCCAACATATGTACAGAGCCACAAGCATTTACCACATGTACTA
Organism: Bactrocera dorsalis; assembly: GCF_023373825.1. NCBI lineage: Eukaryota > Metazoa > Arthropoda > Insecta > Diptera > Tephritidae > Bactrocera > Bactrocera dorsalis. Next base: position 12,177,187 of record NC_064305.1, read on the forward strand.
TATCTCATACGACATAATCTTTTCTTTGCTTCTACTCAGTTTTTTATTATTTTTTGTTTGTTGAGTTTTTTGCCAAGAATTTTCACTCATTATCCGTCAAGTAGATAAGCGGTGGGACGCTTGTTGCTTTCCATTGGTGCCGTCATGCACGTGTGCTCGACTATCACGCTGACGTCTGCGGAAATTGACAGACACTAAAAGCTTAAGCAAGCATTTTTTTGTGTCACACTTCTATATATGTATACATAAGAGTATATATATATACACTTCTTCATATATATATTCATAAGTGTGCGCTTAAATATGCTACCATTAACCCTCATATTTCGCAGAGGAAATTAAGTAATCACTTAGTGCGCTGTCGCTGCCGCTTTCCTTTTTTTCTTGTTTTTGTATATTGTTTGGCTGATTGCGAAATTGTTTTTCGCCATACTTTTGCTGATAGTTGAATTTTTGCATTTATTTGTGGTTTATTGTTATTAATGAAGCGCTTAATGAAATCAAGCCAATTGTTTTAGCGATAAAATACAAGTGCTGTCGAAGGGGTGTATACATACATATATAGATTTGATAGGACATGTGTATCAGATAAATATAATATCTATTGATAATGTGACATAAAGATAATTTCTTTCACATACATACTAATTCGAAGCCGAACAGATTTTTAGCAATATACCGATATTTTATTTAATTTTTTATTAAATTAAAACACCTTTCAATTTGATCACAGTAGTATATATATATACATATAGATGTATTTTTATTTATTTTTTGTTCATTACGTTCAGAAACACCGTGAGACTCCTTCAAGTGAAATCAAAACTCATTTATTATCTCCGCTTCATTCTAAACTTAAAAGCTTAGGAAAATCGGTGCAATTTTTGTATTGACTTTACTTTCTTCCATTCTCTATTCCACCGAAAACTTCTTATTCTTTATAAAATTTTAAAGTATAGATTTTTTAAAAAAGAAATAGCTAAAAAAGCTAGAGAGCTTAAAAGCTTCATGTTCATAATGCTAATATTTAACTGCGGTATTACTTATAATTAAGCTTGAAATATTGATCTCTGCATTACAAGCTGCTGAAGCTTTCATTTCTGGTGTCAGAAAGCTCTGTACTCATGTTATTATTTAAAAGCTTTGTTATTTTAAATTAAGTTTACAAGAATAATCTCTTCAGAGCAGGCTTCTGAAGCTTTCATTCCCAAAAAACTTAAAATAATGCAATAAAAAAGTTAAAATTACGGAGAAAGCGTAACGTATCAAGCAATATTATGTACTCAGCTTCCTTATACAAGGTTCACAAGATCCTAATCGAATCAAAAAGCTAAAAGCTTTAAGCTACTTCCAGAGTAGCTTACATTACTTGAAAAAAAAATATTACAATTTTCAGTTTTATACTATTTATGAAATAATACTGAGTTGACGACTTAAGGTTCATGTATATTCAAATGTTGAACTTCGTGTAAGCACAGATTACTTACATTTTGTGTGGAAGCTTCAAAGCTCAATAATTTTATTTAGTATTTTAGTAGTTAAGTTGATTCAAATATAAATTTCAAAATGAAAGCACACAACACAGTAAGCTTAAAAGCTTTTTCCTGAAAGCGTTCATATTTAAAACAGTTTTCTGAGCTTTTATTAATGTAAATTTAATTTGAAAATTTAAATAATGATCAAACACTTGTTTTGCCAAAAGTTATGTTTGCAGTGACAATTTTAGTGAAAGCTCCAAAGCATTTTACAATTATTGTAATTACTAAAATAAAAGATCAAAATTTGTTTAAAATTTTTAAAACATTTCGTATGACGAGTCTAAGAACCAAAAGCATGAATGTAATGATAATTTTAGTGAAAGCTTCAAAGCTTTTTACCATTATGGTCATAATTACAATGAAACATCAAAACTGGCTAAAATTTTTAAACAATTTAATATGACGAGTCTAAGAACCAAAAGCATGAATGTTATAATAATTTTAGTGAAAGAATGAAAGCTATTTAGAGTTACAAACTTAACTCTAAACAAACTCCAAACCGTATTTATATTTATAAAACATATTCTTTTAATGAATTTTAGTGCCAAAAATCTTGAGAGATAGAACAATTTTAATGAAAGCTTTTTCTAAAGATTTATAGAGATAATTTAAGTGAAAGCTTAAAAGCTTTTTGCAATTATGAGCATAAATATTATGGACTTGCAAACCGGGTTTTATGAAAGCTTTTTGGCACTTTAAACTGTAACTAGGCAAAAAAGCTCAACATGAGTGCTTTTTATATAAAGCCAAAGTAACTATCTACATTTATTGAATTCAAAAAAATTACACAATACTCTTTTTCTAAATTTGTGTAGCGCGTGCAGCTATTTCTGGCAATATATTAGTTCCACCGCCTGCAAAATGTGTAAACCATTGCCAAAAATGATTTCACCCAGAATTTGCAAAACATGCCAAATTGGTGCAAAATCAAAAAAAAAGTACATTTTCAAAAAAAATGCTTTAATAGCCTGTCAATGTGCGCTCAAACCAGCGCAGATACACATAGAGTTATATACAAAAGCATCTTAATATATACAGAGATATATCTCTCTTAATTAAACTGAACACTTTGTAGAAATCATTTCACAAATCTGCTAAGCGCGCAGCTGAAAAATATTATTTCATTTCCTTTTTTGAAATTCTGGTGCAAAAACATTTGTATTGATTAAGATCAGTGACGCCGGTGCATGGCAGTGATCAATAGCCGGAAATTTTAATTGCAAGCAGATATAACCTCAAAAGTGAACATATATAATGCGAATTCCGTCAACCGGTGCCATAATTATTTTCTATTTTTCACGCGAAATGAAATTTCCACTAATGGTAGAAAAGCTTAGGAATATACAAGTTTTTATACAACAACAAATATTTTCTTCTCTATCACTCATATCTCATGACAAGCACGTGGCACCTCCTCTACGCCACCCTTCAACTCTTTGTACTACCGGTACGACTGAGTTACACAACTCACTTACTTCGAATTCACGAGCATTTAGCGCCTCAGCTGCGAAACCAAGTACTAACGGTGCATGACTATCGCTAATTGAATGGCGAGTCAGCAGAAATTTTCAGATACAAATGTAAATCAAATAACTAATTAGCATATGGAGGCGGAGTACCAAAAGGCAAAGCAATTTCATTGAAAAATTATAAGAGTAATGGAAAAGTAGTGTAAAAATAATGGTGCGCTGGGGAGAGATGTTCTAAATTTTCGCCTGTAAATTTTTTAATGTTAAGAACACTTTTAATAGTTTTAGTCAATTTTTGGAACTTTTAGTACACTTTTACAATTTTTAGTACGCTTTTAGAACACTATTAATATTTTTCGTACACTTTTTTTAAATTAATTCTAGTATTTAGTGGTAGCACTTTAGTACTTTCGGTACACTTTTAGAATTTTACCACATTTTTAGTACTTTTAATACACATTTTGCCTTTTTATTACAATTTTAGGAAAATTTTAATATATTTAGTAAACTCTTTTAATTAAATTTTTGCATTTTTAGTACATTTTTAGAACTTTCAGTACACTTTTAGCATTTTTGGACACTTCGAAAACACTTAATATTTTTAGTAAACTTTTGTTCAATTTGATTTTAGCATTTTAGTACATTTTTAGTACTTTTAGTACACCATAAGCATTTCTATTACGCTTTTAATATGTTTGGCACACTTTTCTAAATTAAATATTAGCATTTTAGTACACTGTTAGTACTTTTAGTACACTTGAGTACTTTGCGTACACTTTTGGAATTATTAGTGCATTTTTAGAACTTTTAGTACACTTTTAGCATTTTTAGTACACTTCGACAACACTTAATATTTGTAGTGCACTTTTGTCCAATTTGATTTCAGTATTTTTAGTAAATTGTTCATACTTTTAGTACACTTAAATATTTTTAGTACAGCTTTAACACACTTCAAAATTTTTTTATAATTCTAGAACGTTTACATTTATATTATTTTAAGATTTTTAGTACTATTTTTCTATTTTAGTACAGTTTTAGTACTTTTAGTAAACGTTTAGCGCTACTTTCTTGTCTAGTTTAAAATACTTGAACATAAAACAATGTTAAACTATTTAGTACTCTAAAAGATTGGTTACAATAATATTTGAGAAACTAAAATCAATAGTGAAGAGACTTAATTTTAGTAGTTTTTAGTACACTCTCTTTAAATATCAAAACTTTATATAAGAGCCAAGTAAATTGAAATATACAGAGCTTTAACTTACATAAATAAAAAAAAATATTTAATATCTAAAAGTTAATTTTATTTATAAATAGATTTAACCTTTCAATAAAATCCTTAAACCTTCATTCTTAGCTTAACTAACCCACAATTATCCCTTTTATTTTTTTCAGGATGTTTCTCAACAAGATACTTTGTCACCTTCATGCTCTTTCTGGGCATGGCCAATGCCTATGTGATGCGTACGAATATGTCCGTAGCCATTGTGGCGATGGTAAATCATACCGCCATCACCGCTGATCAAGAGGATATCTATGACGATGAGTGCCCAGATCAAAACCTAACAGTTGTGGTAAGTAAAACAATCAATTCATGCAACAACAATTTAAAAAATGAAGAAAATGAGAAGCAAATGGTATTTAATAATTATTTTCTTTTGACCTTTAGGAAAATGGACAAGATGGCGACTTTGTATGGAGCTCCAGTTTACAGGGCTACATATTATCTTCGTTCTTTTACGGTTATGTGCTGACCCAAGTGAGTAGCTAGTTCAATATCACAAGAACAATAAGTTCACTGAAAAAATCACATTTTTCGCTAAACGAAAATATAATGCCACTAAACTCATTATAAACACTTTCTTCGTATTCTTTCATCCACAGATTCCCTTCGGTATTTTGGCGAAAAAATACGGCGCCATGAATTTCCTTGGCTGGGGTATGCTTGTCAATTCCGTGTTCGCCTTCCTCGTGCCCGTTGCCGCTTACGAAGGTGGCGTCTATGGTCTCTGCGCCGTACGCTTCATACAGGGTCTCGGCGAAGGTCCAATCGTGCCATGTACACACGCGCTGCTCGCCAAATGGATACCACCCAATGAGCGCTCACGTATGGGTGCGGCGGTATATGCGGGCGCACAATTCGGCACCATCATCTCTATGCCGTTGTCCGGTTTGTTGGCCGAGTATGGTTTCTCTGGCGGTTGGCCGTCGATTTTCTATGTTTTCGGCGCTGTTGGTACGATTTGGTCGATAGCTTTCTTGTGGTTCGTCTATGAGGATCCGTCATCGCATCCACGCATCGATGAGGCGGAGAAGAAGTACATCAATACTAGTTTGTGGGGTACTGGCGATCAGAAGGTAGGTGTCTATTAGAATATAGCACATGTGCAAAAGAGATAGTTAGACTTTACAGCTTCTGTTAGCAGTGTGAAGTTTAGAGGAATGACTGTAGTGTACTTTTAATAAACTTTTGTCGATTTTTCTTACACCTTATAGGTGCCAGCAATTCCTTTCAAGTCCATTCTAAAGTGCCTGCCTTTCTACGCCATTTTGCTTGCCCACATGGGTCACAACTACGGTTACGAGACACTAATGACTGAATTGCCCACCTACATGAAACAAGTGTTGCGTTTCTCTTTGAAAGCCAACGGCTTGCTCTCATCCCTACCTTACTTGGCTATGTGGCTCTTCTCCATGTTCATTTCGGTAATTGCCGATTGGATGATCTCATCAAATCGCTTCACACACACAACAACACGTAAAATTATCAACAGTATTGGTAAGTAAATGAGCGGCGAAGAAAAATAAGTTAAATTTTACTAATAATTTGTATACTCATGCGCGCTATAGGTCAATATGGTCCAGGTTTGGCGCTTATTGCTGCTTCGTACACAGGCTGTGATCGTGCTCTGACGCTTGCCATACTCACGGTGGGTGTGGGTCTGAACGGTGGTATCTACTCTGGCTTCAAAATCAATCACTTGGATCTGTCGCCACGTTTTGCCGGTTTCCTGATGGCCATCACAAATTGTTCGGCGAACTTGGCGGGTCTGTTGGCGCCCATCGCCGCCGGCAACTTAATCAACAATAAGGTAAGATTTGCTTTGAGCGCGATCTTATGTTTAGACATTTTTGTTTTGTGAGCATTAAGTAATAAATCTGTTTCTCTTTCTCTCTCTCCCTCTCTCTCTCTCCCTTTTTTTTTAATCTCCAGCCAACTATGGGTCAATGGCAGATCGTGTTCTTCATTGCCGCTTTCGTGTATATCTTCTGCGCCACCTTCTACAACATCTTCGGTTCCGGCGAACGTCAATGGTGGGACAATCCAGCCACTGATGTTAAGGAACCATCCGCCATTGCACCTGGCACAACCACACTGACCTCGAATGGCGCGAATCCACGTTTCCTAACCGGCGTCGATAACGGTCTGACCTTGGCGGCGGGGAATGTCAACGAAACGGGTCACTGAGCGCATGCAACACACGTCTAAGGCTAGGCAGCTGCAACTGAGCGCTGATCTAGCATAGTCGGTTGTGTTTTTTAGTTATACGAAGCTGTAGTTTCGCTGCTAGTGCTAGTTAGACAACAAACAGACAGACAGTTAGTTATTTAAGCAGTCTAATTTTTAATAACTTTAGTAACTATTAAGGCTTAGTGAATTTAAGTGCGAGAGAAATGTGTGTGGCTTAGCGAAAAAAAAAAAATAAAATAAAATGTACCGTAAGTAAAAAAATATAAAAGTAGTGTGATAACGGTACTCAGCGTGCAAAATAATAAGTATATTTAAAAAACAAGAGTCAGCATTAATAAATAACGGACAATTTTTCGCGCTCAGCTCTCAGCCGAGTTTGAATGAAAATTTGATGGATAAAAGACAGTTGCCGCTAAAACTATGCAACGCATCTAAAGTATATAATACGCCAATGGTGCCAACTTAGTGATTTTCTTCTTTAATTGTTTGCTTTTGAAAAGTGCAAATGTAAAGTTTTTATGGACCTGGTCCGTGAATTGTTAATTTATTTAAAGTTAAGTTTAAAGCGTAATTTATAAAAGAAACATTTAATTTATATATACAAACACACACACACATGTATGAATGTACGCACTGTAAGCGCTTTTTAATGTATTTGTGAATTGATTTTATAAAAAAAATATATTATTTTTTGTTTAAAAAAAGTAGTGAAAGTAAAACCGAACAATGCCTTTAACGCAAAAATGTCTAAACGGTACGATTTTCGTCTGGAATTGTAACAAGCATACATATACAAAAGTATGTATGTGTGTATATAAACACACTTACATACATATTTACTACTAAAATTAATTATTTTATACATTTGTTATGCAGTTATTGTGTGAAGTATTGTAGTGAGGCGTAGAATAAACGGACAAATGCGAAACAAGCCAATAAACAGTATAAGTGACAATCTAATTTGTAAGACGAAATGCTAAAAAAATATTTCCATTTGCTACAAATTACAATATTCAAGACATATAATTTCCAAAAATGTTTTAGAACTACGAGAATGTTTAGAAAAACGTAAGAAATTTACTTCAAAATAATATAATTTAAAACATAAAAAACTCGAAGAGAGTTTAAAACACCAAATGAAATGTTTTTTATTTGAAAATTTTGGCATAAAACCATTGTGTGGTTGTTGAGGCCAATGACACTGTACACTCTTACAGAAGACTGTACCTTCTTTATTCAGATCTGCAGCTCGTATTATTTTCTTCAGGAGTAGATTGAAGAAGCTGCACAATAGGGCGACGCCTTGTCTGAAACCTCATTTGGTATCGAACGGCTCGCAGAAGTCCTTATCGATTCTGACGGAGCTTTTGGTATTGCTCAACGTCAGTTTACACAGCCGTACATATTAGTTTTGCGGGGATACCAAATTCAGACATAGCAGCTTTGAAATCGCCAAAGATGTCGTGTGTGTCGTTCCTCTTTTTACGGATCTTTTCCAAGTTTTAGCGTACAGTGAATAACTGGTCGAAGCTATAACAGCCTTAACAAATACAAAAAATGATAGAGACCGGTTGATTTGTATGGCAGCTATAGTTATAGTTATCCGATCTGAACAATATCTTCGAAGTTGTTGGTAATAATCCATGCCAAATTTCATGAAGATATATCGTCAAAAAAATTTTCCATACAAGCACTTACTTCCGATCGTTCAGTTTCTATGGCAGCTATACGCCATGGTGAATCGATATCATCGGTTTCCACAAAAAAGCAGCTACTTATAGAGATCACGACGTGAGCAAATTTTCATATTCATATCTAAAAAACAGAGAAACTAGTTCGTAACGGGTTTTTCAAAAGGGACGCTACAAAAGTAGACCAATAGGTGCAGCAAACGATGTCATGTTTTGCCCGCTCTTTTGACAAATCTTTTCAGTAAGGCTTGCCATTTCAACATGGAAAGATATAGGATCTAAGAACGAGTCGAAACTATTCAAATTTACTACCGAAGTTCGGAGTCAGTGACCTCAAAGTAACCTTTAAGAGCGCTACGTCCAATTTATGGTCGCCTTAATCGTCCTGTCAGATCAATAATTGAGCATCTAGAAAAATCTAAGTCCACAGACTCAGTACAAAATGTTCCAGTGCCAGTGAGACAAAGAAGTGCCCGTAGTGTCAAGAATAAAGGCTGCCGCTAACACATCAATTGAGAAAGACCCAAATCAGTCTCTCACACGTCGTTCTCCAGCGTTGGGCATCTTCTGTGACGTTGTCGTCATCAATTTTGCGAAAATATCTGTTCCAAGATCCTTCAAGATCAAATTGACACAAGAACTGATGGCACTTGACCCCAAAATCGTTGTATGATAGTGAGTTGGGAATCGCTACAGCCCAATGATAACCGAATATTTTTAGCCTGAATTGGATGATATGGACTTGGATAATATGTGGTTCCAACAGGACGGAGCCACAAGCTACGCAGCGAATGTCACAATCAATTTTTTGAAAACCAAGGTTGGTGAACGTCTTATCTCAGAAAGTGGCCCAGTCAATTGGCCGCCTCGGATGTGCGATTTGAAGACTAGTTAGAAGACTACATTAGACTATTTCCTGTAGATCAACGTCAAGTCTATGGTCTATAATGAACTTCGACGGATATCTAACGTGAAATTGCAGCAGTATCGGCCGACTTATGCTTCAAAACCATAGAAAATTGAGTTCGGTGTCTGGACTTCTGCAAGCATACCCGTGATAGCCTTGCAAAAGATGCCGAGTTCCATACAACAAGGCGTTAAAAACGATACTGAATGCAGTTTCGTAAACGGCTGACAGGCAAAACAGGATGAAATGGAATACCTTAATAACATACAGGATCACCAACACGCTTTCGGTAGGTAGTTATGGGAGAGACACTGAAACACCGCCTACGCTTCTGTCCAGCTTTACAGTTCAAGCGACTACATAAAGTATGAAAATTATATATTAAATAATATGAAGTCCTCTTAAAGTATGCAAAAAGCGTTGACGTTCTTTATGACGAATACTTCAGCTTAAATTAAATTTAACCTTCATCTGGTCGTAAAGGATCAATAGGTATGACGTGACAGGCGGCCAGTATCCCCAAAGTAATATGGTTTCTTATAAAGAAATACAATAATTGTTAAGGAAATTGAGATGTTTTTGTTTTTTATTTAATACGAAGTATAATGTATCGATTGTACTCCGATTGAATACTTGTACTTCTTCTTATATACTTGTTCTGCATATAAGATCATTCAAATAGCCTCCATGACTTGTTTTGCAGTAACGAATTTGATGAACCCAATTAGGAGTAGTTTTTCAACTAAATCAAGTCGTATGTCATGAATAGCATGTTCAATATAATCTTCTAAAACTAGTAGAGAGTCTGGTTTATTACAAAAAGCCAATGACTTCAAATAATCTCACAAGAAGTCGTCTAATGATGTTTAATCCCAACTTCTTGGAGGCCATTGAATGCCACAATTCCTTGAAATAATCGAATTTTCAAACTTTTTTGCAATAATTCGATTGTTGCACGTGCTGTGTGGCACGTAGGGCCCACTTATTAGAACCAGATATTGTCAGGACCAACTTTTTTCAATTGTGGCAATAAAAATTTAGTTATCATCGATCTATACCGCTCTCCATTGACAGTAGCGGTGTCACCAGCTTCATTACGAAAGAAGTACGGAACGATGTTTCCACCAGACAAAAAACCCACACCAAACTGTCAATTTAGGTGATTGGAATGGTTGTTTATGAATAATTTGTCGATTTTCTTCGCATCAGAAACGACAACTAACATCAACGGAAACACTATTTATATATCTAAACTTGTAAGATTATATGGTATACGTATATTGCTTCAATTAAAACCCACATTCTGGAGGCCTGTCTGTTGCCTTCAAATGGCGCTATTACTTCCTAGCTGAAGGTCAAGCGTATTTTTAGCATTATTTATAACCACATTTAATGCAATTTGTGATTTATTTGTCGATTTTACAATTCGGTTTCGTAGGGAAGTTCAATGAACTGGCTTGACAGACCACAGCAGCGGCGACGAGCGCTTCTTCTTCGATTGTTTACCTTGCATTTTTCCCTTTATTGCTATTTTTTATGCGACAGCATTTTAATTTATACAAAACATCCGCTCTGTCTGTCACTCGTGATTACTTAGCAGGTACTCCAATTAATGTTTTACTCGTTCGAGAACATTCACTATTTACTTGAGTACACACATTCAATCAAATGCACGTGCCAATGTCCATAGAAGCTTTGTCGTTTTTGCTGTTGTCAGCTGAATTTCAGCGGCATATTGAATTCCACAAAACACCTTACGTAAAACAAATTATTCATGGTAAGTAGCACGAATTAGTCTCGCCAAGAGCTTGATACTTTTTTCCTGTTCGGACTAATTTATTTGTATACTCGTGTGGAAATGCGAACGTCAGCAAGCGAACGCAAATAAACAAGACACTCTTTGTTGCTGACCAAGTTTGTTTAAATAAATAACTCATGTATATATTTAAATCTTGCTCTAATTTTCTCGCTTCTCTATTAAGTTTATTTTAAATTAGTTTCTGAAATAATTAAAAAATTATATTTGACTGCCGAAACCCGGGATTGAACCGGGGACCTTTAGATCTTCAGTCTAACGCTCTCCCAACTGAGCTATTTCGGCAGATATCTACTTTGAGTTGAATGTCGTTTAAGTGAGCGCGACGCACGCAACGAAGGTGACATTAGTGCTGCATTAAAGCTTCATTAAATTTTGTGCGTGTGGTTTGGAACTTAGCTAAGTATTAAGGAAAGCTGTTGAAAGCACGGACAATACTAAACATAAAAGCTTGAAATTGTAGTATATGATATACATACATATGTGTATATGTGGAGATATATACATATATGTGTGTATATGGATGTTGGGCTTTGTGCTCGATTTCTATGGGCAGAAGTGAGAGTGCCTAAAAGCATGCCAATACATAAGTATATCAGGGTATCGTTGATATGAATATGTGAGTGGAGTAGACATGTTTTGATACGCCTTCTTTCTTATCTTCGGGAAAATATATGTACTTTAGGCAATTAATGCGTTTTTAATTGAATATTAGTATGTTTTATTGATAAAGAGATATATTAGCTTACTTCAGTAGCTAGCGCTCAGCACATTTGCAGCTTGTTAGCTGGCTAGAGAGGAGACTTGTAACATCAACACACATAAAGGACAATATATGGAAGTAAGAATTTTAAAAATATTTAGCAAAAGAGTCAAAAAAAAAATATGAGAAATATATAAAAAATTAAAAAAAAAAGTTAAAAAAAAATTTTAAAAATTCAATATTAAAAAAATATTAATAATAATTTTAAAATAATAAAAAAAAATTAAAAAAAAATTAATATTAAAAAAGAATATTAAAAATTAAAAAAAATATAAAAAATATAAAAAAATTAAAAAAATTAATATTAAAAAATAAAACTAAAAATAATTTTAAAAAATTAAAAAAATAAAAAAAAAATATTGAAACAAAAAATTTAAAATTAATTACAAAAATAAAAAAAAAATAAAAAAAAAAATAAAAAATTAAATAAAAAATCAAAAAAAGATAATTAAAATTTAATAAAATTAATTAAAATATTATAATCACAACAATAAAAACAGTGAATATTTCAGCATGTTGTGAGTGTTTCAGCTTCTGATACAAAAAACTTAAACCTCGGTGACACCGAAGCTAGGAAACCCTTCACAAGAAAAATTAACTAGATAAGCTATCCGATCTGATAAATTTATTCAGAAATTATAGCGTTACTTTAAAGAATAATTCAATACAAACCTTGTGAAATAAAAAGTCTTCCGTAAGAGTACTTGAATTCGATTGTACAGTTTGTATGACAGCTATACGCTATAATCGACCGATATGAAAAATATCTTCGGAGATTATAATAAAGCTTTGAATAATATATATAATATCTTCAGAGAATATAGCAATACCTTGAATAATAAAATATGACAAATATTGTGAAGATAAGAGTTCAAAAGAAAAGTCCCCGGTCTGATACATAGATGACGCTACTAGAAAAAAATCCATATACTAATTTTTACTTAGCACTAACCTTCAAGGGACACGTGTGTAAATTTGACCTCTGTCGGATCAATAGTTTGTGAATTATATCATTTATAGTGAAGCAACCTTTGTCATAGTGAAAAAATGAATAAAAAGGAATTTCGCGGTTTGATAAAACAAAACTTTTTGAAGTAAAAAAATATAGTTGAACCAAATACTAAGCTTGATGGCGAGTTTTCTTACCTAGGAAAATCAATCAGCAAAGGTTGGTATACTAAGTAAAAATGTGATGAAATGAGCACCGAAGACATTAAACGCAGTGGACGTCCAACAGAAGTCCAAAATAATAGTCACAAAATAATTTTGGACGACCTTAAAGTGAAGTTGCTAGAGCTATCAGACACTCTAAAGATATCAATTGAACATTTATGTCATATCATTTACGAAAATTTATATATGAGAAAGCTCTGTGCAAAGTGTTTGCCGAGCTTTTGACTTTTAACTAAAAACAACGACGGGTTAATGTTTTGAAGCAATGTTCGGAGATGTTCAAACGTAATAAACCTGAGTTTTTTTGTCGATATGTGACAATAGATGAAATATTGCTCCATCATTTTACTCCGAAGTCCAAGCGACAGTCATCCAAGTGGACTGCACAAGACTTAATTACTCCAAAGCGTGGAAAAATACGACAGTCGGCAAGCAAGGTTATGGCACCTGTATTTTGGGATGCGCTTGGAATAATTTTTATAGAGTGCCTTGAATAAGAAAGCACCGGATACAACGACTATTACATACCGTTATTGCACCGTTTGATAGACGTAATCGACGAAAAACGATCGAAAATAAAAGGCTGCTTCACTTAGACAATCGACCGTGTCACAAGTCAGTGAAAGCGTTACCAAAAATCCATGAATTTGGCATCGAATTGCTTCCTCATACACCGCATTCACTAGATCTAGTCCTCAGCGACTCAGATCTCAAAAGAAGGCTCGCTGTGAAGAAATTTTGGTCGAGTGAAGAGGTGATTGTCGAAACCGAGGCCCCATATGAATCAAAGGACAAATCGTACTACAAAAATTATATCGAAAAGTTGGACGGTCAATACAAACAGTGCATCACCCTTAAAGTTTACTATGTTGAATAAAATAAACGAATTTGGGCACAAAATTTTTTTGCTATGGTACGACTTTTAAACTGACCTGCTACCATATCAAGAACAAAGCTTTTCATAAGGCTACTTGAGCTTGAACTTACCGATCACAACAAAACTGGGGAAGCTTAAAAATAAATATTGTGAATTTTAAAATAATTTAGTTATTTTAGGTGTTTTTTCTTGCACATTACTGTATATGAATGTATTGAGAAACAGCGGCGTACGCAGAAACAAATTTCGGGGGGATTTTCTGTACAAATTTTTAATCATGTTAAACCAATCAGTATGGTAGGGTTTTTGTAGAGAGATATCTTGTAACTTGTTTGTTTATGTGCCAAAAGCATAAAGTGTGGCTCTCACTATGTCAAATCTTATTACCGTCGTAGTCGAAGCAATGATAGCTTTCTGGACTACTATTTTATAGTCATTTACGAGGTTTGACAATAAAGTAATGAGACTGATTTTATTGCCGCACTTGTGGTAAACCTGTGACCTTGAAATTCCATTTTTCTTTTTCCGGCATTCCTTCCCTCTCCATTGATATATGTAGCATCTCTCTAACTTTTTTAGTTCGCCTGCTGCGTCAAGTTGAGTAGACGTGTGTTTGTAGTGCTCGTCACGAAAATGGAAAAACGAAATCAAGAGCAACGCGTCGCGATAAAATTTTGCGGCAGATTGGGCGAAACAGCTTCGGAAACGTACGCTAAAATTGTAAGGGTGTATGGTGACAGTGCTCTTAGTCGTGCATAGATTCACAATGGTTGTCTCCGCTCGCCCCCCGCCGGAAAAAAGTTCACATGAGCAAGTCGAAGGTGAAAACAATGATTTTTGCTTTTTTCGATAGCCGTGGAATCGTCCACAAAGAATACGTTCCACGTTAAAACTACTGGTAACTGTTTAATATTCCAATCAAAAATCATTTTTTTCTAATATTAAGCCAATTCACTACTAGTATATATGACAATTAGACTACTCATTTACCTTGTCATATAATGGTACTTGACATGGAGGACGGGGACGTGTAAGAGTATCATATGAGCTGTACCATAAATTAGCATTACTTCTTATATACTTTCTTCATTTATTATAATATTTATCACAATTCTTATTGTTATTATTTTATTGTAGCAAAATGGCTCAGGTCAAAGTGAAGAATAAAGAGCCATCAGCACTTTATGCCGCACTCAAGAGCACTTGGTTAGCTTTTTGTGCCTCAAGCAGTATACATGGCTTGAAGTATACACAAGACAGAGAGACCAACAAAATCGTGCGGTAGGTATCACATGATATTAATGATATAATTACATATGTATGTATGAATTTTTTTAATTTTCAAATTTTAAACACTTTCATAAGTACTGTGAAGGTTGCAAAAAGATCTCATCAAAAACTTTAATTTGCTTAATTTAAAATTCAAATTTTTTAATACATTTTCAATTTTTTTTAATACATTTCTCAATTTAATCATCATCACCAGCTTTCCCAAAACATGTTTTACTGTTTTGAAATTAATTGGCACTCTCTTCTCAGTTTCATCTGGATGCTCATCACGCTGATTATGTTTATCTGTGCAATATCAATGGTCTATACATTTTATATGAGTTACCGCAGCAATCCCACGCGCATGAATGTTGAAAAGGATCATGCTCCAATTGATAGTCTGGTTTTTCCCGCCGTAACTATATGTACTGAGACACTTTACAACATCCAAAAGGCAAAAAGTTACATCGGAACGCTGTGAGTAACAAGTGTTTTTGAATTTGTTCCAACAAATATTTATCTAGGAGCTGTCTTATTTATTACAAATAAAAATTTTGGCAAAGAAAATATTTCTCTGACATTAAAGTTTCTATTTTAAGCTGTGCTATACTTTGCTTTTATGGATAAGTTCAAATGTTACTCTACTCGAAAGGAGGATCCTACAAGTATAATAGTAAAAAATATAATATTTTTCCATTAGATTGCTTAAGTAGTCTGAGTATCGGATTGTATTTGTGTACTGCCTTGTCTGTGACTTAGGTAGGAAGGCCTTTAAGAGGCCCATTGTTAAACCACCGAGCCTATGATCTCCATTTCAGGTGACTCCTCGGAAAAAAGATGCGCTTGCGTTGGCAGGATAACTCCTTCCAGGATCATTCAAAGTGAAAAAATACGTATTTTAGTTAAAACTTTAACTTAGAACTTGAACGAGGGAAGAAAAACAAAACTGCAAATTGGATTTTTGGCAGACATTCTTATAAAAAAATTAAAATTTCAGTGCAAATTTCTCGACATTTTTTTTTTCAAATAGTTGTAAATAAAAAGAAATCCTTCATCCAGGTCTTTAAAAATTGTATCTCAAAGATCTGTGTAAAACTTCATTAGGATCGGTTGAGTAGCTCTCAATAAATCTTGCCAACCGACTTCAAAAACACACTTTCGAGAAAAACGCGTGACGGCGCACTTATCCAAGCTAGCCTCGAGCGCACAAGTTCTCAAGGCTGAATCTCCGAAACTGTAACTCGAATCAACTTGGAATTTTAGGAAAATATTATAGATATGTTGTATAATTTAATGAGACAATAATTTTTTCAAACCCTGTAACCCCCTTAATGTCATCCGATACAAATGAAGAGTCCTACCAGAATAATAGCAATACAAGTTCTTTATTTTAATCTACCTCTCTTGTTGTACAAATTCAATTGGGTTAAGCTACGTGGCGTTAGAAAGATAAGAATTCATAATAAAAAAACTTCTCAGATAGTTCTGCAATTGCTTGGCTCTATTTTGTTTGAGCACGCGTCAAAGATGGACACCGGCAAAGAGAACAAGAACAGAAAGGCTAAAACGAAAGCCCAGAAGCAGTCAGCTTTGGTAAAAAAAAAGGAAACACGTTCCACCAGATAACGCCAAGCCGCACGTATCGATAGTGATTCGTCAGAAAGTCCGAAAGTTTGATTAGCAGGGTTTTATCCATCCATCTTATAATCCGGATCTGACACCAAGTGATTACTACCTATTCCTATGATGGAGAAAAATTCGCAACATGAGAAGCTTGTGAAAATCCAGTCGATCAGTTCTTTCCCAATAGTATTTTCGATGAAAATTATATGGAGCCAATAATTTCGAAATAGATCCACTATTAAAAAATTTGAGCTTGTCAGATTTCACCAACTTTTTTAAAGAATTATTAACATATTTCTCTTATGAAATTAAAATATCTGACACTCTTTCCTCAGCAAGCTTCCACCCGACACAAATACCAGCATGATAATGGCAGTTTTGCCAACCTATTTCGGTTTCATTAGCGATGATTATACCTATGCCACGGAAGATATTGTATTGCTACAGAAACTTATCGACGTTAATAATATCAGCACATTGACATTCATGCAAAATCTACAATGGAACTGTTCAGATATCTTCTTTCGCTGCCGTTTTATGTGGCGAATTGTGGATTGCAGGACAATCATAGAAGTATCGCGCACATATTACGGCTACTGCTGTTCCTTCAATCTCAATCAGCCGGGGTGAGGAATGCTATACTTGTATATACCTAGTTAGTTACCACTCTTTTGCCCCACTCTCTGCCTAACCTCACAGTTTGAACTACACTGCAAAGACTACGCACGCCGGCCTTTTCGATGGTCTCTCTCTAATACTGTACTACAATGACTCGGACTATGGCGAATTGGGTCTCTACTCGGATGGTTTTAAAGTGTTACTTTCGGAGAATGATGGTTACCCCAGTGCGTCTTCTCTCATCAAATTTACGCCACTTAAGCAGGAGACTTTCCTCGGTGTACGACCCGTTGAGACCTACTGTTCGGGTGCCGTTAAAGCTCTATCGATAGACGAACGGCAATGTGTGCTGCCGGATGAATTCCCACTTAAGCATTTCGAGAAATATGTGGGTAATAATTGTATACTGGAATGTCGTGTGGAGACTACGCTTAAAATGTGCGGTTGCATAACGTATTTCTTCTACACGAATCATACCCACGAACGTATATGCGCTATCAAGGATATACCATGCCTCTTGGCAAATTTCAGTAGGTGCAAATTAAAGCATAAGAAGAGTAACAAATTTGTAATTAATTTGTAAGTATTCTTTACTCTATAGCCGCGTTAGTGGGACGTTATCGAAAAGATCAATGTTATTGCCCGAATTCGTGCGAATCAATCCAGTACAATGTGGAGCTGACGAGCGCCGAATTGCAGATTGATATACCGACAGTGGATGAGTTTTAGTAAGTTGAAAGAGTTGGTTTTATTACTCCATACTTCAAAGAAATATGTAGAAATATATAAGTATATCGATAACATATAAATCGATAAAGAAACTTTTACATTTTACACTTACAGTGACGGCGTACAGGATAACCACTCCGTCATTCATATATACTTCAACAGTCAAATATATCTACGTGTGCGTCGTGATCTACTCACAAGCATGGTGACTCTAGTTTGTAAGTTTCTAGCCATATATTCTCAGCTAATGCCAATAATCTACATATACATATATGTATATTTGTATATTATTTTCAGCCAATTTGGGCAGCGCTTTCAGTCTCTTTGTTGGTATCAGCCTGGTCTCAATTGTCGAGGTTATCTACTATGTAACGGTTGTGTTCAGAAAGCATTATTTGCAGGAGATAAAAGCTCGTGAAAAGCTTCGGCGTTAGAGTGACTGTGGAAGCAGCGATATTCCATATTTTGAAAAAGCTTGAATTAAGAGCAAAACATATTTTAATTCTCAATTAAAAATTTTTGAAATATTTTCTGAAAAATATCAATATAAAAATCAACAACTATATTAAAATTTAAGATGATTCAAGAAAATATGATATGAGAATATGAAAAAGTGCCTTCATTTCATAAATATATAACTGTTATTAGGATTTCCTCAATAAGTCGATTAACTGATGCGATGCGTATGAAGTGGTGTCATGTTGTTCAAGCCAAATATCGTCCAGATCACGAGCTTCAATTTTAGGCATCAAATTGTCGGTAGCCGCTGTCGGTTACGTTCTTACTGGCATCATTTTTGAAGAAATGTGGACCAATGATCCCACCGGCCAACAAACCAAACCAAACCATCTCTTTTCTGGATAAAATGGCAGCTCTTGAATCTCTTCAGATTGCTCTTCGTCCCAAGTGCGGCTATGCTGCTTGTTGACATACCCATTGAGCTGGAAATGGGCCTCATCGTTGAACACAAATTTGGCTCGAAAGTGTCGGATCTTCTTGAAGCGTTTCAAGAATCTATAGAGCGAAGAGATGTCACTTGAGAAGGTCTTGCTGCTTCAGTTCTTGCACAATATGTATTATGTACGCTTTTTATTTAAGATACCGACATAAAATGCGCCAAGTCATTCCATACGTCAGTCCGAGTTGCTGCGACCGGCGCCGAATCAACTCTCTACGTGGTCTATGCGGTCGAATATTATCCAATAATGAATGCTGGGTCTCAAGATTCTTTACAGAATGAAGAAGTTGAACGATATCTAAACTCTGTTTAGGCGTAAGTATTTACATAATGAAATGCCAAAAAATACTGAACAAAAACAACGCGACAGCTTGATACGAATCACGCGTGATCTGTCACAAAAAAAGGCTACTGAAAAAAGTACATCTTGGATCACCCTTTATTAAGACTATGTATATCACTTTTATTATAAGCTAAATTCCATTGAAAAAATTTTGATTTTAAATCAAAAGTTTGTTTACAAGGCGGCAGAGGACGTTCTTATCTCAGGCAGCCACACTTCTGCGGTGAGGGAGCTATAAGCAATAACGGTTTTATAGCAGCCGAAATCATATTTGATTCTTTATATTATCGAAATTGGCAGTTTAATACTGCTGTTATCAGCTGATAAGTCGACGATAAGCTGTATTATTATTCCAACCCATGTTATAAAGAACGCAAAGATCCCCAGCAGCGCTCATAGTATTTTTAAGTTCCGAGCGTCAATACATAGCGGTGCTAAAATTTACCGAAAATGATGAAAAACAATATTTTGGTTCACTTAGCACTCGTCCTGCTCTTACTTAGCGGCATAATCGAGGCACAACACGAGCCACACTGGTGGGGTAATCGCAACACAATTGTACATCTCTTCGAATGGAAATGGACGGATATAGCGAGGGAGTGTGAAGAGTTTTTAGCGCCACGCGGCTTTGCTGGCGTGCAGGTGAGAAGCTTAAAACGCGAACTAAATACTGAAAATATACTAGTGAATCGTCGCTCTATAAACAGGTCTCGCCCGTCGCTGAAAATGTAGTGATATCCGGACGACCGTGGTGGGAGCGTTATCAACCGATCTCTTACAAACTAGTTACACGTTCTGGCAATGAAGCCGAGTTCGCTGATATGGTGCGCAGATGTAACGTTGTTGGCGTGCGTATTTATGTCGATGTGCTGCTAAATCATATGTCCGGTTCACATGAGGGCACTGTGCAAGGCACAGGCGGCTCGGTTGCCAATCCCAATACGAAGGATTTCCCAGCTGTGCCCTACGGTGAAATAGACTTTCATCCAAGCTGTGAAATTTATGACTGGAATGATCGTTTTCAAATACAGAACTGTGAACTAGTTAGCTTGAAGGATTTGGATCAGAGTAGTGAATGGGTGCGCGAACGTCTCGTGGAGTTCCTCGATCATTTGATTCAGTTAGGTGTGGCAGGTTTCCGTGTAGACGCCGCCAAGCATATGCCTGCGGAGGACTTAAAGGTAATGCTTTGCTTTAATTTACTTAATTTTGTTTTTACTCATACCTCTGAACTATTGTGTACTGTAGATCATCTATGATCGTGTACGCGATCTCAACATCGCACATGGCTTTCCACGCAATGCGCGTCCTTTTATCTATCAGGAAGTAATCGATCATGGTCACGAAACTGTGGATAAGTACGAGTACAGTCCGCTGGGGGCTGTGACGGAGTTTCGTTTCTCGGAAGAAATAGGTGGCGCCTTTCGTGGTTATAATCAACTTAAGTGGCTGCGTAATTGGGGTCCCGAGTGGAGCTTCTTACCCTCCGAGCACGCTTTCGTCTTTGTCGATAATCACGACAATCAACGCGACGGTGGCAATGTGCTTACATATAAAAACGCCAAGCAGTACAAAATGGCTACCGCATTCGCATTAGCCTACCCTTACGGCATAACGCGCGTCATGAGCTCTTTTGATTTCCAAGATCGTGATCAGGCACCGCCAGCCGATGAAAATGAGCAAATACTCTCACCGCAGTTCGACGCAGATGGCGCTTGTGTTAATGGTTGGGTGTGTGAGCATCGCTGGCGTCAAATCTATAATATGGTGGGCTTCAAGAATGCAGTGCGCGGCACCGAAGTGTCCAATTGGTGGGACAATGACGATAATCAAATTGCCTTCTGTCGTGGTAATCGTGGTTTTATCGCCTTCAATGGCAATGGATGGGATCTGAAGGAGCGTTTACATACTTGTCTGCCTGCGGGTGTTTACTGTGATGTGATCTCTGGTGCGCTGGTGAACGGGAAATGTACGAGCAAAACGGTGGTTGTGGACGAGTGGGGTTATGCTGATATTGATTTGAGAGCTGATGAGTTCGATGGCGTTTTAGCTTTACATGTGAATGCGAAGTTGTAGAGTAGTAACCGAGTCTGAAAGCAATTGTACTTAATGCTCCTTACTTTATTTTATAATTCTTATAATAAAAATCTGACGACGAAGTCCTCTATATAGTCGCTTAAATATTCCAAGAAAATTGCATTGAGTTTCAGTTGGGTCGTTGGCAAATTCGTATCCGCTGGAACCAAATCCTTTTCTTTGATTCGAAGGTCTTGTAAGTTTTGTATTATTCCAAAAGGATGTATTCTAAAGGAAGTACTACACGTTTATCGGTCTTTGATATCCCCCATCTTGATGCCATAACCACTGCGTGAAATCAGAACTTGAAACTAATAAAAAATACAACATGTACCTCTACAAAACTCATTGATTAGTGAATCATATGTAGAGAGATGCTTTTTCAAATGGTTTTCAATTTGGTTGAAAACAGGCGAAAGGGTCTCGAGATATGTGATTTCACTAAATTCGATTTTATCAATTTCCACACTGTCGACAGAAGTTTTTATAATATTTGCTAGGCGAATGTGGTTGATGTAGCTTTAGTGGTTTTGGAGATATAATATTCACATTATGTATTTAAAAAAAATATAAATATATAATATACACTTGTATTTACTAACAATATATTTTTTATCAATCGAGTGCACCTTTGTTATTCTTTCCATTAGATGACACCTGATAAGATAAAAAAATTTACTCTTCAGAATTCGTTGCATCTTTATATTTTTCTACTATTATCTTATTTGAATCAATATAATGTCTCACAAGTATTACGAATACGAATTTGTATTGCATTCCGGAAATTTTTTAGCCGTTTCGCCGAGAGTTTAACAATGAGTAATTGTTAAATATTAAAATGTATATCAATGGTCTTCCCCTAATAAAACTGTGTAGTCATTTCGACAAGTGCCGATTAAAAATTGCATAGTAAGATAACAAAATAAGTAACTAAAATATATTTCTATATCATTTATGGCACTTACATAACTTCTCAAACTAAAAGGGATTTACACTTTTTATGACAGTAAACGAAGTTTATTAAGCTATTAACAAACTTAATCTTAAATTAATAGAGAGCTCTCTGTAAAAGGTTCTTGCAGGCGAGTAAACGATAAGGAAAGACGAAGAGACCGTGCGGCTTATGCTCAGTTTTAAAAAAGGGTAAAGGAAAAAAATAGCTTAACAAAAATATGTTTGTGCGCCGCGTACATGAAGTGCACAAGAATGATAGTGTGATATGAAAGAAACTGCAGAAAATTGTTCGACACAAGTTGTCGCTCATGTGACCGAAGTGAGCGACTTCAAAAGAGAATTTGTTGATAATAAGCGACAACAATTTGTCAACTGAATGCCTAGCGATTATGAGCGCCAAGATTTGCTAGCGAAATCAATCAAATTCAACTATCATCTTTGTGAGACAGAAACGAAAATGCTAGCAATTCCTAATTAAACTGGTCTTCATACGAGTACACTGCCAGACCCTTTCGCTTTGTTTATTTAGTTTTAACACACTCAGACGTTTATTGATTATTGAAGATTTTTGTCATTAGATCTATACACTTAAACCTTGCATATTTTAAAAAACCCCCTAACTGATTTTTAACCGATATTTTCCTTTTGTGCCTGCTTCTAAGTCTTATGGACTTATCTCGCTTAATCTCGTACTCATTTTTTATAGGCTGTTATTATTTTTTTCAGAAACCTTACGACCTTATCTCCGTGCTGTAAATATAACAATTGTTATGAATGGCCCATTCGGAGAACTTGAAACGTTTGGTTATCGTGCCAACAATGGGAAACAGCTCACAGAAAATTACTTATAAATGTATTTGAGACAAAGTGTAACCATTGTCTTAGCGGGTATCTGTAAGCAGAGTAATGTGCGAGTAGAGAGAGCGAGAACAACAACGTAACGAGAGCGCCGGAGATTCTCATTTATGACGTTTTATTAACGTTTCATTCTTTGGCTTACAGATTTTGGTAATTATTCGAGTATACTTCAACTGAAAAACTGAACAGTGGACGGTGTCCGCATTAGTGTTGGAACGAGGTTGCCGACCGATCTTAATCCCCTTTATTTTCATTTTTCCTAAAAAGTTTGAAACTTATTTAACCCAAGTATAAGTATATTAATAATTCCAATTAATACTTCTACTTTCCCTGTAGTTAACTTATAAACATTTTAGAGCTCTTGAAGAGATTGAAGCTACCACGAGCCATTTACCACTGGAATTCTTGAATTCAGTCATCGATTTAACAATTTTGGTCTAAAAAAATAATTTCAAATATATCCAGGGTTCTTGTGGTGTAAACCCTTAAAATTTTTGGATTTTTTGAAATTTCTTTATTTTAATAAAAACAAACATATACTGCAATAGACATTTGATTATTTGATTGATTTTTCACTTTTCCTATTAAAAATAAAGTACAGCTAAGAAGTGTATGCTAAGTGTTCAAAGTTTGCTCTAGTCTTAACGGCACACTCGTTGATCTCGTCTCGTCTTAGTGACGCCTTTATAAATATGAAAAGTCAGTACGCACGTGGGCGACCAAGCTTATCGAAGATGCGTAGAGAGTAGAGGTTGGCGTTTGCTCAAAAATATATTCACTGGAAAAAGGAGTAACAATGTGTCATATTTTCGGGCAAGAAGAAATTCAATCTTAATGATTCTGTTGGTTGAGCTTCTCTTGATAGGATACTGGTAAAAAAGATGGACAAAAATGAGGAACAACTTTGTTAGCCACGGCTACGTCTCAGATGGTCCATCCGTTGAGGTCAATTTTCGATGACTCGTTCGAGCATTTCGACTGGTAACTAGCGAATGACACTCCTTTTGTTTTGCTCTAAAGCTTGAATCGTAGCGTGATCGGCCGCATAGACTTTAGACTTTATATATCCCCACAGGGAGAAGAGTAACAGTGATATCACACGATCTTGATGGCCAATCAACTGGCCCGAAACGTAAAATTATCTGCTCAACGTAGTGTTCTGTCTGTAAATCCATTGATTGCAGTGATTAGTGGGAAGTGAATCCGCCTTGTTAAACCCATTGACGGTTATGTTCTTACCGGCATCATTTTTGAAGAAATTTGGACCGATGATTCCAGCGGCCCACAAACTACACCAAACCTTTTTTTCTGTATGAAATGGCAGCTCCCGAATCTTCTGGTTGCTCTTCGACCCAAATGCGGCAATTTCGTAGAGCGAAGCGTTGTCGCTTGGGAAGGTCGAGCGGTTTCAGTTCTTGGACAAATTATTGTACACTTTCAGATTAAGATCTCGACGTAAAATGCGCCAAGTCGTTCTATACGTCAGTCCGAGTTGCTGCAATCGGCGCCGAATTTTGTCATTTCGCCAAATCACGATGAAATTATTTATAAAATAAATGTTACTCAAACATTTTTATGTACGCGCAGACAATTATACAACCACAGACAGTCTGATTTGGTTAATAAAAATTATTAGTCATGCTAAATAGTGATTAACCCGGAAATATCTATAATTAGCCCTACGAAGCGGTTCAAAATTTGCAAAAATCACTGGTTGTCTGGCCTGTCTTTTAAATAATATATAGAACAAAGGGTTTCTGATAGATCATAAATTCTTAAAGAACCCGATTGTAGTGACACTTGGTCATCAGAACACAGTGGCCTACTAGCTAGTGAGCGCTTGTAGCGAATTATTCATTTAATGAAGTGAGCGTACGTTGCCATTGTTTTTGTAGCATTACTTGCAGCTTTTTTGCCGCTTACGCATTTGTAAAACCCAAACCAGCGAGAGTATCTTGCAGTTAGTTATCAGTAGATAACCACATGATAACTGCAAGACTCGAAAAAAGCCGTATAAAAGCTCCGAGTTGCTCGCAAAGTGCGAATAGTGTATACACTCGCGGTATAACGGTCAGCACAAATGCGCTCTAAATGCTTAAAACTAATATTTTGAGTTATGTCGGTCTGGGCTTGCTAATACTCATCGCCGCTGTCAAGGCGCAACACGAGCCACACTGGTGGGCCGAGCGCAATACGATTGTACATCTCTTCGAATGGAAGTGGACGGATATAGCCAGAGAGTGCGAGCGTTTTTTAGCACCGCGCGGTTTTGCCGGCGTACAGGTGAGCGCAAACGATAATAACAAGTGCAACGAGCGTTTATTTATTAAATTCACGAAACAACCCAAACAGGTCTCACCCGTCGCTGAGAATGTAGTGATCGCCGGACGTCCATGGTGGGAACGTTATCAGCCGGTCTCGTACAAACTGATTACACGTTCCGGCAATGAGTCGGAGTTCGCCGATATGGTGCGCAGATGTAACGCTGTTGGCGTGCGTATTTATGTCGATGTGCTGCTCAATCATATGGCTGCCTCGTATGATGGTGTCGTTTATGGTACGGGGGGCTCGATTGCCTATCCAAACGCGAAGTACTTTCCTGCCGTGCCTTATACAGCGCAGGATTTTCATTCGACTTGCGATATACAGGATTGGAACGACCGTTTTCAAGTGCAAAATTGTTAGTTGGTGCGCCTGAAAGACTTGGATCAGAGTAGTGACCGTGTGCGTGCAAAACTGCTGGGATTTCTGAATCAACTCATTGAGTTAGGTGTGGCGGGTTTTCGTGTAGATGCCGCCAAGCATGTGCCGGCGGAAGATTTGAAGGTAGTGCCGTACTAAGACTATTGCTTCAAGGGATTCTAATGTTAAATTTCTTTTCAGCTAATTTATGAGAGCATGCATGATCTCAACACCGCGCATGGTTTCGCGCGCAATGCGCGTCCTTTCATCTATCAGGAAGTCGTCGATTATGGTTTCGAACAGATCAGCAAATATGAGTACAGTCCGCTAGGCGCTGTGACCGAATTTCGTTTCTCGGAAGAAATAGGTGGCGCCTTTCGTGGTTATAATCAACTTAAGTGGCTGCGTAACTGGGGTACCGAGTGGAGCTTCTTACCCTCCGAGCACGCTTTCGTCTTTGTCGATAACCACGATAATCAACGCGAAGGTAACAATGTGCTCACCTATAAAAATGCCAAGCAATATAAGATGGCCAACGCTTTCGCATTAGCCTATCCTTACGGCATAATGCGCGTGATGAGCTCTTTTGATTTCCAAGATCATGATCAGGCACCGCCAGCCGATGAAAATGAGCAAATACTCTCACCGCAGTTCGACGCCGATGGCGCTTGTGTTAATGGTTGGGTGTGTGAGCATCGCTGGCGTCAAATCTATAATATGGTGGGCTTCAAGAATGCAGTGCGCGGCACCGAAGTGTCCAATTGGTGGGACAATGACGATAATCAAATTGCCTTCTGTCGTGGTAATCGTGGTTTTATCGCCTTCAATGGCAATGGATGGGATCTGAAGGAGCGTTTACATACTTGTCTGCCAGCGGGTGTTTACTGTGATGTGATCTCTGGTGCGCTGGTGAACGGGAAATGCACGAGTAAAACGGTGGTTGTGGACGAGTGGGGTTATGCCGACATTGATTTGGGCGCAAATGAGTTCGATGGCGTCTTGGCCATACATGTAAATGCCAAGTTAGAAGAGCACAAGGAGCGCAAGGCAGAAAATATGATAGGAATGCTGATAAAGGAAGTTTATTCCGAGTGTCACATATACTATGTGTTGCAAAATCAATTGCCGTTTATAGAGCTAAGTGAAACCGAAACCGCATTTACGGAAAAGAAAGAAAAAGTTTTGAGTATTGACTCTCCAATTGCGAAGGAAGAGATTATTGTGAATACACCAAATATTAGTAATAAAGTGGCATACATTTTAGATATTTTACCTGAGTCGTATTATTTACGTTGTGACTTCTAGTATCAAGCACTGCGCCAATTATTGTTTATTCGAGAACGGCCTAAAAGATTACTAATGTTCAGTTACTGTCATAAGACTCAAAAGAGTTCCTTAAAGTTGCATCGCTGGTAATCTCTAATTCGTGGTATTCAAATACTACGTCAGAGAACTTACAAGTTGCTTACATCAGCTTCTTTGCAAAATATGTTCGGAATGAAAGCATGTCCAACAATTGGAACCTACCGTGGGATAATCCTCCTCAACATCTTTATATCCGATGTAGAGGAGGATTATTATCGATCGCTGTATGTGAAAAACTGAAGCCCATCGTCAATAAACTGTTTTTACCGTATCAGTGGGGCTTAAGACTGGAAAATCGACTATGGACTAGATTTTCAAGATGCGCCAAATCTTGGAAAAGACCCTTGAAAGAAAGATCGACACCACCTCTTCGTCGATTTTAAAGCCAACAGCACGAAAACAAACAGGTGTATCCAGAAAGTAGTACGAGCTACAGAGCTAAAAAGTTGAGGTATAATCTTCTATACAATCAGTGCTGGTTCTGCTTTCTTCAGACCGAATAACGAAGTGAGGCGTTTGGATAACTCCTGTCATCAAACAAACAGTCGAAACTTTACAAGTCCGTCATTATTCCCGTTCTGCTTTAAGGTGCGGAGACATGGACTATAACATCGTCTGACGAGGTAGCCTTAGAAGTGTTCGAGAGAAAGGTGTTGCAGAAATTTTATGTTCCTGTGCGCATTGGCCACGGCGAATACCACAGTCGATGGAACGATGATCTGTGATGAAATATACTACGACATTGATATAGCTCAGCGAATGAAGGGATAAAGGCTTCACCGGCTATGTCATGTTGTCCGGATGAATGAGAACCCTACAACTTTGAAGGAACTCGACTCAGTACCCGCCGGTGGCAGCGGTTATATGTTACCAATTACCATATCTTAGCAAAAAAATTTAAAAAAATTTCAAATACTCATTTCTTTCATTTAAAAACGACAAAATTTTATTTGCTTCAAAAAACATACATTCAAGTTATTTTCTGTGTTTTTTTTTTTTGTAATTTCAGCACAGCTTCGTCTATAGTTAGCCATAAATACATATAAAGTACTGCAAAATGCCATAATAATACTTTTAATTAACCATTTTTGTTTACAATGGTGATAAAGATTAGGGCTTTGTGGCTCTTTTAATGATTTTTAAAATATATTTTAATATTCTTTTAAATATATATTTCTTAAATTTATTTTTAGTTTTTTTCTTTAATTTTTATTACATTTTTCAATAATTTTTTTTTTTTTCTTCTAATTTTACTATTACATTTTCTTTACCAACTCTATAGTATATTATATGAATGTGTATGTATTTATTTTTCCTTATGAAATGCTATGAAATAAATATTTATGAGTTTTTCGCAAAGCAAATTCCCAGCACTTTTTCGTTAATAAATATAAACTGCGCTCTTGCTCTCACTTACAAATACCCTTTGTTAATATCTCTTTGAATTTTGAGTTATAATTTTTTTTCTTTTTTTTGCAATCTTAGGACCTGCTTACACGCTGCCATACTTTATTTTCTTCTACATTTCCTACTTTAGTTTATTTGTTACTCTCACTTTATAGTTAAATCAGTACGCCAACAACAACGATGATGTTAATTAACAGGGCAAATACAAAACACAGAAAAAACGTATTTTTTATATTTTTTTTTGGATTTTGTTATGATTTTTTTTTTTAATAATTTTTCTTCCCTTCTTATTATAAACTGTGAGTTAACAACATTTTTTTAGTACACATAAACAGTTATTTACAGTTTCAACGGCTGCCAATCAAACTTTTAGCGCAACAACTATGATTTAAACGGATTTGTAGCTATTTTTTAAATTTAAAACATGTCTGTCTATTTTTCTCTGCTAATTTGCTTTTCAATTAAAAATTAGCGTTGATCAACAACTATTTTTTTGTAAGTGGAAAATTTTACAAAGAGTGAGTAATTGCTATTTTTGTTCATTTTTATAATTTATATTAGCAAACTAATAAGAATCCACACGTTTTTCCAGCAACAATTTTGATTGGAAAATTTACTTGTCTGCAAATAGAAGGAGAATTCATATTTTATGAATAATTCGAGTATTAAATGGTCTACGTGGACAGGCTAATGTGTTTTGAAAGCAAGCTTTGTATTGCAAAGGCGAGACTATTAATTTTATAAGCTCAAGAGTGAGGCTTTCGTTTTTGTTTTTGTTGTTAGTTGAATTGTAAATGCATATAAAATATGTTGTAATGGCAAAACTTGATATTTATAACATAAAAAAGTAACAAAAAAATTAAATAAAATTAAGTTAAATAATAAAATAAAGTAAAATCGGTAAAAAAAAAATTTAAAAAATTAAATTAAATAAAACATTAAGAGGATAATTTAAAAAAAAATTATGTAAATATAATAAAATCAATTAAAATATAAAAAATATTAAAATAATAATACTAAAATAAAAGAATTAATTAAATAAAAAGCTAAAAAAATATTAAATTAAATAAAAAAAAAATAAATGAAAAAATTAAATAAAATAAGTAGAGAGAGAGAAAATTAAGTAAAATAAATAAAAAAAATAATTAAAAAAATAAATTAAAAAAAACTAAAAAAAATTATTAAAATAAATTAAAAAATATTTAAAAATAATGAAACTTAAATTAAAAAAAAATCAATAAAAAAAATTAAATAATTTAAAAAAATTAAATAAATTAAAATAGAAAAAATTAAATAAAATTAAATTGAAATAAAAAATATAATTCAAATAAAAAAAAATTTAAATAAAAAAAATCAATTAAAATAATTAAAAAATAAATAAAACAATTAATCGGTATAGAAAAAAAATAAATTAAATAAAACATTAAGAAAATAATTTAAAGAAGTTATGTAAACATAATAAAAGTGAATTAAAATATAAAAAAGTAATACTAAAATAAAAAACGTAATTAAATAAAAAACTAAAAAATTATTAAATGAAATAAAATAAAATTAAGTACAATAAAATAAAAAGAAAAAATTAAATAAAATATGTATAAGATAAAATTAAGTAAAATAAAGAAATAAAATAATTAAAAAAAAATTAAATAAAATAAAAAATAAGTAAAATAAAAGTAAGTTAAAATAAAAAAATAAAGAAACTTAAATTAAAAAAAATAAAATAATTAAAAAAAAAATAATTAATTAAAAAATATAAAATAATTAAAAAAATATTAATTAAAATTAAATTAAATATAGAATAAATAAAATATGTAAATAAATATAACAAATTAAAACAAACTAAAAGGTTTACCCTTCACGAATGAAAAAGCTTTCCATACGAGGGCTTAATTTTATTGGATGAATGAACTTAAAAAAATTAAGAAAAGTTACATAATAAAGTGAAAAAATAAAAATTTAGCAAATAAAATTAAGAAAAATAAAAAAATAAAATAAATTTAAAAAAGTAAATTAAATAAAAAAATAAATTAAACTAAATAAAAAAGAAAATAAATAAAAAAGTAAGAAGACTGAATAAAAAAAATTAAAATAAAAAAAATATTACAAAAAAAATAAAAAGTAATAAAAAAATAAAAAATAAATAAAATAATATTAAAAAAAATAATAATAATAATAAATAAAATATAAAATAATAAAAAACAAATAAAACGAGTTTAAAAAAGAAAAACAAGTTATAACCTTCACAAATTAAAAAATTGTTCTAAGGCTTGAATGTGATGATCCAGTTTTTATGGCAGCTATATGCTATAGTTGTTATTTTTCAACTGGTTGTTATTTTAGAATATGAATATAGTTATTAGAATATGCTATAGTTGTCTGATATAAACTGCTTCTGAGCAGAACGCACTTTTTCCTCAGGCAATAATTCATGCCAATTTTCGTGAGGATACTCGTACCTCTTCAAATAAAAAATTTTCCCCCACAAGAACTTGATTCCGATCGTTCAGTTTATATGTCAGCTATTTAATATAGCGAACCGATCTAAATAATTTCTTGGGAGATTCCACATTTGCTTTGGCCAATATCCCATGTTGAGTTTCGTGAAGTTATCTCGTCAAGCAAATTAGTTTTTCATGCCAGGACTCGATTTTGATAGTTCACTTTGTATGACAGCTATAAGCTATAGTTAGCCGGTCTTAACAATTTCTTTGGAGATTGTGGAGATGACTTGAAAAGTAATTTCGTGGAAATATCTCGTCAAATACTCAAGTTTTTCACGCAAGAACTTGATTTTAAGCGCTCAGTTTGCCAGAGTGATCGGATCTGTACAGTGTCTTCGGGAACTCCATCATTGTCTTAGCAAATAAACCATGTCGAATTTCATGAAAATATATCGATACTTTAAGACTACTTTGCAAATATACAAACAGACGGACATGCCTGAATCGGCTTAGCTCTTCACGTTGATCATTTAGATTGTGACATTGAAGTAATCGGAAATTGTCTCAAGTTTTGTATTTTTGACCAAATTTCATATGCGGAATTTTTGCGAATGTTGGAGAAGGCTTACCGTGATTCATTTTTATCAAAAACCGAAGCCTACGAGTGGTACAAAGCTTTCAAACACGGTCCATCGTTCGTTCGTTATCGATCGATCGTTAAAGATATGTCTCGTTCTGGACGAGCTTCGACCTATTGAAGTAATGTAAATATTAAAAAAGTGAAGGATATGGTGCTTGGAAAACATCAGGCAAGAGAGATGGCAGGATAACACAACATCTCTTACTAGCCCGTTGGAATGATTTTGGTAAATAATTTGAGTATGAAGTACGTTCTTGCTCGGCACGTCCCGAAAAAGCTGAATAGTACCGCAAACAGGTCTCTTTGAACATGCTCGATCGTGCGAATTCCGATCCCACATTCATGGATTGCATTATAAGTGTCTCATCGACAAGGGTTTATGAGTTTGATATGCAAATCAGTCAAGGCACATTGGAAATGTGGAGAAAAAACAAGCCGAAACGAAAAAACCCACGCCAAAGCCTCAAATATCAAGGTCATGCTCATTGTTTTTTTCGATATTCGTGGTTTGGTGCAACAGAAATTTGTTCCGTAGGCACAGACGGTAAAGACGGTACTCTATTTGGCCATACTAAGGCGTTTGAGTGAGAACTTCCGCCGTCAACGGCCGCAATTGTGGAAGAACAATTAATGGATTTTACACGATGATAATGTGCCATTGCATCGAGGCACGATTGTGACCAAATTCAAAGCCAAAAACGCATAACATCAATCAAATGCTTTCCCAACATTATTTTTTAAAGATAAATATTATTTTTACTAAAAACATTAGGGTAATTAAAATCATTTAAATCATTAAAAAATAAGAATTTTTTTAACAGAAAAACACAAAAATATAAAATCGAAATATTTTTCAAAATGAATAACATTATCTTGCTTAATCTTAGCTTTTATAAAATATTTATTTTTCTGGCTAATATAAATATACATATGTTTTGCTTTATTTTCGTTCAACTAAACAACAAATATCACAGCAATGCACACTACAAAGTAAAATGTCTTAAAAATACCAAAAAAAAATAGCAGCTACTTGCAGCACAAGCAATTTTCCAATTTTTAATCGCAAATTAAATGAACAAAAGCTGAACTCAACAAGCATTCAGCTTGCTCAAAAGCGAATCAGCCGAAAAGTGCACTACAGCAGGCAACTAGCCTAAACGAGCTTAGCGCAAGCAAAATACTACGTGAGAAGCGTGCCAATGTTGTAGTCTACATTTAAGCGCATGTTTTCGAGCTTCGTTTTTTAAAGTTTCTGAAATTCAATTCAATACACAGAAGCGCGTGGTTTGGCAAAAAAAAAAAAATAATGCAATATTTTTCTAAATAGTAATAGTGTATATTTTATTATAAATTTCTGGTGAATGATAAATATTTGCATTTAAACTATTTTTCTAATTATTTCGGAATTATTTTATGTATTTTGTATGTATATATTTTTAAATTTTGTTTGTGGTTTTTTTATATTTTTGCTGAAGTAATGTTTCTCATTTGTTATATGCTTTAGTTGTTTTTTTTTCACATTTATAAAAAATTGTTGGCTATGTTTTATTTATTTATTTTTTTTTTGTGTTTGGGCTATTAAGCATTTAAATACGTGCTGATAGTGTAGTGATGTGCTGTGTTCTAGAACTGAAATAGAATAAAACTGATAGATATGTTTTGTAAACAAAAATTTCAGTTTTTTATAGATACGACATACAGTGTGGTATAATTTAAGAGACTACTCATAATTTTTTTCGATTACTTAACGCATTTCGAAAATTCGTCATTTTGTGTAGTCATATCAGTAGTGTCGCTAATCTCAACTTTAAAATGGCTGTTGGGACGTTGCTTGGTATTTCTTATTAAGCAGATTCCAAAAAATAATAAAAGCTTTCAGGCATAAGACCTGAGAAGATTCATGAAAATAGTAAAAGCTTTCAAGCATAAAGCTCTGTTTGAGGTTTCCAAGTAGCAGTTTTATTACAATAGTGAAAACTTTCAAACATAAAATCTGATATAAAGCTCTTATTTAGCATATTTAATAAAATAATGAAAGCTTTTCACCAGAATACTTCGTGTGAATCTCGTATTAAGGCAGATTCATTTAAGTAGTGAAAGCTTCTAAACATAAAGCTCTGTGCGAGGCTATTATTTAGCAGATTTTCTAAAAGCTTTCAGGCAGAAAGCTCTGTGTGAAAATGGTAAAAGCTTTCTAACTTAAAGCTCTGTTTGAAGTTCCTATGTAGCAATTTTATTACAGTAGTAAAAGTTCATTGATAAAGTATATTGCAAAGCTCTTACTTAGATGTTTCAATAAAATAATGGAAGCTTTTCACCAGAAAGCTGCTTGTGAATCTCGTATTTAGCAGATTTATTTATTATTTAATGAAAGCTTCCAAACAAACAGCTCTGCGAGAAGCTCTTATTTAACAAATTTAATGAAATAGTGAAAGCTTTTACGCCTAAAGCTCTATGAGAAACTCCAAAGTAAGCTTTTCCAAGCAAATTCCCACCGTAGATCACTTTAGAATAAAAATGGTTACTAATTTTTGTTGTTTTGGTTTATGAAAGTTCAAGGACACAATAGACCCTAAGTCGTGTTGCAAACCTCATAATATAGGTGCAAATCTTATGTATAGCAGCTGTAGCTGAGGGTATACATGAAGACCATGGAGAGTCGATTCGGCTCAATTCGCAGCAACTCGGACCAACGTATGGAACGATTTGGCGCATTTTCCGTCGAGATTTTAAATTGGAATCGTTCAAACTACAGCTTGTGCAAGAATTGAAGCCGCTGGACTTTCCCAAGCGACATCGCTTCGCTCTACGGACTCTTGAAAAATTCCCAGAAAATCCGACGTTTTAGAGCGAAATTTTGTTTTGCGTTTTTCCGGCTCAATGGGTGTGTAAACAAGAAAAATTGCCAAATTTGGGACGAAGAGCAAACTGAAGAGATCCAAGAGCTACCATTTCATCCAGAAAATACAAAGGAATGGAATGGTTTATGAACCGGTGGAATCATCGATCTATATTCCTTCAAAAATGATGCCGGTGAGAACGTAACCAGCAATGGAAATTGTTATCGCGTCATGATAACCGGC
The DNA here is from genome assembly GCF_023373825.1 of Bactrocera dorsalis. NCBI lineage: Eukaryota > Metazoa > Arthropoda > Insecta > Diptera > Tephritidae > Bactrocera > Bactrocera dorsalis. The sequence continues at coordinate 12,211,939 of NC_064305.1, forward strand.
TATTGGAGGCCTAAAATAGAAGCTCGTGATCTTGACAACATGTTGTTTCAACAAGACTTCCCACACATCACATCAATCAATGGATTTATTGAGAAAACACTCTGGTGAGCAGATAATTTTACGTTTTGGGCCAACATGATGGTGTGATCTCACATCGTTAGGGTTTTTTCTCTGGGGATATGTAAAGTCTATGTAGACAATCCCACTTAGATTCAGGCCTTGAAGCAGAACATCACGCGTGCCATTCGCCAATTACCAGACGAAATGTTTAAACTGGTCATCGAAAATTGAACTCAACGAATGGATCAACTGAGATATAGTCGAGCCAATATTTGGAAGAAATAAGCTTCAAAAAATAAATGCCAAAGAATGTTCTTTCGAATGATAATAAAAATTCCCCATTACATTTTAATTGTCTATGTTTTTTCTTTAAAAAAATAGGAAACCTCAAAATGGATCACTCTTTATATATGTAGATAGCACCCAACAGCCATTTCGAATGCAAAAGTTGTCTACACATAACGGGTTTTACTTTAAAAATGTCTGATTTGAGTGAAGTTAAGTGTCTTACTTAAGTTGCTTGATTTGTTAGTGATTTTTTAAATATATATATTTTACACATATAAATTGTAATGTACGTATATATGTATGTATATGTACGAATGCCTGTATGTATGTAGCATTAAACGGAAGTCATTCTCGCTGCAATTATTTTTAAGCAAGAATATTATTATGTAATTTTTTATTTGAAACATTTCGAAATAGCCTAAGAACCAGAACCATTTCATGTATAGCAGGGTAAATTTGATTTTAATAAATATTTTTTTTTTATTTATGAATTTTTATGAGTTTCTATACACCCAACATTAAGATTGTCAAAAGTTTGTTTATTGTTGCTTTTTTGTTGTAAATTTTTTCTGTATGTATATAAGTATGAATTGGAATCATTATTGATTTTTGTAGTTGTAAATATTTTTAGTACTGCAAAAATGTTATTACATATTGTAAATCAGCTGATTTGTTTATTATATATATGTATGTAAATATATATATATTTTTTTTGATTTTGTGTTTTTTCTGTATATAGCTAATTTTTCTTGCAATTTGACACATTGATTCAAAAATTATTTTTTTTTACTGAGGAAATGCACAAAATGGCTGACAAACAATTTTTGTTTTTTTTTTATTTACATTTACATATACATACGAATTACATTTAATAATTCATTGCAAGTGTTGTACCGTTAAACTTTAGACAATGTGTGTTTTTCTTCTTTAAGATTATTGTTCGTCATTTCCTATATAACGATTGTATTCATAAGACTGGGTTGGGAACAGTGGGTTCAGCGCATGTGGATTATTAGTAAAATATTTAATAAATTTTTTTCCAACTCTATATTTATATACATGATTTATTAACATTTTTGTATATAAAGAATTGCAAAAACTTGAAGGAGCACATATCCGACACATATGTATGTATGTATTAAAAAAAATTACATTTGTATATTTTTGTATTTCACATTTACTATTTTGTTAGCAACTTCTGCGCTAGTTTTGAAGAAAATTTAATTTATTTTAACTACAACAACAGTATTTCATTGTTAAATTTCACTCGTACGACTTTAATACGCTTTGGTGCTCCATCGTCCCTACACTCTTCTCTAGTTCTGCTCTAGGTCCTCTCTTTACACTTCCTGAACTCCTGAACACTTTGCGTTTGACTTACTTTCTCATATTTGCCTTTGACTTACTTCCTCATCTTTTTTTTTGACTTACTGTCTCATCTTTGCTTTTGACTTACTTTCTTATCTTCGCCTTTGACTTACTTTCCTACCTTTGATTTTGACTTACGTCCTCATCTTTCCTATTGACTTTACTTTCCTCAGAACCTACTCTTCTTCGCTCCTTGTACTCATTACCAATAACTCGCTTTTGCTCTCATTTGTCACATACAACTAGTTAACAGTTTCTAAGTAAATTTCCTACTAGTTCATAAACTACATACATACATGCTGAGTATTAAATTTAGAATTCAGTTGCAGCGTTGCATTTAATTATTTACTAATAGTCCCTGTACTGTGGCTGTATGGCAATACTGTTCATCTTCAAGTGTTTACATACATGAACTCTCAAAAACATTCAAGTTTCGGCTACTGTGCTTAACCGCTCTTCCAACATTTATATCTCACTTTTTTCATACGAAGCTGAGGTTCTCACGATTTTCCTTATATAGTTCTATAGTGTTCGTTTTTTATGAGTTTTCCCTTCAATAAATTACCTATCTCAGTTCTGACCTCTGTCTCTCGCAGTTGTGATAAAATTATCTCTTTACTTTTCTCATTGCAATGTTCTCTTTTCTCTTAAATTTCAAGTCGTACGTCGCTGAGCCACGTCAGAATGGATACTAAGTCTCATCTGCCACGTTTCAAAACCAAATACCTTTCGACTATTCTCCCTGGAATATTTACTGCAATCTAAGCATTTTTTTCCCAAAACTTCACATTTTCTTCCGGCATCCTTCAACTCTTTTTTATTGCTATTATTTAATAAACTGATTTACCTATTTTTTACAAATTTCCGGTTGAATATATACTACAGGTCCTTAATAATTCCAATCAGCCCTAACCAGTATATAATTTCGCTCCCTCTCTATGCTTATTATTAATCTTCATACAAGTATTTCGTAGCAGAAGCGAAGACAATGTAACCCAAGCACAATTTTTACTTGTTGCGCTAACTTTAATAGACATTTATGAATCTCCAACCCTTAAACCCAAGCTTCATTCACGCTTATAACTATGCTTTATCAATCCACGGTAAAGAAAAAAAAAACATTCCTTCCATTACATTCTTTAAAAACTCTTGCCAGCCTCATGTATTCTCTTGCGTCTACTATCTCTACGCCGGTATCTATCAAATATGCGGCTACGATGTCGCTCGGTGCACAAAGCCTCCGGCGAACTATCGACCTTCTTCATGACTATGCGAAAAGTGAAGGTATGCTTGGGAGAAGCACTAGCCGCACGACGTGGTGATGGTGGTTCAAACTCACTACCGCTTGAGAAGCCGCCTGCTACACTACACACCACCGGGCACGGTGTACCATTGCCATAACCCGATGGTGTAGACATCGAACCAGTTGAGAGTTGTTGCGTCAATACCGAACTAGGGCGTGGCTCAAATATCGAGGCGCAACGCTGATCAGTACAGAGAAAAGTCTTAACTTCCTCTTCGCGTTGCTTGATAGTGAGCGGAAAATGCTTTTTCGTCGGATCGGCGAACGGACTGCGCTGCGGTTCGTGGTGACTGGGCGCCGAATGTGGATACGAGGAACTTGAATCGTAACTGTCACGTGAACTGTAGTTTGAGGAGGTCTGATTGGAAAGTGGGCTACGGGCACGTGAGAAGGCACTAAAGGGTGATATGCGAAGCGCACGCAGAGTTTCGGGTTTTTGCTTCTTACTCACTGGGAAGTTGGGTGAGCGTGCGGGTGTCATGCCACTCGCATCGGAGGGTGTATAATCAAAGTGTGTTTCTAAAGAGGACTTGCGTCCACAAGAATAGCCACTGCGTTGAAATGTCTCCGCATCGACTAGTTCAATGGACGATTTACGCAAGTCAATATTCGATTTCTTTTTATCATCCATGTCGACAATTTCAAAGCTTGAAGTTTGATCTTCGTAACTTGTGGATTGGTAACGGGATATGTCAAAGCTAGTGTCACGTGACGAATAGGGACAGTCGAAGCTTGACTCGGCGCGACTTGATTTACGATCGCCCTCGACCATTTCGAAACTATCACCACCAGAATCTAAACGCTGTAAGTTGATCAGATCATTATCGGTATCAGCACCGGGACTACGCAAATTTTCTAAAAATGGCGAACGCGGTGGGTCGAATGAAGAACGCCGTGAAGGCGGCTCAAACTCAATAATCGGACATTGCAATGGGGATTTCTCGGTCGCTAAACTATTTTCGGTTGCTTTGGCTAATGCTTGGGCTGCTGCAGCCTCGGCCTCTTCAGTTTCACGGCGCAACACTTGCAAATTCACATATATTGGTTCTGATGCATAGGACTTTAAAATTTCGGTTAGCTCAGTTCGGAAATCCTCCGGAATTACAAGGTCATTCGAATCGGATTCCCGTTCTTCGCTTATGCGCGGCTCAATTGGCTCACGACTTTCGGAACGTCGTTGAAAATGATGTGTTATTTGTGCGTTCTCACTTGACAACGATACTACTTTAAGCGAATTTGTGATCTCCTCTACTAAACTGGTGACAATTGTGTCGGTTGTGGTGCCGGCTTCGTCCACGTACTCCTCTTCGTGTATCTTCTCGTGCTTAATATAAGACTCACCGACCTTTTCGAAATGCACATTCGCCAACTCGAATGGCAGTTCGCCGAGCGGTGATGCACGTCCGGAGCCGGCACCACCGCCGAGACTGCCACCGGCGCGACCTACCTGTGCATCATGTGGATCCAAGCCGCTACTGCTGAAATTGGAGTCGGCACTGGCGCGCTTTGATGTGCTGGCAGCAGCCGCTTGCTTCGTCTTATCGTCATTGGCAGATCGACGTAATTTTAGTGACATTTTTGCATAGTGTGCGAATTTCAATGACATCTTCGGTTCGAATGCAACTTCGGACATTTGCTTTACGACCGCACTTTTCGCCGCAGTTGATGAAGCGGCCGGACTAGCTGAGAAAGTACTCTGTCTAATAAGTGGTCCCGATGACGAGCCAGACTCGGCACGTGTGAAAGCATTAGCGAAACGATTAGTGCGCGTAGAAATATGCTTAGATGGTTTACGTACAAAGGCCAGTATTTCCTTCATGACACTTGTCCGTTCCTTTTTCTCAGGTGTTGATTCTTTAGCCGCAGCTGCTGCTTCTTGTTTCTCTTTTTCTTCACGTTGCCTTTCCAGTTCGCGTGCCGCTTCGGCCGCTGCATTTGATTCTGCAATCTTTTCAGCTAATCTGCCAGTTTCCGTCGGATTGGAGACAGTGATTGGTGGTATAGGCATAGCTGTTAGTGGACTACGTTTATCGCCACCGAAATAAATGGGTGTGAAGAGATTGATTGATGGACGCTTTATGCCACTGCTTGAGCGCACTAAACCATTCTCATCTGTCTCCCCCTCGTCGTAGTGTGCATCCTGCACATGCACAGTTGAAGTGGGACTACGACGTGGCTGGCCGAACTCTACAGGCGCCGCAGCACCGATAGGCGAGCGTCGTTCCTGTGTATGCATGCTTAGCGTAGGACTGCGTGCACCGCCTGTAGGACTACGCGCGGTCGGGCTATGCAGCCCCAAACCAAACATAGGTTGTACAGGCAATTCATTCGGAGACTTAAGACGATCATTGGACATAATCAATGGACTGCGACGTCCTTGCGGACTGCGGTCATTAAAGCCCACTGGACTGCGACGCCCTTGTACCAACACTAGCGATCCAGTCATACTGTTCTTGCGGCGATGTGAAGCACGTAATGTGCCCTGTCGGGATAATGTTGTCGGCGTTTTCTGCGAAGTACTGCCCGGACTTTTCGATTCAGGTTGTGGTAGTATGGGACTCTTTGGTGTAAGTGGGCTACGTTTCTTATCATTGGCCGCCAATTGGGCGGTGTTTAATGTCAAATTTGCCGCTTGACCAAATATGGGTGCGGCATTTGGGCTACGGCGCTCTGATGGGCTGCGTCGTGTGCGGAAACTCTGAGATTTGGCTTTGCGAATTTTTGGTAATGATTGATGATGCTTATGACGGCCATGCGAGGATGAATGGTGGGTGGAAGAGGAGGAGGGGCCATTCAACTTATGTTAGTTGCTATTGTGCGGGCCGCTGGTGGGGTCGCTGCTGCCGCTTGAACTCAATGTTGTATTCGAACCGTAGGGGTCCAAGGAACTCTGTACGGACATCGATCTGCCTTGATTTTGACGTGCACGCCTCACTCGACTAGAGTTGGGAGACAGCTTTCCGGGGTCGATGCTTTCTGGGTCTGCCTGCAAAGGTTAGAATCAGACATAAAGGGGGGACAAAAGGGGTGGTGGAACGACAGCAGCACACATGTACCGAAATTGAACGTTCCGGTAGTGCACCAATGCCGTTTAACACATTTTATTATTTAGTTAATAAATACAATTTCATATTATATTTTATAGGTTATGTATTTCAACAACATGTACGAAAGGCCAAAAGCAAAGTGTAGAGCTTAAGCACGCGCTTACCTGATAGGCCAAAGCGTTCATAATGATCGAGTATGGCACCAAACCCAGTGGATGAATCTCACGCATCAGTACATTCGCCGGTATTTTATGGAACTGAATGTACTCCAGAAAATTGCCCAAAATCTCCTTCATATCAATATTCTGCCAGCGGATAGTAGAGATATTAGTTAATTTCTTGAGTCCGATTTACCGGTTAACTTACCGGATTGTTGTCGAAGTACTTCTTACTCCACATGAGCGCCGCTTGAAACTTAGTAAACTCGTCGGCGCGCAATTCTTCACGCGCCAATATCAGACGTACCACATGCTGTGGCAGCAACGTAAAGCTGCCCAAATTAAGTACCTCATTACCATGCTCGTCCACAAACTCCAGCACTTTTTGTACCAGACTCTTGGTACACTTGTATTGAATGTAACGTTCGGCAGACGCCAGCAACGCGCAGACAGTGTCTACATTGATGCAACACTGCACAAAGCCAGCACAAGCGCGCCGCAATTCCTCCAAACCATAATAATCTGCCGCGTTCATGACGCCTGAAGAAAGAATAGAAAAGAAATTTAATGGAAATGAGAGTTCGAGATTTAGAAATAGCTACTTGAGGCGCTAGTAATTTCGGACCTCTATTGCATAAACTGTATTCTAAGACGTCAAAGTTCTAAGTTAGAGAACGAAAGCTACTTAAGGCGGTAGTAATAATATCCGTGTTTTATTACAATAACTTTTTCCAAGACGTGAAAGCTCTGAGTTAGAGCATGAAAGTTCCACAGTTTACTTCTTACAAAGCTATTATCGAAACGAATATCTATTAAGTGACCTCAATGAGTCAAAGACGGAATTTACGATTTACTTATACTATGTATAGGTAGAATAGTAACTAAAAACTTTCTTCTCCTCCTACTCCTCACAAAACAGATCCGTTTTGACAGTATCCGTTGCAACAGCCACTAAAAATTTCTGCAGTAGACTAACTTCTACTCATTTCCCACTTGCGGAAACCAAAGCGTTTTGTCAGCTATTACTCTAATGTATTCAATTTCCTTTAGCGAGAAGTATCTCTTCACTTCAATATAAATAACACTCAACACCCTCAAGTTGCTATTTCTTCCATCACTCGTACCTACCCAAAAGTGTTCTCGGCTGCAACGTCACACAGCCGGTGTGTATGTACTCTATCAGTTGCCTGAAAACATCCGGTTCGAACTCCTCAATAATCAGCGTCTGATGTTGCTGTCCAGCCGGCTAGAATAAGTGAAGGTAGGAAATTAAATTGAATCAGTCTGAACTTGGGGCAAATTCAAAGCTGAAGAACTAAATAGTTAGTTATTGCAGTATACTCGTATATAGAATGAAGACGATAGATGTTGTATAACTATAGACACAGTTAGACAAATATTATATTAATATTAAAATCTTAAATTAGTTAATATACTTTTTATAAAATATAGACACAAAACCTTCAGGTAAATAGAAATATATAGAGTGTTTAATAATAAATATGAGGAAAATAGTTAAAAGGAAATAGTTAACACGTCGCGTTTCATGCTCTCGAAGCTAGAGTATTTTTGAATTTACAATTCTATTTGGAGACCATCTTGGCTTTAGAAAAATGTTAAGATCCCTTAAACTAATTCTTTATAAAGGGTGATTTTTTAAGAGCTTGATAACTTTTTTTAAAAAAAAAACGCATAAAATTTGCAAAATCTCATCGGTTCTTTATTTGAAACGTTAGATTGGTTCATGACATTTACTTTTTGAAGATAATTTCATTTAAATGTTGACCGCGGCTGCGTCTTAGGTGGTCCATTCGGAAAGTCCAATTTTGGGCAACTTTTTCGAGCATTTCGGCCGGAATAGCCCGAATTTCTTCGGAAATGTTGTCTTCCAAAGCTGGAATAGTTGCTGGCTTATTTCTGTAGACTTTAGACTTGACGTAGCCCCACAAAAAATAGTCTAAAGGCGTTAAATCGCATGATCTTGGTGGCCAACTTACGGGTCCATTTCTTGAGATGAATTGTTGTCCGAAGTTTTCCCTCAAAATGGCCATAGAATCGCGAGCTGTGTGGCATGTAGCGCCATCTTGTTGAAACCACATGTCAACCAAGTTCAGTTCTTCCATTTTTGGCAACAAAAAGTTTGTTAGCATCGAACGATAGCGATCGCCATTCACCGTAACGTTGCGTCCAACAGCATCTTTGAAAAAATACGGTCCAATGATTCCACCAGCGTACAAACCACACCAAACAGTGCATTTTTCGGGATGCATGGGCAGTTCTTGAACGGCTTCTGGTTGCTCTTCACCCCAAATGCGGCAATTTTGCTTATTTACGTAGCCATTCAACCAGAAATGAGCCTCATCGCTGAACAAAATTTGTCGATAAAAAATTTTCGAACCGAACACTGATTTTGGTAATAAAATTCAATGATTTGCAAGCGTTGCTCGTTAGTAAGTCTATTCATGATGAAATGTCAAAGCATACTGAGCATCTTTCTCTTTGACACCATGTCTGAAATCCCACGTGATCTGTCAAATACTAATGCATGAAAATCCTAACCTCAAAAAAATCACCCGTTAAATATTAGGTCCATTCAGTTCACCGTGAACATCGCTTCGTCATATGTTATTTATATAGTAAAACAGTAATCACGCATCGAAAATGGTTTCTACTCATAACAGCTCTTATAACATAAATTAGCTCTTAGCTAAGTTCCAAACCAATCCCAAAAATATCATAATTGTATGTATATCTTTCGAAACTATCATAAGTTGATACTCAAATATCAACGTTTGGTCTTCTTTTATTAGAATAGGAAAATTTAAAAAGTTGGCAAGCCGTCAAAAATATTAGAACTCCTACACCTTAAGTGGCAACGCTGTAACCCTATTGCTTTAAATCATTCGGGTATTACAACGAGTCATTAAAAATTCTGATTTATTTTAACTAACTTTTTACAAAAATTAAATGTAAAGGAAAATATAGATCAAAAATATTTTATTTAAAAATTAGAGAAATAAGTTACTAATATTGTAGGGGCAAAAGGTAGTAAGACTTTGTTCATAATTTTAAAATTCTTAATTTATTCTCTAAACTCGATGTCATCCCCCTCAGAGTAATCCTCTTTGGCTCCAATACACTTGTGCCAACGTTTTTTTCAATCCTCGAACAGCTGTTAAAATTTATTTTCAATTGACTCAAAACGGTTTCTCGGGAGCGGTCGTTTGAGTTTGCTGCATAGCCTGAAATCACACGCAGCTAAATCAAGAGAATACGGTGGTTACGGTACGATATTGGTTGAAAATTTGGCAAAAATATAGATAATAGAAGAAAACTGGCAACATAGCCTTAATTTGAGCATGCTTTAACATGGTTTTTTCGGCTTCGCCTAAGCTTTACTACGATATTCGGCCAATTGATCGTCTGTTCCCGGGTCGTAAGCATATATCCAGGACACATCGCCTGTAATAATACGTTTCATGATATCCTGGTAGTTGGAAAATATGGTTTCACAGACGTTAACGCGACGCTGTTTTTAGAAAAAATTTACTGATTTTGGAATCAAACGTGCTTTCACTTTTCTTAGGCACAAATTATCTTTCAAAATGGTTTATACTGATCTCTCCGATATTCCAACGACGTCAGTAAGTTCTCTGTCTATTCATCATCGACTTTCAAGCACCAATTCCTTTATTTTATTGCCGTATTGATCATCATTTGATGGTGATGGCTTCCTGAACAGGGTTCTTATTTAAAACCAAAATATAATACTAAAAAGTCTTACTATTTTTTGCCCACAGTCGAAGATCTTACAATTAATCTCAGTTAAATCATATGACTTAATAATAGAATTAATGTTTTTAGCTATTTTTATATACAAAAATTCACATGGCATATGATATATTTACAACAACACACACTAACTGTAGTATGAAGAACCAGTAATGAGTAGAAGTCATGCAAAGTAATTGTAATGTAGGTAAGAGTATAGGTATAAGGTATGTCTTTGTAGAGTATTTGTAATCAAAACATAAAAATCGAAATCAAAAATTTGCAACAATTTTATGAAAACCATAAAAAGATTATATTGTCTTCCTTGGTTGAAGTATAGATGAGTTCCATCGAATTCGAAATCAAGGATCAAAGTAACGAAGCTCGTTTGGTAAACGATAGTAGAGATGCAGATTTTTTTTGAATACAGTTAACAGCCGTTTCAGAGTGCTTGGGAGTGCATTCCAAACTTTAAACGCGTTTTTCTAAAATTGGGGTTTTCAAAGTCTCAAATTTCAATACAAGCTTCTTAAATATATTTTTTTAATCAATAAATATTTTTTTATAAACAATTGAATTGAATTTTGCTTATTCCTTCAATTAATTACTAGATTTAACATTCCTTTAACGAAATCTGTTTGTTTTTTTTTTCAGAGGCTTCAGCTCAAAGACATGGTGGTCACCACAAACCGTTTTTTGTTTTTGAGAGGAATCTTAAAAAACAGTTCAGAGATACCATAATATTTGTAGAAATGTTTGGATCACCAAATTTAAAAGTTTTCTCTGAAACAATTCTGAAAAATTTGCTTCTTCGACCTTCTAACTGTATGTTACCCCTTAAGCCCTGAAAAACTAAACATAGTCAACTTATGCTATTATTTTTATAAAGCCATAGCCAATTTTTAATAAAGTATAGCAGAAAAGTGCAATAACTAATATAGAAAATCGAAAGAAATTTGGATTTCATAACAACATTTGAACACAGCGTTGCATTTTGACAATGATTTGACAATATTTTTACTAAATTCAAATGCACAGTTAATAAGAAGCCAATGCACGTCAGAGACAACAAAAAATATGAAAAGCTCTTCAGGTAGAACCTACAAAGATTGTACTGATTGAGATAGTCAGAAACTGTTATATAGAAACTTTGACAGCTGATGGCTGGCGTCAAAATGCTGACAACAGTTATGACAATCATAATGATATTTACATGACAGAACGCTCATGGCAATAATGATATAAAAGGAATTTAACAGCTGATTGTGGATATCAGAATGCTCAAAGCAATAATGACAATGGTAGTTGATGTCAAAATTCTGACAGCAATAATGACAATCACAACAGTATTCGAATGTCAGAATGCTGACAGCTATAATGACAACTAGATCTACTAGATCAGACAGTTACAAGAGCAATAATGACAGATACAATATATTAAAAAATATCAGTTTTCAAACATTAATGATATTTTTTAAATAAAATATTCAGTTGCAGCTTCAATAACATGCGAAAATAATACAAAAATTCTATCAATCAGCACAATCTTGAGGTCTACGAATAGAAGATAATAGTATAAGATTTTTGCAATACAAAAAAAAAATTAATTAAATATCTAAACATCAATTTCGAATGCAAATAAAACACTTTAGGTATAGATTTTTATATAATTTTATGCAATAAATATTTAAGTTGAAATAAATTTTAATAATTTGATTCACTTTTGTTATTTTTACCTCGGGTATCGGAGCTAATTGTTGGGTAAAACCACTCCTCTAATAAATAAAGAATAAATTCAAACAAAAACAAAAACATTTTGTACATTAAAAATCCATGTGATTGTACAAGTATTTCTGTATTGAATATATATATATAAAGTATAATTATATAATGACGTGTTCACACTATGCATTTTTATTTGTATTAATATATGTACGTTTATGTGTATAAAATGAATAAATGGGAGGATATTTGTATGTTATAAAATTTGACTTCTAACTTTTTTCAATAATTTCTTTAATAAAAAGGGTTTTAAGTTATTTTAAGTATATAATTCGGGGGCGACAACGATGGAGCATAAAATACAGGGGATGGTTTCAACATATGTACATATAGATATATCGAAATTTGGTACAAGATATATGTAAATGATTAAAATACTTATATATACAAATTTCTTGGAATTTATTTTATTATTGAGCAGGAAGTTTAGAGTAGTTTTACAACTGGTTACAACTATAACCAGAAGATAGTGTGGATTATATACTTGAAACATCACGGTATAAACAACAGAATAGGAAGACCAGGAAGTTCCCTGCAAATCCCTATACAACTTTTGTCCGCATGGTGCAAATTGAAAGCTTCATCAGGGTCTTATTAATTGTCTCATATTTATCTACATGGAGAATGGAGTCATGTGTAGGAGTTCACGCATGTAAGGAAATTTCGCTGAGCGCCATTCTTTTAGATTTGGTTCCAACAGCTCAGGACTTCCAGTCTTTTTACTAGTATCCTCTGGTTAACCAACGAATATCTGTCTGAAAGCAAGCAAAAGTTAGAAGACGAACCATCCCTATCCAGGATTGTGCGCTAGGTTTGAGACCCGCCACGTAAAAAACGCCTTCAATGAAAAGGAAACAATAGCCTTGGACTGCAAACGCATTAAGGATTACGTTTTAAGGGCATGCACCTGGAATGTCCGGTCACTTAATTGGGAAGGTACCGCTACCCAGCTGGTTGATGCCCCCGTAAGAGCAAAGTGTGACATCACCGCTGCCCAAGAAGGGTGATGGAAGGAACAAGGATTGAGACGACTACTAACGACTAGATGAGGAAGCGAAACAAATGGATCTGGTAGTAAACAAGAGCAAAACGAAGTATCTCCTGTCATCAACCAAATATTCACAACTTGGCTCTCACGTCACTGTTGACAATTGTCAGTGTGTTTTAACGTGGGCACAATGGATCAATTGAATGCGTCGATCAGCGCCCTAAAAACTGGGTAAACATTTTCATTACCAATCGGCAGTGGGGCATGAACACACTAACCACCTTGGTAGGGTTCGAGGCCCATCTAAAACCTCTTCCGTACTATGTGCACGGCGCCAGGTTGCAATGCAACTCCACATTTGAACTGACAAAGTCAGTTCTTCCCGCGATTTGGGTTTAACCACAGCCATCAAGAAACTCCACAAAGGGCCAAACCCAATGAGCAGATTGGAGTTACCTCCAAGGGCTTACTGCTCCCCGTGGTACCAGGTTAAAGTCTCTGGTAAGACCTTGTAACCGTAGTTACTACCAGTTGAGTTTCCACACAACTCTGAACTGGCGGCCATGATTTTAGTCGCCTCTTACGCCAGGCATGCCTTACCACGGGCATATTCGGTTTTCCCAAAGGGGGTCCCCCCTTACCCGCAGGAGGAGTCACTGCTGACAGTCATAACTTCGAAGTCGTAGATAATTTCGTCTATGTTGGAGCCAGTATTAACAAGAACAAAAAAAATCCAACGCAGAATAACTCTTGCTAACAAGCTCCAAACTCTAAAAGTCACTCATTATTCCCGTCTTTTTATGTGGTGCAGAGACATGAACGATGGGAACATGTGATGCGTCGACGTTACGAGTCTTCGAGAAAAAGATTCTGCCGAAGATTTATGGTCCTTTGCGCGTTGGCCACGGCGAATATCGCAATCGATGGAACAAATTATACGACAACGTTGAACTAGTTTGGCGTATCCAGAGACAGCAGCTACGCTGGCTAGAATATGTCCTCCGAATGGATTAAAATACTCCAGCTCTGAAAGTATTCAACGCAGTACGCGCCGGTTGAAGCAGAGTAAGAGGAAGACCTCCACTCCGTTTGGAAAGACCAGGTGGAAAAGGATCCGGCTTCGCTCGCAATATCCAACTGGTGCCAAACAGCGAAGAGAAAGAAATAAAAATAGCACAAAAATCCATTTGAAATCAATTAAACAAGGCTGAATACAAAAAAAAAGGACCGATATATGAGTGCAAACGAACCCCATTAACCGAATTTCCATCTAAGAAACACTGCTGAGTAGCAACAAAATCGATAGATTTTCGAAGTGGATGGTTACTGGTGTTGAAAAGTAAGTCACTTACGGAAACATCAGACAAAAATCGCGGTGTTCGAACAGCGATGAACCGGCGCAAACAATGGACAAGCCAGTATTGATGGTCTTTTCTATGTGGGATTGACAGGGAATCATATACTTGAAGAGGCTCCTCTTATTTCGAATCTGTATTGTTAACAATTGGGCCGATTGAGGAAAGCAAATCAAATTTGGTCAATAGGAGAGGAATTGTGTTTCATCATGGCAAGGCTGGACCACAACTAATGTGATAGTGACTCGCCAAATGCTCCATGAGCCTAGTTAGGAGGTGCGTATGCATCCGCCTGATAGTCCGTACCTCACACCAAGTGATTACTACCTGTTCTGTTCAATGGCGGATGGTTAAGTTGTTAAAAACTACATCTCTAGAGAAGTTTGAGAAAATTTACTATTCCCAGTAAGGACAAGGGTTACTGACAGAGTAAGATGATGAAATTATATACAAAATGACAACATGTTTTCGATCAATCTGTTACTACTGCTAAATAAAATCTTCGATTTAATCCAGGAAGTAATGACATCGAAGAGCTTACTTTTTTTGGTCCATTATGAGGGAGAAACCAGACATTGAATAGTGAAAAGCGAAAAGGGAAGGTAATATTTAGCAAAACACATTTTTCAAAAAAGAAGATTTTTAAGCAGGCTTTATCTTCGAATATAGAACATACAACTCATAATTAAATCGAACAAAACCTTAACCCTGGACGGTTCGACTAACAAAGCACGTCCAGTGTTAAGGTAGAAGCTGCTAAAATCAGCTCCTTAGAAGCGAGAAGGACACTATAGAGATTACTATTTTCTAAATAAATAGGTATCCACTTATAAATCATACCATAATTTATAGGAGTTATTTTATAAGACTTAATTTACCAAGCATAGCTATACTGAAATTGCTATGATTACCTAGAGGCTTTCGGGTACAATTATGTAATATTGTTTTCTTAATTTATTACAGAGAGATTAAAGCATTATTTGGCAAAAACAAACACAACAAAACAAACTTTTCATTATTTTCGACAACAAAACGGCAAAACTGCCACAACGAGGAGAGGAAAATTTGTTGAATTTATGATTGCGGGGCCAAAAAGGTTTGGGATTACAAATTTCTTCATAAATGCTGCGGGGGAAATACTTTTGGGTACAAACTGTTACACATAACAGCATTATGCACGCACATGTTAACGCACAAACATAACGCAGACGCTCAAACCACTTAAACATAGAGAGACAAAACACATACATGGATATGTATATGTGAGACTGTGTACGTATATACATAAAAACAATACACAAAACTCGTATATTATATATGTATGTACTTCCGTAACAAAAAAAAAAAACTCATTTATGTACATAGATACGCCTTATATACAATATTTCTTTGTTGTTTTTCATAGCATAACAAGCACCCCCAAAACCAACCTGTTGTGCCGCATTTTGTAGATTCAACAGTGGCTCCGATGAGCGCTTAAGGAAAAGCCGTAATTTATTCTCTTTGGTCGATGCTTCACGTTTGCGTTGCGGCGATGGCGCCGAGTACAGCATTTTGGCGAAGACACGCGAACGCGATGCCAAAACAGCCTGTGGAGAGAGAGAGTGAAAGCGTGAGTATTATAGAGCATTTAAAGGCTGTACTTTAATTATTTTGAAATTAATATAATAACAGTGCTTAAAAGCTTAAATTTCTTGGTAAACTATTAAAGCATTTCTAGTGAAAGTGTTTCTCTATTCAAAACGTTTAACTTGTGGTAACGCTGTGAACTTAAGGCTTCATATTTTTGCAATAATTTATGTTTTCAGATTTTAGAAAATTCGTAAGTTGGTTGGAGATTGATGGAGCCGCTGAAGATCCGTCAAACTTTCCATGACAAGTGTAAACATAACCTTCTTCTTCTTTAGTTAGGAACAAGTATCACACGAATCTCACATAGATCTCTAGTGTCCAAAAGAAATTTCTATAACTGACGTTCGGTCTTACTTTCATTCATTATTTGTCTACTAGTTCCAAAGGGTGATCTATTTCGAGGTCTCCTACTTTTAAAAACAAAAACACAGAATCGTAAACTTTAATATTCAAAAGAACATTCTTTGGTATTTATTTTTTGAAGATTATCTCTTTCAAATGTTGGCCGAGTCTACGTCTCAGATAGTCCATACGTTGAGTTAAATTTTCGCTGATTCGTTTGAGCCAGCCGAAATGGTAACTGCCGAATGACACGCGTGATGTTTTGCTCCAAGGCCTGAAGCGAAGCGGGAGTGTCTGCATAGACTTTTGACTTCACATATCCCCACAGGAAAAAGTCTAACGGTGTAATAGCACACGATCTTGGTGACCAACCGATCGGCTCAAACGTGAAATTATCTGCTCACCGAAGTGTTCTCTCAATAAATCCATTGATTGTTGCGATGTGTGAAAAGTGTCAGCGTCTTGTTGCATCAAATGTCGCCGAGATCACGAGCTTCAATTTCAGGCATCAAATAGTCGATTATCATGGCACTATAACGGTCGCAATTGACGGTTACGTTCTCACCGCCATCATAATTGAAGAAATATAGACCGACGATTCCACTAGCTCACAAACCACATGAAGAAAAACTTGCTCGAAAACGTCGGATCTTCTTAGAACTTTTCCAGAACTCATAGAGGGGGCGTAAAAACCGCCAAGTCATTCCATACGTCAATCCAAGTTACTGCGAAGAGCGTGGAATCGACTGTCTACGTGTATATCCTCAGCTATGGTTTCTATATTTCCTTCACTACTTAGTGGACATGGTCTTCAGACTACACAAGATCTTCTCTATTTTTTCATTAATGTAACATAACCTTACTTTCTCATATATTTTGATAGAAATACCGATTCAAATGAAAGAAAGTAAAGGTAAACCTTTCGAGCTCTCAAAGTTTCAACAGTGCAACAAATGTCATATGATGAGTGAAATATCTGCTTTTCACCGATTTTTTACACAGATTTTTGGTCTCCATTAATAGTACCAAACTCACCTTAACCGCACATACTGGTTCGCGTGTATCGCCAACCAAAAAGGTCACATCGCACAACTCTGGCATCGATGCCAGAAATTTCATATCCTCGGCTAAGCCGGTCTTATTCTCGAACGTTGACAAATCTGGCTCCGCATCAGCCATGCCGGGCAGTGTCAGAGCTTCGGGCATTTGGGGTTACTGTGAAAGGCATTAAAGTGTAAAAGTTAGTTGTGTAATATTTAACAGAAATGTGTGGATATAACTAAAATGAGATGTCTGTAAAAACCAGAAAAAATGTTCTTTAATATTATAGATTCCATTCCATATCATAAAATTTCATGCAATATTAAAAGAGGGGCGCATGACTTGGCACAAACCGGCTTACATTGATTGGAACACTTTTATTGCAATATCAACTAAAATTGAGGGTAACATATGTATGCTTTAGCCAGCTACTAACCTTTGCCTATCTCTACATATGTAAATCACTTGCAGTTTGACACAACACTTGTGGCCTCTCCAGCAACTCCATGACGTATACACGACGAAAAGCAAAATAAATTGCATTACGTCAGTAGACAGCCACGTACATAGGTATGTACATGTTTCCAGAACCTTGAGCTTAGATGCTGTTGTTATTGAGCAATCAGCGTTATGTACTTGACTATTTATGTATAGGTCCTTGGAAACACATTGAGTTTAAGGTAGCTACCTAATCAAAAGGGTTAATCAAGGCGGTAGATAGAACTGTCTTAGATGTATGTATATTATGATGCCAAACTAACGACAGTAATAGTATCAAAGATACAGTCTTAACTGTAACCTATAATTAATGGTTGCCACTTATGCGTACTTCCGGCTTTGACCGTTCCAGTATTGTCAAGCAACATCTCTTCCCTTCATTGGAAAGCTTGACATATTTACTATGCATGCATCGGAATGTGTGACATACTTAGTACAGTTAGTATGAAAATGTAAATGATGAATCAAATCTAATAACAAATGCAAACTCGCTAAGCCTGTGGATAAAACTGGAACTACGAAAGCATCAAGTAAATTCAGCCTGATTTTCTCCTTTACATCAAGAAATGTCTGCACTTAACAAAGAAGAAAGGGGTAAGTTTAGGTGTAAACGAACATTTCATACTTCAGTAAATTGCAAGAAACAAAGCCGGGAAAATATCTTCAGCTGTTGGCAAAGCTTTATAACAGGTGATCCAAGTGGAAGTACTTTTTAATAGCCTTTCGTTGACATATCATGCGAAGAAAATATAACAGCTCTAGCTGAGACTGTACACAAAGACCATGGAGACTCGATGCGGCGTCGTTCGCAGCAACTCGGACTGATATACGATTATGGAACGACTTGAGGCGTTTTATTTCTGCTGAGATGAGTTTATAGGGGTTGTAGCGCTGTTGCCAAACCTAAAAGATCGATAAATCGGCGGTGAAAGTCCACAAACATGCTTAGCTACAAGTCCTATCGGTCGAATGAGGAAGAGGAAAGGTTGGCTTGGACTACCAAGAAAATGGAAGAAGGCCATTTATACGGCATAACGACCGCAATTTACACCCACGGATCCGAAAAAGGAATTGTAGCCAATTGACTAAGAGAAACCTTCAAAAACCAAGGGCGGCAGCGTCGGCCAGCGCTTAATCTTGGTATTAAATGACCGAAGACACCCTTTAAAAAGTTAGGGAGGAGAAATGGGAAGCAATAGAGCTGAAACTGCTGGATGTGCTCTTTCCAAGATTGTATGGAGACCTACAATGCTCTGAAAGCGGTGGACCGGAGCTGCATTCCGTCTATTCCGAAAGCGAAGTTCCTCATGCCTCGCACGGTTCATATACACTGTCGACGAAGAATTGATGGTACTAAAAGTCCCAACTCCGTACTTCTATTATACTCTGTAGCAGCATTGCTTTAAATCGTATAGCAAAGACCTTTTTTTAGACATGTGATTTTCAAGAAGAAAAAAAGAATATGAAATCAGCTTTACTAAAAAGATAAGAGACTAGCTTTATGTTTAAAAATTTTTTCGAGCACGTGGTCGGCGCGGCTAGCTCTTATTAATTTCAGCCATGACTTAGCAGGGGACCGAAATATGGTTGTCGGTGATATCAGATTCCAGCACAAGAAAATTCATCAGTCTACTTGACTGTCTCAGGATTGAAAAGTTCGTAACCAGATCGAACATGTTGTGATAAATGACTATCACCAGTGTCCTTAATATGTGCACGCTCCGAGAATCTAATATAGACTCGGACCACTATCTTGTTAAAGAGAGGATACGGACGCACCTGTGTACAGCAGGAAAGGTGCAACGTCGACATCTTCAGTGTTCTTGGGGTGCATACGCTCCGAGGTCCTAACATAGACACGGACCACTATCTTGTTATAGCGAAGATACGCATCCGCGTCTGTACAACAGAGAAGGTACGACGTCGAGAAGCCACTATCGCAATCGGTAGCGAAAAGGTTTTCTACTCGACTTGTATTCCACTCTCTAAGATCATTCGTCAGAAATACGGTATAAGAGAACTGTGGGACGGCATTTCAAGCCGAAAAATCGGGTGAAGAAGGACCTGGGTGCAGCTGACCAATAATAATTACCACTTGATTGATTGTTCTTCGTCGTTACCAATTTTTTATACGCAAAAATGACACACCCTGTATCAAGCACTTTTAATTATTACTCACTTACCTCTTAAATTTAATTGCTAGCTACACGCTACTGTTGTTGTTACTGCACTTCTGTTGCCAGTAAATTGCAATATTTTTAACGGATTCTAGCGAACTGCGAAAATCCGTTGAAACTTAGATTTCATATCATTTCGTTTTAAATTTCACAAACATTTTGGAAAACATTTTGCAAATATTTTATGCACTTTTTTATATCAACAATTGATTATATACAAACAGGCAAAACAATTTAATATTAATTATTATTTTCTATTTATTTTAAGGGGAGGAAACTGCAAAAACACGTAGAGAAAATGCGAATGCGAGGGGTAAATGGGAGAAATTTCGTAAGGGAATGAAAACTTTTGAGAAAAAATTTAGAAAAAAGTTAATAATAAAATCTTTTAGAAAAAAGTTAACAAAATGAAGAAGAAAAATTAATAAAAAAAATCATTAAAAATATGCACAAGAAGAATCACATGCCATTTCGGGGCTGGTGTCGTACTGTAAGGGTTAAAGTGTTTGACTGACAGTGGTTACGGTACTGTTGCACTGGGGGAGGTACTGCAGTACGCTGAAATGTGCAAGAGGGGGCAGAATTTCAAAATGTGGGGGAAAAGAATGTAATAAAAAATTTTTGCGGCGAAAAATAAATAAATTTTAAAGAAGAATATTGTATAGACTATATACATATATATATATATATATATGTATAATATATAATAAATATATAAATTACTTAAATGCTTCCTAAAGACCTCTGTATTATGCATAATAAATATTAAATATAAATATACACATACGTGTATAATAACTTACATAAATATCCTTTATATATTTAAAAATTAGCAAAATTAAATATTTTTTTTAAGCAATGCTTTGCTATTTCCTGCTTTCACCATAGAGTACGAGTACATCAGTACAGATACATAATAGGATATTAATATATACTCTCTTCGAAGTATGTATACATATGTATACTTATGCATATTGCTATTTATGCTTATGTATCGGTGCTCATTTGGGAGATATTGACCCAAATTTTCGCTACAGTGAGCAAAATTTGATTTAATTATCGGCTAACCTATAAACACACTGATATATGTACCTATGTATGTGTGCATGTGAAATATATGAAACACTCACACTCATAATTTTGAAAGGTATAAGGGTAAAACTCAATTTATTGCGCTCTTTCAATTTTACATACATTTTTATATTGTTGAACTTAGATTTTTGTTTGTTAATATCGGAATATACATAATCTCGTTCATTCACCATATAACGGTATAATTAAAAACTCACTAAAACGCAATGAACCAGTAACTCAATACCCAAGAGACATAAAATTTTACACTTTATAGGAGTCGGGCTGAATATTGGACGACAGGCTTGACACCGCTCACTTTATGGTGACATTCCATATCTCGAGTTCCAACGCACTGATTTCGACTAAATTTAGTACGTCGTTTTCCTTTCACATTTCCATGTCCCAGTGCGAAAAAGGGCGAAATCGGACTACAACCAAGTCCCCATAAAACAGAATTTTAAATTCTATCTAATTCTTTTTCTTTCCCATACACAAATAAAGAGGCAACGACTGTTACGGGTTTAACCTTTGCACATATGTATGCAAATGTTTAGAGTATGCCACATTATAATCAGAAATTGTTCAAATCAAGTGAAAACTCTTCAAGCCGCTACACCGAATTTTTGGACAGTATATATAATTGACTTTTGAACGAAAATATCGGAGAGTGTTTGAGATATACAATTGAAATCCACAGAGAATTTTTTCCTGAAAAAGGTGATTCTATTAATCGGGTCAATACTTTCCTGAGGCCTCATATAAATAATATAGAGATTTTCGAACTTCCAGATCATTTTATACCGCTTATATCGGCTAATATGTGAGTTATCCCAATGAAAATAAGAAAGCCTGTTTTGTTCATTGCGCCTAGAATGGCTAAAATTGGGCGAAAACTAACATAACTAATATTTGGATTTTCGAACATCCAGCTGACTATACTCTATATGATTGGTTTTTTTAGTATGTGGCATGTTAAAAGTATGTGGTTTTGGCACTAATAGATAAAATTTGGTCGATACCATATATAAAAGTATAATGTTTTTCGTTTATCTAACGAATCGTATGCCGATTTTGTCTATCAGTGTACAACTTTGCTTCCGCCGTTTTCCAATAGATCTCTTTAAGGTCAAGCACTGGCCGATTAAATCGTTTTATATCGATCTTGGACATTTGTGTCAACATAAACGCAACAAAATATTTGTAGAGATCTGTTTGGATCCGAAACTTATTCTCAACTGAAAATGTTACTTTTTGAGTCGAATTCTCAACATTTGCGGGAAATTTTGCTTTTCTTTTCTAATTCCAAGAAAAGTGCGTCTGAGAACCCGTCCACGCTTTACTGAGGCTGACACATACATAGACAATATTATTACTGTACCTCGATCGTACTACCATCTCTATGATTTCTATTAGGTATTAAAAAAAATATAGAATTTTTGTAAAGCAAATTGTGTTATCTTACAAAGAAATGGATCATAAAGCAATTCGTGTATTAATTATGCATTGCCTTTTGAGGGAATAAGGGAAAACATTTTTGGACCATTTTCATACAATAAAGCCTTAAATTTACAAAAAAAAAACGGCGGAAGCAAAGTTGTAGACTTAATAATTTTGAAAATATTTTTTTAATTATAATAGTTATTTAATTTTATTATTAAAAAAACAAAATATTTTATTTTATTTATAAAAACGTGTATTATCAGATTTTATTTATTATTATATTTTTTAATACCTAATTTTTTTTAATCTAATTTTTTTTTGTTTTTATAAATTCGCAGTTTATTGTTTTTTTACTTTAAAGATTATTTAATTATTATAATATCCACTCTTAATTGTTTTAAATATTTTTCAATTATTTAGATACTTTTTTTAACAAAATATTTCTTTACAATTTATTATATAAAAGTTTTTATTAATGTTAAAATTTATTTATTTTTCTTACTATTTTTTTATGAAAACTTAATTTTTTTTTTGATTTGTATAAATTACTTATTTATTTTTTTTAGCAAAATATTTCTCTAAATTTTTCTTTTGTATATTTTTTTTATTTAAAAAGCATTTATATATTAAATTTATTTCATTTATAAGTTTAATTTTTTTTTGAATGCCTCCTTAAATTAATTTTAAATTTAATATTTTTTTATTTACTTAAGAATTTTTTGTTTCTAATTTTTTATTTAATTGATGCTAATAAATAATTAAAAATATATAAATATTTGCAGAAAATAAAGAGATATTAATACGTATGTATATATGTATATATGAAATGATTAATGTTGTATTTTTAGAGAATACATTTAAAAAAAAGATCTCTTGATCTCTTTGCTAATTTTCGATACAAATCTATTTGAATGTAATACCTTAAAAATAAGTAAATTTTTACTAAGTTTTTTACTAAAATAAAAAAACATTTAAAGTAAAAAAAATATTATATAGTAAAAATTTTATTATATTGATTCAAGACTAAAAAGATTTTATACAAAATTTAATTAAAAAACTTTTCGAAAATTAAGAAAAAATTACTTCACAGCTGTCTGAGGCAAGCAAAAACTATGCATGTTAGTTGAGAGGGAGGAGGCAAACAGTTATACAAAAATTGTGTATGTATGCGTGGTATGTATTTACAACTCTGTGTGTGCATGTAAGATTTAGAAAAACAGAGAAAAAGTGCTAAAAAATGGCGAAAATGGATTTTAGGAATTTTAAGAAAATATTTTGACAAAAATTTGCATTACTTTTACGTTTTGACCGCTGTGTGAAAAGAATGTGAATTGAAAGCAGCGCCCAGCAAAGCTGTATCCTTGAATTGCAGACGCGCTACAGTTTTAGCTATTTGTGTATATGTGTAGGTGCTGAGCAGCCTTTGAACGTTTAGCTAATGCGTAGTTTTCGCTGAAGTGCGTAACTTTGAATTTCTTCTTTTAAATTAAATATTTTTACTGCTGACTTTGCTACCTAGAGGAGATTTCACCACCACTTTTATGTGTGCTTGTGTACAACCAAAAAATTTTTCAATTTAAAGAAGCAGCAAATGAAGCCTTGCCAAATGAAACAAGCAAACACAAAATTCTTCTCCGCTGCAGGCTTTGCACGAAACACGAATGATTTACTTTTAAATATTTGCTACGATTTCAAAATTTCACTTTACAATTTGCAAAAATTCAATATTTTTTATGTATATGTATTTTTGGTAGATGCTTTAGCCACGTTTACAAGTACCGTACGCGAGTTTCGAGTGCAACCGTTGCGAGCAAAGGACACTTTTAGTCTGTTGCCTGATGTCGGCGGAAGCTTCGTGTTTCGTGGGTGTCTACATCAAAAGGAGTTGGCTCGCATGCCACCACATGGCCGAGCGCCTATAACGGTATTCATATACCTATGTAAGTACAATGTTCAGTTAGTTGACATAGCACGTTCGTTTGTGACTCGTCAAGTGTGCGAGTGTCTGTTTATGCAAGGACGACGCGCGCATAATTCGGTAGTTCGGCAGGAGTGCTTGCAATCGATAAATATGTGGCGGGTTCAAAGCTGGTCTGGTGCTACAAGCAAAATCACTACTGAGACCAAAACTTTACAACAACATCTACATATATCTGGATAGACGACGTGCGAGTTTTCGTTAGCCGAGTGTCGAGCGCAACGACACGACGGTGTTATCGAAGCTTCTCAAACAACAAAGCGTCCAAAATAAGCTGCAACAGTTTGTTGGAGGCACGTACACTTGAAATGTGGCACGTATTTATTTATTGTGTGAGATAGTCGTTTCGGCATGGACTCACCTCCGGCATATGACGAAAACGCTACCCCCTTTTGCCCTTGAAATTCAAGGTGTCGCTCTATGTAAGCATAGACGCCCTTGATCATAAAGCAATGACTTTGTATTTTACAGATTTTGCATAAAAATTATTAAAAAAAAAAAATAATAATAATAACATTTTCAGTTTTTTCAAAAAAATGTTAAACAAAAATATACACTCAAACATACTCTTTAAAATAAAAAATTTCCTTTCGTAAATTATTAATAAAATTTCCACCATATGTTCTATATACCGTTATCATCATTTCATTTATGTACAGTTACACAGCAGCTCTCACGTACGCTCTCCAATTTTCCTTCCAATCTTCGCTCGCGTTTTCCTCTGTTGCCAAATACTACGTTGTTTTGTTTATTTGAATGTCAACATTTTTAGTTATCTATATATTTGTTTTCCTAACCTTTTGTTTATATATATGTACATATAAGTGACTCTCTCTCTCAGGTTTAGCATTTTGTTGTGCTTTATCTTCCTTCCTTTTCATATTTACTTCGTGGTTTACTGCCAATTGCTTCTCAATGCGCGCGCATGGCAATAGTTGTAAACATATTTGACAGCTGTCAATGACAACCAGGTGCAACTTGAACTTGGCTGCGATTTCTGTAAACCCAGAAATGCACTGAACTTGTTAAGATATAATTTTATGGAATTTAGTAACATTTTGGAATTATAAATAGTAGTTAATATAATATTTTGAATATAATAAATGCCAGCACCATCTACTTAATTAAATTCAAAAGAATACATGATATGATTATAAAGGTTGATTTCGAACTACTACTTTTTTAAAGAAAAATCGCAGAAATTTCAAATTTAATGGGGATTATTTATTATCATTCGTTATACCATTCTTTGACATTTATTTTTCGAAGATTATCTTTTTCATATGTTGGCCGCGGCTACATCTCAGATGGTCCAACTTGAATACAATTTTCGATGACTCATTCGAGCACTTTGACTGGCAACTGTCAAATGAGACGCGTGATGTCTTGCCCCAAGGCATGAATTGAAGTGGGATTGTCCGCATAGATTTTAGACTTTACATATCCCCACAGAAAAATGTGTGACGTTGTGATATCATATGATCTTGGTGTGAATCGACCGTCTAAAAACGTGAAATTATCTGCTCATCGAAGGGTTTACTAAATAAATCCACTGATCGATGCGACTTGAAAGAAGTGGCGCCGTCTTGTTAAAACGAAATGTCGCCGAGATCACGAGCTTCAATTTCAGACATCAAATAGCCGGTTATCATGACGCGATAACAGTCGCCGTTGACGGTGACGTTTTCACCGGCATCAAACCGGCCCATAAACCAGGATGAAATGGCAAGTCTTGAATCTTTTCAAGTTTCTCTTCGTCCCAAATGCGGCAAATTTTGCTTGTTTACATACCCATTGAGCCAGAAATGGGCTTCATCGCTAAGCAAATTTTTTCTCGAAAACGGTGGATCTTCTTAGAACTTTTCAAGAGCTTCTTGCACAAGCTGTATTTTGTACGCTTTCAATTTAAGATCTCGACGTAAAATGAGCCAAGTCGTTCCGTGCGTCAGTCCGATTTGCTGCGAATGGCGCTGCATCGACTCTCCACGGTCTTCGTTCAGCTACGGCTGACCTTTGAGGTTTACTGTAACAAAGATAATAGAAATTTTTCCTCAAAGAAAAGTTGTAGACCTCTCTCTGGAAGCAAATAATAGTGGAAATCGCTAAGTATCACGCGTTTAGTTCTAGTAATACACTAAAATTAGACCGAGACACAGAGGAAGCCCGAGAAAAACTTAATCAGATCATGATTCGGACGAAAACATGGCTTGCGTCATATAACCTCCACTTTAGCAGACTAAGGGTCGACATGGGAGAGCCCACGCAAGAAAAGAGAAATCTCTTAATGTTAACAACTACGAGCGTCTATATTGAGCAGAGGTTTGGGGAAATGTACTCAAAAAGGAAAACCGGCGTAAGGTTTTGACCAGGGTACAATGCATCGTCAGGTGATGAACATTAGTCACAAATAATAATGATCCCATTGACCTTCTATCGCACGAAAAAAAAAACTGTAGAAGCTAAAGAAGGCAGATGAAAATAACAAGAGCGCAACTGACCGAATAAAGAAGGTCACGATACCCACGTGGTTACAAAGATGATAGAATGAGGATCGCTACCGATAGACGGCCAGACTTATAAGAGATTTGGATTTAGAGAAGTCGGTTTAGATTTTACAGCAAGTATTTTCGACGTGCAATTTTCAGTGCGATAATGATTTTTTCCGATTCGATCTTTTTGACATTTGCTATTTGATTTACAGTCTAATAGTAGTTCGTTCGTAATTTCATACCGAACCGACCAAACTGCCAGCACTTTCTTGATATTATTTTTGACACTTAATTTCAAACCTTAATTTTTATAATACACCTAAGTTCTTGGTCATGAAAATTAAATAAAATGCGTTTTATTTATTCTTAAAAACTACA
Organism: Bactrocera dorsalis; assembly: GCF_023373825.1. Lineage (NCBI taxonomy): Eukaryota > Metazoa > Arthropoda > Insecta > Diptera > Tephritidae > Bactrocera > Bactrocera dorsalis. The sequence continues at coordinate 12,239,108 of NC_064305.1, forward strand.
TGCCTGAAAACGCCCTATATATGTACATATGTATATATCATTTACTCTTGCCTTAACATCGTAAGTATGACTAAACCTATATACTACGGAAGTCGCAAAGAAATCCAATACTTTATTTAGACACTTGAAACTGAATCCAATTGTAAACAAACAGTTGTCGCCACAATAATTACCATCAACAAATCAGTCTCGAGATCCGCATTGACACCATCCGAGGGTACAGTCCAAGATCGCAGCAACCGCAGACATCAATGTTTTTGTATACGAGTACCAGCAGACTACAAACGTTGTGACATGCGCCACAGCGGGATGCCCACTTGAGTTCGTTTCTTATTTTCTTTGTGAAAATGTTTTCATGTGTGTACAATAACAATTTGTAGAAAAATATCCTGGAAAATTGATACTTCTACGAATGAAATGTTACGGCTACTGATGGATCGAATTTTTTCTACTTTGCTGCGTGCAGCACTAATTAGTGATCATCTTACGTAGTTGGTGGTCAACCGCTGTTTTATCGTAGTTTTGTAGTAGCAGATAGCCTAGATTTTCGATACAAATATACCATACTGACGCTTTCGGTGATAATTAGACTACGTATCAAATCCATTTTCTAGCTATTTTATCTTCAATTTATTTAATTATTTGAATATATGTATATAAGTATTTCTGAAATCCTTCATTATATATTTTTTTGTGGTGATAGACTGCTTATAGCGACCCTCCAACTTTCGGATATCATTTTTGTATTACGATTTGCCCTTTGCTTCAGAATAGGCCTCCGTTTCGGCGATCATCTCTTCAGTCGACGAAAATTTAATCCAGCGGGTTTTCTTTTGAGATGTGAGAACTGAAAATAGTCGTTGAGGACCAGATCTAGAGTATACGTTGGATACGAAATCGATGCGAATATTAGTTCAGGGATTTTTGCCAACTTTTTGACTGACTTGTGATATTAGTTTTTCAGCGATTCCGTGCTTCAGACGGTCCAATATAATATTCATCCTCCTTCCTTCCTTTTCCTTATTTTATTCCATGTGCATCTCTAAATGCAGACGCCATAACCTTGTGGGTCCATCGTATGTAGTCCACTCGGATGATCGTCGATTGGACTGCGTAGGGAAATTATCACATATCGACGCAAAATATCGGGATTAATTTAAATCTCATCCACATCGAGCATTCTTCATACTTTCTTTGTCTTTCAATAAAATTATATAATATATTTTTGCCTTTATATTAACTAAATAAAAATTTTGTGCTCATTTTCCTCTCTCTTAACACACTGTGTTACGCACACACAACTTCCTGTCGCCCACATTCACAAATACATACAAACACACATGTACTGGTGAATATACATACATACATTTCCCTCAGCATCTTCGTTTTGCTTATTCATTCTTGATTTAATGACGTTATAGACGCCACACGACTGCCCGCCCGCTGCGCCACTGACACAACAACAAGCCAAACACGCAGCCCTCACGATCAGCGCAACTAGTCGCACAACAACAAAGTGCTGCTCATAAATTATATTTCCGTACTATGTTGTGAAGTCAAGTGGGCACACGAACATGTGTAGAAATCATACATATGTGTATACATACATACATACAAAAGTGTATACGAAGCAAGGTGCCGGCAAAACTGTAAAAGGGCTGTTTCATGTGTTTCGTCTCTCATCTTAGTGCATATATCATTCAAGCAGCTACCGCTTAACGTTGCACTAGAAGGGTGGAGAGAGGAGAGAACAGGAGCATAAATTATGCGTCCTTGCGGGATATATTTAGCAAACAACTCCGAACTGTCTTGAGACCCGAGAACAGTGGAAATATATATCATGATCTAGTCTAGACCTACAGATTTTGAGATATCGATCTGAAATTTCGCAGACATACTTTTCTTCATGAGAAGCTGCTAATTTGCCAGAACTGCCGTTATCGAACAACTATAGCGTACAGCTGTCATACAAACTGGACGATGAAAATCGACATAAATGTTATTTTAGTTAAGGTTAATCTGGTAGGCCAATAAGTCACTCATAGACCAGTTTTGGTCCTTTACAATTCCAGAGCCGTTCTAATTATTTTGGTGGATATTTTGGGTATGAAACGCGTTCTTGCTTGGCACGTCTCGATAAGGCTGAATTTTTTTCAATAAGAGTACGGTAAACAAATCTCTTTGGACATGCTTGATAGTACAAATTTCAATCCCACCTTAATGGAGAACATTACAGGGTTTTTCCGGAAAGTAATAGGACTGATTTTCGTCCGCCGCGACTTTCCTGTTCGACTGGATTCCATAGGGGGTATTCCTAGCTAACGAACGAGCGGCCGGTCAGTTGTTTCCGAGTACCTGGACAGTCAGGACAAACATTTTTGCGCGAAGTGTTTCTGTGAGTGGTGCAAGCCGAAAATGCAGCGTTCGTTAGAGCAAAGCTACGCCTTTAATTCTGTGTGAAACTCGGTAAAGCTGTGACAGCGACGTTTGATATGTTCAAGCAGGCTTATCCTGATGTTGCATTAGCAAGAAGTGGTGTGTTTCGGTGGCACCAGACCTTTTTGGTGGGCCAGGAAGAACCGAAGAATAAGCAAATTCAAAGTGAAAACAATGCTCATTGTCTTTTTTGACATCAGAGGCATCATCCACAATGAATTTATTGCTTCTTGACAAACCGTCAACGCAAAGTTTTACGTGAAAGTCCTTAAGAGACTCAAACGAAGGGACAATCGAGTGCCACAAGACATCGATGCCGATAGGAAGTTGCTAACATACACTAACTAACACTGTCTTTCTTGTGAACAGCTAGTTAACCAAGGTCGGCATCCCAACGCTTCCGCAGACGCCGATGAAAGGCAAGCATTTTGAGACCACAGAGGGGATCCAAGCAGCATGCACCTCGGCTCTCAAGGTTATTCCGGAGTATGACTTCCGTGTCGCCTTCAATGCTTGAATTTTGAAAGTTTTTCAAGAATTTTAACTATTGGTTCAATCAATTTTTTTAAATCGACTCAGTCCTATTACTTTCCAGACAAACCTTGTATAATGGTCCATGAAACATGAGTTTATGAATATACAAACAAGTCAAAAATTGTCGGAATGGAACCCATTTTCAGTCGATCGAAGAGATAAAACGAAATTCGCTAAAGGAGCTGAAGGTCATCCCAAAAACTGCTTTTGAAAAGTGTTTCGAGGACTGAAAACTCGTTGGCATAAATAAAATATTACATCTGGTGGCTATTATTTTGAAGGCAACAGAATAAATATTGATGAATAATTAAATATTTTGCATTTAATTGACAATTTCCGAGTATTTTTTTTTGTCACTTGCGTACTTGCGAATGAAATTGCCATAAATATTCTTTGAAGGTCTATGCTAGGTTGAATGATGAAAATTAAGAAAAATTTATATCGTTTTTTCTTGCGTAAAACGTGCCAAAGGTAACAATGAAAACTGATTGAAGTCTTGCCGACGGGGTGCCATGGACAAAGAGGCATGCGCAATGACTTTTACTGGCTGGCGAACCGATCCTGACGCCACCGTCATCAACCCTCACAGAAACGTCACTTGTGTTGACTACAAATGACATATGTCGGTTTTATATACTACATATATATGTATATGGACATACAAGTATGTATATAGACATACATATATATAGACATACAAATCTATATATAATACATATAGCTAGTCGTGGGTGTGTGTTTATAAATAAAATATCTTCTGCTGCGTTTGACTTTACTGTGTTTGCTTTTTCTTGCTTTTGTATCGAGTTAGTCTTGCTCACTGCTGCTGCCTTTCTTGTGTGTATTTTTGTTTTTTTCTAGGCATTTTCCCATCTCGTCAGCTAATCAGCGAGGGTGGCTACTGTGCGACAAGTGCATGTAGCATAAATTTTCTTTTATTTTCATTCTTGTTTTTGTATTTTCATTTTTGTTTTTGTATTTTCATTTTTGCTTTTTCACTTTCCGATTGCGCAAATCCCACTCTCAGTGCAGCGGTGTCTTCGAGAAATTTGAAATTTCCGCGAAGTCTGTCAGTCAAGTGCTGATGCAAGGAGCTCTACGGCAGCGCCGCCGTTGCCACAAACGATCTTACGATCATAGTACGATCGCAGCGTTCAGTTTGAGATAAGCGTTCTTGCGATACAGGCGATCGAGCGGTTGTGCTGACAGTGAATGTGTAGATTTTCAGTTACGTAGATATTCGAAAAGTTTCTGTGTTGTCTTCTGACGATTTTGTTTTTTTTTTTTTGTGACGTGTAGCAATTCGCAGTCTTACGCATATTTCGCGTCAAATCCACTAAGTGATTTTATTTTTAATACAATTGTGGGCATTGTTAAAGCGTATTAATATACGCGCAGTGTTTTTGTTGTTATTTCATTGGTGTATGCGCGTATGTGTGTGATTTTTTGCTTGGTTTTGAATTGAATTAACTCGGCGGCTGCGATTTGTGGCGGTCGGTGCCGCAAGTGCCTTGAAGAAATATACGTGAAGTGAGGAAAGTTCAAGCGCCTGTTAAAATAAACATCCATATACTTACATACATACAAACAAGTCCATTAATGTGTGTGGCGTACAAATATTAGTAACAAACTGCTAAAGCGTCCGAATCAGCGATCCGATCGCCAGCTGCCGCCGCTTAACACAATAGCCATCGCTTTCATTTCATTCGTTTATAGGGGTAAGTGACGAAGCGCGATAAATTCACTTAATTTTATTATCATTTACGCTGTGATATTTCAACCTAAAAAAACAACAACAACAATATGTAAATAAATCTGCAAATTTTTGGCAATTCTGAAATGAACCTTGAACGACAAGGAAGTAATGAGTCTGTGTGGCACTTATGTTTTATGCGCACATATATGTATATGTATGTATGATACTACTATATACTATATTCATATATGTACATACGTGTATGTATGCATTTGTAACCGGCACGCGTAACAAATTGTTGTCTGCTTGTTTTGCTGGAATTCTTATTTTAAAATTTATTGCGTTTCATTTTTGGACCAAATAAATTGACTTTTTTAAGGTGACAAGAGATCTGAAGAAAAATGCAGGCAATCAGTATCAAGTGACAGCCGTGGCTGGCTCGTCTAGCCAATAGGTCCAATTTTTAACTACTCTTTGTAGCAATTGGGGCTAATGTTAGCAATAACAAGTCGAATATTCTCTTCGAAGCGTCAATCGTCGTGGATTTAACTGCGTAGAAAAGCGACTACCCCTAACAGCTCAAAAAAAATTCAGCCGTGTTAAATCGCAAGATTTTCGAGCCCACGCCAAAGGCTCACTAAGCGAGATGAATCACTCACCAAAAGTTTTCTTTAATAAATGGTTTGTTTCGTGGGCTCTATGGCCCTCTTGTTGGAACCACGGCTCATCCACATCAATATCCACCAATTTAGGCACCAAAGAGTATCTAATCCTTGGCTTCTTAACGTTCCACATTGACTGCAGTATTTTGGGCGTCTTAATTTTTGAAGAAATATGAATCAATGATTTCTTCTGCTAACCACCATTCACACCAAAGACTGACTTTTTTGGGTGTATCGGCGTCTCAATAACGGCTTTTAAACTATCATTACTCCAAATGCGACAATATTGTTTAGTAACGTACCAATTCAATCAAACTTAAGCTTCATCGCTGAGCAAAATTTTTGTTCTGGAAATCGGTGGCCACCCCGTTTTGTGACCATTCTCACTCGCGCCTTCTTCATTACTCTGCTAAACAACAGCAATAGCGTCGTCGGTACGCTCAGAGGATGTGCATAATCCACTAGGGTTAATATGGTGCGTAAGCAATCCATGGTTGCTCGAATTACCGACTCTGCTGGGGGATGCTCTACCGCGGTTACAGTCCAGCGCAGTCGATCTTTCTTTTCTCAGTTGGAGATTCCAAGTTTAGCTAAGTCCTTCTCCACCTGGTCGTTCCAACGGAGTGGAGGTCTTCTTCTTCCTGTGCTTCCATCGGCGGATACTACGTCGAATTCTCTCAAAGTTGAGGTGTTTTCATCCTTTCGGACGACCTGACCTAGCCAGCGTAGCCCCTGTCTCTTCTTTCGTCAATTTGATGGTATATCTCATTTTGCTCATCGTTCCATCGACTGCGGTATTCGCCGTTGCCCATGCGCAAAGTGCCATAAGTCTTCCGCAGAACCTTTCTCTCAAAAACTCGAAACGCCAACTCATCAAAGGAGCTGGACGATTAGGTCGACCGTTTATTGGATGCAAAGTCTCGTCACATCGAGACTGGTCCGTTTCAAGACCTACGGTTTTCCTGTAACAGTCCTTGCTAGAAAAAGCTTTTGACATATTTTTGTGATCTTTTTCTTTAAAATTCTGCAGTTTGTAGTTGAAGTATAATAAAATAATGTTTTGTAAGTTCAACGCTGGGCCAGCATCGGTACATGTGCGGTCGCAAAAGCCTTTTGGCCCAGGATAGATCGCAGGAGATCTAGTGATCTCTTAGCCTTCAGTAAGGCTATCCTCTCATTAATAGTGGGACTCTTAACAGGCCACTGCCCTATTGGCATACATGCGGTAAGAATGGGTATCTTACCGGATGAGGACTGCAGAAGCTGTTTGGAAAAAGATGCGGTAGAAATAAGCCAGCACTTCCTTCTTGACTGTTCCGCGTTTGGGAGGTCAAGACTTAGACACTTGGGGGCGCATACCTTGGGACATCCCGCCGCACTGGCGGGTGTTGAAGTTAAGCGTCTGTGTAACTATTTATTAGCTACAAAGCGCTTCGCCAAGTCCGAACATGGAAGTTCTTTTTCAATGGCATCACAACGGACTACATTATTAGTCTACGTGTGATCTCCGATCAGCCATCTAACCTAACTGCCAAATACATTCCAAAATTAGTGAAAGCTCGATACTGTCGTAACCTCTTTCTCATTTTTTCTTGAAAAGAGTTTCATTTTTGAAATTCATTTTTCCACACAAAATAAATACACGAATTTTCGAAGCAATAAATACGTTTTAAGCATAAATATTTTAATATCAGCTGCATTATAGTTTTATAACAGTTCTTATTTTGCCCAGATGTAGTAATGAAATATTTATATATATTTGCACTTAAATCGTCTGAAAACTTTTCCAATTTCCATGTTTTTCGCATTTATATTTTTGCCAAAGCAAACAACCCATCTGTAAATGAAACAACAATTAGTGCTATAATAAAAGCAATAACAATAAAAATAGCAACAACAATAATAATTTAAAAGTCATAATTAAATTAAAAGCACGAAAATGGTGTGGAAAGGCATAGCGCCAAAATGTGCAAACAAATTTCCGAGATTTTCAAAACAGACGATGGCCGGCGAGAGAAAAAGGCACGAAATATTCATATATATATAATAACAAAATCTTTGCATATATATACAAACATGATCGTACACAATTGTAGTATAACTGAATATAAAAATATGCCACCTTCTATGATATATAAGGTCGAGTTTCTGAAATATCACGTAGAATATTTACTATGGGCAAAAAGTAGTAAGACTTTTTAATTTAAATTTCGAACAAAAATCCAGTCGTCGAAATTTTTTTTCTAGGCTGTCAGGTATGCCTGTCAGTGAAATGTCAAATGTCATATCAAAAACATTATTAGTGCTTAGTATACGACCGTCTTTGTGAAGTACATAAAGTGCATTCGGTGATTTTTACGATGAGTTCGATAAAGAAGTTCCATTAAATCTTGTGTGCGGAATCAAAATTTCTGGGATCGAAACGTTCGGAATGTTGGGAAAGGTCTTCAGTAATAATTATTTGCCGCGAGCAATTATTTTTGATTGGTACAAATAATCTAAAGGTGTTTCAGAACTCCTTGACGACGAACCACGTTCAGGATGGTCATCAACACAAACTGATGAACTGCATAGAGAATCGACAATTTACGATTAGAGGTTTTACTGTTATCGTCGAAATATCAGATGGATCAGTGAAAACCATTTTTATTGAACATCTGGGTCTAAAAACAGTGAAAGCACGATAAGTTCCAAAATTACTCAATTTTCGAAAAACAGCGTCACGTCTGTAAAATAATGCTTGACGACTACCAATTGTCACGAAACGTATTATTATTAGAGATGAGTCTTGGATCTGTACTTACGACCCGGAAACAGGCGATCAATCGGCCGAATATCGTGGCAAAAGTAAGCAGAGGCCGAAAAAATTACGTTAAAGCAGGTCAAAATTAAGGCTATGTTGCCAGTTTTCTTCGATGATCGAGGCTTGATATACTCCGAATTCCTTGGATGATCCAAACTGTTAACAAGGAATATTATTTGAGTGTTATGCCTCATTTGCGCGAAGCTATTCGTAAAAAGAGGCCGGAATTTTTCAGAGTTGATTTGCGAACCAATGCCATATAGTGTATTATTCACACACTTAGCACACTTGGCTACGTACATTCTATTAAATATACACTTAAAGAATATTTTTTACTTTTAAGCAGATACTACACAAGTATGTATATGTATCATATAGGCAAATATTTCCATATAAATATACACAAATGCTATATACCTACATAGCATGTATTTTTCTTTCATACGTTGTGGACACAAAGTCGTCAACGTCTACGTTTTTGCCATTTCACTTATTTTTAGACGTCAGCACAGACGAAAAATTGAAGACTAGAGCAGCACATACAGAGCAGCATCTGCGAATATTTTCGAAAGAAGAATAGCTATTTTTATATGAATACACTCTACAATTATATAGTGTGTTTATTGTTAGTGTATAGATTATCGACTAATAGGCCGGAAGTGGCTGATCGTTGCAATTTTTTAGTTATCTGAAAACGGAATAGTATTAATGTTACAACTGGTCTGAACTTAAATTCATAATTTAAATACTGGATAACATTTGGTGGTTTTAGAAGCGGTCATAACCACAATAACTTAAAAGAGGGAATAATGCATCCGATACTTACATAACTACTTATACTTGTGTTAAGTTCAACAATCTACAACAAGTTCAGACCGTTATAAGACTGAAACTATAATATATTTTGCTTCCACACAAACCCTCAAACGATTTCTACATTGATCAATTGTACCACTTACAGTTTTTGGTATTCACGGCAAATATTTCAAATATATTTTGAGGCGCTCCGAATTTCTTTGAGGCACTCGACAGGCCTTATGCGCCAACTGTGGTCACAAACTGTAATCCAATGTTTTCAAGTCTGAAATTCCAGTCAGCCATTTATCTGCAGCTATGGAACCAGGAATATTGCTTTTATACTAATACTGAGTGGTTTTTTCCTTATGTGCTGGGGCAAAATATTGCTGGAGATCCAATACTCTCCATCGAATAGAGTACTACTTAACTGCTTTACAAATACCACACCTTCTAAAACATCCTACTGATATACTTTTGCTCCTGGTTTAGCCTCTTATTCACAGAAGTAAAGCGGATGGGATGGATAGAGATCTCACTGTACCCTTGGGATAACATTTTTTGTGTCTCTGGAAGTTGGTCGTTGATTTTGTCGATTTGCTTATCAAAAACTTCTTCGAAATTGAAACTTATTTGCTCTGTAAAAAGGATACTTTCTGGCCGTTGACAGGGTGAAGTAGCCAAAGAAGCTTGTGTTTGAGCCTAATTTACTTCAAGCGCCTTATCAAAAGCTGATCAGTTGACCGACGATAGGCTTTCATATAGAATTTAACTCGGTTAAGTTTTGATAATGTTAATGATAATTCTTACATCTACGGGAATTTCTGATAATAGTTTTTATGTCTGAATTTGGTACGAACTACGCGAGGATAACCACTTCTCTTTCTGTCAACAACTGTAAACGTTTAAGAAAACTCGGTTTTTGTTGGCGAGAGGACGATGAAGAAAGATGAAGGGACCATGTCTCTCGTGCTGGGATGGCTCGAAAATGGGCGATGCAATTGGTGCTTGAATATACTGTCCAGAGTTAGACATAACGCAACGTTTTAAGTTACCACACCACTGCAGTATATTTCAAGCTGAGGTCTTTGCTATTGCGAAAGCCGCATAGCTAGCCTCTAATGCAGCAGCAGGCAATTCCAGAGTCAACATCTACGTAGACTGTTAAGCAGCAGTCAAGGCAGTAACCTGGTATCACATACCGGCCAGAAGTTTCTTGGGAAAAAGGGCGGTAGTGGAAAGAATAGCTAGAAGCAGACAACTTCACTTCTACTGGACGTCAAAACACAAAGGCGTCGAGGGGAATAAAATAGTGGACGAAATTGCCAAGAATGGTGTACGGCTAACATCCGAAAGCGTGATCAACATTGGGAAACCCATGCATTATCTATATGACGATAGAAGGGACTATAGAAACATGATGGGAATACTAGCTGGTCACAGAACGGTAGCGACACACATTCGCAGGATGGAGCTGACAGAACGAGAAGACTGCAGAAAATGTCTAGAACAGGACACCATGGAAACAGCGGATCATCTCTTGTGCAATCTTGTGAATGAAAGATCAAACCAAGCTCAAATACTAAGGAAGCAGTATAAAAAGAATGGAGCTTATCATATCAAGGGTGCTTTTGGGTTACCAAAAACGCATCAACGAGCAGATAAAGTAAGAAAAAATACTTCCATTTAAGAAATGTTTTTTTCTTCATCAGCCCAACTGTAAGCTCACTTCAAAGCGGGTGCCACACTGAGAACGAAACAACTGCGTCAGCAACAACGTTGACAGCGTCGCTGGCAGCGCAGCCAGCAGCAAAATGCAATCGGCACGCGTCAACCGGCAAACGGTTGCAGTCGGCAGCAAACAAAGATTTGCAATCGCTAACGGTAGCTAGCTTTTGCAGCTTCGCATATTCCGGTTCTGGCGGGCGGTGGCACTTCTGCAGAAGTTAAACCAAATTGTCGTGCATGCACAACAACAAAAATTGCAAGCACAAGCAAACGAAGTAATGCAAACTGCGAATCATGAATACAAGCAACGTTACATAGAAGTGCAAAATGTGTAGATGCAAGCAAGTTGCGCAGCCTGCAAGCTATAAATGAGGGTTGTTAATAATATTACTAGCAGAGCAGCTAACATAACTGAGTAAGCGAGCCAGTAAAAAGGATTCGGTGGTGCAAGCAACAATTACACACATATGCGCACGTCGCGATGTGTAAAATTAAAAAGAAGAAAAAACAAAAACAAATCTAAACTCAGTGCTGACTTGTGACCTATGGCAATGCGAAAAGGGGGCTGGAAGGTGTCAGTGGCAAAAAACAAAATAAGTCATAACGGGTGGGGGTAGCAAACGTTGTGAATTGCTGAGAGCAAGCATTAAATAATAAATGTGAAAATTGCAGCAAAGCTGGTGATGAGAGCGGCAATGTGAGGGCGAAAGAAATTTAGGTATGATATTGGTACTTTTCAATTTTTATTTATGCGGCAAATAAATAAAAAAAATGACGAAGGAATAGATGGTCCATCGCCCGACTATGCTGAATTTCAAATAGCAATAACGTGCCAGAAAAACATCAAAATCGGCACGAGCGAATGGATTACCAGTCGAACTACTGAATTACGGCGGCAAAGAAGGATCACCTTCGTTGCAAAATATGGTCGAGTCAAAGCATTTCCGACGACTGAAGCATAAGTGTGCTCTGTTCAATCCACAAACGAGGGGACCTCACAATCTGCGCCAATTAACGTGAGATAAGCCGTAATGTGTGTAGGACTGAAGCCCACCGTCAACAACCGCTTGATTGGACCTTAACAGTATGGCTCTAGACCTGAAAAATCTAAAACCGAACAGATATTCACGATGCGCCAAAGCTTGGAAAAGACCAGTGAAAGGAAAATGGACACACGATCTCTTCGCCGATTTTAAAGCCGCCTTCAACAGCAAGGAGAGCAACTGCCTCTATGCCGCTACTTATGTCTGGAAATGGTATTTCAACATTGAGCAACACCAAAAGCTTCGTCAGAATCGCGAAGGATCTCTCAGAGCCGTTCGATATCAAGCGAAGTTTCATGCAAGAAGACTCCCAATTCTGTAACTTCATCAATCAATTGCTGGAGAAAATAATATAACGAAGCAAAGCGTAACTGATCTAGTTGTGAAAGAGAACAAGACAAAATATCTCCTATCATCAAACAAACTGTCATCGCATTCGAGACATGGCTCCAACATCACTGTTGGTAGTCGTAAATGATTTTGTGTATCTTGGAACCAGCATCAGCACGTGCGACTTTGGTGCTGGTGCTAAAGTCCTGTCTCGATGATCAAAGACCACACACCATAGGTCACTCCTTCTATATAGACCAGAGGCATGGACAATGACAACATGTGATGAGTCGGCGTTACGAGTTTTCGAGAGAAAAGTTCTGCGGAAGATTTATTGTTCATTCCGCATTAGCAACGGCGAGTAACGCAGCTGATGGAACGATGAGCTGCATCAGACATACGGCGACATTGACATAGCTCAACGAATGAGGAGACAGCAGCTGTGCTGGCAAGGTCATGTTGTCCGGATGGAAGAGAACGCTACTGCTTAAAAGGTTTTCGATTCAGTCTCCGCAGGTGAGATCAAAGGAAGAGGAAAACCTACACTCTGTTGTTGAGATCAAGTGGAGAATTACCTGGCTGGACCTGGTATCTTGAATTGGCGACAAGTAGCGAAAAGATTCCAAATCGATATCTCAAAAACTGAGAGACTAGTTTGCATATATGTATACAGAAAGACTAAGATGGCTAAACCAACTCATAGTGATAGTATATACGTATATATTCCTTGGTACTCATAATTATGTTATAAGCTCAATGGCAATGCCAGCAACAGCGTCGGCTGCCTTGTCGCATCCGCAGGATATCAAATATTTCACAAATGAGACTGTTAGCTGCGACTGGTAGTAGCGATTTACACGCGTATACAATTTGTCAGAGCCAAATTGAGGGTGGATGTTAATGAGTGGCGAGAATTTCTGTGTGAGAGCGTTCATTTTCGCATTCGCTTATGTTTGTTTAGATTGAAAACAAATAATTTTGTAGAACAATGCAAACGAAGGGAAGTAAAACAAACAATTGTGAATGCAAGTAAGAGGAAAGAGATACGTAAAATAAATACACTAGAAAAAATAATTTGACAAAAAAACTTTGAAATTATAGAAAGCCATATAACTAAGTATGGTAAATTATGTAGAAACTCTTCCCTGAACCTGAATATTGTATATTGTACTTTAGCCTTGATCTTGTAATAACGGGCTAATCAAGACGTAAGATTTTTAACTTTATTGAGTGGATACCAATAAGACAATGACCAGTTAGAACCCTTAGTTAGGATATTTAGTAAGGTTAGGGAGCGTCTAACCTTGTTGAATACGAAAAGTTCGCAGATTCTATAGTGATTTACCTTCAACTATACGGATATTGTGATGGTACAGACTGCAAAAATTGCCCAACACTCAACAAGCTCCCAACAGAACAGCGGAGCTCCGACTCATTCCCATTCCAACGCCAAACTCATCAGCTCTCAACCACACAGGTTTCAAGGCTTCGGAGCTCCGACCTGTTCCCACTCCAATGACATAGAAGCTGAGTTGAAATGCGATTCTTTACAATGTGACCGCACAAGTTTTAATCATTGCACAGTGCTCTCCAAGCTCCCAACAGGACGGCGTATCTCTGACCCGTTCCCACTCCAACAACCTAAGGGTTGAGGTGCTCTTCCTTGCCAATTGATCAGCTTTACAGTCGCCAGCATTTTCGCTATGGTCTGATACCCCAACCCAACTTATATAGAAGTCAGCCCTAGCCGTTGATAGTAAGGTCAGGCATTCCTTAATGAGCTTCAAGCCCGCAGTTTTAAGTTCTAGACTAATATTGCGCTCTACTGCGGGAATGGATAGTAATTTCCCTAAAGGAATCTGAGCTTAAAATAACATTAATTGATTGTTCCAGATAGTAAACTTTTTCACCAACCTTCTTTCTACCTTAAGAAATTGATTAAAAGAATTTTTTACTTTCTTTGTGGACTCAGTCTTTCATTTGGCTATAATTTCTAGTATAAAATGTTCTGATAAAACAATTTCGACAATATTCTCGTGAGGTCTGATACACAGGAATGAGTCGCTGGATAAAAACACGATGACATAAAGCCCAGTTTCTGAGTTTTTGTCATTCTTTTTAAATCTATGAGCTTGCATAGTACCTACTTTTCATAAGGCTTTCGCATTCCCAAATATTTATATCTTCAAAGGTTCCCGTAATAGCTTTCGAGCTTCAACTTCTTTTTTCTTCATTTTTCAAAATCATTTTGGGGACTTTTTTTTTTATTTTCGTTCATAGTTGCCGCTATGGATGTTCACTGGGTTCATCGACTTCAGGACTAATACGATTTGTGATATCACCAAAATTTCTCCTTCATACAAAACTACGTGCTGAAAAAGGGACTTGGGCGTGAACTCATGTACGATGACGAACTCTATATGGTACGAAGGTATTTTAAATGGCTCCTAGAGAAAAACAGAGTAAGAAGTGGACTTTCCCGCCTCAGAAAATTCGTGTTAGTAAAAGGTGAGCCAATAACTCGATGCCAGTTACAAAATCGTGGGCATTCCTGGCCGCAAGGAGCGCAGGAACCGTCCTACATTGAGTCCATTTTGTAAACCTTACCCTGAAGTAATGCGAATGCGGTTCCGGGGAAAGCGAAAAATCCATGGTAAAAGAAGAACTGGTTTCATCCGTATACCACTTATGTAGGATATCAAATCCCTATATGGTGTGAAGGGATTTCAAACAGTCCTTACGGCCTATAAACAAACACCAAAACTAGTGATTTATTTGAAATTCACTTTAGCAACTCTTTATACTTTGAAAAGAGTATATAAAGATTGACACGAAGTTTACAACAGCCAATAGGAAACGTTGCAGACCCTATAATATATATATGTATATATATGATCAGCGTGACAAACTGCATTAATTTAACCATGTCCTTCAGTCCGTCTGCCTGTACATACGCGAACTAGTCACTTAGTTCTTGAGTTATCGCTCTGAAATTTTGCAAAACTACTTTTTGCTTCAAGTAGCTGCTCATAAGTCGAAATTTCTGATATCGGACTGCTATAGCATATAGCTGTCATACAAACTGTACAATCAAAATTAAGTTCTTGTATGAAAAACTTTTTTATCTGACGAGATATCTTGACAAAACTTGGCAAGGATTATTATCTTAGGCAATGGTACGATATGTGTAGAAAATATTTAGATCGGACTGCTATAGCATATAGCTGTCATACAAACTGTACAATCAAAATTAAGTTCTTGTATGAAAAACTTTTTTATCTGACGAGATATCTTGACATAAATAGGCATGAATTATTGTCTCAAACAATGCTACGATATGTGTAGAAACTATTCAGATCGGACTGCTATAGCATATAGCTGCCATACAAACTGAACGATCAAAATTTGGTGCTTATATGAAGAACTTTTTTATCTGACGAGATATCTTGACAAAACTTGGCAAGGATTATTATCTTAGGCAATGGTACGATATGTGTAGAAAATATTTAGATCGGGCTGCTATAACATATAGCTGTCATACAAACTGAACGATCAAAATTTTTAATTTTAATTTGACAAGATATTCTTACAAAATTTGACATGAATTATTTGGTAAGGCAACTCTAAAATATCTGAAGAGAACTTCCAGATCGAACCACTATTTCATCTCGCAAGCAGCAGCAGTTGTTTTGTCTTATTTAAAAGTGAACCTGTGTCGGATATTGCTTTAGAAATGATGCTAACTCCTCAGTATAACACAGATCACAAAAATTCAACATTGCAACTTAAACTCAAACTTTCGACACAGTCCACGCCAAAAATCTCATTAACAACTGCATATGAGTCTGTACTTTCGCAAAACTACGCGTCAACACTGCTGTACTTCATGTGGCATGCGATAATTTCCGTTAATTTGCTGTCCATTAGTTTAGTGCAGGAAAGTTGTCACTTTACAGCAAATAGCTTTGCTAGCAGAAAATGCAATGAAAGCAGCAAATATTGGAAACAAGGCGCTGCAATCAATGAAAATATAATACAATTGACGCTGGCGACGCGGCAGCAGACCGCAGAGCGACTGACACTGAGGCGTAGAGAGTTTAAAGTGACGCTAGCATTAATGAGCACGCTGCCAGCGGCACAGTTGCTGCGATTTTCAAACACAGTTATGCCGCTTAGCGCTCACTGACAGGCAACTGCAGCGCTGCCGTTGGTTAATATTTATATCAAGCTTTCGCCGGCGCCGCCTTACACCACCGCAACGCCAACCGCTGCTGCCAAATATAATTTCGAACTCAGCGCGCACAGCACAATTCGTGTTAGCCGAGTCGGAAAAAAGGCAGGCATCGGTTGCCAGCGACCAAACACATACGAACATATGTAGTTATGTGTAAGGGTATATGTGTGTGGCGTGTGTTCGTCGTGCCAAGCGCCGCGCAGCACAGCATCCTTGCTCGCTGCAGTCAGTCTCATTGTGGAACGCGTCCGATGCGCAGTTACTAAACGAAATTGTTCGCATAATCAGCGCGTTTGCTAGCAAAGCTAGAAAATACAAATTGCAGAAAGTAGAGAATTTTTCTTCATCTTTTTTTTTATTGGGATGGTTGGAAAAAATTTGTGAAAAATCTGAAATTTCCGTGCGTTTTTGAAGCGTGTGCAAAAGTTGCTCCAGAAAAATGTGAATGCGAAAGTGCAAAAAGTAAGTGTTGCAAGGAAAAAATGCGCTGCAAAATTACGAAAATTGTAATTTGTGAAAATTTGTTTCATATGAAAGCATATGTGTATGTGTGTGTGTAAGCGAAATTCTGGCTAAAAAGCTGTGCTTTGCCAAATGAAAAAAATATATACATACATACATATCGAATTGTGTGCAAATTTTTGTGTGTGTGTTGGGTGCCGTTAGCGCTAGCAAGTGAAAAATTAAAAGAATATATACAAATACACAACAACAACAGCAAATAATATATTTTTCACAACTAATGCTGGTATTTTTTCCTGCGCCGCCACAACTTTTCCAACATACCAAACGGGATATAGGCATAACAGCAACGAGAAAAGTATAACTGACTGTATATATGTATGCGTAAATATGTGTATATACATATGTATGTACTTACGTATATACAATATATTTGCAACATGCTTAGGGCTGACTCCAAATGAGTAGAGAAAAGTACGTTGCGTGGCAGCGAAAACGGTTAGCTACTGCGACAACAACAACAGCCGTAGAAGACGCTACTGCTAAAACAACAACAACAGTCATAGCAATCGCTACTGCTCAAACAACAACAACAGCTGTAACACTCGTCACTGTTCGCTGAAAGCTGAAGGCACAGCTAACAAAAACTCCAACGCCGTCGCTTAAGCCGCTGTACAGCTTCAGCTTCAACAACATAAACACCAAAAACAACAATTGGCGCTACAAAACAAACACCAATTGCAGCAGCACAGCAACTTGGTGGTAACTCAAATGGTAGCCGTATCATTGACAGCGCCGCAGCTAAAAGTCGCGCCAACTCTGCTTGCCACTCACAACTCTCAACAGCCAGCGTCCGACAGCACAGTGTGTCTCTGCAGAGTTTACGCATACATAATTGATGCGTACACATAGACACGCACGCTCGCCTAAAAGCATGTATGTATGTATTAATAAGCATAAGTCTCTGCATGTATGTGTGTGTGCGTTGGCTTTCAGAGCCGCATTGTATTGTGCGCTCCTGATTGCGTATACGTAGCGTAGTCCACCGTCGCTGTCGCTGTGCCGTTGGCCACTGGCATATCATAGCAGCTCGAGCTCGGTTCGGCTACTTATGTGTGCTGGCTCGTTTCGTAAAAAATCTAATTTTGCTGCTCGTTTTCTAATTTCTCTGCTCGTCCAACTCGCTCGTCTGCTCGCCAGCAGCTTGCCAGCCTATCTATTTTATTCGGCAGTGAGCATCCTCTTTCGATTTTTTCTATGCTTCTTTGGCTTCCTTTTATCGTTTTTCGTCGATTTTTTTTTGTTGCTGCTTCGCTTTTGATTTCGGTTTGTTGGCGTCGTGGCGGCATTGTTTTTGCTTTTATTTTCATTGTTTCTTTCTATACATTTTATTATTGTTATTGTTGGTTGCAAGGGTTCATTTTTGATTTGATAGCGTTCTTTTCGTCGTTTTTCGTTTCGAAATCGTGTGTTTAGTTTGTTTCGTGTGCAGCACTGCCCTTTTAGCGGAAAAATGTACACATGAGATCTTTTTTATTTTTGTTTTTAGTAGAAAATATTTGAGGTTTACCTATGCTTTAGTCAGCACTTTTTGGAACCTGCTGTTCTTCCCATCAAATATCTCGATATTTTAACAGTTATATATATTCTTTGTATCAGCCAAGTTTATTTTCTAGAGATTCTACAATTTCTATTTCTATTTTCTTATTCGAAAGGAGAGTCTTTGGCATTTATTTTTTGAAGATTATCTCTATCAAATGTTGGTCGCGGCTACGTCTCAGACAGTCCATTCGTTGAGTCCATTTTGCGATGAATCGTTCGATCATTTCGACTGGTAACTGGCGTATGACACTCGTGATGTTTTGCTCCAAGGCCTGCCTGAAACGAAGCGGGATTTACCGCATAGACTTTTGACTTAACATACCCCATAGGAAAAAGTCTAAGAAATCTAACCTAAAATCACATGATATAAGTGGAAAATTATTTTCCTATCGAACCAAAGCGTTGCGCTGCACAGTCTCTCAAATTCTTTGCACAGCAAGAGGAATATCTCAATATTTGAGCATGAACTTAGTTCTTAGCTCTCCTCTGGAGTTCACCATGATTGCTTTTAAAAGCAAGTATATGGTGTTCACACTTTAACGGCCTCTTAATCAACCGCCTAGCAGAAAACATATTAAACTCTTATTTTTTGCCTATAGAGCAACTGGAAGTATAAGTAATTCTATCTTTTCATTGACTGGCTGGTATAGTGCGACAAGCGGTTCTACGACAGGGAGCCTGAAACTCCAGAGAACAACTCTTAATTGACTGCATAGCAGCCTGCAGCCGCGGCATAAAGGCCCTGGAATCCACGTTTCCAAATAGGAATCACATCGCCTCACTAGCACCTAACAGTATATTGGACTTTAACAGGGGCTTTATTTTGGGCCTGATGAGTCTTTGTGATTTAAGAGAGGGCATAACCGATCTAAGTTCGCGGTGCTATCTTGGTCTATCTATATTTTCTTAGTGCGGTTTCCAAGCTTAATTCTATGTCAAAGACAGATATTGTTATAGATAAAATGGGGAACGAACTGTTATACTCAATGATAATCAATTGGCACTTCATACAACCTTGTTCATTTGAATCAAATCAACAGTGGCACTGTAGTACAAAAGAATGCCTTACATGGTTGTCACTAAAAAAATAACCTACTAACATGAGTCCCTAGGCATAGAGGTATCAATATAGAAAAAGCAAGCCGATTTCCGACCGAAAAAATCAGCGGCAAGCAGTCTGATGGGACCGGTTCCGTACGAGAGTAGCTACGGACTGAAGGAAGGGCCAATTGCAAACGTCACTGGCAACAAGTACCTGCACTTTGACAGGCCAGGCTATTTCTGGAAGAGTTCAATACTCTGCTTCCCACTAATCAGTCTTCCCAGAAACAAACTAAGGCAGCTTGTGAGTTACAGGTCACTTCAGACTGCGATGTCATCCTCATAAATTAGGGCACTGCCGCTTCTGTACCCAAAAAGTAGAGACACCAGAACACATTTTCTGGATTGCACCGTGATGGCCAGAAGAAGAAGTCGGGCTATGATTAATTAAATCTGGTGAGAGAATATACGTATATTACAGCCATTAATCCAGGAACTTTACTAAGCCGCTTTAATTTGACTGGGTTAAACGGTGTGTTGTGGTAGCAGAAGAGGGCTTAACAGACCAAAGATCGCTGTAGTGTTTTACTGCAAATATTGGACAATCTATGAGATTCTTTAGTTACATTAATAGTAAAGTATCTTAATATGATTCTGAGAGCATCTTTCTCTAATAATCATTCACTCATCAGATGATGTAATTCTCCATACCTCTGCACCATATATAATAATAGACTGAAACAATGACCAAGACCAAATGTTCGTCGACAGAGGACTTTACTTCCTAATTGCCTACTCAGTCCAAAGCAGCACCTGTTGGAAGGGCTGATATTGTTGTTGGCGTTGATGCTGGTTTTGAGATAGGCAAAATTATCTAAGACTTCAAAGTTATGATTGTCAAAAGTAACATGTGAGTCATTGTTTTTACCAGCAATAGGTTGAAGAAGTCACACGGTAGGTAGTCCTTGTCTAAAACCTCGCTTGGTAACGAAGGGCTCGGAGAAGTCCTTTCCGAACCTGACAAAGTTTTTAGTGTTGCTCAACCTCAGCTTACAAAGCTGTGCGGGGATAGCAAGCTCGCACATAGCAGCATAGAGCCTTTAAATCGACGAAGAGGTAGGCTGAATCGTCTTGCTTTCCCGGGTCTTTTCCAAGATTTGGCGCATGGTGAAAATCCGGTCGATTGTAGATTTTTCAGGTCTTAGACCATACTGATAAGGTTGTTGACGGTGGTCATTCATCGTTCAGTTAATCTTTTTCTTTAATATAATTTCACACAGTACGCGCAATAGAATCTTACATGCGTCCGACCATATTCTACAAAGAATCTGATCCATGATCATCAGTTCTTCGGCACCGTATTTGAATAACTCGGCCGGTAATCCATAGTCCCCTGTCGCTTTGTTGTTCTTCAGGCGGGTAATTGCTATTCGAACCTCCTCATAGTCGGGCAAAGAAACATCTTTTACCTCGTCATAGATTAGGGAATCGGATTCGCCATCTCTAGATTTTGCACTTTCACAGCCGTTCAGCACGCTGGAGAAGTGTTCCCTCCATAACATCAGTATGCTCTGAACATAAGCCACTAGATCTTCACTTTGCGTCTTACAAGAGTAAGCTCCGGTTTAGAAACCTGCCGTTAGTCGCCTAAAATCAAAAAAAAAATCTGAGCTTCAGTCTCATTCAAACAGTATCACCCAGGAAGCACCCTGTTTTGAAGGCTACATATTTTCTTAATTTCAATTTCCAATAAACATACATGCACCGGTATACATACCTCATCACGTGAAATAAAGTATTTTTAGCAATCTCCCAAATGCCTACACCAAAAATTTTCAATTTCTCTCTGTCACCGACATCAAAACAATATCCCTCTTAGCCATTACATATTTAATGGAGCAAATGAAGCAAGCAATGCGCTTGTATGCAACTGCAATACGCCAAATACCAAATGGTCAAGGACTATATACACACACCGAAGCATACATATGTACATATATACATTCAAACACACATACATATATCTCCACAGTATTATATGCGGATGCAATGTACTCACTCAAAGCATGAGAAACGGCACTGTGATGCAACAATGCGCTACTGTACTTAGGCATAATGTATATACATAGATACATACATACATACATATAAATGAAGGCAATCGTATATTTGTTAAGCCTCATAAAATGCAGGCCGAACGGATATTTATTTTTCATAAGAAGGAAATTTTCCATTTCCTGTGCTGCATTGATTTTTGTCTCATCGGCGAGTAGTAAATTGAAAATGCTGTCCAGCTCGTGTTACATATATATATAGTGCAGGAAATCATATACTACAAAGCGATTAGGCAACTATAATTTTTTTTATTAAAAAAGGAAATTTATATTTAACAATGTTGTATACTATCACTTATCAACTTCAAGGAGTCAAGGGAGAAACGAAAAATCGTTTGTCTTTTTTGCTTGAATGCTGCTTTTGAGTAAGCTTAAAGCTCATTTCTTCTTAGTTTTAACTAAACCAAAGGCAATTCAGAATAATTCTTCTGCACACTGATAAGATCCAATCAGCTCGCTGACGGTTGGCTTCAGTCTTTTCCTCGCTACACTCGAAAAAACCTCATATGAAATGTTGAGGAGTCTTACCCTACGGAGGTTGGCGTAGATTGTGGGTCTCCCTTTTTTGGATAGGGCAGAGTACAATTTAAATTCCAATCTTCAGGTATGCTTTCGTTCGACCGGATTCTACTGAGAAGCTTAACTGCTCTTCGCCGCCATATTGGAATAACTGGGCCGGCCCCTGCGCATTTGTTGTTCTTCAGACGGGTATTAGCTATTCGAACTTTTTCTTGGTCGACCAATGTAAAGTCGGCTGTCCGCTATGATTGCAGCTTCTCGACGTCGAACCTTCCTTGTGTTTGTAGACGTGCGTTTTTCGCTGCAACAGAATAGTAGTCCGAGCCTATACCAGGACATCAAAGCGTACTCACGTCTAAATCAATGGAGACGTGTCTTCCATTTATCACAACATGATCGATCTGGCTGTTGGTTTTTCGCTCCGAAGAAAGCCAAGTAGCTTTATGAATATGCTGGAATCTAGTAGCAGAGATAAACATATTTCGGTCCCCGTCGACATCTATCTGCCTCAACCCATTTCGGCATGTTTCTTCATTTTCATCATGGAGACTGAATTTACCGACGTTGTTGTGCCAAAGGTGCCTTCCTTGCCCAAGCTGGCTGGCGTTAAAGTCACCAAGAACGGATTTAACATCGTAACGGGGCAGCTCTCATAGGTGCGCTTCAAGTGCTCAAAAAAGCAATCTTTGGTCACATCGTCCTTCTCTTCCGTCGGTGCGTGGGCGCAAATCAGCGATATGTTGAAACTTCGCTTTGATCCAGACTGTGGCTAGACGTTCATCCACCTAGTCGAATGCTAGAACTCTGGGACGGAGTCTCTCTTCCATCCCGAATTTGCGCGCCTTCATGCACCCACTGTAGTAAATGCCACAAGGACCTACTCATTTCAGTTCTTGTCGTGTCCATCACCCTTCTTGGACGGCAGTGATGTCAGCTTTTACTCTTACGAGGACTTCAACTAGCTGGTCAGCGGCACCTAGCCATTTAAGGTACCTGACACGTGCATGCCATTAAATCGTATTCCTTGATGCGTTAGCCGTGGCCGTCATCAAAAGGAGCCTTGAGCCTTTCAATTGGAGTTGTTTTTTACTTGGCGAGTCCCAAACCCAGCGCACAACCCTGCGGAAGGATGATTCGCCTTCTCACTTTAGCTCGCCTTCAAACGGATGTTCTTTGGCTACTCATAGGATATTTAGTCTTAGGCCGGAAGTCGTGAGCTGCTTGAGTCATATATAAAAGTATCGTTTCTGACCACTTCCAAGTAAATGGCGCTCAAAGAACTTTCTTCACTTGCGTGAATTTCTACACATGACTCCATCCTGCAAACTTAAAACCCACGGGTATATATATTCAGACAGTTTTGTTAACCTGTCGCAATAGTACATATTTTCTTCATTGAAGGCTCTATAACTTCGTAAAAACTCACTGCAACAGCTTGTAAATTTACTACATACTCCGTATGTGCATCTGTGCTGAATGAAATCTGTTATATGAGTTCGTATTATTCTAAAGCAACTCAGCCTACGCCGACTGTCTTCACTTTGATATGCATATACATATTTACACATATATATTTGCTCATACATATTTGCACTGCAGCATACGTTCCAATTATTGCCCGCCTCTCTTCATGCACTTTCCACACTCACCCATAATCTTACAAATTTACATACCTAACTTTATGCAAAAGCGAGTGCAATCGCATGTGTGAGTGTGTAAGTAATACGAGCAATAGTTTGAGTTGCTTTATTTGCGGCTCTGTGTCTAAGGTACTTGTACGTCTTTTGAACCTTTACTTAGGGGATCCCTAGCGATGATATGGATGCGGTAAACATTACATTGTGCATATATGTATTTTTTTACACGAGTTTGAGTTGTATATGTATAAATATTAATTCTGAAAGCTGTTGAACCAAATGTGTACATATATGTATATACATACATCTCGGGAAGGTGAGTTATATGTTTGCAAAGGACCGTCCTTGTAGAACACTGAAGATTTACTTTAGCAAGGGAGCACAGTGTAGCACCGCTAGTCACCAGAATTACTGATGATCAAAATACTGATGATTCAAAAGGTTGTATCGGTTAAATCCTGAGTATTATATATAGGAAGACATGTCTGCATAAATTACATTTTTCACTGATAGTGAGTTTAAGAGCTAAACTTTACACAAAACAACGGCATAACGGATTGCCAAACCAATATTTATCGATAATAATCATCAATGAGCTGAAGAAAGTAATAGCTCGGAAGCAGTGAGCTTTAGTCAACCCCTAGGGGTAACACCAGGTCACACATACTCCATATCCAGAAGCTTCGAGATTTCGATTGGCAGGATCTGTTAACGATAATAACTCGCTAGAAACTTCGAGAGTTCGATTAGAAGATTCTTATATTGGTACTGACTCGCAAGAAGTTTCTAGAGTTCTATGGGCGGGAGGAGTCTATACTGACTCTCTAGAAGCTTTGAGAGTTCGACTGGGAGGTTCTCATATCGATACTGACTCTTCAGAAGATTCGAGATCTCGATCAGGAGGTTCTTATATCGATACTGACTCGCCATAACCTTCAAGAGCTCGACTGGGAGGTTCTTGTATTGATACTAACTCGCCAGAAGTTTCGGGAGTTCGATTATAAGATTCTTATATCGGTACTGACTCGCAAATTGCTTCGAAAGTTCGATTGGGAGGTTCTTATACATCCACCTTATAGTGCGGACTAGGACTTAAGTCATTATTAGCTGTTCCTGTCTTTGGCGAATGATCTTGCTGGGAAAAAAATCGCTTCAAAGGAAGCTTGTGAAAGTCGTATGTCCAAATTATTTGCTAATAAGCACGAGCATCTCAGTGCAGGCATTAGAAGATTACCTTCGAATTGATCAAATGATGAATTACTTTTTAATCGAACGTATACACAATTTTTTTTTTCACTGAGGCCAGTTTATACTTACATATGTCATTTCAACTTTTATTGAAAAGCGTTATATAAGAGAACCAATGCCTAGTTTTTAAGATATCGATATGAAATTTCACACACGTCCTTTTCTCTCCACGAAGCTACTCATTTGTCGGAATCGCAGATATCGGATCACTATAGCATATAGCTGTCATACAAAGTGAACATTTGGAATCAAATGCTTATATGGGAAACTTTTTCATTTGAGAAGATATCGTCACGAGTGCTGGCATAGGTTATTTTCTAAGACTATAATACAATCTACTGAGAAGATATTCAAATTGGATTACTATAGCTTATAGCTGTCATACGAACTGAACGATTAAATACATATACTTGTATTGAAAACTTTTTTATTTGAAGAGATATCTTCACGAAATGTGATAGGAGTTAGTATTCACTGCAATGCTTCAATCTTTCAAAAAATTGTTCAGATCGGATTACTATAACATATAGCTGCGATACAAAACAAACGATCAATATCAAGATAAAGATGTTTTTATACACTTCTATGCTATAAAAATGCACCTGTGAAGGGTATTACAAGTTTTCAGCATTACAAGTTTTCAGAAGTTAACGTTTTTATTGTCTTTTTTCATTTTTTCAAAAATGTATTTATCTACCTTATGAAATTCTTAAACTTTGCTAGTATAAATTTCTTAATATGACTTCAATTGCAACAAACACACCCACCAGCTCAGTACATATTTTCATTATTTCTGCTATTTCATAGAAAAAACAAAAACTATGCAGCCTCTCAACATCCACATCCGTACTGCAGGGCGTATGAGCAACCGCGCATACAACCAATACACATGCACCGTTACTATTCAGTGTGTACTATGAACTTGCAGTTTTTCACTACAATTCTTTTTTACGTATTTCCTTTTCATTCTCCGCATTTTCTATAAATTTCATTTACATTTTCCCTCTACCAATGCAGCACAAACACACACATACATATACTCACGTGCATACTCCGTATTCATATTGCGCTCGCACAGTTGTTTGTACACTGCTGCGCTCGCTGTGTCTTCGTTGTTATTATTACTATTGCCCTTTGCGCTATTGTTTGGCCTACACCACACAATGCATGGATGTCTATGTTGTCGCGTAAAATCTTCCCTTTGTTATTGTTGCTGTTGCAGTTTTAGCAACGATTTTGCTTTCTTTTCACTGATTTTTCGCTTTGCACATTCGTGAGTCGCCGTCGTCACCGTCGTCGTCGTCATTGTCGTTATTGCCATTGCCACTGCTGGTAGTTTCGTTGTCCTTGTCGTCGTTGCTGTCATTGCTCGTTCATTTACGCCATTTTGAGTGTTGCTCGTATTAAGTTGAGCTGAGCTGGATTTTTTGGCCGCACAACTCTTGGCGTAAATGTAAGTGAAAGCCAAACGAACCGTACTACTACAACATAACCCACACACTCGCATGTGTGGCCGAATACAATGTAACTGTAGTTGACAGTCTTGCCTATGTACAGTCGTAGCGAGCTGGTAACTGGATGGACCAACGAGTGCTACGGCATCGTATGTTTACAAATATTTTCCATAAATGTGGAGTTAGACATAAGTACATATGTATATATGTATGTATACAGATTATATATGTAATCAGCGTATTTAAAACAGTAGAGAGTTCTACTTTAATAACATTTGTGTTGCGCGCATGAAAAAGGAGGCGGCAGCGATAAGATGCTAGCAGCGAAGTTGGCGTTCAGTTCGTTCTGACAGCAGCATCACTGGCATACACACACACACATAAACAAACTGATGAGCAGAGAAAAGGTTTCCAGTTAATATTTTTCGCTTACTCGAAAATTTATTTCGAATTATTCTGTTCGAAAATTATTTTCTTAATACCCGCAAGAGGGTTTACAAAGTTTACCACCTAGGAAAACTATGTTAGAAATTGTAATCCCCGACGAGTTTCCCTACTTTTTTAAAGAAAAAACTCAGAAACTTCAAATCTAATAGGGAATGTTCATTAACATTCGAAGGTGCATTATTTGGCGTTTATTTTTATTAAGATTATCTCCTTCAAAAGTTGGGCACGGCTACGTCTCAGATCGTCCATCCGATGAGTCGATGACTCGTTCGAGTATTTCGACTGGTAACGGACGAATGACCCGCGTGACGTTTCGCTCTAAGGCCTGGCTAGAAGCGGGGTTGTCCACATAGACTTTAGGCTTTACATATCCACACAGAAAAAAGTCGAAAGGTGTGTTTTAACACGATCTTGGCGGCCTATTGACCGGCCCAAAACGTAAAATTATCTGCTCACTGAAGTGTTCCCGCAATAAATGCATCGGCGGATGCAATGTCTGAGAAGTGGCGCCGTCTTGTTGAAACAAAATGTCGCCGAGATTACGAGCTTCAATTTCAAGCATCATATGGTCGGCTATTATGGTGCTGTAATGGTCGCCATTGATGGTTACGTTCTCACCAACATCAGTTTTGAAGAAATATGGACCGATGATTCCATAAACTACACCAAAGCAATATTTTTTCTGAATGCAAGGGCTGCTCTTGAATCTTTTCAGATTGCTCTTTGTCCCAAATGCATCCATTTTGCTTACTTACATACCTACTAAGCCAGAAATGGGCCTTAACGCTGAACAAAATTTGGCAGGAAACGGTGAATTTTCTTGTAACTTTTCAAGAGCCCATAGAGCGATGTGGGAAGGTCGAGCGGCTTCAGTTCTTGCACAATCTGTATTATTTACGCTTTCAATTTAAGGTCTCGACGTAAAATTCGCCAAATTGTGCCATACATCAATCCGAGTTGCTGAGAACGGCACCGAAGCGACTCTCCCCCGTCTTCGTACAACACTTTCAGCTACGACCTTGCCACGCAAGGGTTGACACAAGTCCTTATGGGAGCTTATGTTCAGAGCCAGGTTCGGGCACGAATCAGGTGTTCGTCTCAACTGAACCTGTACGGCCAAAGAAATTATGACGACGTGCATTGAACGTACTTGAAGACCTGCCATGGTTTTAACGAGACGGAGGTGAGGGCAGTGTTAGCCTGCCGGCCATTTCGGTAAGATGTCACTCTTATATACTGAGGTGACAGAATACTACCCTCCCCAGCCCTTTGTCGATCTGATCCGTTTCGGTTTTCCAGTACACCATAATCAAAATCTTACTGTCTTCAATTCTGATGGGATCTTGCTCAGGGTTTTTCGTCGTCTTATGTGCACATTTGGTGCTGGTCGCTGTATCCTTCGTCGCTTTGTTGCCTCCCCCTCGTGGGTAGGTTCTCCCTCGGTGCAGCTCCGGTGGGGGTTGTGGCCGCTTCTTTAAAGGCGGCATCTTCTCGCCTCTTCGCGGAAGGTTCATTGGGCGCGTGACGCGTGTTGAGCCAAGCCCTCCTCTCCTGCAGCTCTTGGTTAGGGGCTGCGTATTACTATTTGCAGTTAACTTACTTAGCATTGGCCGTCCAGTATCCGCCAGCTGTGACCCCGGTAGTAGCCTGAGCTCAGCTATACCCAGCTCAGCCTTAAGCTTAGGATTATGTTGACTATAAGTTGAGCAAAGCATTCTTTACAGAACGTAAATTTTCGTAAGTTGAACGATTTGTAAACGTTGTTCAACGGGGTATTAAAGTCTAGAGCACAGAGCTATACGTCCTTGAAGTAGAGAGGAAAAAGAGAACGTATCTTCGTGCTGTTATCTCAAAATGCTTCAAAATTTAAAAAAGAAGTTCATAAAATGTGTTCATATAATAAAAAAACAACATCATTCAGTCCATAACTAATTGTGTACTTATACACCTCACAATGCCGCATCGCCAACGCTAACAGCAACGTCAGCGCCAACGTTAACGTCAAATGTTAAAAGTGAAATTTCAGCGACGCCCCACAATAAGTAGCAGCGCCTACCCTAACTCCAACTGGAGTGTGTATTTTTACGCAAGCAAAGACAACAGCAAACATTTGGGCGCGAGCTGGTTCGATAGTACGAGCATCCTGCAAATGCAGTTTGCCTTTTTCGACACTGACTGTGTGTAACCTAAAATTTTCTGCAAACGAGATGTGAAATTTCCGCTCATTGTTTTGTTGGGAATCGGCGAAACTGCGGCCAATACCCAAACATCCTGTCAACTTTACGTCGACGCGCTCAACAACGCGTTGCCGAACAATACAACTCTCTCTCTTACAGCACAACGCGCTTCGTCTATACGCCAAAACTGCGGCTGTTGCCTCCACTCATCGTCGTCTTCTTCTACTGCTGCTTCTTCTTCTTCTTCTTTTTCTCCAGCATCTCTCGAGCTTGCGCTCGCTGCCTGCCTCCAATGCTGCGCTGCGGCTGCTGCTGCTGCCTGCTTCCTGCTGTTGTGTCCAAAAACAGCTTCCAATTTTCTGACTGCTTTTCGTCGTTTGGCCGAGTAGCGAGCAAAAAAAAAAACAAGCACAGCACTTGCTTGCGAATTATTTCTGCGCAGAAGAAGCCAGCAAGCAAGCAATCTTTTCCAAACGCTCCGACACGAAAATGTATTTCATTAATTCTTTGCTAATTAAAGTTGTGATAATTTGCAAATTAAAAGAGAAAATGTGAAAATCTATGCAATTCTGTGAAATTGCTTGAAGTTTGTGAAACTGTAATTGTAATTTGTGCTAGAAAACGCTGTGACGGTTTGCTGAAAAATTGTGCAATATGGCCACCAGCCGAACGTGTGCGTGCGGAGAAAAAGTTTGCAAGAAATCGAGGCTCCCAAATTCAGGCAGCGAAAATCCATGAAACAGCGCAACAAAACGAAGCAACGCAAATCGAAGTGAAAATTTATTTGGAGTGAAGTGGAGTGCTGCATAAATTGTTCGGATTTTTTGTGGAAAACGAAAGTGATGATTTCGCATAACAAAGCGTGAAATTTAATGAAAATGAAAGTTTTCAAATGCGAATTTAGTTCAGCTACGAAATAAGTTAGCTAGAAGTGCTCACAAAAGTGCAAGTAAAGGAAAATTAAAATATTTGCGAGACACAATTTTCTAATGGAAAAAGGCAGCAAGCAGCCGTGCCGTGCAATGTGAAATTGAATTTTATAGCAAAAGTAAAGTTTAGCAGACGAAATGCCAATTCTATTATAATAACTACTTGCTCTTGCTTATAAGCAATCAATCTGCGCCTAAAACATTCAAAGTTTAGCAGCCAGTTCTAATGCCTCATGCAAGCGCTTGTACGAGTATGAAGGAAAATCAATGAACGCCAAAAACATTTTGTGTCGAAAATGTGAAAATATATAAAAATTATGCAAAAGAATGTACCAAAAAGAAGCATTTCTAATACTCCGAAACGCTGCAACACAAAGACAATGCAGCAGCAGAGAGCTTTTTTACGGGTCATCCATAAAAGCGCTACAAAATTGTGAATAATTTTTAATATTTTTCTCTAAATTTCAAAGTTCCAAATTTACTAATTATTTTTCGGAGAGTCTCTACCGAAAACGGAAACGATAAAGCGTAAAAATGTTGCAGTAAAATTTTCAAATTAGTAAGCATTCTCCAGCGTAAAGGCAAAAAAATTTGCCAGCAAAATTTTACTTTCTTCGTTTCAGTAACGCCTATTTTCGTTAGAAGCTTTCATATTTCATACAAAAATAAATTACATACAGGTATTCTTCACTGGCAGTTCCATATTAATGTAGTCGAAAAAGTCTTTTCGTATAATTAATCAAACTTCAACTTATTTTTTTTTTATATTTATATTGATCTTTATTGAATCAATTATGTACCATTTTGGTCGACCACTTTTTTCCATTTTTCCGCAAAAGACATTCCATCAGTGTAATACTTTTCTGGTTTCTCGTCGAAAAATTGCGACAAGTAATTTTCACAAATTTCTTTTGAAGCCAACTTAATTCCATTTAGGGAATTCTGCATTGACCGTAACAAATGGTAATCCGATGATTCAAGGTCAAGACTATATGGTGGGTGCATCAAAACTTCTCAGCCACGCTCTCACAGTTTTTGCCGAGTCATCAATGATGTGTGTGGGCTAGCGCTATACTGATGGAATATGTAGTCCTTTTTGTTGAACAGTTCTGGCAGTTTTTTCGATTGCTTGCTTTAATCTCATCAGTTGTTGACAGTAAAATGTAAAATCAATCATTCGACCACGCTGAAGCAGCTCATAGTAAATGTTTCCTTTCCAATCCCGCCAAACACTTAGCACAACCTTTCGAAGCGTCAATCGTGGCTTTGCGGCTATTTGTTGAGCTTCACCCCGCTTGGACCATGATCTTATTCGCACATTATTGTCGTATTGGGTACACTTCTCGTCTCCTATCACCATTCGCTTCAAAAATGGTCCGATTTTATTTCGTTTCAGCAAAGAATCACAGATGTCTATTAAATTTTTTCACAGACAATTCATGCGGTACCCAAACATCGAGCTTCTTTTTGTAGTCAGCCTTTTGTAAAGGGTTCAAAACCATTTGATGATGAATGTTTAGTTCCTTAGCGATGTCATGGATGCTTATACGAGTATGACGGTCCTGGTCAAACCGAAACTTAACAATAATAATAACTAAAATACCCTGTTTAGAGTATAATCAGAGCATTGGGTATTAAAAAGCCCAGAAATAAATTAATTTACGCGGAAATTTGCAAAATTTTTAGATTTTATTTTGATCAAAAGTTAAAGAGTAATGATTTCATAAAAGTAGCTGAAGAGTTCTTAAATTTTCTCAGCGTCTAGTCTAGATAGCGTAGTAAACCAATACATAAAAACTGCTGGACAAGTTTTGCCCCAAAACGACTCGGGAGTATAATCCGATGATCTGGACATTTCTCGGCTAGCAAAATAATTACAAGCAGAAGGCTCAGTGCCTAGAGAAGGCTTGCGAAACTCTTTTGAATAATTACGAGGGGATACATAAAGCAACAATATATAGTACACGGATAGCCAGGTGACACTCCTGGCCTTGTCGTCGCCCGTGACTAATTCCAGTATAGTTCTTAACTGCAAGAAGGCACTGTGCTTACTAGAAGACAAGCTCAACCTAGACTTGATCTTGGTTCCCGGCCACAGGAACATTTTCGGCAACAAAAAAGCAGACGAGTTGGCAAAGGCAGTAGCTTTTCGAAACGAATCCGAGGCGGAGTTAATACCAAACCCGCTAGCATCGATCAGGAGAGAGCTCAGTATATAATTTCAACAAATATAAGGACTGCGTCGAATAAAATTGTCCGTTACATTTTTTTCCATACCGTGCATATAAAAATTTTAAATAAACAAATTTTTATCTTAGTAGCTCTGAAATAAATGTCAAAGAATATTATGTATCCGTTAGAGTCAATAAAAATTTATTTAACGCGAAAATGGCAAGCGAAGTGGAAGTGCGCGAAAAAATTATTAAATTTTTTCAAAAGAAACCGCAGTGGTCGTTTAAAAAAATTGCCAAAGAGGTAGGGGCTAACCCTAAAACCATTTCTCGAGTTATTAAACGTTTTAAGGAAGATGTGCGTATTGACAGGAAGAAAGGTTCTGGTAAAAAGACGGGGCCACATGATCGGGAGAAGGCGAAGAAAGTTGTTACCATTCTCAAGAAGGACCCAAGCATTTCGGGCAGGAAATTGGCGAGGAAGGTTGGCTGCTCAGAATCTTTTGTACGCAGGACGAAGAAGGAAGCTGGGCTGAAGACGTACAAGGTTCAGAAAGTTCCAGATAGAAACGTCGTCAAGAACGAAACTGCAAAACAACGAGCGAAGAAGCTGAGGAAAGATTTTTTCAACAAATTGGAATGCTGCATAATGGATGACGAAACCTACGTTTTAGCGGACTTTTCTCAGCTACCGGGACAGGAATTTTATACAGCCGATTTTCGAGGAAATGTTGCGGAAAAGTTCAAAGCCAAAAAAGTGACAAAATTTCCAAAGAAATTTCTTGTGTGGCAGGCAATTTGCAGTTGTGGCAAAAGAAGCAGCTCATTCGTTACATCGGGTACAATCAACAGCGAAATATATGTGAAGGAATGTCTACAAAAGAGATTGCTCCCATTTTTAAGCCAACATGAAGTGTCCACGTTTTTCTGGCCTGACCTCGCTTCATGTCACTATAGCAAAACAGCCTTAGAGTGGTTCCAAAGGAATGGAGTGATTTATGTACCAAGAGAAGCAAATCCACCTAACTGTCCAGAACTAAGGCCGATTGAGAGATACTGGGCTTTAGTAAAAAGGGAGATGAAGGCAACAAAAAAAGTGGCCAAAGACCTTCAAAATTTTAAAAGAAAGTGGTCTTCAGCAGCTATGAGAGTATCGGACACTACCATAAAAACACTAATGGACGGGGTTCCGGAAAAAATAAAAATATTTATTAATAACACATAATTTTTGGTTTATTCTTCAGTTTTCCAAATTTAAAATAAATGTTTTTAATAAAATATTTTAGTTTATAAAAATCAGACAACTGGTTTAAAAGATTTTTTCATTTTTGTAACGGACAATTTTATTCGACGCAGTCCTTAGCAAATATTTATATATAATATACAAGTATATACAGATGAAAAATTATAACAAAATGCTATATAAATAAAGAGTTATGGCCAAAATATGACAAGAAGACTCTAACGACTTATTAAATAGGTCCAGGAAAAGTATCTACAGATTAACTAGTAACATATTAGAGTCAGTTGGAGAACAGGCATCCAAAATGGGTACGCCCTACAATAACAACTGTCGAGGCTGTGAATTAGCAGAGAATAAGGAAACAATTTTCCACTTTCTCTGTGAATGCCCAGCCCTATCGAATATCCGACACAGAACCAATGGAATACATAAAGCAACAAACCTTGAATGGGTTACAGACATCAAATTTCGGACAATAGTAGCTTCATCGAAATGATTTGAACGAGAAGGTGAAACGTAATAGCAATAATACAATATATAAAAAGGCCTACGACTAGTGCATCAAAATGGCACAGCAAGTGCTAATTGAGCCCGAAATATACAATAGGGCTACAATCCTACGTAACTCCCTATCCTTAAAACTCATCTCAAGTGCCCAAACTGTAGTGTTTACACTTAAGATTGGTTAATGTTTAATACCCTGAATTATTATACGAGTACAAGCCATTTAATTCTATTAAATGTGATATAAGCACTAAATATATGTAATACCTGTACTTTTCATATAAAGGTCTGTTCTTCTAGAACAAGGTAAATGATTTTTGAAAGCAAAAAATTCCTAGAAACTTGAAAACCATTGGAAAAGAAAAGTTAAATGATAAAAAATGATAAGAAAAATAAATGCCGGCCAATAAAATGTTGGAAAAAGGAAGGGAAGGGACTTAGTTGAATTTTGGGCAATCCAATATTGGAAAAAGGAAAGAGAAGGACCTGGTTGAATTTTTAAGATTAAAAAAAGATTTTTAACGAGTTCAAAAAAGATGTATGAGTTGCATAGAAAAAAGTTATATGAAAAAGTTGTAGTTAATGAAAAGATCTATAGCTTTTGTATTGACACCTTTTACGAATAACCTCAAAATTTTTGTGAAAATTTCAAATAAACAAGTTTTTTTTTTTTTTAATTTTTACAAAATAGTACTTTCGACTACGAAACTTTTTTTACAAAAACAAATATTTTCTATTACGAAAATTTACCCTAAAAAAATGTCGCACATACTATTTATAAATGAATTTTTTTTGTTAATCATATTTATTTTTTTACCAGAAATGTTGAAGCTGGTGATGTTTTGAGACTGTTGAAGACCAGATTACCAGTTTATAATTATATTTTATACCCCTTAGTGACTGATTTAGTGATATAGTTCGAAATAGGATTTGTGAATTAAAGCATACAAGACAGAATGTTGTATGAAACACTCATCTCACCTCAACTGAACTCAACTCAATTCAACTCAACTGATGGAGTAAATGTCATTTTCGCGAGTATAAATGAGCTGTTGAAACTAAAACTGATTTATTTATTTTTGGCATATTTTTTTGTTGTATTTTTTGTTTTTTTCAAAATTACCTCAAATACTGCTTTTTCGAAAAAGTTTAATAAACACAATTATTTCATTAATTTTGTGGCACTTCTAAAAGATATTTGGTCGATTTTAATAATTTTGAATATACACATCTATGTATGTATATCTATATTGGAGTGAGTAAAAAAATATTGTTCTCGCACACTTTGATGGACTTTTTTAGAAGCGTCTACGAATTTTTTTTTCAAAGCAACAAGCGAAAAAAATAAAATTTTTGTTAGTTGCTGACTGATTTTATTCTTCATAATCGAGACCAGTGTCGACCCATACGCAGATAATTGCTATAGACATGTTTATTACTCGTAAAAAATTATTTTTGAAATTCACATCTAATTAGAAGTAACTAGCACCCAAGTAGCATAACAATGCGACTCCAGCAACGAGGCTGTGACATTTAATATTTGAACTAATATTTAAAGCACTAAATAAACTAAAACATTTGCTGACTTTATGAGCGAGCTACGAAAGAGTTTTGCAAGCCAGAGTGAACATTTTGATCTAAAAAATGAAGCTGGATTGGCACATAAAATAAAAAAACTTCAAAAACTTAGACTTAGAGGCTACAGTGTTGATAAAAAATATGCTATTTTCTGAACTTCCACAAAAAAAAAATAAACAAAAAATCTTTCAAAAACAGTGGGCACAATAGACCTAAAGTCGCGGTGCAATCCTCATGTTATAATGTAAACAGTGATCGATAACAAATTTTCGAACTTTTTGTGAATATCTAAATATTAGTAATACGTTTAAATTTTTCATCTTTATTCTCAAAATGAACCACCACTAATACACTGAATTCTCTCTCCCTTACAGGTTTTTCACTTTTTTATTACCAACAATGCTTCCAAATAGGAAGCCACCTATTAGCACATTGAAGGCGTGGCTGAATGCATAATTCTCCATGTCACTGCTTCAAATTCTACGAAAACAATACGTGAACAAGAAAACATGATTAAAGCGATTGCAAATAAAATACTGGAAAATGTGCCAACCGAGTCGTCGAACGTCTTACCAAAGTGTTGGAATAAATTTAAAAGTTAAACCCAAACTAGCGCAGTCGTCAATGCAAAAGACTTGAAAGTGTTGAAGTAGTAAAGCATAAAACAGTTTCAAATTGTACACAAGTGTTGAAAATTTACAAAAAAAAAAACATACAACTTAATAGCACAAGAATAGCACGCTTCTAAAGAGCGCCAATAAAAGCCTATCCTTCCGCAAAATGCCACACTGCGCGTCCAAGAAGTCCACAGCTTCGACGACGACGCCGTCGCGGTCGCTGCAGGTCACCATCTTTTTAACATCAACGCCACGCACGCTGCTCAGTATATTATGCACCATTTTGGTGCTAAACAGCTGGACCAGCTTAACGCCGGTGGCGTGCCAGCGGCCACTGCTCAATCACACCAGCTACAACTCGATTGCGGCCGCACAGCAGCACAACTATCTGGGCAGCGGCAAACAGCTGCGCAACGGACGCACACGCGATATGCCAATACCGCAAGCGACCATGTCGTCGTTGACGCAGCGTGGCATGTTGCCCTACGATGACTTCGACGGACCGGATGGCGCACGTGCGCCACCGTCCTTAGGTGGACGCGGTGGTGGACGCGGCGAAACTAGTCGACGGCGTCTAAATCTGTCCGGTTTGGGTGCGAGTGTTGGACGACCCAACAGTGGACGTGGTGGCATCGATTCGTTGCGCAAAGAGTTGATGAAACCGTCTGTGGGCGGACCAGGTGGCGGTATTAGTGGCACGAATGTCGGTTATCCATCCTATTCGGCGACTTCGTCCATAGGCAAGATAGATGGTTTGGGCAGTTTAGGACCGGCCGACCGTTATGGTGATCAATTGCGTCCGGGTGTGGAGACACAATATCCAGCACACTATCAAACGCCATTCGTTGTCAATCAAGCTGGTAAGTGTGTTGGCAATTATGTTACGAGTTTTTTCAAAACGAATTTATTTATTTTTATATTTTTTATACGCTTCTATAGACCCCACCGATGCCAAGCCGTTCCGTGTTAGCCCGAAGAAGTCGTACAATTCCATTTCGGAAATACGCAAATTGAATAAGCAACGTTTTCCGCCACAGGGACAAGCCGATGAACCGGAAGGCGGTGTCACCAATGGAAA
Organism: Bactrocera dorsalis; assembly: GCF_023373825.1. Taxonomy (NCBI): domain Eukaryota; kingdom Metazoa; phylum Arthropoda; class Insecta; order Diptera; family Tephritidae; genus Bactrocera; species Bactrocera dorsalis. The sequence goes on from NC_064305.1 coordinate 12,276,190, forward strand.
TATCGATGGCCATGACGGCGACGTTGAGGAACACAGAGATCCGTTGGAGGTGATCAAAGAGAAGATGCGCAATACAGCACCCAAATCGGTGAGTCGCCTATACCACCTTATTATTAACTAAAAATAGCAAATCCACGAAACATTAATCTTGCCAACAAATGCACTGATTTAAATATTTCTCTGTACGTGTGTTCTATAAGTGAATCAATGCAGCTGCGCGCTTTTTGCAATATGCTGTACAGCCTTTATCGCCGAACGCCACATCCATCTAACCCCAGTAATGTCTCGTCCACAAGCTCTGGTTGACTACGCCAACAGGCAACAGCAGCCAACCCGCTTGCCTCCCACCAGCTCGGGCGGTATGTGTTGCGTCCGTCAGACCATCAGCTTGTTGTGGCTTGCTGCAGCTGTACTGCGTCGCGCGTAATGCTCCGTAATCACTTAACGGAAATGAACTTAAGGCATTTACCTCTTTATAACGTCACAGCGCGCTACTTACACACAACTCGCAACCGCATTACATGTTGCAACTGTCACTTTAATGAGCAGCCGCGTGCCACAGACAGCCTGGCAGGCCGATCCAAAGACAATCTATACATAGAAATAGTCGTGGCGTATATTTCGCTTAAGCAACAAAATAGCCGAGGTTGCGGCAAACTTATGGTGACAGCTGCAAGAAAAGCAAAAAAAAGCACAGAAAGTGTTTTGCTGTTGTTGTTTTAAATTAAAGCGCAAATTATTTTCGCCCCTCCAGTTTCTTTTTATAATTTTTTTGTTGTTGCATCTTGTCAACTGCTCAACCGCGGTTGGCAGCTCCTCCAGTGTTGTCGCAGTTTATTGCTCCAAGTAGTTCCAAGTGGTGTATGGTTCCAGGCCAGAAATGCGCTTAATTCAATCAATTAGGTGGCAGCGCTGTTAGAGCAGTTGTCGAGTGCAGTGCATAGGCAAATATATATGTATGTTGATAGTGAGAGCGAGATGTGAAATTCAATTGCTTTAAAGTTAGCACCCACTCACATACTCGTGCAGCTGCCTGTTTGCTCCTCGAAGGTAATCAAATAATTAGTGTTTAATAAAAATGGCAACTAAATGAAAGTGATTGGTGTGATGACAACCTTTGGTAATTGCGTATATGGAAAGTGCACTGGCAGTTGTGGGCTGGATGCCAGCGAGCTCACCGTAATAGTGCTATAGTTCAACTAGGAGTTAACTATTCCGTCAAAGTATAAACTTTCAAAAGCTTTCCAACTTAAACTGTGAGACCAATGTATTCCTTACAGTTTATTGATTGCTCAGTTCGCACTTATTATCTGTAATAACTTCTTTTGTAAAAAGAATATTTACCGAGATCAGTGCTTCACCGTCAGAGCTTTCACTTTGAAGTTCTAGAAAGAGCTTTTTACTGAATATCAAGGAATACAAAAGCAATGTGATCGTTTCAATCAGTTCCAACTTCCAAGCTTAAGAGCATGCCAACTGAGCCTTTTGTCTATTTATGGACTAAAACAAGAAAAAAACTTTATTTCGGTTCCATCGTCAGAGCTTTCACTTTGAAGTTCTAGAAAGAGCTTTCTACTTAGTATCAAGGAATACAAAAGCAATGTGATCGTTTCAATCAATTCCTCTCAATATGATCACTACTTTCAGGCTTTAGAAATCAACACTTGCTCCCACTTCCAATCTTAAGAGCATGCCATCTGAGCTTTTTATGCTTTTGTAGACTAAAACAAGCTAAAACGTTAACCTTGATAACATCCAAATACAAAAGCTTCCTTAGAAGAACTTTGGTCGGTCAGTTTTCATGGCTACCGTAATCCGATCTGAAAAATTTCTTCCGACATTCCGATTGAACAATAAATCATGACAAATTCGGTGAATATATTTCTTCAAATTAAAAATTTTTCCATACAAGCGATCGTTCAGGATCATCTTGTGTCTGTTAGCTGAAACCTTAGCCCTCTCAAACGAAAAGACCAGTTCACAATAGCAGCAGAACTTTGAGCTTTTAAGCTCTTGATATCCAGGGTTTGTCCGGAAAGTAATAGGACTGATTTTCTTCTGCCGCGACTGTACGTCGAAGTGTGCGCTAATCGACTGGATTTAGGAGAGAGCGTTCCTAACTAGCAAATGAACGGCAGTGGTATGTTTTAGTGGCACCAGACCTTTTTGCAGAGCCGGAAAGAGGCCGCTAATGAAGACCGTGCAAATTCAAGTGAAAACGATGCACCATGATGAGGATCCAAGCAGCATGTACCTCGGCTCTCAAGGATATCCCGGAGAATGCCTTCCGTGACGACTTCAATGCTTGGAAACCGCGCTGGCAGCGCTGCATCGACGCAGAAGCAGCCTATTTTGAAATTTTTTTAAAGAATTGTAACGATTAGTTCAATATTTTTTTTTTATCGATTCAGTCCTATTACTTTTCGTATCTTAAAATGAGAACAAATAATATCATATTTAACGCGTCGCAATCTTACTTTTTCAAGGAATAATCGAACAGTTTAAGAAAAGCCAAATTTACTGTTTTAGAAATTCGGAGATCATATCTCAAATCTTAGCACAGTTACTAACGAAGCCTCTTTTGGTTTTAGAATCCTAATACTCTCATCTCACGGTTAGATTAGGTTAGGTTGTAGGGCTTATCCTCCCAACAAAGAAAATACAAGATCTCAATTGGGCAGCTGTGAATGCTGGTGCTTTGTGATACTCAGATATGGATCACTGCAATCGTATATGGTATATCAATAAAAGTTTCACAAATTTGTTAAGACGGCTAATATTCAACCCAGTCACTGTCTGGCAAAAGCTCAACATTTGAAAAGAGCCCTCTTCCACACAGATTTGCAATTTCAAAATATGTAGCCTCCCTGCGTGTGAGCCTATTAAGCAGTTTCCAGTCATAATACTTAGCTGTTCAAAAGATCTCTTGGGTTTCAATCAAGGTTAAAAAAATGTCTCAGCAGCAGAAGTTCTCTTTGTTTGCCAGTACTTGACAAAATCACGGGATGTCTCTCAGAGCGCAAAAATATAGCGGAGTACCGACTCATTTCTAATCTGATAAGATTTGGGTAAACCGTGGTCACGTCACTCTCAAGTGAGCTTATCGACTTTGAAGTTTCTGGCGATTCCACTTTGACAGGCTCCCAAACAAGTCATATAGAGCAGCTTTTCTGAGTCTAACATAATTACCAGTCAAATATATGACTCTCACGTCTATTAAAATTATAAATATAGTACCCTGAACTAAAGTAAATAATCCTTTCGATCTAACATTCACCCTAAAAAACAGTTTCCCCTTCTCAACTTCAACTAAACTACATCATAAAATTTTCTCATCTACAGAGTCCTTACGAAACACAGACTGACTCCACACCTTCCTCGGAAATTGAAGATCAGCTTGGTGTGAAATGCACTTTTGAGAATGCTTGCGCATGGAAATGGGCCGAAGGACTACACGATGGCTTTCAAGTGATAAGCGGTATGGAGCTAGTAAAAAAGAATATGACCGGTCTATACCCTGGCCCTATAGCAGACGCCACCGAAGATGGAAATGGTATGTGAATGTCGTGTACCGTTTTATTACTATTTTACACAACATCAATATATGTTTTAGGACACTTTTTATATGCGCGTCTGCTGCCCACCACTGAGCAAGTGAATCTCACATCCCCACAATTCAGCACAACCATGGAGAAATGTTACCTCGAAGTCTATATGCATCAAAGCGATATGAGTCATGGACTTTCGCGTGTCGTCGTCGAACCAATGGATTCGCAGGAGAGTTCATGGGTGCCAGCCGAAATTGTGGGCGACAACTATCGCCAATGGGGACGTAAATTCTATCGGCTCGGACGCATATCACGTGACTTCCGCATTGTTTTCGAGATTGTGCCCAAACTTGGCGAAAGTCAGAAGGCGCATGTGGCCATCGATAATTTACATATGGTCAATTGTTTCCCAGAGGGCACCAAATCGGAGAAATGCAGTACATCGCAAATAAAATGTATGATGAATAAAGTGCCGGTTTGTATACCGTTACCGCGTATTTGCGACATCACCAAAGACTGCGACGACGGCGAAGATGAGCTGCTTAATTGCGGTAAGTGAACTGAAGACTCTACATACATACATTAGTATATACTAAAAAAGATAACGGTACGGAAGAAGTGTGGAGCGAGTGTGTTGTTGAGTGACAGTAGCTGTCATTGTTAAAATAATTTACATAATAGCTGCTGATTACTACTTGACCGCTGCAATGTCAAGTCAAAAGTACGCTCGAGTGAAATTCATAAAGCAAGTAATTTCAGCCACTCTACACGGCAAAAAAGAACTGAATTCAACTATGCGCGCTTATCTTCTTTTCAACACTTAAGCCACTGTCTTTCTTTTTCTTCCACACAGACAAAATCCCTTATGGCGGCCGCTGCGACTTTGAGCAGGACTGGTGCGGTTGGCGTGACTCGGGCAAAACGATGCTCACGTGGTCGCGTCATACAGGTGCCTCACCCACACACGACACCGGACCCGATGGCGATCATACACAGCAGCATCTCTTGAACGCCACCGGTGGCTATTATATGCTCGTCAATATGAATCAACATATGAACAACTCGGATAAGGCGTCGCAGGTCGGTTTCGCCAGCAATGCGTTCATGATTAGTAAAACCTTCAATCCGCCACCGCTGGTGCACGGCAATCCGAATTCGCCGTATAGGAACTCATGCGTAGTACGATTTTACATACATCAGTTCGGTAAGAATCCGGGCAGCATCAATTTATCCGTTGTTGAGATGAAGGAAAAGGAGAATATAACAACGACGCTTTGGTGGAGTAGTAAGAATCAGGGTAGTGATTGGCTGCGCGCAGAATATATACTACCGAACATCACGTCCAAGTAAGTGGTGATAGATAAAGTTCATATATAAGTATATATTTACAAAAAAAAAGATTGGTAAAAAAGGTCAGCTTTGAAATAAGTTCATCAGCTTTATATCTCAGCTCAAATTAGTGAACAGTATCTTATCCAGAAACTCAATTTTTTCAAAGACTTTGGAAGAAGTGAATCCCACAACTTCTGTCTAAAAGGGTCCAAACTTTCAATGGCTTTTGAAGACCTTGGAAATATAAGTCCCACAACTCTTCACTAAAAAGGTTCAAACAGTTTGGACTTGCGAGTCTATAGACTCCAATTCTCAAGATCGAACTAAAAGGAATTCTGTTCAGTTGAGATCAATTGAAATTTTCATAAGTTCTCTTAACTTGATCAAGGAGGTTTGGATAAGCGAACGTGTTTAAATTCCATGATATTAAGACTACAATTAAATCCATGGTTTGTTGTCGCTAACTAAAGGTAAGGTATCCGATCAAAACCAAGTAATATGACGGTTTTACTTCGCGAAACCCGAATCTAAGCCACAGCAGATGACTTTGACGATAAGACTCTCCAAAAGAAACAGAGCCTTAAGGTTAAGTTAGCTTAGGTTAATCTGGTATGCCAATAAGCCACGCATAGACCAGTTTGGTCTTTTGCGATACCAAATGGAGTTCAGTTGCTAAGACCAAGAGGTATAGTCAACATTTAAGATGCCTGATTTAACAGACTCTGCGGCCTCACTATCACTACCTCATCCAATGTATCATACTGTGGTGATCCCAGATGCTTACTAGGTAGTCTTGCCAATGCGGGACGTGGTGTCCTGCCTTAGACATTTCCTACAGTCTTCACGATCTGCCAGCCCCTTTCGTCGGCGTGTGTCGTCACCAGACAGTGAGCAGTTAGTATTCCCATCATGTTCCTTCAGTCTCTTCTATCGAGTACCAATAGGAATTTTGTGTACTTCCGATCTACCGTTTTCCACATGCCTTTGGCAGTTTTGTACCCAGGTAGCTCGTTTCATCGGGTTTTGAAGCAAGGTAAAGGCTTCTGTCAAGTTCGTCGTATAGACAATGCATGGGTTTCCCAATGTTAATCACGTTTTCGGATGTAAGCCGCACACTATGCTTGGCAATCTCGATCACTATTTCATTACCCTCGACGTCTTTATGAGACCCAGTAGAACTAGAGTTGCTTATGTACTTCTATCAACACTTTTCACTGCAGTCCTGCTTCCCTAGACACGCGATATGCCGATATGCGATATACGTACGACGTTACTGCCTTGAGTGCTGCTTGTCCATTATTGACTCTGGATTTGCCTGCAAGTGCTTTAGCAGCCAGCTCCACGGCTTTCGCAATAGCAAAGACCTCAGCTTGAAATATATTGCAGTGGACCGCCAATTTAAAAGGTTATTTTATGCCTATTCAGAGAGCATATTCCTACACCAACTACTTTGTCCATTTTCGAGCCATCCGTATGGAAGTTTAGAGTATTCCGCGTTGCTAACAACTTTTTCTATGTTTACTTTGAACCTTCTTTCCTTCTTCAGATACTTCTTACACTTTGAAGCGCGCAAAGGCATGCGTATCTTCTCCGATGTGGCAGTCGATGATATTTCCTTAAGTCCCGAATGTTTCGGTTTAAATATACCAAAAGAGCATCTTAACGGTTATAACTACTGGGACGTGCGGCATAATTTCCGAAGTCCATCGCATAAAGATTATGAGCATAAACACTGTAAGTACTTTACATGGAACCATACCATATTATCTCGACAAGTTTCACAATATGCTATTTTCCACACAGATCTAGAGTTAACAACATGTGACACGCGTGGTATGATAGGACCGACACAGCTGGAATGCGAGGTCGCCTATAACGAGAACAATCAAAGTCACGTATTAAACGAGGTGCAGGTTATCGAAGAAGAAAGTAACTATAGGGGTATGCAGAAATGGAAGGTGCCACACGAAGGTTACTACACGTGAGTATCAACAAAACTTTAGCTGACACGACATCACTTCAATGAATGCGTTTACCTTTTACAGCATTATAGCTAAGGGCGCCAGCGGTGGTTTGGGTTCTGGCGGCGTTGGTTCCTCGCGTGGCGCCATGGCAGTGTCCGTGCTCGAGCTGCACAAAAATGAGGAGCTCTATATACTTGTGGGCCAACAGGGCGAGAATGCTTGCATTAAATCCTTGAGCGCTGGTCGTGAGGAAGGCTGTGGCGCCGATGGTGAGGAACTGGACTTGAGTAAATACAGTTTTAGTTCCAAACAACATATGGTGAAGAATATTTACATTGAGAATGGCGCTGGTGGTGGTGGCGGTGGATCCTTTGTTTTCCTGGTAAGTTTAAAAGTAAAAAAGTCAAGAAAGTATACTCAACTATGCGCAAACACAGCTAAACTCCGCTAAGAACGAGGCTGTACCGCTATTAATTGCTGGCGGTGGTGGTGGTCTCGGTATTGGCCAGTATATCGATGAAGATTTCCAACATGGACAAAAGCCGAATCCGAACCGTTTTGGCGTTACGGGACAAATACATGGCGACCAAATGAATCTGAAGACTGCTGGTCCCGGCGGTGGTTGGCGTGCCAAAAGCGATCAAAGATTGAGTCTGAAGTATGGTGCGGCACTGTTGCAAGGTGGATATGGCGGACACTCATGCTACACTGAAGGTTTGGGCAACAACAACGTAAGCACAGTAACCAAGCACGGTCAAGGTGGTTTTGGTGGCGGCGGTGGTGGTTGCAATACTGGTGGTGGTGGCGGTGGCTATGCCGGTGGTGACGTCTATCTAAATGAATCGAACGGTGAGGGCGGCACTTCGTTTATTAGCGTTAGCCGTAGCCTGAAGGAGTTCAGCATTGTCTATGAGGGCGCGAGCAGTGGTTCCGGTTCGGTGATAATCATACCTGCTATCGAGGGCTGCGGCTGCGATTATCGTTGTATAGCGCTGGATGAATACCGGTCGTCGGTGCGTTGTATCTGCCCGGATGGCTGGCGTCTCAAGAAAGATAACCAAACTGCGTGTGAGGGTAAGTTAGACGCACTAAATGAAGATTTTATAATATTTTTAATGCTCGTTTTTGTGTTGCGTAGTGCTAGCCGAGGAGAGCTCGTCATACTCTTATCTCATCGGATTCTTTATATTCCTGGTTGTGCTATTGGGCGCCGCACTTACAGCGCTCATCGTCATTCTATGTAAGTCGAAAAAAGACATACCGATATTGTTGAAGATTTTAGTTTTAACACTCTTGCCAATGCGAATACACTCAATGCTCTTTACAGATAATCGTTATCAGCGTAAAAAGCAGGCTAAACTGCGACACAAGATGCTTTTGGAACAGGATCTACAACTCAGTCGCTTGCGCCACAACATTGACGACTCAAATCTGACTAACTTTAATCCCAACTATGGCTGCGACGGCATACTTAATGGGCGGGTCGATGTCAAGCAACTGCCGCAAATCGCACGTGAGAGTTTAAGACTTGTAAAGTAAGTGCGCAAACTCTGCTTCAACACTTTTGTACCCATTTTATTCATATCATCTCTTTCCCACTCTATGCGCAGAGCACTAGGACAGGGCGCTTTTGGCGAAGTTTACCAAGGTTTCTATCGTGCACGTGACAATGATACCGTTGAAATGCCGGTGGCCGTAAAAACTCTACCGGAAATGTCCACACGCCAAGCTGAAGAAGACTTTTTAATGGAGGCAGCCATAATGTCAAAATTCAATCATCCCAATATGGTACACCTACTTGGCGTCTGCTTTGATCGGCATCCACGTTTCATTGTACTCGAGCTGCTGGCTGGTGGCGATCTGAAGAACTTTTTACGTGAGGGCCGCAGCAAACCCGACCGTCCATCACAGCTCATCATGAAAGATCTGCTATTATGTGCCGAGGATGTGGCTAGAGGTTGCGAATATATGGAGAGCAAACGTTTTATACATCGTGACATAGCGGCACGCAATTGCCTACTGAGCAGCAGGGGTCCCGGCAGGGTGGTGAAAATTGCTGATTTCGGCATGGCGCGCGATATTTACCGCAGTGACTACTATCGCAAAGGTGGTAAAGCCATGCTACCTATTAAGTGGATGCCACCGGAAGCCTATGTGGATGGCATCTTCTCGGTCAAAACCGACGTATGGTCCTTCGGTGTGCTCTTGTGGGAGGTAAACGTAGCTAAAAATAAAGGTTTTGCAGTAAACTTATGTTGAATGTCTGGTACTCTGGTACTTACAGGTTTTCAGTTTGGGCATGATGCCATATCCGGGTTTACAGAATCCTCAAGTCATGAAACTGGTTGCTAATGGTGGACGCTTAGGCTCACCACCGGCTTGTCCACCAGCCATTTACCGTATAATGGCCGATTGCTGGAATCCTACACCAGAACATCGCCCAAATTTCCACAGCCTGCTAAACCGCATTCATGAGGTCACTTTAGTAAGTACAAACATTATTGAAATCAAAATCTTTTGTGTATTAAAAATTTATTTTTTCCATTCCAGGATGAAGAACTAATGATGTCATCTATACCAGAAAGCATCTTTCATCCGCTAACAGCCAATGGCGATCAGGTTGTTTTGCATCCACCAGGCGGTGAAGAATTCTGCTTACCAATACCACAAACGTCCGACTATCTGATCCCGCTACCCAGCGGTGCCGCTGTCGGTCTAATCGCCAACATGGACTATGCCAGCGCAACTGAGGGTTCATACGACTCGACCGGTGCCGTAGCCACCATTTCAACGGCATGCAGCGCCAATATCTGTACACCACCAGCAGTTGCGTCACCTAATGCACCAAATGTCGAATTCAATATAGACGGCGCCGCCGCGGCCGCTATGGGTGACAGTGACTGTTGGGAGACTTCCTTCATCTTACCCAACTCCAAGAGCGATCAGCCGCTATTAAGCGGTGCTGTTGGCGGCGTGGGCACAACAAACGCCAACGACTCGCAGCGCAGCATACATGATGCCGTGTTGAATGGTGTGGCAGCAGCGGGCAATTTGACTAATGGCCACAACAGCAGTAGTCAACATTCACCGGTATTGCACAATGGCATGAATGGCATTAAGATGAATCAGCTCAATCACAACAACAATAACAACAATAATAATAATAATCATCATCATCATCACCAGCAGGAACATCCACATGCAGACCAGCATGTCGTGCACGAAATGGAGGAGGCCAAACTGATCAGCTTGGATACGCCACAACCGACACCGACTACCATACAGCCGCCACTGTCATTCTGCTCACAATTGGACGGCATCACACTCGATCCGGCGACGCTCACCAAGAGTCTGCAGCAGCATAAGGTTGGCGCTGGTGGCATTATGAACTCTGCCGCCACCTCATCCTATGCCAACGTGCAGATGATGCCGTCGTCGGTGAACGCAACGCATCAATTGATTGGCGCTGATGTGGCTATGAAGGAACTGCCACTGCCAAATGGTGGTGCTGGTGTTGGTGGGGTTGAAAAAATTAACGGTATGATCGATGCGACGCTGCCAAATGGACCGTCCGGTGTGTTGAATGGTGTGGCGACTGTAAATGGTAATGGTGTTGCGGCGGCGGCGGTGAATGCCGATACGGCGGCGCCATTCACAATACAGGGTTACAACGATCGTTACAAGGATAAACATGCCGAGATCAGCTGTTAGACAGCTGAATGCACGCACGAGACGGAAACAGCTGTTTAACGGCCGACAATAGCTGAGTGTACACAGCTGTTGGGCGCGCAACTACGGTTACGACGACGACGGCAGCGTGAAACGCAGCCGGTAACGAGTCAGCGGTGTACAGGGTGTGTTGGTTGTATTGTATTTAATTTTCACACAATGAAAATACATATTTGTATAAGAAATATATTTAATAAAAAATAAATAAATAAAAATATTTATTAAGAAATTAAGTAATAATTTTATGTATATACATATAAGCAACAAAATAAATGTCATTAATTTAAGTATAAACGCAAGACAACAGGAAAATTAATTATAATTATCCAAAGCAGAACTGGCTGATTTTTACAGAAAACAAATATTATTATAAATTACACAATAAGTCAAATGTATGTGTGTAAGGCACAAGGGCAAACTTGAAATGACAGTGAATTTAAGCATAAATAAAATATATAAAAATAAATATATTGGCATAGCTGATTAATTTTAAGACACACTGTTTATTTTTAAAAGATTACATGTTTAAGAGCTGAAACTGCGCATACACAGTTATAGATGCATATGTATGTGTATATTGTGTGTTGAATTGCGGCGACAAAATGTGTGACGCTGCATATTTTTAAGTTTTACATATGTACATATATAATATATATAAGGTAGTTTATTTATACGCGTATATAAATGTATGAAAAATAATTAAAGGTTCAATAAACGTAAATTTAAATAATTTTCATATAATTTTTAGAATGCTTGAGAAAGAAATATGCCATTGTGAGAGTGAGAAAGTGTAGAGGTTTTATAAAAAAAATGTTAAAATTCAAGTAAATGAAAAAATAATTAACCAAATATAAAATTAATGAATTAAACCCAAAAGCAATTAATGAAAATTAAAAGTAATTAACAAAAAATTAAAAAATACCCCATAAAAATTAAAAATAATTAATAAAATTAAAAAGTAATTAACAACAAATTAAAAAAAAATTAATAAAAATTAAATATGATTTATAAAATTAAAAAATAATTAACTAAAAATTAAAATAACTAATAAAAGTTAAAAAAAATTAATAAAAATTAAAAACAATAAATAAAAAATCAGTTTTAATAAATTTAGTAATTAAAAAAATTTAATTTTCTATAAAAAATTATTAAAAAAAAATCAAAAAAGTAATTAACAAAAGTTAAAAATAACCAATGAAAATTAAAATTAATTAATAAAAATTGAAGACAATTAATGAAAATTAAAAATAATTATTAAAAATAAAAAAAAATAATCAACAAAAATTAAAAATATTTAATAAAAATTAAAAAGTAATTAACTAAAACTAAAAATAACAAATTAAAAAAAATTAATAAAAATTGGTTTTAATAAATTTAATAATTCAAGAAATATAAATTTCTATAAAAAATTAAACTTAATATAAAAATAAAATACTTTACGTGGTACAAAAATTATTAAAATAATTAACAACAAAAGAAGAACTAATAAAAATTTATATATTAATCAAAAAGATAATTAATGCAAAATATAAGTAATTAACAACAATTGTTTGTAATTAAAAAAGTAAACTAAAAAAAAAGATCGACGGTCAAAAAATTTATTATTATATTTTAAATATTTTTATTATTATTATTTTAATTTTTTTTACTATTGGTCTATATTTTTGTTTCCAATTTTAATTTTACATTTTTACTAATTATTTTGATGTTTATGTTGTAATAAGCAATATTATTTAAATTAAAAAAAATTTAAAAAATTAATGAACGCAAATATTAGAATAAATTATAGATAATACACGATAATGGACTTAATTAAAAAGAATATCAATAAAAAAATAATTTAAATAATTATTTTATAATTAAATTAATTTTTTTTAATTATTTAAAATTTTTCGGAAATTTAATTATTTTTAATTATTTAATTTCTTTAATTAAATTTTTTAAATTAATAATATACTTAAAAAATTTAAAACATAAAATCTTAAAATAAAGCATTTAAAAAAAATAAAAAAAATTTAAAATTTAAAATAAAACAAATTTAAAGAAAGAACAATTAAAAAGAATTAATAAACCAGATAATATGTAAACATAATTATTGAAAACATTCAAATAATTGAGAAAAAATAAAAAAAAAGTTTTAAAACAGTTAATGGAAATAAAAAACAACAATTAATACAGAAATAAAAAAAATTAAAAAAAAAAAACATAAGATAATTGAAGATAATTAAAAGTGGTTAATAAAAAATTAAAATAAAAGCATAAATAAAAGTAAAAATTAATAAAATGTTAAAGAGATTACCGAAAAAATAATTAATAAAAAATTAAGGAATAATTAATTAAAAAATTATATTAATAATTGTAATTAATTTTTTCAATAATTAAATTTAAAAGTTAATTATTTTATTCATACATTTTTTTATGTTTTTTTTTTTTTATTTAGTAATTAATTAATTTTAAATTATTAAGTTTGTAATAATTAAATTTGCATTTAAAAAAAAGTTTGCTTGATTTTTTTATATTATTATATTTATACTATGATTTTAACTTTCTGCAACAACTAAATTTATAATTGAGCAATTAATTAACTTCGAAATGTTAAATACTAATAAAATTTATATTTTTCAAAAATTATGCTTATGTTTTTAACAATTAAAAAATAAATGAAAGTAAAAATTAGTAAAATATTTAAAAGGTTACCAAAAAAATAAAATAATTAATAAATAATTAACAACAAATTAAATTAATTATAAAAAATTAAATTAATTATTAATGAATAAATAAAAAGAATTTAAAAAAATTTAAATAATTATAAAAAATTAAATTAATTATTAATACATTGGAGTAAAAATTAATAAAAAATTTAAAATATTTAATAAAAAACAATAATTAAAAATAAAAAAGTATTTAATACAAAATGAAAATAATTAAAAATTAATAAAAGTAAAAATTAATAAACAATTAAAAAATAAAAATAAATAAAAGTAAATATGTATAAAAATTAAAAAATTAAAGTAATTAATAGAAAAATTAAAATAATTAAAAATAAATTGAAATAAAAATTAATAAAAAATTTTAAATAATAAAATATTTAATAAAAAAATAATTAATAAAAATAAATAAATAAAATAATTAATAAATAATTAAAACAATTGCCACAAAATTAAAAATAATTAAATTAATTAAACAAAAATATAATAACTAATAGCGTAATAAAAACAATTAGCGAAGAAATACAGAAATTGTTAAGCCAGCTGTTGGTGTTTATGTTTGAAAAAGACAGACTGTGGGCAAAATGAATTTAAGTGTGGGGTTTAGTTACACTTACATATATAACTGTAAATATACATCATATGTATGCATTTAAAATGCCTACTAGCATAAATAAAAACTGTTAAAAATGATTATTAACGAAATATTTGAGAGTGATTTTGGAAAATTTTGTTTTGGAAAATAGAAATTTTAGTATGGACGGTACAAAAATGCGAAATGGCAAAGAGGAGTGAAGCTTCTCCCCAAATTAAATTAAGCGCCGGGACAACTAGTATAAATTATACGAATTAATTAAGCAAAAAAATAATAGGCGAATAAATGAATCGTTGTAAAATGCTTGTAAAAAGTAACTGTGCTTGCGTAATATATTTATGTTGATGCATTAAATGTTAAATAAAAATGCCAGTAAACAAAAAAGCAAAGAAAACAAAAACAACATAATAAACATAATAAAAACAATATATAAAAATTAAATAAAAAACAGATTGAAGTTATGCATGTGACAAATATTGTGCGTATAATTAAATTATACCAAAATAATATTATTAATATAATAAAAGTGTAGTGTAAAGCGTGTAATGCATAAAAGAAAATGTTAATAATAAAAATGCATAAAATGTTAGTGAGTAAAAAAAATATATATAAAAGTGGAAACGATTGAAAACTGTAATTGTTATTCAAAAAATATCAATAAAAGCATATAAAAAATAAAACTGAATGTGCAATGCATTAATACATAACTTAGTAAGCTTCAGAAAAACAAACTATGAGTGAGAGTGTGTTAGCAAAATTTAATATTAAAAAGTAGAAAGTTAAAAAAAATACAATAAAATATGAAAATTTACACAGAAATTAGCAAATAAGGCATAAGCAAGTGGAGGGTTTGTTATAAGCAGTGGTTGCACGCTGCAGCAGCGAAGCAGGGGTCGCCGCTTATTGGCTAAAGGCAAAACGAGCAAGCGAGCATATGGAATGTTGTTGTAAAACTGCTTTTGATTAATTCCCAACTAATATTTACAAAACAAAAAATATTTTATTTTTTTAATTAAAAAAATTTTGAAACAAAATATTTATCATTTGTTTTCATATTGTCTGTTTGTTTATTAAACTTTGACTCATTAAAGTAATGTATTTTCTGTAAGAAAAATTGTGCAAGATCAATCAAAATTAGAATAACTCTGTTATAGGGTGATACACTTCGAGGTTCCCCACTTTTTCAAAGAAAAACCACAGAAACTTCTAATTTAATGGGTAATGTCTAGTATCATATAGCTATGGCATGTATTTTTTGAGGATTATCTCTCTCAATCGTTCAATCAATTCTCGTTGACTCTAATTTTCGATGACTCGTTCGAACATTTCGACTGGTAACTGGCGAATGACACGCGTGATGTTTTGCTCCAAGGCTTGAATTGAAGCAGGATTGCCCGCATATACTTAAAACAACCCATGTTCCCACAGGAAAAAGTCTAACAGTGTGATATTAGACGAGCTTGGTGACCAATCGATCTACTCAAAACATGAAATTATCTGCTTACCGAAGTGTTCACTCAATAAATCCATTGATTGATATGATATGTGGGAAGTGAGGCCGTCTGGTTGAAAGCAAATGTCGCTGAGATCGCGGGCTTCAATTTCAGGCATCAAATAGTCGGTTACCATGGCCGATAACGGTAACCATTGTCAGTTACGTTCCATAAGTTGTTACAGTCGAGCTTAGTTTCACGTATATTAAATTTAAAATTGAATTGTTTTACGTTTAAACAATTTTTTTATATTTTTTAAATACATTTTTATAATACTTAAAATTATTTTTTTTTTGCTAATTTTTTTGTATAGTAACATATTAAATGTTTTATATTATTCTATAACAATTTTTTCGCATTTTGTTATAATTAAATAAGCATAAGTATGTAAATTTTGTAAAAAATTCTTAAACAGACACACATTTATACATACACACATACACATGTTACAAATAACGGTAGTAACTTAAGATTGGTCATAAACAAATTCCGTCGTAGTATGTTTATTAGGCATTAAGGCCTTAATATATTTATAATTTGTTAATCTTAAGCTAGCAAGACTAAAAACTTAAAATAATAAAGAAATAAATAAATGAAAAAAATTAAAAAATGAGTTTAGTGAATATTTTACAAAATTGAAATTTGATTTTAGTTAAAAATTGTTATTATTATCTAAATTAATTAATATTTAGAAGCATTGTTATGCAGAGACAGGGTAAAATTTCCAAAAAAAGTTAAAATTATACAATTTTTTACATGCGTAAATTTTTTCGTCATTAATAAATTTCTGTTATGCTGAAGCAAGAAAATTGTTGTTTTTTAATTATTGCGCGAGAGTGTATGGAAATTGGAAACTTAAATAACAATGAATTTAATAAAATAATAATAGTAAAAATAAAAATATTTATTTTATTTTTTTAAATAAAAAAAAAAAAAATTTTTAAATTAAAATAAAAAAAATGAAAATATTTCAAAAAAAATTACCCAAAAATAATTATTTAATTTTTTTAAATTAACAAAAAAATTAAATATAATTTTCATTCAGTTATGTAAAAAAATTATAGTAATATATACTTAGCAATTGAAAAATAAAACATTTAAATTTTTGCAAAAATGTATTATTTTTTTACTAATTTTTCGTTAGCTCAATAAAGTCAATAATTTGTTGCCTCCTAATTCTTTTTTTATTAAAATTTGGAAACCTTTACTAATTTTAGAAAAAAATTAATAACAAAAAAATTGAAAAAAGCTACAATAAAAACTATTTCATTTTTTTTTAATTTAAAAAAATTTTGAAAATTTCGAAAAAAATTTTTCTATTAATTTTTTTTAATTTAAAAATACCTAAATAATAATAAAAACAATTATGTTTTGAAATTTAAGAAATTGTTGAAATTTCAGAAATTATTGAAAAATAAAATATTTAAATTTTTCGAATAAACTTTTTATTAAAATTTTATATTTTTTGAGTTCAATAAAATCAATAATTTATTACTTCGAAATAATTTTTTTATTACAATGTTCAAACATTTATTTATTTTTGTAAAAAATAAAATATCAAAAAAAATAAAAATTATCTAAACAAAAAAAAATTTTTGAATTAAAAAAAATTAAATATAATTTTTTATTAAATTTTGTAAAATATTTAAATAATAAAATAAATAAAAACATTAAAATTGTTAAAAATTTAAGAAAATGTTGAAATTCCAAAAATTATTTAAAAATAAAATACATATTTAAATTTTTCTAATAAATTTATTATTAAAGTTTTATATTTCTGAGTTAAATAAAATCAAAAATTTATTACGTCGAAACAATTTTTTTATTAAAATGTTGGAAATCATTTTTTACAAATTTTTGTAAAAATAAAAATCATGAAATACATAAATAACAATTAAAAAACCAAAAATATTTTATTTTTGAACTTAAAAAAATTTTGAAAAAAATAGTCATATGTTTTTTTTTTTTATTTTAGTATTTTAGCTTTATGGCCTTCAATTGGAGAATTCATTATTTTCTATAAGAAATAAAGGTATGCTTACATTGAAATACTTTCTTCAATGGCGTAGACACCGCTTACGCGATTATAGCAATTGAAATAATAGGAGATAAAAAAATTTAAAAAAAGTAGCAACGAAATTTTATACAAAAATCAATAACATTTATTTCAAAAATATTTAAATAGTTGTAATATTTTCTTCATATGTTAAAAGTTGTGAGAAAAAGTAATCAATTTAAATGTTTGGTTATGATAATTTTTTTTATGAGTGAGTGTGTGTGTATAAATAACAAACAAAAGTTATATTAAATATTGTTTAAGGTCATAAAAATAAATATATATAATATAAAGTAGAAATTTACTAAATGTAAGGGAAAATAATTGATGTAAGTAACTCAATGTATGTATGTATGAAGAATGGTAGTAAAAAATATAATTAATTAAAATAAATGGAAAAATACATAAAAGCAACGCAAAGACTAGATTTTTATTTAAAAAAAAGGCAGTAAATTGTATGCAACATGTGAGAAAAAAGCAAGCGTTAGAGTATCACAGCGAATTAGATTGAAAAAAGAGAGATAAATATTACATTGTGTAAATGGTTGGAGAGATATGAATTTATGTTGTAAACAGGACATGAGAGAAGTTATGTTAAAAAGTAATTAAAATTAATTAATTTTTATTTTAAATTAAATGGAATAAAATTGTTAATAAATGTTAACAAATAATGACGCGAAATATCATAAATAAAAATTTTATTTATAATAAATAAATAAATAATTTATAATTTCGTTAATAATTTTTTTTAATCAGGCTACATAATATAATAAAATAAATAAAAACTATAAAATAAAATAAAATAAAAAATACATAAAAAATATTATATAATATAAATGTTCATAAAAGCAGAAAATTAATTAGCAACTATGTCTTGACATTAATTGCAGTCCAAAATTAGCATTAAAGCATTTGTTTAAACTGGTCACTCAATATCTAACTGCTACAAACAGCAAACAGCGAAAAAACGACAAATATGTTAAAAAAATATATAGTAATATATAATAAATATTTTCATTATATCAAAAACCATAAGAGCTAAAAATTGAGTCCATTTATTAATTAGTGTGTGAGTTGTGACCATTCCGAGCGTTGTTGTGGCTTTTGAGTAAAAATAATTTTATATTTTAAAGCCTAAGGGCAATTACTATTTATGTGTAGACTAACAATATACATAGTAGAAGAAATAAGAAATAAAAAATGTTAGAACTTAAAATTAAAATAAAAAATAAAACTAAAAAAAAAATAAAAATGTTATATAGTAAGGCATGATAAAGTAAAATTAAATAAAGCCTAAGCAAAAATGAGGAAAATTAAATAAAAATTTAATAAAATGTTATACAATTTTTTTTTCAAATAAAACGCAAAAAAAGTTAATGTTATATAAGAAAATTAAAAAAAAATATGAAACAAAATTATAATGTAGAAGCAAAATAAACAAAATGTAATAGAATTATTTAATAAATATAAAAAAGTACAATAAAAGGTAAGATAAAAAATTAATAAAATTAAAAAAAAATTAATAAAATTAAAATTTGAAATAAAATAAAAATTATAAAATAACTTGTAAAAATTAAACACGCCAATAATTAAATAAAAAAAATCAATAGTGATAATAAAACAATATAAATTTAAAATAATATATATATCAATAAAGATAATAAAAAAAAATTAAAATATGAAAAATTATATAAAATTTAAAAAAATTACACAATTAAATTAAATAAATTAATAGAAAAAAAAGAGAAATCAAATTTTAAAATAAATGAAAGAGAAATTAAATTTATAATTAAAACAAGAAATGATATAATGCTAAATATTGATAAAAAAGATAAAAATAATGTGAACAATAAAATAAAATAAAACAATTAAAATAAAAAAAATAAAATAAAAATAATAAAAAAAATCTAATTGATAGGTATTAAAAACAATAACATAAAAATAAATAAAATAAAAAAATAAAATAAAAAAAATAAAAATCTAATTGATATTAAAAACAATAACCTAAATATAAATTAAATAAAAAAATAAAAAATTAAAAAAGTAATAAAACCTTAAAATAAAAAAAATGGTAAAAAAACAATAACATAAAATTAAATAAAATAAAAAAACTTAAAAAAATAAAAATTATAAATTATAAAATATAAAAAGTAGTAAAACCTTAAAACAAAAATAAATAGTAAAAATAAAAAAAAGATATTTTAATTAAAAATAAAAAAATTTAATTAAATTGTAATGAAATAAAAATAAAATATAATAAAATGAAAGCAAACTTCCATAAAACAAATAAACTGAAATAATAGAAAAATATAAAAAATGTAAAAAAGTAAAACTTATAAAGTAAAAAAAAAATAATAATAAAACATAAAATATAAAAAGCATTTGCAAAAATAAATAAAATGGAATTGAAATAAATTAAAAATAAAATTTACGAATAACAAAAAATATATAATATAATATAATAAAATAAAAGACAAAAAAGTAAAAATTAAAAATTATTAATAAAAATTAAAAATATATAGTAAAAAAAAGCAAATTACATTAAATAAATATTAAAAAAATAATGAAATTCAAATAATAGAAATATAAGCAAAATTTAAAAAAATATATGAAAATTATAAATAAAAAATGGTAATAATAAAGCTTAAAAAACAAAAATATAAAGTAAAAATTAAATGAAAAGAATTAAAATTAACTAAAAAGTGAAGAAAATTTATGAAATTGAAAAATATAAAATAAAAAGTTTTTAAACAGAACAAAACTTGAACTGAAAATTTAGAAAAATTTAAACAAAAAGTAAAGAACAAACACAATAAAGCTTATGTTTTTGTTTTTTTGTTAATTTTGATTTATTTTAATTTTAAATTAATAGTGAAATGTAAATTATTAATATAAAACGTTGTAAAAATATATTATAATGAGCTTAAAAAAAAATAATTGAAAATAAAACAAAAACTAAAACAATATACTATATGTATATATTGAAAAAAAAAAATAAATTTTAATATATGTACGATGTATGTATGTACATAACAAAAACTAAAAATTAATAACTATATATATTTTTATTTTGTTTTGCTAAAAACAAAATAATTAAATATTAATAATATTTAATATAAATATATATATATTTTTTTTTGCTGAAAACACAACCAAAATAAAATATAGAAAACTATATTATACCAAAAGAAATTGCTGATTATATGTAATCGTGGTAGTTTGCAGAGTTGCTACATTAGTTTTTAAATTAAATAAAAATAAATGAAAAAATATAAATAATTTAAAAAATAAAAATAAAAGAAAAAACCAAAATGAAAGAAAAAACAAAAATAAATGAAAAATCAACTAAAATTTAAGCACACTTCTCAGTATCACTGCGATACAAGACCACTGTATATAGCGACATACACACATACACACACATAAAAGTCAAGCCAAGCAAAGCAGGCGTATAAAATACACTGCTTTGAAAATAAAAATAACCGTAAAAGCAACATTTAACAACGCAGCATGCAAATGAAAGCCAAGCAATGAAACAATAAAGACATACATACAAACAAACTTACATACTCAAATATAGATTACAAACATGCTCAAACACACACCGCATACTTGCTCAAAAACAACAAAATATAACTGTACATATGCATGTGCGTGTGCAACTGTGCACACAATGCAAAATTTTGCTTCAAAGCGAGATTTAAAGGACAAAATAAAATAAGTTATATAAAAATAAAATAAGTTACATAAAAATAAAATAATTAAAAAAAAAATTAGAATTAAACAAGTAAGAAAGTAGTGCAAGAGCAGCATGAATATTACAGCCAGTCACTGTATTATATTTACAGGTATTTATTCGTATTAATAAATAAAGAGAATTTACAAACATTTTAGTTTAAATACAGCATAAGTGAAAAAAAGAAAGAAAATGTCATATTTTAAGCGCATAACATTTGATGAACATGCATACATACAGACAGACACATGTAAAAGACGACAATGTGCAAATACAACCAAAACAATGAATAAAAAAAACTTAAGGAACAAATTGTATCAAGAAATACATCTAAATGTGAAAATGGAAAATATGAATAAACAAAAAGTAATAATAATGTATTATTGTTGTCGTTTTTTATTTTTATTTTTAATTTTAGAAGTTCATATTAATAGGAATAATTTACGTAATATACCACTGCAAACCAACAATCGGTTTACAGACTGTTTAATTACACAGCGCGTTAACAGAGATTTCTGTTAAGTTTCTGTGAGTTTCACAAGGACTAATTCACACTGTTAAACGAAACTTCTGTATACATGCAATCACTAATCGCTTACTTATAAATGTGATGTGTATATGTGCTGTGTATGTGAGATGTGTATGTGTTAGTCTCCAAGCCAATACTGTCAATACATTGGACTTCCGTTATTCGTGTCTAACCAGATTTAAATAACTGGCATACCTAGATAACCGAATACTAAGCAAACTCCAACACTACAACAGCATTATTGTGAATGCCACTAGTTAAAGAAGCAGAGAACTCTTTAATAATAGAAAATATTTGTTTTGTGCGGATGAGTTAATTTTGTTGTGGCCAATTAAGTGAGTAATGATTTAAAGATATTTAAAAATTTATGCATTTTATAGATTGGAAAGTGTACAAACTGTTAGTTGTTGATTGAAAAACAGCAGATGGATTTTACAAAGCGTAAGTACATTTATTTGGATGCAGCAATGTATACACAACTAATTACATGCAATTGCTTAATAATAAATGCCTACACTTGTGCTTGTTTACTTTGAAGTTAAGTCCAATTACTACTTTCTTGATGATAAAGCATACACAGAAGATGACCTACTCGTATATAATGTCACAGCTTATCAATTGCATGGCAAAGTGAGCTAAATATTACACGCATTTCCAGCTAATAGCAAGCCGTCAGAATTAATTATCTCTCTTGCAGGTCACCGAATTAGAACTCCGCAAGTACTTTTCGCAATTTGGCGATGTGCTCAAAGTGTATTTACAACGTGATAAATATGCAACAGGCACTGCGGAACCACCGATCGGTGTGGTGCATTTCGCGCACCCGCTGGCAGCAGCTAGGTACGTTGCACTTTCTTTCGCTTGTATTGATTGATGTTGTACTACTGATTGGTTTCATATTTGCAGGGCGTTGCAGCGTTTCTCGCATGAATTGCAAAAGAAGCGTTTCTTTGTGAATGCATGCGAGAGTTGGGAGCAACCAGAAGCTTATAGAGGCGGCGTAGACTTCAACGCACGCATTGCTGCGCTAAATCTAAATGGTGATCTGATCGACTTTTATACAACTATGCGCACCAATATCTTGCAATTGAATGATGAGTGCTTAGAAACCATATGCCTTTATCTGCCATTACGTGATCAAATACGCTTTTCGCGTGTATGTCGGCGTTTTCGTGATATTTTTAAGCGCATTTGCAAGTGCACATCTAAAGTTTTCAACATGAATCAATTAATCGGCATGACATTATGGGATATACGTGAATTTTTTGAAATGGCTGGCGCTAATATCGAAGAATTGTTTGGTGCAGTGCCTTATAATTATCAAGATCGCATAGACTTCATAAGCGAACTAAGTCCACGTGTGCGACGCGTCGATTTGAATTGCAATAATGTGGAATCCGCTAGTTTGTTGCGTTTTTTGGAACGTTTCCATGCAGTCACTTATGTGGAATTACATAATTTCTCGCTGAACGACAACTCTTTGCTTGCCTTAAGAAAACTGCCCAATTTGCGTGCGCTGATACTCGATCAGAGTTTCGAGTTGACAGGTTTGTAACACAAATATAGTTTATTGATTTGTATTTATTTAACAAAAATCGTTTTACTTACAGGAAAAAATCTGTGTAAATTATATCAGCTGCACGAGCTTAGTCTTTTCGGTTGTGAAAATCTGCAGACCAGCCATTTCATCGACATCTGCAAGTGTTTATTTAATTTGCGTTCCCTAGACATACGCCACTGCAAAATGCTTACATCGCGCGCTTACAGCGAAATGGTGCGCAATTGTCGTCAATTAGAGCAGCTAAAAATATCCTGTGAAAAAGAAGTGAACTACGATTGTGTAGCGCAATTACACGCACTACGTAAACTTACGGTGCACTCTTATGGCGCGGTGCGTGAAACGCTATTCATTGCGCTGGCAGCACACAAAACTCAGCAGCTGGAAAAACTCGAGATATTAGCAAGAAATTGCATCACACACGAACGTGCCATTTACCTATCAAGGTTGCATCAATTGCGCAGCCTAATCTGCCCTAATAATGACAATCTAACCGATGAGTGTCTCTTCGAGTTCGCCGAACGCCTAAAATACTTGCAGGAACTTGACATTAAAAATTGTCGCGCCGTGACAAACATTGGCGTTTTGGTGTTGTTGCGTCGTTGTTCACAGCTAAAACTTGTTAATATCGAGCAATGTGAGGGTATAACGGATGATTTCGTATTCGATGCTTGTGATGTGCTGAAACAGGGTGGACGCACTTATGCGGAGCCAGTGCTGTTTCGCGTCGCCGGCACCGGTATACACGAAATCATTGTGCAGGTAAGCGTCTTCAAAGCATTTAAGGTATATTTAAGCTTTTAATTTGTACTTGCAGGGTTTACCGCAGCTGGAAGTGGGCCAATTGTTACAATTTTCCTTCGTTGAAGAGAATTCCTAGTGCCCAGCTGGCATGTTTGCAAGCGTTCAAGCGTATAACCAAAGAATTATGAAGGAAATACGTGTTGTCTAACATGTCAAAAAAAAGTAAATAAATCAAATACATATGTATCACGATATTCACGGTAAATGCATTTAAAAGACATTTTAAATTAACACATTAAGAAAATTTTACTAACCGAAAAATCAAAAGCTTACACGAAACGCACAACGCACATACGACAGCGAATTACGTTTAGCTACGTAAGCAATCATGTTGACATTTACGTATTTCGATTGTAAATTATTATGTGTGGTGAATTGTTTGTTTTGAAAGAAAAAAAAAACAGAAATCAGCAATATTTATTATTTATAATTGACGAACAAATATTTATGTGTATTTCAAATAATTATATGTGCCACAAAATGTTTACATAATGCTTTAAATTCAATTTAAGCGTGTAATGTTAATATTGATATTTTACCTTAACTGTTTATTATTCAAATACAAACACAGTGCGAAAAAGTGCTCACAATTTTTATATAAAAAAAATAACGTCGATAGCTGCGCGTGTTAATCATAGACAGCGCATAAATTAAAAATAAAAAAATATTATTTAACGCAGAAAACTAACCTATAATTTGTGATGCAATTCACAATAATTTTATGCAATAATTTCACCTCCACATATTACAAAACGATATTCTGTAACGTTACTTTAAAACTCATATGCAATAACAGCATAACGGTACACAGTGAAACTGCATGGTAATGCTCTAAAAGCAAATAATAAATATAAAAATACAACAATAACTATTATGTCAAATTTTCAAACGCAAATTTTGATATTTTCAATAAAAAAATAGTATAAATATATATACATACATATACTCGTACCGTCGTAGATATTTGTCGCGTAGGCATAAAATGCGTTTTAGATATTAATAAATTTCTGCATGCGTATTATTCTTATCTATGATATATATAATTATCTACTGTATTTTTTACTAGTCAATAAGTGTTACTGTCTTTTACAATATTTACATTATATTTACCGATATTGTATATTTTTCCGAATTCAAATAAATCGATGAAAACTGTATTGGCAATAAATATGCTCGACTGCATAGAAATTTGTTTTTCTCCACCGAACGATTATTTCTTAAAAGGTAAGAAAGGTCGTAAAATCATTATTGTTCCTATAAAAGATTTGTAGTTCGTTTTTATACTCTCGCAACAAAGTTGCTAAAGAGAGTATTATAGTTTTGTTCACATAACGGTTGTTTGTAAGTCCTAAAACTAAAAGAGTCAGATATAGGGTTATATATACCAAAGTGATCAGGGTGACGAGTAGAGTTGAAATCCGGATGTCTGTCTGTCCGTCCGTCCGTCCGTGCAAGCTGTAACTTGAGTAAAAATTGAGATATCATGATGAAACTTGGAACACGTATTTCTTGGCTCCATAAGAAGGTTAAGTTCGAAGATGGGCAAAATCGGCCCACTGCCACGCCCACAAAATGGCGGAAACCGAAAACCTATAAAGTGTCATAACTAAGCCATAAATAAAGATATTAAAATGAAATTTGGCACAAAGGATCACATTAGGGAGGGGCATATTTGGACGTAATTTTTTTGGAAAAGTGGGCGTGGCCCCGCCCCCTAAAAATTTTTTTGTACATATCTCGGAAACTACTATAGCTATGTCAACCAAACTCTACAAAATCGTTTCCTTCAGGCACCTCCATATACAGTTCAAAAATGGAAGAAATCGGATAATAACCACGCCCACCTCCCATACAAAGGTTATGTTGAAAATCACTAAAAGTGCGTTAACCGACAAACCAAAAACGTCAGAAACACAAAATTTTACGGAAGAAATGGCAGAAGGAAGTTGCATCCAAACTTTTTTTAAAAATTGAAAATGGGCGTGGCCTCGCCCACTTATGAATCAAAAACCATATCTCAGGAACTACTCCACCGATTTCAATGAAATTCGGTATACAATGTTTTCTTAATACCCTGATGATATGTTCGAAATATGGGTGAAATCGGTTCACAACCACGCCTTCTTCCAATATAACGCTATTTTGAATTCCATCTGATGCCTTCTCTTTATAATATACACATTAGGAACAAATGATGATAGCGGAATAAAACTTTACACATACATATATATAACTTTTCAAGGTCCCTTATATCGAACACGAAGAACTCAGTGCCTAACCTAACCTAACCTAACCTAATTTTTCACCGAAAATATCGGTAAATCTCTCAGAATTTAATTCTAATTAATTTTACAGCAAAATAAAAAGATATGTAAATGACGGATAATGAAATCTCGATTATCACTTTGTCATGCGAGAGTATAAAATGTTCGGTAACACCCTAACTTTGCCCTTCCTTACTTGTTTTATTGTAGTTATAATTTAACGCTGAGATCATATAGTGGTGTACACTGACAACAAATACAATGGCCCGCAAATTCCTTGACAGGTTAGGTTAGGTTTTGAAGTTGCCAATACAGATGCCAAAAACACTTTCAGAAGACCAGGATGCAACGACACAAACCCCTTACTCACTGGTTTTTGGCGAATTCGCAATCCAGCTTCGTGAGCTAGGTAACGTAAAAGAGCTCGAAGACTGCACAGATAAGTGTCCAAAAAACAGACTTAAAAAAAGGAAAGACTAAACGTAACGTTTCTGAACTAGACTGAGTAAAGCTCCTCGCGACCACGAAAGTGGGTAAGCTTTGCTCTACTGTCAAGGCTTTGTCTAATCCGAAGAAACATGATAACCGAGTTGAAATTCAATTCAATGGCCATGCCTCTTGGGATACGAAGAAGTGCGCCAGCAAAATAGCGTCAATTTACCCTACACCCTTCTGTAGACAAAACCAAACGATGTGTTACCCGATGGCTCAACAATATGCCAAAAGACTGCGCACCACTTACTTTCACTGACGATTAAGTTCAGTATGTCATCAACACAGCCAAATCCAAATCCATTGATGGAATCAACATGCTTAAGCTAAAGCATGTATGCTCGACGGGAGTAAGTGACCTCCCCAAGATCCTCAACCTGTTGTTGATCACTCTTCAAATATCCGATGTGTGGAAAGTCGGAAGAGTGGTCCCCTACCGAAACCCCCAACAAAAGGCAGTCCTCTCGTCCGATAACTCTCCCCTTCCCAGTAGTGCAGACACTTGATTCCTTGTTACTTCCGGCTCTCACTCACCACCTGAGCTTAGTAAACCACCAGTATGGCTTCCGAAAAGTGTACAGTACCATCACAGTACTTAGCGTCATAAACGTCCAGATAGTTCGTGGGTGATGGAAACCACCCTGTGACAGAACGATTCTCGTAGCGTTGGACTTGCCAAAAGTCTTTGGCACAGTCAGTCACACAACTCTACTTGAGGACATAAAAAAAATCTACGCTTCCTCCAGGACTGAAGAGGTGGACAAAGAATCGTTATTTACAACATACAATGCAATCGGCCGGCCAATATGGTCGTCTGAATGAAATGAAACGTAGACGAGGAAGCTTCAAACTTGTCAGAACCCTGCGCTCCAGACTACACCAGGATGCCTCTTGATGTCAGCCATCGAACACCTTCATAGTGAGCCCCATGTACAGTTAAGGAGCAAATTGAACTCTTCTCCAAGCTATTTCTATTGACGACGTCAAGCAATACGCCGACCAGACTTCGGACGCAACTTATTTCCGGCAAGCACTGACCGCCATTCACAGTGAAGCCATTAACACATTCACCGACTCCCTCTCCGTGAATGGCGTATCAGGAGTCAAACCAATACCCATTGCAAACGAAGAGCTCGAGTTGCGCAACTTCTTTCTGGATACTGTAGCAGGTTAAACTCTTACTCATCCAGAATAGACCCTGACATATCTGACATATATCCAGCGTGCAATGAGTCTCCGCGTGACACTAGCCACCTCTTTGTATGCCCTACTAACCCTATTCATCTGACATCCTTCTCCTTTTGATCCGACACCGTCGAACCAGCACGTTTTCTGGGTCTAAAGACTGTCCCTACCATCCTAACGGGATTTTTTTTTTCCAAATTTCATGAAAATATCTTATCAAGTAAAAAGTTTTCCATACAAGCACTTAACTCCGATCGTTTAGTTTGTATGACAGCTATATGCTATAGTTGTCCGATATCGGCGATTCCGAAAAATTAGCAGCTTCTTAGAGAGTAGCAGACGTATGCACGATATCTGAAAAATTGTGATACAGACAGACGGACTGTCCAACAGTTTGTAGGATCTCCGACGTTTCCTTTTACTGTTCACCGTATAAAAAAATTAATCCAAAATATATTTGTTTTTCACTTTTTATTTTATTTCATACTTATTAATTTTATTTTCATAATTTTAATGCATAAATTTAGTTCGCTATTACATTTTTTTTTTGTATCTTCATTCATTATTTATTTATTTAATAAATTGTTTTTTGCTTTGCTTTTGTTTTTGTAATGTAAAGTAATTTATAACAAGCAATTTGTTTTGTTTTGTATTTTCATACTTTGCTTACTTATGTCATTCTTTCGTACACCTGTGTCTACTTATACTTGTAAACTGCCGTTGACTGTAGTGTTGTTGTATGCTCTATGTAAATTTAATGCCTCTTAAAATGACTGCATTTAAATTTGTATATTATTATGCTTTTTTTTGCTTTTGCTTTATAATTTATATTAACTATGCGCTTCAAAATTTTACGTGTCTGCTTTAATTACATTTTCAATTCTTTTTTATGCAATTGTTTTTCAATTAATTTTTATTAATTTTTTAAATTAATTTTTATTATTTTTTTAAATAATTTTTATTAATTTTTTAAATTAATTTTTATGCAATTTTCTTTCAATTAATTTTTTATTAAATTTTGTTTAATTTTCTGCTTTATTTTAATTACTCGCTAACCAAATGCTCAATATAATTAATTAATTAATTGTAAAACTACGATTGCTATTAGACTTATAATGCTTTTATTTAGTTGCTCTTCCATGCACTTTTATTTAAATAACTTTTTTACTCTCAATTGCGTTTTTTAATATTTATTTTTTATTTTTTTTTTCTATTTTGGTAAATTAAATTTAGCTTTTATTTGTTTAAACTAAACCATTTCACTTGCTAGTGTCTTTATTGGAAATATTTCAATATTTCATATATGCTAATATATGCGTATATTTGTATATAATCGTATATATAATAGTTTGTTTGTAACTTTACCTATTTATATGCCAATGAAATTGCTTTTGTTGCTTTGCCTGGCAAATCAATTGAAAAAAAAAAAAATATTATTATATTTAAGCAGCAAACTATAAAAAAAAATATTTTGTTTTTTTTTGCAAAAAAAAATTATAATTTACTATAAATACAATTTTCTGCTAATTTTTCTTTTAATTTTAATTTGCATGCATTTCGTAAAAGCTTAAAAATTGCGAAATGAAATGAAGGTTAAAAAGGCAAAATACATACACTTGTGCTGCATTGCTTGGCTTAAGGTTCATACAAAATGTTTGTTTTTGTTTTTGTTTTCATAATTTTTTGTATATTTTGCATTTGCACTTTATTTATTATTTTATTTATTTATTTACTTAATGCGCTGCTTTATTTGGTAACACATTTTAAAGTATATGCTTTAGCGTAATTGCAAATATTTTTTATCGTTCAATTATTTATTTTTCATATTTATTTATTTATATTTTTTTTTATTTATTTTATAATTTTTTTTAATTTTTAATCTCACACACTAATATGTCTACGCATTACTTTGTATTATAATTTTGCTTTATTAATTATTTTTGCTTTCCTACTACTAACCCTTCGACTTAATATTTTTTTTGTTGTTTTAATTAATTTATTACTTTTTTCTCCTTCGTTCGTTTACAACTTTATTACAATACAAAAATTATAAATGAAAATAATTAAATTAATTTAAACTTAACTGCCGTAAAATATAGACAAAAATGAAAAAAAAAAAACAATAACAAAAAATATATTTATAATAATATATGCATATAAATACAAATATATATATATACGTATATATTGTATCAAGTAAACATTTCATACACAATTAATTTAAATATTTATGCAATTATAACAGCATAAGAGCGTTTTGTTATTTCTTCTCCCCACTACTGCTTTTGCTGCTACATATTTGTTTATTTATTTATATATATATATATATAATTCAACTGCACTGCACCGTCCGTTTTGAATATTACAAAAATGGTATTAATCGTATAAGTTTGAAGACGTTCTGCAAGAATGCCGTCCACAAGGCATTCAGACGTTTCGAGTGCGCCATTAGGAAGCGCCAAGTGCACATCACCGCCACCACTTTGGTCAGCTGATGCAGATAGTACAATCTATTGTGAACGATAAACAAATGTTAGTGAACAAGAAGCAGACACAATGACAGCATTGAATATTTCAAAACAATTATTAATATTTGAAACAAAATTTCAATATTTGAAACAAAATTTCAATATTTGAAACAAAACTTCAATATTTGACGCAAATTTTCAAATATTTCACACACACTTACCGCATCAAACGCTTTCGACACGCAGGCAGCGATTCTGGACGTTGTTTAAATAAGAATTCCCTAAAGCCCAATACATAACGCTCAACATAGTTCTCCCAGTTAATGGTGCGCACATCGAACACAAACGTTTCGCGATCCTTCTGACTCAGCGCATTGAGTAGTGCGTGCACGTTGTCGTCTCTGAATCGCCACTGGTGTGTAGCAAAGTATTCCAAGCAACCAACAGCTTTGGCGATTTTATTTTGTATATTTACCATGCTAACGTATGCGAGGAAAAGAAAATAAAAGTAATAAAAAGAAAAAAGTTAGTTGAATTTTGGTAAGTAGTAATGCCATTTAATAGCTGTCATTTACTTAATCCCTATAATTATATACATTTATATACATAAATACTTACAATGGCTTCTTGCCCATCAGTCGCGCTACAATATCCAATATATAGGCCGGTAAGTAGTGTACAAGGAAGCCATGTGCTGCATTCAATGGACGATTCATGCGTAACACACCCGTCGGATACCACAGGCAGCCCTCTGTATGGTAGAGAAGAAATTGTGCATATTTATTATTCATGAAATTTACTAAAATGAAATCGTGTTTGTGGTAACTTTGAACGTTTAAGTAATTTGCTAAACTGTTATATTGGTATAGACATGAGCTACTAGGTATATGACGGCTTTTAGTTAAAGGTTTGAGGTAGGTAGTACAAATATTTTTCTAAACAAAAGTTTGCAGGAAACAGCGTCGAACATTTCAGTCGCAAGTTGATTGTAAACAAGTGCAAAAAGCAAAAGCTTCTCGGGCGCTGTGAAACGCGAGTGTATAACTTCAAATACGTTGTTCTCGAAACTATGTTTCTTGAACCCCACAAAACTAATAAGGCTGTGTAAATTGACGTTGAGCAATACCAAAAACTTCATCAGGATAGGGAAGGACCTCTCTGAGCCATTCGATACCTAACGAGGTTCAAGGCAATCCGACTCCCTATCATGCAACTTCTTCAATCTACTCCTGACGAGTATTCGACGCAAGGTCACAGGTCAAAGCAAGCACAAGAAGCACCAATAGATGAACATGTTTTAACTTTTATAAAATAAAATAATTTTCAAGCAAAAAAAAATATTTAAAATTTTAATTTTTTCATGTCTCTGACTATACAACCGTTTTTACCTTTAAGCTATTTTTAGATACACATTCATATATACAATATATAGTTAAAATATAACTCACCCAGTGGATGCTTTCGTACATGTTTCATGGCATAACTAACAAATTCACCCCATTGTATGGGATGTCGTTGTCCAGTACAACAATTATATATCGCTAAATTATCAGTTTTTCGCGTCGCTGTGCGCCATGCTGCGGCAATCATTAAATTAATCACAATATCGACAGGTACCATATCGGCAACATAATTCTTTTCACACATTATTGTGCGGAATAGACCTTTACCGACGGCGGCTACCAAACCAGTTGGACCATTAAAATTATCCACCCAACCGGCGAACGGTTCATTCAAACTGGCAATCACTATAAAGAGCGTATATTTATGGTTAAATTTTATATATATTTCCTCCAGTCATACGGTAAATTGACGGTACTCACCTATAGAAGGCCGAACAATGGCCACAGGCAGATTGCCAGCTTCTTTGAGTAGCATATGCTCCGCTAAGGCTTTCGTAAATGTATACGTATTGGGGCGTTTGCCAATCAACGATGGGGTCAGCTGGAAATTAGGTTGAAATTAGATAGTTTTCGGAACAAAAGAGGTGAAGAGAAGATGTAATATAATATTATAAAGGAAAGAGAAACTCAAAACAGTCGTGAATGTTGAAAAAAGATCTCCATTTTTTTCTTTAATTTATATATTTTAAAAGTAAATTGAATACATGTTTTTGGTATCCTGTGCTTATTTACCTGATCGAGCATATCCTCAGGAAGCCAATTGATCAAAGAAATAATATCGTCGGGATTATAGGGTGGTGCATATATAACTTCTGATACCTCGGATCTATCGCAATTGCAATAGGCAGTGGAGACGTGTATTAGTGCCTGTTAAATATATAGCAAATCACATGAAAAATTATATATATTTTTAAATTATTCCTAGCAAATTTTAGATATTTTATATATACTCACATCTAAGGACATCATGCGATGGCACAACTCAACCAAACGCTTTGTCCCAAGCATGTTGATTGTGACAGATAATTTGAGCTTTTCATCGAATTTCACGGTGGCAGCTGAATGGAATACAATGGATACTGTGCGACAAAGTAGCGCCTGGAAACGAAAACGGATATTATTTTTTTTATTTTTCCATGAAAAAAAAAATGTTAATAAACCTTGCAGTATAGTTATTTGTATGCTTACCTGATCATTTTCACAGATGCCCAATTCCTCGGATGTTATATCACCAGATATAGGAATAACTTTACTCAATTCCTTTGGTTTCTCTCTTCGCAATGTTTCAAAAAGCTGCATGAATAATGGAAAAATATAAAAACCATTAATTTGGCATGTGTTTACAACATATAAATTCATTAGTAATCATAATTATAGCTAAATGATAGAATTGTATGACAAATTGCTAGTTGTTGCTGCTACAAGTGAATACAGAACTTAATGTTGTAAGTAACAAGGAAGGTCAGTTGTTCTATTGTTTCAAAGAAAATACTAATTATACTAACAACAATTTTCCGTTAACACCGGCCTGTAAAAGTGTGAGACTCAGGTACTTTTACTCTTACTCACGTACCTTTACTACATATCAAAGCTGTTTCTACACATATTCTTATAGAAGTGCGGTCAGTAGGAAATTTTCGTAGCAACAAAATTAATATTTAGACGTGATACAAATACTATGCTACATTATTAAGCAGGAACTAAAAGTTGTAAACTTTGTTTCCTTCAAAAAAGTATACACACAGTGAAAGCCACCAGTGCGTATGAGTAATATTTGATATTCGTACGAAGTCTTGCAAGATAGTACATATTAAAAAAATATTGGAATATCTCGAAGATTCCACAAGGACGCAAGTAACTAGAGCAATATTGCGACATTGTTTTTTCTGCAGATACTAAGCTGATACTTATATTTCAATATTTTTGGCACTGAATATGATGCCTTGCTAAACTGCCGCGGTGATTGAGACTCGAACATATGTATCTATTATGCATCAAAACAGCTTCGGAGATTAATATACTTTAAAAAATAGCAACAAAATTTTGTTATATGTCTTTAGTATTAATAAAAATTTTCATATATGTACTTTAATTTTAGAAGATTCAGTCATAAAATTCCTCTTGGCATCAACAGGGCGTATGAGTAACATAATTTATTACAATATTAAGCAATATATTGCATAATTTAAGGTCAATATTTGTTTGAATCTAAAATTTGCGACAATTAGTTGAGACAGCTACTAATAAAATACTGAAAAAACTCAGTAAGTTTGCAAAAATTGATAAAAAATTATAAAATAAAACTTATAATCGAATTGAATAAAAAATTGAATTCTCTACACTAAAAGCTGTCTTCTACTCGAGCTATTTTAAAAAATTAATTTTATGCAACAAGCTAGCAAGGGATGAAAACTAAAGTTTTTCAATTTTTATGTTTTTTTATTTATATATTTTTCTTACTTATTTTTTTTATTTGTATTTTCTAATTTTTTTTTTATTTTTAATTTCTAATTTTTTTAATTTCTATATTTTTGTAATTTTAATTTTTTTTAATTTTAAATATTTTTTTGAATTTTAAAATTTTTTTAATTTCTAATTAATTTTTTAATTTTAAATTATTTTAATGTAATTTTTTTAAATTTCAAAGTTTTTTTTAATTTTAATTTCTATTTTTTTATTTTTTTTTAATTGATATTTTTTTGTAATTTAAATTTTTTTAATTTTAAATACTTTTAGTTTTCAAATTCTTTTAATTTCTAATTAATTTTTTAATTTTTAATTATTTTAATGTAATTTTTTTAATTTATATATTTTTTTTTAATTTAATTTTTGTATTTTTTTTTTTATTTTTATTTTTTTTTTTAATTTTTAATTGGTAAGTATTAATTTTAATTTTTTCTTTTATTATTTTTCTATAACAAGCGCTAAGCTTTTCGTGTAGTTTTATTTTAATTTTCCAATTTCAAATACAAATTTTTGAATATATAGTTTAAGTTTTATTTTAGTTGCAAATGTACTTCACTTACCGGTGCATTCAGCAGCTCATTTAAACGCGCTGAGACTTCTTGTCCTCGTTTTGGTCTTATTAATAGATAAATATTTTTTATGTCTGGACATGAACGTAATAATTTTTCAACAAGAACCTGCAAAGATATGAAAATAATTTTGTTAGTATTGTAATACATTTTATTTGTATAATAAAAATTATTAATAAATAAAAGTAAATTGCAAAAGTTAAAGAATAAATTAAAACAATATATAAAACTTTATTTATACTTAAGGAATAATTTCTTGGATATCTGGAGTAGAAGTTGAATTTTATTATTATTACTATATTTTTTTATTTCTGAATACTGAATTATATATTTAAATAAAGGATCAGACCATCAATAATACAAAAAATTAATTTTGACATGACAACATAATATCAAAAATGCGTTTTCAATATTTTTAAGCAGAAATTTTGGACTTCTGTTATTTCTTTTATATTTTTTTTCGTTTTTA
The DNA here is from genome assembly GCF_023373825.1 of Bactrocera dorsalis. Taxonomy (NCBI): domain Eukaryota; kingdom Metazoa; phylum Arthropoda; class Insecta; order Diptera; family Tephritidae; genus Bactrocera; species Bactrocera dorsalis. The sequence continues at coordinate 12,311,558 of NC_064305.1, forward strand.
AAATTTTTTTTATAATATTTTTAATATATTTTTTTATTGTTTTTAATACTTAAAATCTTCAATAATTTTTTAATCTTTTTCATATTTTTTTTAATGTCTTTTTTTACTATTTATTATTATTTTTGTGTTTTTATTTTTTTTATCATTTATTTTTGTTTTATAGCATATTTTTATATTATTTCATTATAATTTTATTTCTGTATAATTTATTTATATTTTTATTTATAATTTTTTTTTGATTAAGTTTAAATTTTTTTTAAATTTTATTTTATTTTTAATTTGTATATAATTTTTTATATTTTGTTAGTGTTTTATATAACTTTATTTTATTATTTTTTATTAATTATCCATAATACTTAAGCAGGTATTCTACTCTAGAATTTTGGAAAATTCGATTTTTTTTTCATATATTTAAAGTTTAGACCCTTAAGAACATATCCTACAAAGGATTTTTAAAAATTGAAATTATTTTAAGAGCTACAGTTACTTTAGTGACGCAGTACCTAGCCCGGTAAGTAGGTAGGCTAACTTTTTTAAAAGCATTTTTCTCGAAATTACTTTTTTCCACACGGTACCGGCATTATCTCAAGTTCTATACAACCGATTTGCTTGAAATTTTGTGTGAACCTTCTTTATATAATCCTTCATCTTTATATAATTCTTAATCCTTTGTTTTTAATATTTTAAAAAAGTTCAGGAATTTCAAAAAAAAACGTAAAAAATGTTTTTTATTTTCAGGCAGTCGCCATTTTTCAAAAAAGGTAGGGACTATAACAGCATCCTTACTGATTAAGAATTTCTTTTCATTTTTTTTCAGACCGCCAGGAGAGTCAGGATCAATGTCACTAGGATGCGAGATTTTTTTTTACACCTGTCTCTCCCCCCCTCTAATTATTTTAATTTTTAATATTTTTTTGTAAAATTTTTTTTCTGTATTCTTGAGATATCAATAAAAACACCATAAAAAATGGATAGTAAAAATATTTTTGGTTTTTTTTTTATAACCAAAAAAATGCCCAAAATTTGATCTCTAGAGTAGAATACCCCCTTACATTCCTTACATTGTCTTTTGGAAGCCTTCAAAAAATCCATTTATACACTTTTATTTTATGTATTAAACGAATTCCTTCATTAATAAGCACTTTACTATGTATTCCAATAATTGAGGAAATGTAATTTCCACTTGCTCTGCATATTATTGTAGAACGGGTTACCTACATAATATGTAATAAATTCTCATCAATTGCCTATGAAACATCAATTAATGTATTTAGTATGTTTATCTTCCGATAGAAAAAAGTATAATAATTAATATCTGTCTGTTAAGAGCGATATACAAATATATATATATATATATATATATGTATGTATGTGTTTGAGTTTGATTTATACACTTTAAGCCATAAAAAATAGAGGCACATACATAAAAACGCTTTAGCGCCATAATGTATGCAAAGGCTCATTTGTTCGTTCATAATTACAGTATTGACAGTATCCATTAATCATAAAGAGCGAGGCAATGACCTTTGTGCTTTGTGGTAGTAGTGGGTGGCGGTATATTTGCGAGTATATATGCGAGTTTTATACATACTATACATGCTATACAATTAATTCATTAAGCCCACGTTCTAAGGTTACTTGCTGAAGTATTGTGATATTTCCGGAACAAATTTAAGCACTTACAGCCATAAAAAAGTTATAGGTATTATATACATATATAGAAGATATATTTTAGTATTTGGTATTTATGTAAAAATTTATGTTTTTATTGTATTTATATACATATGGGTAGTCGAAAAAGTGTTTTCGTATTTCCAAACAAACTTCAACACTTCAAAATATAGCGAATTTCTTCATTATTTTCACTCTTTTTTTGGTTAAATGAAGCTTAAAAACTCATCTTTCCAACACTATATGGTGTGACACAATGTGATTGGCAGCACTGTAGATATACGACTGCAGCGATAACTATTGACAAAATAAGAAAAAACTTTTTCGACTATCCAATATATAAAATATTATGCATAATATAATATAAAAAATAAAAAAAAAATAAAATTATATGTAAAAAAAAAATAATATAAAAAATAAAAAATAATAAAATTATATATAAGAAAAATATATATATTTTTTTCTATTCTTGAATTTGGTAAAGAAAAAAATCATATAAATAACAGTAAGTTTGCTTTTTCTAATTTTATTGAATTTTATATACTTAATATACAGGTATGAGTATATGCTTATTTATAAAAAGTATATGTAGCGTACTCGTATTTAGAAAGCATAATTTTTTTTTAATATTTCACTTCCATTTAAGCTTGTCCGAACCTAACCTCACACTAATGACAAGCAATTTGCGAAACTTCACATTGTCGCACCCCCCAACCGGCACCACAAGCTGAGATCATCAGGAGCAATGTGCCGACACGAATATTAAATATAATAAGCGCGCTTATGTGTGTGTATGTATGTGTAATTTACATTGCTACATGCCGAAATGTACAACGCCCGTATGTAAATCGGCTTGTACTAGCGAACGCGGGCGAAAATTTTAATAATAATCTTACTAAACAACGGCCACGGCAGCGAAATACGCATATTTACACATATGCACCAATATATACAAACATATGTATGTATATATGCATGTGCGCGACAGGGGCCAGCCATAAAAGTGTCAGCAATGAGAAGAAAGTAAGAAAAAAACGAAAAATACAAAAGCAAAACAAAATAACTGCGAAATAAACAAATCCAGCATGGCGACTACAACAATAGCAAACAGCGCAATTAAAAGCAATTACCGTATGTTTAATATAACAGTGCAGACAACAATAACAACAACTATAGAAATATATTTCATATACACAACAATAACAACAACTATAGAAATATATTTCATATACACAACAATAACAACAACCACATAACTGTATATATGTAATGTGCCACATATGAGCGCGCCACAATGAGTTAACGCCTAAAAATATACTAAGTGTGCGCTAATGAAACTAAGCAATTGCATGTGTGCATAAAAGCGCTGGCTTCCCCCACTCGCTGACATACTCTCTGCCATTCACCTAGTCACTTGCCTTTTCTGCTACTATTTCCATTTGGATCTGCACTACTAACAGCACTTTAGCCGTTTATCAACTCAAACTCCATGCGTTTGTGTAATGAGCTGAGTATTTGTTTTTTCGATAACAAAAAAAAACAACAACAAGCGTACCGAAATCGACTTCAAACGACATTAGTAAACCACTAATCGCCTTTGAGCAGTTAAAGTAACCTTCAAATAACGTTCGTAGAGCGATGTCGTTCAAAACCGCCCCTTAAGTTGCCACCCAAAGTTGCTACCCAAGCATGCCGCCACTAAATAACTCTTCTGCTAGCAGCAGCTGATCAGTAGTAATTATTCATTAGTTCTTTGTTCTTACTAAAAAGCTGCTTGTGACTATTTATCGCATTTTCACCACTTGTCACCGATGTCGCATGGTTTATCGACCGCCCATTAGTGGCATCTTCCACGCGCCTTCACCCAAACAGCCAGACCATGCTCATGCAATCGTGATGGCGCTGGGATAGAACATGCGTTTGGGCATATGATATTCATAATTACATATCCTCTTTCGCTACCAGACCCATTTGCTTTGCACGATACCTTATCGCTGTCTGAAAACTCGTTTGGTATCGAACGGCTCGGAGAGGTCCTTCCCGGTATTGTTCTGTTAGTTTTGCAGGGATTCAGACATCGCGGCACAAAGACAGCTCCTTATCGTGCTATAAAAAGCAGCTTTAAAATTGATGAAAAGGTGGTGTGTGTCGATCCTATTTTCACGGGACTCTTCCAAGATTTGGGGCATGGTGATTTTCCATTCCTGAAGCCACACTGATAAGGTTCAATCAGTTTGTTAACAGTAGGCTTTAATCTTTCACACAATACGCTCGATAAGACCTCATATTCGATATTAAGAAAGCTTATCCCAGGTTAGTTGGCGCAGAATATGGGGTCTCCCTTTTTTAGGGATTTGGCAGAGCACACTTAAATTCGAATCGTCGAGTGCTTTCGTCCGACCGTGATCTACAAAGAAGCTAATGCGTGGTCCTTATCAGTTCTTCGCCGCCGTATTTAAATAGCCTGGCCGGCAATCCATCGGCCCTCGCCGCTTTGTTGTTCTTCAGACGGGGAATTGCTATTGGAACTTCTTCATGGTTGAGCAATGGAACGTCTGTTCCATCGTCGCCTATTGGAGAATCGGGTTTCCATCCCCCGGTGTTATGCTTTCACTACCATATAGCAGACTGGAGAGGTCTGTCCTTCATAATTTCAGTATGCTCTGAACATCAGTCGCTTAATCCCCTCTGGGGTTTCCACAGTATGCTCCGGTCTTGAAACCTTCTGTTTGTCGCCTCATCTCTTCGGTTTCTACAAGAAACCTTCCTCCGGTCGTGAAACCTTCTGTTAGTCGGCACATATTTTCGTAGAATTTTCGAGCATTACCACTTTAGCCAGCTTGCTAACCTCTTCGTATTCTCGCAGTTCGAACTCTCTCTTTTTTTCTGCAAAAGAGTGCTCGCTGGGAAGAAGTTTTCGCTACATATTCACAGATATAATCATATGACTTTTATGCGCCCAAATTAACGTACACGCAAGCTTACAAACATTGTTCCGCAGTCGTGGCATAATTGGTTTATATATCCTCTTCCATGCCATTCCGCCATGTTATCCTAATTTTTTTACGTTTACTATAGCTCACTTATTCGCTTGTCCTTACTGTTTGTGTCGCCTTCTGTTTTTTATGGCGCTCATTACTTTTATGGTCACACTCACGTTGAAGCGCACTAACCTGGTACAAGCTCTATCACGCTGTATCTACTCATCCACTAGGGCATAACTGTTTTTTTATGAGTGTAGTTAACTAAGTGCTCCCGCCTCACAAGCCACGTGGCCACTCGCATTACATGCCGCCGCACTCAATTGCTTATGTGTTGAGTAAATAAAGATATCCTGCTTGTGGGCGCATCGCATCCGCATATTCATATCCGCATCCGCATCCGTTCGTTGGCAGCACTTTTACAGGTGTGGTGGTGCAAGTTTTTATAACGGTTAACGTTTAGTGCATATTCATGGATGTTGTAAAATATTTAGTTTTGTCAGATACTAAAGATTTTGGATGAGTTTTAAGTTTTGAGTTTTTAAGCACTTTTCCTTATACACTAATAAGGGTTAGTGTTCAAGAACAGACTTCAAGACTTCTGCAAATCTCCAAGTTTACCCTCGAAGAGCTGCAACTAGCCGCTGACAAGCTCAAGCCCAACAAATCACCGGCCAGGACAGGATGCCAGCAGAAATCCTGAAAATAATCGGTGCAGAGGATCGCTGTTGAATATGTACAACGTCTGCCTCGAAGCTGGAATATTTACTTAAACCCAGACTCGAAGCGGCATCCACGAAGCTGGAAGACTTTACCCTGGACAATATGGCTTTAGACCTGGCAGATATGGCCTAGGAGCTATAAAGTACATCATTCAAAGTATAGAAGGCGCACAGCGCCAAAACTCCTTCAACAGCGCTAGATGGATGAATATGATCGACGCCCTTAATATATAAAATCCCCCACTACCTCAGAGCTGTGGTGCGGAGCTACCTTAATAACAGAAAACTGCTGTACCAAACTTGAGAGGGATCATGACAGATAGTGGTCACGTCAGAAGCAGCGGAAGGATCCATTCTAGGCTCAAAGTTGTGGAACATCAGCTACGACGCTATACTAAAACAAGAACAAGAAGGCTACGCGGCGAACATTGCAGAAAAATTACAGCACGAGACACAGAAGAAGTGCGATGAAAGGTTAAAGAGGTCATGATGTGTACACAAGCATGGCTCACACAATCTCCAGCTCGTAAAAACAGAGTTACTACTGCTAAAAAATAAGCGCATACCACTACGGATATTTTTACCACACAAAAAACAGTAAACTACCCACGCGTAAGATTGGACTCCAGACAAACATTCTGGGTACAAAACCGACACGCAGGAAAGGCTGCGAAACCAACTCCTCCCAACTTTGCAGACTAATGGCCAATATAGAGGACCCCAGCCAAGGAAAGAGAAAGTTCTTAATGTTGGCGACAAACAGCGTCCTACTATACGGAGCTTATATCCGGTCAGACGTGCTTAGAAAGAAACCGGCGTAAGGTTGTGGCCAAAGTACATAAGCCTACCGAACATTGTCAGGTGATTCAATATTAGCGGTAATGCCTCAAATACGAAAAGCATACGAAAGGAAAAAGCTATGGGAGCTAAAGGAAACAACCGATGGCAGCGAAAAAACACCGCCGAAAAGGTCCTGATTGGTTCAATAATCGCGAACAATTTAATCAGCGTCATGCTGGAGACGGGACACCGTTGCTGTGACAACAACACGGAAGGCATTTTCTCATCCCATAACCAGATTCATTTCAAAAGAATCACGGCCGATGAGTCCATCAGACCAAAAACCACACCAAACTGTCAATTTGGGTTCATGTAATGGTTGCTCATGAATAACTTGTGGACTTTTTTCACTGAAAAACTGTCGATACTAGAGTTTTCTTTATTTACCGCATCACTTAGACGAAAGTGAGGCTCATTGCCCAAATCCTTTTCAAAATTCGCCAGCTTGTGGTTTGAGATAGTCCCAATTCTTGAGAATGTCTTGGAATCGACAAAATGTAAAAACCAGTATAAAAGAGAATTTCAAGCGCTTCAGTATTCAAGTTTCAAAACCTTCACTATACCTAAACTGGGCAATTATTACATAATACAAGGCTATTTATATTTGCCTCAGAAAAAGCATTTTATGTAATTCTCAAAAATACCAAACTACAACAATTTTGATCCACTCACCAAATTAATTCATGCCACACGCACTTTTATGCGCCCTTAATTTGAGGGAAAAATATGAAATGAACACACAATAACGTCACCGGCCTTTGTTCACCGAATTAAAAGTAGAATAGGAATTTTAATGCATAAAGAAAATTTACAACAAACACTCGCTGCCTCGTGACAGTGGAAGAAAAAAAAAACCAAAATTCCAGCAAGAAATGCGCAACAAATGTCTCAGTGTCATTTATCATTATCTCCGAGTTTTAGTATTTTTCTCGTTTTTATTTCGCAAATGTACCAACAGATTTTCGTGATGAGCCGGAGCCCGAGCCCGCGTGATGCCCCTTGAAGCGGCCAACAATACAAACCCCGAATTAATGTAAACAAACAGCTAACAATGGGGCGGATGACTGAATGAATGAATGAATGAACAAATGAATAAATAAATGAAAACAAATGTTGCAACATGTCAACTAATACAAGTGCGTGCGTGTGTGTCTGCTTTGTTGTATTGTAATTTGAAGTACACTTTTGTGTCAAGAATTTCGTAATTACCGAGCTTTGAAATATTGTTGGGGGTTTGAAACTATTTCAAGTAGGATAATTTAGCAGGTTTATTATGTAAGAGCGAGATGCATGAAAATTGCAGGCAGAAAAGAGGTTGACACGAGTAAACGAAAGCGCTCGCGCAGAAGTAAGTCGCTACTTTTTTAGTTTCACTTGTTTTATCATACATATTTATACGTATGTAGGTAGGTAGGCGGAGCATATGTGTCATCAAACAGGCCTTCAAGAGGTTCACAGTGAAACCACCGACAGTAAAATCAGCTCAATCCGTGTTTCTGAAGCAATTCTTCAATACAAAAAGCTTTTCCTCTTCAACCACCGAAACACTCACTCTATTACGTCCTCTCTGAACCACTAAAACTTCTTCAATTCTAAAATTTTTCTCTGTGCAACCACCGAAACATTGTCAAGAATCCATCGAAGAATAGTTGCTGTTATGTTCCTAAAGCTTTGCATACGCATAGAAGATGTTCTATAGTCTCCTCTTCTTCTAATCACTGTATGAAGTTTCCAGTGTGCGGGCATGCCTCTCATTTAGACAGTGAGCTTGTTAGCATTCTTATGAGAGTTCTTATGCCATATCTTTCGAATGTTAACAGTCGACATGTACGGCCTATATTCCATTCATGCCACGTTTGCCTGCAAGTTAGGTATTGACTCCACCGAGACTTAGCTATATTTATAACAAATTTGTCACTCAAACGTCTACAAGTAGCCAGAGGCATATGAAATTCCCTCTTTTTCGGAGTCCAGTTTTAGGGTGGGACCTGCTATGGCTAGTTTATCTGCTTCACAGTTTGCAGGAATATCACTATGCCCTGGCACTCTTTGCAAGTTTATCGTCAATAGATCAGAGATCTAATAGCTAGATGTGCTAAGAGCTCAAAGCATTATTTCACAATCTTTAATAAAACCCTAAGAGGCTTCAGTGATTTCAAAGCCGCTGGCTATATGTCTACAAGTACATATCGTTTATAAATTTATTTTCTGTTGTGAGCACACTCATTGATAGAGCAAGAAAGCTTCCTTGAACTGTTGTGATCTTCGCTTCGAAGATACTACTGTGGCTTCGTAGACGGAAGGCGACTCTGGTTTCTAATTTTGCTGGAAATAACCCACCTCCCACTAGTTGTACCCATCCCTATAGATGCTTATATATTTGTCCTGTCTACCTCACCTTTTTCCCAACCATTTCTGGAAAGAAAGGCAATGTTAAGAACCGAATTTATATTCAATACTAACTATTCCGATTGAGCAGGCAATTGAGAATTAAGACAGAATTCCACAAGTCACCGGCACGACTGACTAGCTGTTGTAAACTTGGCTATAACCTTGTAAATGGTATCTGCGCGAAGAAAGAAGAAGAATAATAAGATGATTCCCTGAATTTAAGTTCGATATCATCTGCCTAAGGCACAAGTCTGAAGGCAGTAAATAAAATAACGTTTAAAGCCTGGCCTTTCGTGGTTCCAAGAGCTCCACTAATGCATACATTAGCTGCTCTTTTGAATGCTTTCCATACGTACCAAGTATTTCTCTTCAAGTTTTGGCAGTACAATATACCATATGTCATAACAGGCTGGGTAGAGCCAATGACTTACTTGACCAGAATCTGTTCAAGATATAAAAGTATTTGACTGGGAGCTGCAATCCCACCCGCAGTAGTCATCAGACTTGGCCCCTCCCGTTTGCCATTTGACTGGTTTGCTTCAAAAAACGAATACTCGGCCTACTGAGCATACTATTCGAAACACTCATCTCGAGACCTAACTTTCATTATTGGATATAATTCAAGCGAATAGACCGCGTCCAGTGGTCAGTAAAGAAAATATAGCAGTCGTTGCTGAAAGTGTACAAGAAGAGAGTGGAGAGTCGATCGGGCCCCGTTGGATAACGTTTGGAACAACTTGGCGTATTGTAGGTTGAGATCTTAAATTGAAAGCATACAATAATATTGTATAAGAACTGAAGCCGTTTGACCTTCTCAAGCGACATCGCTTCGCTCTATGTGCTCTTGAAATGTTCCAAGAACATCTGACGTTTTCGAGCCAAATTTTGTTCTACGATGAGGCCCATTTTTGGCTCAATGTGTATAAAAATAGCAAAATTGCCGCATTTGGGACGAGGAGCAACCTCAAGAGATTCAAGCGCTGCCATTTCAACCAGAAAAAACAACGGTTTAGTATGGTTTGTGGGACGGTGGAATCAACGGTTCATATTTCTTCAAAAATTATGCCGGTGAGAACGTTATCGTTAATGGCGATCGTTATCGCGCCATGATAACCGTCGGCGACGTTTGGTTTCAAAACATCACAACAATCGTTAGATTTATTGAGAGAACACTTCGATGAACAGATAATTTCACGCTTTGGGTCTGTCGATCTTGGGATATCAGACTTTTTGCTGTGAGGATATGTAAAGGCTAAAGTGTTTGCGAACAATCCCGCTTCGATACAGGCCTTTGAGCAAAACATCACATCTTTTATTCTCCAATTACCAGTCGAAATGCTCGAAGGAGTCATTGAAAGCTGGACTCAACGGATGGACCGTCTCAGATGTAGCCACGGACAATATTTGAAAGAGATAATCTTCAACAAATTAATATCAGAGAATGTTATTTGGAATGATTATGAATATTTCGCTTTAAATTTGAAGGTTTTTTTTGTTTTTCTTTATAAAAAGTAGGCATCACTCTTTATATTCTACATTGCGAAGCTTTCACTTCAATATTTTTCCTATATGTCAGTATTATATTTTTTATATTTTTTTATTATAATATTATATTATTTTATAATATATATGTATGCTTTTTTCATAATTTTGATTATAATTTTATGTCTCTAGGGTCAAGCACTGATCGATTAAATCGTTTTATATCATGAAAGCTTTTATATTCTACATTTTGAAGCTTTCACTGCAATACTTTTTCTTTATGTAATTATTTTTTATATTTTATATATTATATTCATATATAACTTATATACCTTCTATCTTTCATAATTTTTATTATAATTTATGCTTTCATAAGGCCACCCATTGAGCTTTCATATTTAAATAAAAGCTTTTATAACCATGTTTTCATATTGCAAACTTTCATTATTAAATAAACACTTTACATGTTCACTCTTAGAATTTCTAGTTTTCTTCACTCACCTTTCCCATAAATCCAGTGCCTCCGGTTATGAATACACTACGTCCCGCATAGAATTGTGGAATGGACATAAAACTGCTCGACGATATATCATCACCATTAAAGTGATCGGTTTTCACATTGCCAGCTGGCAAACTGTTACTGCCGCTAGCTACGCCATTTGTTAGGCCCAAGTGATGCGCGGCACCTTCGGCATGCCCATTGAGCAGCAGCATATCACGTGGACTATTTGAACCCTCCATTTTGTGTTTGTTGGATTTTGTAGTTTTTATTTTTTATTTATTTTTTCTAATTTATTTGCTTTTTAACTCGTATGGTATGTATAGTTTATAGGGTAAGTAGTATTTCTATATATATATAGTATATTGTAAGTAGTTGGGTAGAGTTGACTTTGATTTTATCAAATTGCGTTTAATTGTTAGATAGTTTAGAGGTTAGAACTAGAAATTGCGTAGTTTACAATGGAATGGCTTGTGGTTGTTGTTCGTTTGACTGACACTATTTACTGTTATTTTGCAATTAATTATTTAAATTACAGTAAGTTGCTTGTGGTTTTCGATGAATTTTCTTTCTTCTTCTGTACACTCTCCGTTTTGTTGGTACGGCGCGTGCTGGAGCTGACGGTAGACGTGGATTATAAGTAGGTAGGTTTGAATGCAAAGTAGAAATTTCACACGCGTGTGTAGAATTTTTTTTGCGAAATTTTTTTTGTGGACTTTTTTGCGTACTTCTTTAAGTTGCTTTTTTAAGTGTTTGCTCGCTGCAATAAACAAGTTGTTATTAGAAGGATTTTGGTTTGATAGTATGCTTGATGATCGGCTATATTTACTAGATGCGTTTTCTAAATAATTACAAACGGTTTTCGGTTCACTCTTACTAAATTAGGAAGCAGTAATATTTTCGAATGTGCGCGTTTTATACTCTTCTTCTTCTTTAGTTTTGTTTGTTTTATGTGATTTTATTATTTTAAAGTTTTTGTAATTTTTAAAATTTTTTTATTTAATTTTTAATATTTTTTTTTATTTTTTAATATTTTTTTTTTTATTTTTATTATTTTGTTTTTTAATTTTTATTATTATTTTCTTTGTAATTTTTTATTATTTTTTCGCAATCCTTATTATTTTTGTAATTTTTATTATTTTTTCGCAATCTTTATTATTTTTGTAATTTTTTATTTCATTCTTTTAATTTTTATTTTTTTCGAAATTTTTATTATTTGTTTTTTACTCCTCGCTTGCTTAGTTAATGCTTTAATTGTTTGCTCAATTGCTTAATTGCTTTGCTCCGCACGATTTACGAAAAGCTTGTTTGGTTTAAAGAACTAAATTATATTGCTCAGCGTCTAATTAGAAATATTTCTTACATATATTTGCTTGAAATGATTTTAAGGTGTTTCGTTTCGCTTAATTGGCGCGGCGTTGGTCAACTGCGCTGCATTCCAATACATATATATATTTTATTTATATTATATTTTCTTTAATTGGAAACTAACAAACCTTCTTTTTTATATTTAATTATATAATATATATATTTTTATATTTTTTTTTGCTATTTACTTCTTCTACGGCGGCGTTGGAAGCGTACGGAAGATACCAGTGCCAGCGTAGCTAATTTAAAGCAATTTTATCTATGCAATTTATGGCGCTCCCTGAATTTGTTGGACTACTACTAAATATTTTTATATATTTTTTTAATTGCTATAAGCTGGTGTTTTCTTCTTGTAGTGTTTACTTGCTTTACTTTCGCTGCTTATTAAAGTTTTCTATATTTGACTATAGTGAAGACAAGCGTAAAACGGCTAGAATCGTTTATATATATGTATATATAGGGAGAGAAAGAGAGATTAGCAATTACTTTTAGTTTTATTATAATAAGAATAATTCTTGTTTGCTTTCATCGATTTTTGTATTCTTTTTCAAGCATAATTTCCTACTCAATCCTTTAGTTCGTCGAATTTTTTAAGAGTGGTTATAATTTTTCTGTGTTTTTTTTTTGTTTGAAAATTACTAGTAAGTGCGTAAATTTATGTTTTTTTTGTTTCTTTATCAACTGCTTAAATATGTTCTTGCTACGTTTGAGCGTTTATCCATTTTGTTCGACTTTCAAATATCAATTGGTCGTATTCCAAATGTGTGGAGGAACATGTTATGTATAAAATGCGCGTAATTAACTGCAAAGATAGAGAGAGAGAGAGAGAAAATGTTATTATATATAATCTCATTTTTGTATGATAATATTTTTTATATATAATTTTTTTACAAACTATTAGTAAATATTTTCGAATGAAAATCATCAGGGAAGTGTTAGAAAGATGGTAAGAGAGCTCTACATCTCTCAAGTCCATTCGAATGATCTTGGTGGCTATTTTGGGTATGATATGCATTCTTACTCTACTCGTCCCAATATAACTATTTTACTTTTTCAAAAAGGGTACCGTAAACAGGTATCTTTGAACATGCTTGATCGTACGAATTCCAATCCCAGATTCATGGAGAGCATTATATTTAATTGCCGATGAGACATGGGTTTAAGAATTTGACATGCAAACAAGCCAACAAACATCAGAATGGATGTGAAAAATCCAGCAGACACCAAAAAACCACGAAAAAGCCGCTCAAAAACCAAATTCATTCCGGCCTGAATAAGTTTTTCCAAAAGAACTTTAAAAAATCTTACATAAATAGACCTTCTTCTGCCGTTTCTGAATACTCCTTTAAAAATACAGTTGTGTCAATATTATATAATATTTAACCCCGATTTACTTCAAAAATCTTTTCATAATTTTTTTTTTTAATTTCCGCAAAGTATCAAGTATCAAAACGGAAAGTAAATTTTCAAACATACAAAAAAAATCAGCTCAATGCCGCTTATTCAATAAAAATTCAACTCTGCCTGCTATTTGCCCTTTTCTGTCACATTTGCCAAAAAGGAAAACAAAACTTGACTTAATATATGTGGGCAAGTTCACACATACACTGACATCTATTATGTATAAGCATGTACTTGTATGTAAGTTGACATTGATTTGGGATCGACAGTCTCATAGTTAATTCAAAGCTACTATTTTATGCGCACAGTTGTGCGTAAGTTCTTTTACGTCATTCGAGGCGTTTGTTGCCTTCGTCGCGCGCGTTGATAAATCGGTGCGTTGGAACGTAAGCTGCCTGTCGCACAGGATAATAATACTTATGAATATACATATATTCATATATATATATATCGCTTGAGTTTCTCCGGCACGTTTAAAAAGCGTTGTCAGACATCAATTGCATATTATTTATTTAATTATTTGAAATCCAGGAGAAAGATCATATACCAAATATGGCATGAGTAATTTTTTGTAATTTTATTATTCACATCCTTGTTGCTTAAAGTTTGTAATACCCAGAAAGAAGTGTTGAAGACCCCTCAAAATACATATACATATGTATAAATCATCAGCGTAATGAGCTGCCGATTTGGATATATAGGTTTTTTAGTTCCTCTACTTGCCTGTGTATAAGCTAACTGCTCCTTCACGTGAGAAGTTCACGCAAATGAGGAAAGTTTTTTTTAATTTTTTTTATTAAAAAATTATAATATTTTTTTGACGATAACATTTAATATTTTTTCTATGATCCACATATATCTTAATTATATTTTATTTTTTGTCGAAAAAAATCTAATTTTTTTTCTGTAACCCGCCTTATCCTCTTATTTATAAATATATTTAAAAATTAAGATATATAAAAATATTTTTTTTGTAATTTTTTAACATGAAAATTTCAATTTTGTAAAAAAAAAATTTATTACAAATTTTAATAATTTTTTGTCCATACAATTTTATATTTTTCTATTTGTTAATATTTTTTTATTTAAAAAATATTTTTATAAAAAAATTTTAATAATTTTTTTTAGGAAAAGATTTTATCTTCTTATTGATTGATAAATATATGTATGTATGTAATTAAAAATTTATTTATATTAAAAATATTTTTTTCATTTTTAATATCAAAATTTTCAAGTTTTTTAAATTATTTTTTTGACTATAAAATTTAACATTTTTGCTATGATAAGATATATGTGTATCTTAATCTATATTTTATTTTTTATATATTTTTGTAAAATTTTTTTGTCGAAAAATATTTAATATTTTTTCTATGATCCACCTCATTCTCTTATTTATAAATATTTTTAAAAATTAAAAATTATTATATAAAACAAATATTTTTTTATAATTTTTTAACATAAAAAATTTATAATATTTTTTTACTTTTTATTAAAAAATTTTAAAATTTTTTTACGATAAAATTTTCTATTTTTTCTAAAATCCACATATCTCTTATTTTATATTTTATTTGTTAATAATTTTTTTTTTTTTAAATATTTATGTAATAAAAAATTTTAATAGTTTTTTGAGAAAAAAAATAAAAACTTTAAATTTTGATATATTTTTTTTGAAGGAAATATTTAGTATTTTGTCTTTGATAAGTTAAAATGTATTTATATTAACAAATTTTTTTTAATAACTTTTTGTTGGAAAAAATTAAAATTTTCTCCACATTTCACATATTCCTCAATTTAACCAAAAAATTAATTTTCTTTTCACACACTGTCCTCACAAGGCACATTTCTAGCCACCTTTCACTCACTTCGAGACACTGTACACCTGGAATCGCTGTTACACTGCGGCACAAAAAATAATTTATGCATGCGCCCGCCAACAGGCTGTCAAAGGACACTGCTGTGGTTACCGTTACAACACGTGCGCACGAAAAAATTTGAATTCACCAAAACTCAAAAAAAAAAAAAATCAACGAAAACCACGCAACAAATTAAATATGAAAATGCACAACAAGAGCAAAAGTGATAAGACACAAACCAGGAAGCAAGTAAATAAATAAGTAAGTATGCTATTAGATAAGTAGTAGTTAGTTAGGCACTTAGTAGTGGGAGTAATATGGCGGTACACACAGTGAGTACGCTTTAAACCGCGCGTTACAAAGCCAACGAAACGAATGCGCCGAGACGCTATAACGACGCAGATATTTGTAGCTTCCGCATAAAATAAAAAATGACAAACCAACAACACAACACAACAAAACACAAGTAAGAACATATAGTGCCGCGTGACATAGGCGGCGCGCAGGCTATGTAAGTGCGCGCCGCGCGGCGGGTGTGGCTAAGGAGTCGGCAAACACTGCGGCGCGCAAAAGACTTACAACCAAGCAAGGCGAACTTTGGCTGGGTACTAAGGGCGCGCGTGCGGTGTACGCACGTTATGGTGGTGTCGTATGTGTACACAGCCCGCCGGCAGGCGGATGCGACAGAGCCTCAAAGCGCATAACGCATAGTGTGTGAAAACCCACTTGTCTTTCAGGGTTGGGGGTGCTTTACAGCGCAATGAGTGTATTTATTAAGCATTGTTGTTGTTGGCGCGTATAGACTGCTACAACATTAAGACGCTATTAAAACTGTTAGTTCTACAGTTTACTTGGATAGTACTAACGGATATGTACTAACTATTTGTGTGTGTGTGGCGCACACATAAAAACAGGCGATTAACATTTGTTGACTGCAACGGAAACCGGCTTGAGTGACGCGCTCTAAGCGCGCTGGTATGCAGTGCATGAGTTGGCTTGGATGCCAGTATGTGTGTGTATGTGTGCGTTTGTGTAAGGCATATAGTTTAAGCAAATACTACAGCGGCGCGCGCAACCCCGCGCCACAGCGTCGGGTGGCGGAAAAGCGCCAAGCATATCAGCCAATATATGAGCGCCAGGCTATGGGGAAGGCTAGCTGCTGGGTTATAGAACTCATAAATGTTGTGTATTAATAAGAGTTGTCAACAATGCACTTTTCCCAACAGTCACGCATTTCATTTGGAATTTCAACTTTTTGATGAGTTTGTATTACAAAATTTCTTTTTTTATTTTAATGTAAATGAAAAAAAAGCAGTTGCACTAAGGAAGTATGTTTTTTATTGTTTTATTTTGGTTTTATAATGCATTTACAACGTATAAATAACACGAAATTGCTGGCGCATCGCATTGGCAACTATTTAAACGCCTCTGACGTCAGCGAAGTCTAGCAGAAATTCAAATGAACCTCAAGTGTTGAAGTGACAAAGGTGCGGTATGCAATTTGGCATAAAATTCTAACTTAAAAAATGTCGCACAAAAATAGTTACAGCAAAAGTTGAAGTGTAAAATAAGCAATAGTCGAAGAAAACATGTTTTCAAAGCAATTGAATGTTGCACTTTTCCCATGCACTGTATACAGTAATTTGCTATAAGTGAACAGTACTTCTAACGGTACTTTACAGTAGCGCATTTAAATGATTTCTATCTGGAGGCAACACACGCACGCAAATTGGGGCTGATAGATCGAGTAGACTGCAGGAAATGTCTAGAGTAGGGAATCAGCGAAACAATGGAGCATCTCACGCACTTGTCCCGCATTGGCAAGACTACGCTGTAAACATCTGTCCACGCGGTATGATACACTGGAGCAGTTATCGATTGTGAGGCCGCAGAGTCTGTTAAAATTCGCGACAGGCGCAGGCATCCTAAAGAATTAGTTGAGGTGATACATATGTTTTGGGAATATCAATACGGAATAGTTCAAAACATATCGAAATAGTACACAGAAATAGTTACTCTGACTATTGAAAAAGATCGACGAAATCGAATGCAGAGTTTGATGAATAAGGATGGGTTTCAAAACCTTACAAAAAACATAAACAAGATCAACCCTTCAGAGCAACTTTCAGAGCTAAGCTTTTTATAGCATAAAAGGGTAGAGCAATATACCCTTTACCGGTGCGATTTTTATAGTACATGTAAAAGGGTATAAAAAGATCATTATCTTGAATTTGATCGATCAGTTATGTAGTATGTATGTATGTAGTTGTACGGTCTGGACAATATGTTCGCAGATTATATCGATTTTTTCTTCATAAATCCATGCCAAATTTCGTGAAGATACCTTTGTCAAATAAAAAGTTTTTCTATAGGGTTATCGGTTATCGGATCGGTTAGTATGTATGACAGCTATATGCTATAGTGATCCGATCTGAACTATTCTGATCGAATATTTTAGAAACACTTTGGAGAGCAATCCATGCCAAATTTAGTGAGCATAACTTGTCAAATAAAAAAGTTGTTCATACAAGATCTTAAGTTTGATCGACCAGTTTATATAACAACTATATGTTATAATATTCCGATCTGAACAAAATGTCCGGAGATTGTAGTTCTTCTTTCGACAAAAACCTATGCCAATTTTCCTAAATATAACTTGTCAAATAAAAAAATTGTTCATACAAGAACATAAGTTTGGTTGATCAGTTTGCTAGGTAGCAATATGCTATAGTTTCCCGATGTTGCGGGTTCCGATAAACGAGTCGCTACTTGGCGGGAAAAGGACTTTTGCGAAATTTAAGACCAACGTCACAAAGTCAGGGATACGCTGACTGGTCGGCTATTCATTAATATGCGTATTTATAGATTCTCCCTTGTTTGTCTCTCTCGTTTGTCTTTGAGGTATTACAAATATCGTGGCAAACTTCCCATAACATACACTGTTCAAGGTATAAATAAAATGATATTTAAGATCCATGAATTGTTAAGTAAGTGGCATTTGTGATGGGTTTCAACCGGCGACTGTAACAAAACCTTCAGGTGTGAATAGGGTCTAACCTGTTTTCTTGACAATTTTGTTCATAGAAAATTTTATTCTACAATAAAACTTTTTTCACATATCAAGAGGTATATTTTGGATTGCATAAACAAATTTTTTCGGAATTTTTTGATGATGTCTGACGGAGAAATGGTTGGGTGAATGAGATGCATTTTTCACCGGCAGACACGATTTCTCATGTTTGGATCATCTGAAACACAAAAACCAAATGTATTTTTAAAAAAGTACGTGCATGGTTATCGTCAATACTAGAAACATGAAAAAATTTTGATAAATAAAAAAGTAATTAACGCTTTTTTTTTAATTTTTCCTCTTTCCTCCATTCTACAACAATGTTAATTGAAAACTAAAAATACAAACAAACAAGTATGCAAAAATAAGCATAACTAAAGTACATTCTCGAGAAAGTTTTGCATAAGCAAATATTTTTGTTTGCCAACAAAAGTATCGTCGTAAAGTTGGCTTAGTAAATATTTCAAAAATTCCAGCAAATTGTTTATTTGGCGTGTTGATTTTCCGGTTTTTTTCAATTTTCTATTGAAATTGTGTCCTTCCCTTTTTCAAGGGCGCACTATTAGAATATTTCGAATACTTTGACGTAAAGGCGAACTGCTGTACGAAAATTCAGAGATATGTATTTTTATACGCTTGCAACATGTTGCTGCAGAGTATAATAGTTATGTATCATCTAAAACTTATCGAGTTAGATATGGAGTTATATACTATATACAAAAATCCGACTCTGTGCAAGCGATACTTTCAAACATTAGATTTTATACCCGAGATTATACAGTAAGGTTTTGTAGAAGCTTGTTTCAAAAAAACTGACTCTTAGTCACTCATTATTCCCTTCCTGATATATGGTGCAGAGCTGGCTAGGTCATGTCGTCCGATTGGAAAAACTACTCCAGCTCTGAGAGTATTTGACGCAATACACACCGAGCAAAGCAGAAGAAGAGAAAGACCTCTACTGCGTTGGAGAGATCAGGTGGAGAGGACCTGGCTGCACTTGGTATCTCGAATTGACATTTGGTATCTTTCCAGTGTACCAATTAAGCATCAAATGAGCTCAAGTTGGATCACCTTATGACCAAAAAATGTCAAACGCCAGTGCCTCTTGCAAACTATTTACGGAAAAAGTTGATCAACCTTAATAATCGCCGGCTCGAAACCCCTGATACCAAATAAGTGGACCCCAGTTCCAACTGCGAACTTTTTATTGAAGATGTTGGTCAATTATAGTCTCCTAAGCAATGTGGTGCCGAATGCTCCATAGAACATTTCCCTCATAAACGACCTTTTCATTTCAACCCGCTCTCATCCACATACAAATTTGGCACAAAATCTTCAAACGCAGTTTTTGCACTTTTCATGCCCGACTTCCAAACCGCCACCGCATCACGTGCGACAACAGTAGCTTTAGATAGTTAGCGACCCTTACACTCCTACACTTATACACAAACAAACATAATTTACATACTCTTATACCCACTTGCTCTTGCACTGCTCAATGAATTATGCAGCCTAGTTCATATTTGATTTGGTTTCACATTTGCATATCTCAACAAGAGCAGCGCAAATACTCATACTCATACACATGTACGTGTGTGTGCATTTTTTCGGAGCGCACTTTCATAAGTGTCGCTGTAAAAGGTCCTGTAGTTGCGCCACGGCTGCCAGTTACAATGAATACTCATATAAGCTGACATTATTATGTAAAATTTATATGCTACTACAACAACAACTGCCACTCGTAAACATCCGCAACGGTTGCACATGCTTAGGCATAAAAATCACGCAAATACTGAGGCACTACATGCCTCGCTCCCGTCTTCTCTACTACTTATGTATGCGCTAAGAATGTCATTTGGTTTTTGCTTCCACGCTTACTGTTCGTTCGCTTTCTTTCCTTCTACACAAAGATAAAGAGTGGTGTTGGGTCAAGTCGCTCGATTTGCATATTTGCCGAGATGGTTGGGTGTAAATATTTTGACAATTACCTTTTGGCAATGCACTCTTTATTCGACAGATAATATATTGCATAAGTAACTATATATCACTTAAATTATAGTATAAGCTTGGCTTAAGGGCTAAATTGATTGCAACTGTGGTCACAGCGTTAGGACTTTTCTAGAATTTATTTTGGAAACTCACAAATTATATAACCTTCTAGACTTTACATCAAGGGTAACAAATACGAACGGGTATCCCAGCCATCTATAGGAGCCAAAAGAGAAGAGCTAATCAAAAACTTAACAATATGGCAGCAGCGATGGCTTTACTCAAAGGACAGTAGACCCACAGGCTGATACCGGACATCCATTTGTGAATAGACAGACGACATGGGGATCTGGATTTCCAACAAACCCAAATACTAAGTTGACATGGGTGCTTTAGAAGCCACCTGTACAGACTTCAGCACTACATTAGTCCGAATATTCCGACGTGTTCAGCGTGCTTTGAAGGTCTGAGCATATATTACATTATTGGAAAAACTTAGAACTACGCTCGGTGATAGTTTTGCGGAGGAAAATGACGACATTCATGTTTCAGTCCACTGAGATATGGAAAGCTGTCAGCGATGCGGTAGCCGCAATCATGACAAAACTGTGACATGTACAGCAGATTAGCCGTCCTTCAGTCAGTGCTATTGAGGAGATCTAAATGTTTTATTACTCCCACGAAGTCATACTTAATCAGGTGATTCCGTGAGAGAATCTGGGGTTGGCAGAAGGTTAGACTTAGCGGATTGAAATTCCGCACTCCAGCTTTTGATGCTTCCCACTACTTAAAAAAAAGACATTATTGAACTTAGCTTCAGGTCACTAGGTCATTGTGTGCTCTATGGGCAGAGGGAATCATTGAGCCACACGCACGAATAACTGCAATGAGTTTCAGCAGAATACCTTTAGGTTTAGGATTGGGACTGCTAAGGACATTGACTTGTGTGAAGACAGAAAACTCTTGCACTTGGATCTCAGGTACGAGTGCAGACGAAACATTTGCCCGTCGCTTATCGGTAAAGCGCCAGATAAAAATGCAGTGAGCCGGCTAATATCTAACCCAGCGCATTCAACGCGTTCGTGAAAAGTATGGCAACCGAGATGCTTCCATATTCCGTCAACTTCATATTCATTTCGGCATCTTTCACAAGTAGCGTCCTCAAAAATATTTAATTGTGAATACCAATGTGGCCGTGTTCAGTTTGAACAAATCTCATTGCGGTCTTGTGAACCTTGCTAAGAGCTAGTAGTTTAATGGATTACACTCTGAACCAGATCAATATACCGAGATCGACCCCACAAGTGCCGGATGCTAGCCAAGCTCACACGAGGCCCATATATACAACGCCTGAATGCATGAAGACAGGAAAACAACTGCTAGGTTCCATCTTCCTAAATTCCAGGTAAGGACACCCATTCTTGCAAGCTTGCAAACTCATCGACTTTAAAATTTCCGACGATTCCGCTGTGGCCAAACGCAACTGATTAAGTGTTTGACTTCATCACGTGGACTATGATTGAATAATGACTAGTTAATTTATATAGGGAAAGGCGAACACCGCCGAAGTTGAAGACTTTACTAGAGCTCTTGCAGTTTAGCTCATATCAGAAGAATATGAGGTTTGCAAGATATGGAACAAGTTTAACAAAGGTTGGATGAAAATAAATGAGACTATCTAAATAAAAGAAGACATGTGAGAAATCACGTTTGTCGGCAACGACACAGTTCAGGGCGTTAAAATACAGCGGCTACAGTGGCTAGGTCTTGTCGTCCGAGTGGATGAAAACACTACAGCTTTGAGAGTATTCGACGCAGTACCCACTGAGGGAAGCAAAGGAGAGGAGGCTACACGCGGAATCTCCTTGGCGCCAAACAATGAAATGAAAAACGACGGGCGTGCTATTGTAAACTCGTAAGCGGTGTCTACGCCAAAAAGAAGTTTGAAGAAGAAGAAGAATTGTGCTTGAGCTCGGGCACAAGCCCAGACATGTGAGCAATCAATTAGGTAATCTATCTGATGTTTCTCTTTAGGCATCCATATGATCGAAAAAAGTCGCATCATTTTGTAAATAATAACAGTAACAAAAGTGGCGTGAGCAGTCATAAACATTGAAAAGATGAAGAGAGTTAATATTTTTCCCCAAAATAAATGAAAACTCGTGCAGCCTCATTGACTACGAAATTGCCACACAGCCACTCAAATCAAATAAACAATTCATAAGTCAGGCGAAATTATGCGAATTAAATGCGCATTAATTTAGACAGCGTTTAACAGGCGTCTGACGCGAATGATGGTAAAAACAACAACAACAACAACAAAGTGTACATATGTAAATAGAGAAAGAGAAACAAAATTGCAATGAAGAAAAATGTCACAATAGCTGGTGTGCCAAATTTTTCACTTAACTCGCTGGCATCGCTTGATTTTTTTTTACTGTTTTTTTTGCTGTCATCTTTTGGTTATTATTTAACCTTTTTTTGAATTTTTGTTTAACTTTTTTAAAATTTCATTTTTATTTTTTTTTTATTTTTTTTTACTTTTTTTGAAGATACGTCGCTTATTTACTTCACTTTTTTGGATATTTTTGTGTGTTAGTTATTTGTACCAGTTGACATTAGAAAAAAAGATGTTAAATAAAATTTAAACAGAAAAATTGAAAAAATTGTAAAAGTATTAAAAAAATATAAAATCATTAAAAAAATACACTTTTTTTTAATTAAATTAATTTAATTTAAAAAAAATTAAATTTAAAAAGTTGTAAAAATAGCAAAAAAAATATATATAAAAATAAAAAAAAGAGTTTTTAATAAAGTTTTTAAAAAATAAAATTAAAAAAAAAAATATTTTTAAAAATTAAATTTTTTTTTTAATTTTTTTAAATAATGAAAATGAAAAAAATTTTAAAAATAGTAGTAATAAAAATATTTAAAAAAATTAAAAAAAAAGTTTTAAATAAAATTTTTAAAAAATAAAATTAAAAAGAATTAATTTTTAAAAATTATTATTTTTTTTAATTTTTTTAAATAATGAAAATGAAAAAAATTGTGAAATTAGTAGTTATAAAAATATTTAAAAAAATTTTAAATACAATTTTTGAAAGTTATTTTTTTTTAATTTTATGTTTTAAAAATTTTAAAATAAAATAATAAAATTTTTTTTTAAAGTTTTTGAAAAATAAAATGAAAAAAAAATTTAAAAACAGCAGTAATAAAAATATATTATATAAAAAAAAATTTGTATAAATGTTTTTAAAAATAAAATGAAAAAAAAAATTATTTTTTAAGAAATATTGAAAAAAAATGAAAAAAAATATATATTTAAGATGTATGTATTTTTAAGAAATATTTTTTTACATTTTTTTTTTTTAATTTTTTATTAAATCTTTTTTTGCTTTTTTTATTATTTATTCAATTTTTTTTCAAATTGCTTGTTATTTTTTCTCATTATTTCGCTTTTGAAACTTTGCAACATCGGCGCCAAATGGTGGTGATGATGACGAAGGTGGCCGCAGCAAGAGTAAAAATTAACATATGCAAATTACTAGCAAACGCGTAATGAATGGTGTTGAAAGCGAAATTGGAATTTGAGCGGCAAAAAAGAAGATCGACTTACTGCAGATAAAGATGCCAGTGTGTGTATGGATGTGTGTTATTAGTATAAGATAGTAAAAGCATATGTATGTATGTATACATATATGTGATTGTATATGTATACATACATATATGTGAGTGTCCATGTGAATGTTGCTTTGTAGCATTGTATAAGTGCTCGCGCTGGTGGTTTCAACGGCTGAATGGCATTTTAAGCATCCATGAATGAGTATGTAGATATGTGTGTGTATGCGACGCGTAACTGTATCTCTAATTTGTGCAGGTCGTTGTACAAATAAATGGCCAAATTGAAAATGCTGAAAACTAAGCCTAAGAAATGTGAAAATGGCGCAAATAAATAAAGCTGCAAGAGGTTTGAAGACATACACATACACATGTATATGTTAATATGTATGTATACATATATATAGGTATGTATGTATGTGGATATTTGCGTTACACAAACGCTTATTTACAAATTGCCACAAACGCTGTGGTGCAAAACAAAATAGTTTGCTGCGTGGCTTGAAAGCGTCTGCGCAGCGTCAACAGCTGAGCGGCGTTTAGCGCCGAAAAGAGCGCAAGAGCATAGAGATCTGGCAAATATTTTTGGTTTTTTGTTTTTACAAGCGATTTTTACATTTTATGGCCTTTTGTATATTAACCATTTTTTCGACTGCAAAACTTTTTAATACCTTTATTTAAAGTTTTTGCTGCTTTGTTTTTTTTTAATATTTTTTATTACTTTTGTTTTAATTTTTGCTTTCGCTAATTTTTGCATTTTGCTTTTTTCTTTTTTATTTTTTATTATTTTCTTTTTTTTATTTTATACCTTTTCTATTTATTTTTTATTATTTTTTTTTTATTAATTTTTATTATT
Organism: Bactrocera dorsalis; assembly: GCF_023373825.1. NCBI lineage: Eukaryota > Metazoa > Arthropoda > Insecta > Diptera > Tephritidae > Bactrocera > Bactrocera dorsalis. The sequence goes on from NC_064305.1 coordinate 12,336,299, forward strand.
TTTATTTTTTTTTAATTTTCATTGAATTTTTTTTAATTTTATCTTTTATTTATGTATTTTTTCGCTCATCAGTTTTTTCCCATTCGGGCACACGGTTATGGCATGTCGAAAAAAAATTTAATATCATTTTGTTTAATAAAAATGCACTGAAGTTAACACAACAACAACTATTCTTATGACACTTTTATTCATGGCAACAGGTTTAAAATTTTGAAGATTTGCAATCAATTTCTTGTGGAATTTTTTCTCATTTTTGGAATATTACGCGATATTTTGGCCCTTTTTCAATTTGCATATAATTAAAAAGCAAAACAAAAAAAAGAAAATATGTGTATGCGAAATTAGGCGTGACGAGGTCGACGTTTTAATAATAGTTTAAATGAATACCGCAGAGATCGTTAATACACGCACACACATACGCATGCATAGCTATTATTTACTGGCGTAAAATTCAGATTAAGATTTCGAAAATTTTTAATTTGGTTTTTTTTAATTGTTTTTGCTTGGTTGTTATTACTTTCTTAATGAAATTCGTTTTGGTATATGTAAGCAGCTAAATTATTTAGGAAATTACATACATACATATATATTTATGTATGTTCGGCATACTTTTGTATTAATCGCTTGTATTGGAGCTTTCTTTAGTTTCAGTTTTTTTAAACCCTTCACTACTGCCTGTGTTCAATTCGATACTATGAAAAAATAGGTTTATCGTATGAGTAGTGGAAATCGATAAACTTAAATCTATTAAAAACTACAGAAATGTGTCAGGCGATTGGTACATCGTTAGAGGTATAAATAAATGTAATTTCTAAATATTTATCGGAAATAAAAATCGATGAAAATAAATCGATTAACGTCAAAAAGTCTATTATTGAATCGGAAGTACTTTAAAGAACATATTTCAAATTTCTAATTATTTATCGAAAGTATATATCGACAAAAATAAATCGATAAAAGTCACAAATTCGGTTATCAAATCGAAAGTATCAATCGTTTTTATCGATTTATTTTACTATATAAATTTTAAGAAAATAAAAATGTTTCATGAAAATATCGGCCGATAATAAATCTTGCTATATATCGGTAAGGATAAACATACATATATAAAATTTGAAACCATTTGCCGAAAGTAAAAATCGAATAAAATAAATCACCTAAAAGCACAAATTCAATTATCAGAATCCGAAATATAAATTGTGTTTATCGATTTATATTATTTTTATTAAAATTTTTTAGAAAAATTTTGCGATAATAAATTTTGACACTTCGATAGGAATAAACATATCGAAATTTCTAATTATTTAACTAAAGTAAAAAATCCATAAAAATTAATCGATTAAAAACATAAGTCCACTTATCAGAATCCGAAGTATGAATTGTGTTTATAGATTTATTTTATTCGATTAAATATTACAAAAAATAAAATTATTAATGGTAAAAACAACCGATAATAATTTTTGTGGTGAACATAATAGAAAAATTACCGATCATAAATCTTGGCTTTTCGATAAGGACAAACACATATACATTTCTAATTATTTATGGAAACACAAATCCGATTATCAAAATCCTAAGCATGAATTGTGTTAATCGATTTATTTTATTCAATTAAATATTAAAAAATTATGAATGGAAAAAATACCGATAATAAATCTTAGCATTTCGATAGGGTCGAATATACATTATAACAAATTTCTAATCATTTATTGAAGGTAAAAAAATCGATAAAAATAAATCGATTAAATTTGATTATCCGACTATCGAATCGAAGGTATCAATCGTGTTTATCAATTTATTTTATTCGATTACATATCAAAAATTATGATTTTCATGTAAAAATCGACAACACAAAAAAACCTGATACTTCGATAGGAATGAATATATTTTAAATTTTTAATAATTTATCGGTAAATTTATAAATCCAAATCGATAAAATTCTCAAATCGGATTCTCGAATTAGAAGATCCAATCGATAAACACAATACAATAAGAAAACAAATAAGGAAAATATCGAAATGTGTCGATATATCGATGTTATCGATATATTGTAAAATAAAAAAATTTCAACAAACCGGAAAGCAAGGTTGGGGTCTTGTGTAGGAGCTCAGGTAAGTAATTGAAGTATATTAGTATCTTTCACCTCCGCATCATGCGAGCTCCAATCTTAGAGCAAGTCTCCCCTGGGTAGCCAAAAAACAAGTGTTTAGAGACGAGTTAAATTGAGAAAGCGAACTCTCCGTGAGTTTTAGATCCATCACATAAAAAACATGCTCCAAAAAAAAATTAAACAAAGCCTTGAACGAGAGAAACCTCCTTGATAATGTTCGAAAAGGTGGACCTTGGAAAATTTACCAAAGCGGCCACATAAAGGAGATTTTAGATTTGTAATGGAAAACAGACTCAATAGCCAAGTTCTGCCATTTACCCCGGCGAATGAACGTCTAGCCACAAACCGCATCAAAGCGAAGTTCTTCAACAATGATGTGACCAATGATACTTTCTATGAGGACAAGAACGCCGCTATGAGCGTTACTTCTATGAGGATGCCAACATCATGCCAGACGAATAGGTAAAGAAGGTGTTTTTGGCACAACAATTAGAAATATCTGCCTTCATCCCCTAATGGACTGAAACCGATCGACTTCGTTGGGCCCCATACCAGATTCCGGCACCAGAGAATCCAACAAGCTGTTTGGCTGCCTCCGGATTGAAAATTGCGAAACCAAATCGACTAAATTGTGATAAACAAAGGGCATGTATATACGGAAGTTCAGAGTGCCAAATATCGATTCGGATCAATACTTTTTTCAACGAAAACACGTATCCACTGTTTTCAGGAACGAACGTCTGTCAACGAGGAAGGTTCCACGTCGAAAACCTCCAATCACAACAGAGAGCAGGCAAAATGGTTGATTTGACTGGATTCAACCCAATGGGGATTACTTTGAAAGGGATAGTATAGGTTTTGACGAATAAATTAGGAATTTTAAAATTATGAATAAAGTCTTACTAAGTATTTTTTGCTCATAGTAGTATATTTATATACCTACAACCAGTGGCGAATACAGAATTTTTTTCGAGGAGTTCTGCAGAAAAAAACTTCCTTTCGCCATATTTTTAATTTGGTTGTTACTTTGGGTTGACCACCAAAACCCCCCATCGATCCGTCACTGCCTTCAATCCTATCCACCACAATATATCAAAATGCAATCAGAAATTTCTGTGTTTTTGTTTGGCTGATGAATCAAAGTAAAGCAAATCGTGAAAAACAAGGGGAAACTGTCTAAAACAACAAAGAAAACAACAATGTTTGCAAAGAACTGTGATTAACAAAGCACAATATAATACAAGTATATACTATGTACAAGAACATTAGCAACAACAACTTACTAAAAATGCAGCTAAACAGCGGTTACATTAATTGTTGCTTGCATGCCGCCAGAAAATTGGGTCACCAAACGCAACATGCCATCAATGAAGAAGAGGGCGAAGACGAAGGCGTCAGAGAACCATTTAATGTAGTCGCATATAAATGGCAGTTGCTGTTGTTGTTGGTGCTGGTCGGAGCATTGGCGACGACATTCGCGAAATGTGCTGTTTATTGCAGAGGAAGAAGGACGGGAGGACTGAAGAACAAGCAACTGCCAATAGCAAACGGTAGCAGACGGGAGAGCGGCAGCTTGTCGTTAGGAGATGAAGCGGGGTAGTGATGATTTGCGGTGGACGATTACGACTGTTAGCAATGCAATGTTATGTTATGTACTTTTCGGCTTGCTCTACATACTGTGCAGCCAAGTGCAGTGTAACAGGCGGTGCGCAGGAAAAGCTGAGTACCCATAATCAGCAAAAAAACAAGTCACGCTAAGCTGGCAAGGCTATGCAAGCTTAGCAGTTTGTGAGCAGAAAATCATAGCAGGTGAATTGATGAATTTGATGAGAGTGGGAGGGAGGCAGCAAAGTAGTTGAAAAGGTGCTAGTATTGTGGTGACGCCAAGAAGTGTCTAGAAAGCGGCAAAAGTTAGGAATGCTGGAAAGTAAAGTAATTTTTTCGAAGAATATGTAAGCAATTATAAAGAATTCAGTTCTCAACTCAAGAGAGACTTTGTTGTAGTAACTAGAAGTAGTATAGGGGGAGGTTGTAGATATCTCTATTGAAAGCCGGCGATGCGTGCCGCCTGAGACTTTTTAGAAGTGCAAACAGTGCAAGGGCAGCACTTTAAGTGCATTATTCTATAGGGTGATTTTTTAAGAGCTTGATAACTTTAAAAAAAAAAAAAACGCATAAAATTTGCAAAATCTCATCGGTTCTTTATTTGAAACGTTATATTGGTTCATGACATTTACTTTTTGAAGATAATTTCATTTAAATGTTGACCGCGGCTGCGTCTTAGGTGGTCCATTCGGAAAGTCCAATTTTGGGCAACTTTTTCGAGCATTTCGGCCGGAATAGCCCGAATTTCTTCGGAAATGTTGTCTTCCAAAGCTGGAATAGTTGCTGGCTTATTTCTGTAGACTTTAGACTTGACGTAGCCCCACAAAAAATAGTCTAAAGGCGTTAAATCGCATGATCTTGGTGGCCAACTTACGGGTCCATTTCTTGAGATGAATTGTTGTCCGAAGTTTTCCCTCAAAATGGCCATAGAATCGCGAGCTGTGTGGCATGTAGCGCCATCTTGTTGAAACCACATGTCAACCAAGTTCAGTTCTTCCATTTTTGGCAACAAAAAGTTTGTTAGCATCGAACGATAGCGATCGCCATTCACCGTAACGTTGCGTCCAACAGCATCTTTGAAAAAATACGGTCCAATGATTCCACCAGCGTACAAACCACACCAAACAGTGCATTTTTCGGGATGCATGGGCAGTTCTTGAACGGCTTCTGGTTGCTCTTCACCCCAAATGCGGCAATTTTGCTTATTTACGTAGCCATTCAACCAGAAATGAGCCTCATCGCTGAACAAAATAAAGCGCGAAACACATTTCGAACCGAACACTGATTTTGGTAATAAAATTCAATGATTTGCAAGCGTTGCTCGTTAGTAAGTCTATTCATGATGAAATGTCAAAGCATACTGAGCATCTTTCTCTTTGACACCATGTCTGAAATCCCACGTGATCTGTCAAATACTAATGCATGAAAATCCTAACCTCAAAAAAATCACCCGTTATTAACTTTGAAGCTTAAGCTATAGTGAGGAGCCACTTCGTTGATAATGCAATTTTTTTTTTTTAATTTTTTTCAAATTAGTATTTTCTACCAAATAAATAACACTATTTTGAAAATAGTAAAAAATCGACTGCAACGAAATTACGTTACGAAACAAAATATCGTCACACTCATAGTATAATACCAAACAGTAGGTTAACACAGCGAAAGCTGCACCGATTTAAATTTTATTTAGGTGTAATGTTTAGATGCTTTAAAACAAATAAAAATTTTAGGGTTGCCACATATGTATTTAGAATTTTTACAACAAAAAACTCTATAAAACTAATAACAATGCAAACTCCAATGCAAACTGGCGCAATTTAAAAGCTTAGAATATGAAATATTTTTATAAGATGGTTGCCACCTGGTTAAAAATAGGGTTGCCACATATTTAGAATTTTTAATTAAGAAAAAAAAAACAATTATAAAACTAAGTAACTAAGTAAATTTAAAAGCTTAGAATCGGAAATATTCTTATAAGCTGGTTGCCACTTGTTAAAAATAGGGTTGCCATATATTTGGAATTTTTAGTACAAAAAGACTATAAGACTAAGTAACAATACAAGCTGGCGAAGTTTAAAAGCTCAGAATCGGAAATATTCTTATAAGCTGGTTGCCACTTGTTAAAAATAGGGTTGCCATATATTTGGAATTTTTAGTACAAAAAGACTATAAGACTAAGTAACAATACAAGCTGGCGAAGTTTAAAAGCTCAGAATCGGAAATATTTGTATAAGATGGTTGCCACCTGGTTAAAAATTGTATATGTAAAACTATAAAAATAAACTGTTTATAATTTAGGATAGGGTATAAATGGCTAGAACATTAAAAAATGTATTTTATTAAGTTGTAGGGTTGCCAGATGTTTACCACTCCTAATAAAAACAACAACTATAAGACTAAGTAACAATACAAGCTGGCGAAGTTTAAAAGCTCAGAATCGGAAATATTTGTATAAGATGGTTGCCACCTGGTTAAAAATTTGAGTTCATTTAGCCATGTCGGTTTGTCTGTACTTGAATTACTTCATCAGTGAGATTTCGACATGAAATCACAACGCGAGGTCAGTTGACTATGTATAACATATAGCTGTCAAACCAACCGAACGCTTAATAGCAAGTTCGCCTTTATTTGTGAAGGGTATTATAGCTTCCATGCAACAAAAGTAACTATTTTTTTTTTTTGTTTTTATGACATTTTGACACTTTGCCATCAACTAACTATAAATAGGTAAAACTATTTTGCTAATTTTCCTTTAACCAAATTCGTATTAAACTTGAAAGATCGTCAAACTCGTTCAAATGCAGAAATTATGACAAGCCAAACAGTTAGGCAGGTCTTCAACAAAAACGGTGATTAAAAATAGAAAAAAATACAAACAAAGTAAACAGCTTTTGTCGAGCGTGCAAAGTCCAACTTTTAAAGCCTGTCTAAGTGGCTGTGTGCGTAAGTATATAACAATAAAAGTCGTAAGAAAATTTCACTTTTCGAAATCCAACAGCCGTCTGCATGCTTATTTACAGTTATATGTGAATGTGTGCGTGTGTGTGTAGCTGCGTAGGTGTGAATATGAATATGCCGATATACTATATGGTATATATGAGTCGCGCACAGAATACTAAATTCCCAGCCAGTGCAGTAATTGCAACGAAGTCACAACAATAAAGACTTGATAATCGCATGCCTACAATAGTAAACGAAAATAATAAACCATATAAAATTAGAAAATTTATTAATAAACGCGCAGAAAGTATAATAGTTTGTAAGTTGTGGAAGAAAAGAAAAGATTTGACTCAGGCGAGACGGACGATCCAGAATAAAGACTCCAAAACACAGTCAAGTTTTGATAATGGAAGCTTTGGGTAGTTCTGCCCGAGCTGTTAGGAGGTTGGAGGGGATTTCTGGAATTTCTTGACTAAAAATATAGTTGTATACTGATAGAGACAACAAATGACACAGATATAGTAGAAAATATTCCCGCGCCAGTGAGACAAAGCAGCGCCCGTAGTGCCGAGAATATTGCTGCCGATAGCGGATCAAATAAGGAAAGTCCAAATCAGTTTCTCACACGTGGTTCTCTAGCGTTGCGCATCTCTGTGACGTCGTTATGGCGAATTTTCCGAAAAGATCTTGACCTACAACCTTACAAGATCAAATAGACGCAAGACTTGAAGCCACTTGATCACCTGAATCGTCGTATGTTCGGAAATTGGGCTGAGCAACGACTTGAAAATGAACCGGATTTTCATCGAAAATTCATCTTCAACGATGAGGCCCATTTCTAGCTGAATGACGTCGTCAAAAAGCAAAATATGTGTTACTGAAAAGGCAACCAGTCCGCACGTACTCCACAAATCAATATTATATTCCAAAAAAAATTCCGTTTTATTGCGATTTATGGTCGGTCGGCGTCAGTGGGCCATACTTCTTCCGTGATGATCAAGACCGGCACGTTACTGTGAATGGAAATTGAAATTGAAATTGAAAGATAGGAACTTAGACAATATGTGGTTCCAAAAGGACAGCGCCACAAGCCACACAGCGCATGTCAAATCGATTTATTAGAAGCCAAGTTTGATGAAAGTGTTGTCTCGCGAAATGGCCCAGTCAATGGGACACACCGGTCGTGTGATTTGACGCCGTTAGACTATTTCCTGTGAGGCTAAGGCAAGTCAATAAGCCAGCGACGATTGATGGGCTTTATATGAGAGTGAAATTGCAGCAGTATCGGCCGATTTATGCTTGAAAACCGTCGAAAATAGGGTTCAGCGTCTGGACTTCTACAAAGGTACTCGTGGTGACCATGCAGAAGAAATCGACTTCCATACATAATGGCATCGAATCTACTTTCACATGAATAAAGAATTTCATTGTTATCCGAACTTTTCTAGCGCTCTTATTGAAAAACCCGTTACCATATATTAAAATTTTGAAAATATTTAAGCTACACCATATATCGTCACCTGAAATTCAAAATAACGTATCATCAAAAAATTCGAAATTGAGTGTCTTGTTTATTACGCTTCACTACTTCAAATTATATACATAATATTAAATATGTTCAACATTTTCTGGTTCTGCGGTCATATATAAACCAGTTTTAACCAATATTAATATTTTGTTTCACTCATGTTCCATTTTATTCCGTGTTTCATTCATGCCACAGTAAATTTCTGAAAATGTTGTTACGTTATTTTGCATTTCAGGTGACGATATGTAGCTCTGAGGTTTATCTTATCTCCCAAGTTTTTTCGATTTTTATTAGTGAGATTCCTTAAAGCTATATTATCACTCCATTCAAAACTGTTCTCATATGATTTAGCAGATCCATTCTGCTTTGAAGTGAAGGTCCAAATCTTAACTTTTCTTGTATGATTTATCTGATTGATGATAACTTGAAGGCAACGACAAGTTAACACTTCTTAGCCACCCTTTCTTTCTTTCCTGAAACACTACTTTAAGAGAAGCGTAAAAACTAGACTAATCGTTTAAATTTACGAACATATGATACATTTATAACTATTTAAATATCTGAGACTAACATTGCGATAGCTCCACCTAAATACGAGTAGAGATATGATGCGGCGTGTGGGCTGCTCAACTTGTCGGTTGCGACGCGCTTGCTGAGGCACTGCTTAAGCAATCGTGTGCGACTATGGATATATCGGACGGTCGACTGATTTCAACAATGTGGATAAATTGCAATATACTACATAGATATTTATATTAAATATGTGCACGCAAATAAAAATATAATTATATGCATGTATTTAAAATATATGCATATGTATAAGTGTGTGTTGGTACGTATGTGTGTGTTTACACGGACGTGTCAATGACCAAAAAAGTGTTACTTGAACGTGATATGTTTGATAAACATTTTGTATTTTTTATTTGACACTTACTGTGTGTATGTATGTATGTATGCGTGCGTGTTTGTATGCCTGCGCTGGCCGTCACTTGCCTTGCTTTCTTTCATGCATTATGTGATGTGTCAGTGATGATGATAATGATTAGTATTATTACTATTTTTATTATGCGGGCATGAATGTTGGCATTAAGGCAAGGCATACACACACACACACACACACAAATAAATTTACATACAAAGGCATGCCTATATGTATGTAGTTCGATGTCGGCGTACAAATAGAGTGCCACTCAATGCTTGACAAATGCGAACTATGACACTTTGAAAGCGCGATTAACTGCCATACAATGCATGAGTACATACAAAGATATAGATGCCGGAACATACACAGATATATTGTAGTGAGATATATATAGATATACATATATGTACGTACATATAGTTACATACATATATAATGCAATCTTAAGGGTTTCTAGAAGACGAACGCGACAAAAATTTCTTCCCAGCGCGCATTCTTTTGAGATGGGGAAGCAATACGAAGCCCAATTCATAGATTTTTGCTTTCGTTTGCACTGACTTGTGACACGGTGCATTGGCTTGGTGAAACATCACTTTCGTTTTCTTCAAATGCAGTAATTTCTCGGTGACTTTGTACTTCGATTCGATTAAATAACGCTATGTAAAAGTTGCTGTTGATAGTGCTTCCTTTTCCAAGGAGGTGAATGAAAATTATTTCACGCGTATGCCAAAATGCAGACGTCATAAACTCACCAGTCGACTGTTGTGTTTCTCCACACTTTGGAACGGGTTCAACGTGAACAGTCCACTCAGTTGACTATCGTTTAGTCTTCGCAGTGAAATAATGGAGCCATGCTTCAATTGACGCAAAACATCGCGCTTGTTACACTTGAACATCTTCAAACACTCCTCCGAATCATCAAGTAGTCTTTGTTTTAGTCGGAAGTGATCTCGGCGAGGTTAGCCTGTTTTTGACAGTTCACGCGTGAGTCATGTCAAGCTGTCATGTTACTTTCGTTCAGCATTTGGACATTCCATCATGAAAATGTCAAGCCTGAACAACATTTACAAATCGTTTAACTTTATTACGAAAATTCACGTTGTGTAAAGAATGTTTTACACGCGCTTCACTCAACTTATGGTCAATATAAACGGCCTACTGAGCTTCTGTGCGTAACACCATCACTCATCTTCAGACCCAGCATTCATTATTGGTTAATATTCGACCGAATAGATCACGTCCAGCACGCTGTGAAGAAAATATGCCAGCCGAAGCTGAGAATGGCGTGGAGAGTCGATTCGGCGCAACTTGGGCTGACGTTTGAAACGACTTGGCCCATTTTACGTCGAAATCTTAAATTGAAAGCGTACCAAATATAGCTTATGCAAAAACTGAAGCCACTCGACCCTAGCGATTTCGTACTATGAGCTCTTGAATATAAAGGGTGATTTTTTAAGAGCTTGATAACTTTTTAAAAAAAAAAAACGCATAAAATTTGCAAAATCTCATCGGTTCTTTATTTGAAACGTTAGATTGGTTCATGACATTTACTTTTTGAAGATAATTTCATTTAAATGTTGACCGCGGCTGCGTCTTAGGTGGTCCATTCGGAAAGTCCAATTTTGGGCAACTTTTTCGAGCATTTCGGCCGGAATAGCCCGAATTTCTTCGGAAATGTTGTCTTCCAAAGCTGGAATAGTTGCTGGCTTATTTCTGTAGACTTTAGACTTGACGTAGCCCCACAAAAAATAGTCTAAAGGCGTTAAATCGCATGATCTTGGTGGCCAACTTACGGGTCCATTTCTTGAGATGAATTGTTGTCCGAAGTTTTCCCTCAAAATGGCCATAGAATCGCGAGCTGTGTGGCATGTAGCGCCATCTTGTTGAAACCACATGTCAACCAAGTTCAGTTCTTCCATTTTTGGCAACAAAAAGTTTGTTAGCATCGAACGATAGCGATCGCCATTCACCGTAACGTTGCGTCCAACAGCATCTTTGAAAAAATACGGTCCAATGATTCCACCAGCGTACAAACCACACCAAACAGTGCATTTTTCGGGATGCATGGGCAGTTCTTGAACGGCTTCTGGTTGCTCTTCACCCCAAATGCGGCAATTTTGCTTATTTACGTAGCCATTCAACCAGAAATGAGCCTCATCGCTGAACAAAATTTGTCGATAAAAAAGCGGATTTTCACATTTCGAACCGAACACTGATTTTGGTAATAAAATTCAATGATTTGCAAGCGTTGCTCGTTAGTAAGTCTATTCATGATGAAATGTCAAAGCATACTGAGCATCTTTCTCTTTGACACCATGTCTGAAATCGCACGTGATCTGTCAAATACTAATGCATGAAAATCCTAACCTCAAAAAAATCACCCGTTAATAGTACCAAGAAGATAGTTCCAAGAAGATCCTTCGAGCCAAATTTTGTTCAGCGATCAGGTCCATTTCTGGCTCAATGGGTATGTAAACAAGCTAAATTGTCGCATTGTGCCGACGAGCAACCTGAAGAGATGCAAGAGCTGTCATTTCATTCAGAAAAAAAGAAAAGTTTGGTGTGGTTTATAGGCCGGTGGATACATCGGTCCATATTTCTTCAAAAATGATGCTAATGATCGTGGTTTTGACACATTTCGCTTCAACAAGACGGCGTCACTTCCCACACGTTGCATCAATCAATGGAACTTTTGAGAGGTAACTTCGTTGAGCAGAAAGTTTCACGTTTTGCGCCGGTCGGTTGGATCGTGTGATATCACACCGTTAGACTTTTTCCTGTAGGTATATGTAGAGTCTTAAGACTATGTGAACAATCTCGCTTCGATTCAGGTATTGGTACAAAACATCAGGCTTGTCATTCGCCAGTTACCAATCGAAATGTTTGAACGAATCATCGAAAATTGGATTCAGTTCGTCGTTGGCTCAATTTTATATCTGTACATATTTTATAGGGTCTTTGATGTTGCCTTTAAGATCTTACAAACAACGTGGTAACGTACTGTGAAGCTATGAGCAGTTGAAATTTTAAGTGCATACCAATAAACCCTTAAGTGTACTAAAGGTCAAAAGAAAACTTCCATTTTCTTAAAGACCTTAGACTGGTCTAACCCTTTCAGCGCCAAAGTAAGCAAAAATTACCTGAAAAACAGGTATATTGCCAGCTCCACTTACCTAAATGGCAGCTTTACAGACTTTGTGCAAAAATATAAATGAATTCAACTTAATTTTCTTCAAAGTCGCGCCATTAGTAAGGGAAACCCATCACAACTCGCTTTTAGCGCAGTTGCTTGAGTTGAAGCAACTTGAAAATAAAAGAAAAAATTAAACGTTGTTAAAAAGCACATTAAAAATGAAGCAAGTGCCACAAAGCAGAGCAGCTGATAGGTAGTGAAAGAGAAAATGCACACACACACGATATTGAGGTATTGGCAGCTTAAAGCGTGACCGCTCTGTGTGGCCATGACCCGGTGCAAACTTGTGTATGCGTGTGTGTGTGTGTGTGTATTATGACCGAGTCAAAATAATCGTTCGTTAAATGGGTTAAATACATATTTAACATTGTGACGATAATGTGGCAAAACAAACGATGCGGCAACAAAAGACAAAAGTGAGAAAGTCATTCGTAATCAATATTTTTTTCTGTCTGTGTATATATGTATGTATGCTTTATTTATGTACGTATGCATGTGGTTCAACGCGCACATAAAGTAGTCTGAAACATTTCGCATACATACATAAATATTTACAACACATCAAACTATTATCCAACGTAGACTGCTGACGATGTACTCGTATTTATCGAACGATATTTTTAGTAGGAGAGAACGGCTGGTAGCCATGACATAAAGCCAGCTTTGATTTTGGACATGTTTAAGTTAGTTAATAAGAGTAAGTAAGATGGATCTTATAATAGAAATTTTAGAAATTACAACTACAACAACAAACGCAGAAAAAACGTTATCAAAAGACTGCTTACAAGAACTTGATTCCGATCTTACACTTTGTATGTCAGCCATGTGTTATAGTGATCTCATCTGAAACAAGTCCTCAGAGTTTGCATGGTCTGGACCAGCTTATCATGCTAATCAGTTGTATGTATATATTTTATAAGGTCTGGTATAGTCCGAATGGCTGAAAACACTTCAACTCGGAAAGTATGCGACGCAGTACCCACCGGAGGAAGTAGAGGAAGAGAAAAACCTCCACTCCGTTGGAAAGACCAAATTGAGAGGATCTGGCTCCACCTGGTATGTCTAATAGGAGAGTATATATTTTACAGTATCTCCGACGTTTCTTTCAAAATGTGGTAAAACTTCGCGACAATCTTAATATACAAAGCGTATTATAACTTATGATTATTATATTCCTAAAACGACTCCTAAAGCATACCGAAAACATAATATATTACTTCCATGATATTCTCGAATGAGATATCGGAAGAAAAATACATTCGATGTGATCGTCTGGCTGATTGCAAGTTAAGTAGCTTACTTACTGAACTAATGAGAACTGAGATTGTCGGATTGTCACTTTAACCGAGTTCCATGAGAGATCCCTTCACAGCCATATCTTAAAGTTTATAATTAAATTAATGTAACTAAGGCTCAGATAGACGGATCTAATTACCGTAAGATGGTCTTGAGTTAGGCCCAAAGTTCTTAGTAATTCACTGATTGTCTCCTGACATCTTTGATATCATTATGCTACGTGGATTGCTTACATTTCTTCTTGATTTGTAGAATTTTACATTAAACAAGACCGATGAGCCACTAAAACTGTAAATACTCCTTAGTAAGTACGTTTTTGTAAGTACGTTTTTAGAACCTCAGCTCATAATTTTCATACTTCTTATCTAGTAAAGTCTGTCTCGATCTAGAAATAAAATTAGATTTGTACCGCGACCTAAGGTCTATTGTGCCCTCGACCTTCTTCTGCTTCTTTGTTGGCGTAGAAGATCTTGTTCTTCGGCGGGTACTGCGTCATCCATTCGGACAACATGACCCAGCTTGCGCAGCCGCTGTCTCTTAATTCGCAGAATTATGTCAATGTGATATTCGCCTTAGCCAACGCGCAAAGGACCATAAGTCTTCCGCAGAACCTTTGAATCAAAAACTCGTAAGGTCGACTAAAAAGACGTTGCCATGATCCATGCCCCTGCAGCATACAGCAGGACGGGTATGATGAGTGACTTATAGAATTTGGTCTCTGTTCATCGAGAGAGGCCTTTATGGAGGATGGAGCCATGTGTAAAAGTTCACGCAAGTGAGAAAAGTTCTCTGAGCGGCATTTACTTGGGAGTTGTCAAGAAAAAAATTCTTTTACATATGGCTCAAGTAACTCACGACTTCCGGTCTTAGACTTAGTATCTTCTGGGAACCCAAAAAACTTCAGTTTGATCGCGATCTAAAGTGAAAAGGCGAAACTTTCGTCCCCGGAATTGTGCACTGGGTTTGGGACCCGTTATGTTAAAAAAGCACCGCCAATGAAAAGAAGAAAACAGTCTCTAATGAGTGGCAGAAGAAAAGTTGCTATTGTGAGTTTTCGCTGAGTCTAGCATTCCTTTTATGCAAAAACATTTGCCAAAGAAAGATTTTTCATATCTGTTCCTCAAGGTTACAAAGATAAATTTGATTGGTTTACAAACTTTCTAACCCTAAACTGATCTACTCACGAGAGATTGGGTAGTTTATTTATTTAATTCCCTAATTTGCTAGTACTTTTTCGACTATTGAGGCTTTACGAAGTTTAATTTGTTAGAGAAAGAACTTTATCTGAACAAGAAATCTGGTACCTCAAGATTACACATATAAGTTTGATTGGTTTAAGCCTTTCTAACCTTAAACTGGTTAGAACTTGAAATAGAGCCAGTTTATTTCTCATTTACTAGTTCTTTTTGTTTATTGGGTCCATAGTAGGTTAAATGTTAGAGAAAGAACTTCATTAAAAAATGAATACCTAGCTCTGAACATTTTATCTAAATGATTAATACGATCTAAATAAACAAATCTGTTTTAGGTAATCATAGCTGGGAATGTTTCTCGAAATTATCTTCGAAAAATGATGAAATATGTGATCCAAAGTGTGATGTAAATATGTTGGCTGGAAACCATTGGGAGTCATACATTATTGATCAAAATTATTCAGAGTTGGCTTAGTGTTCTTGGTTTATTTTTGCATTTAAGAGCCATAAACTAAGCGCTCACTATGAGTTTTAAGCCAAGCTTTAATTGGAAATTCCTTAATGGAATATGACTCATAAAAAATTGGCATTCCATTTGTATAGAATTAGAAATGGAAGCTTAAGGAATTTTTATAGCCCAATGCCAAAACGCTTGCGTTCCCATTAATTTCGAAAACATATAAAACCGCCTTCGAACTCGAATCAGAAACCTGGTCGCCGACCGACTAGTTAACTGGTTATGTTTTTAGGCTAAATAAACCGTAATGCGGAAGTAGGTCAAATCATTTTTCGTTTTTCTTTCACAAAAAAAAATTAATGATTCAACAACAACAACATAGCAATTAAAAATTTTACCGCTTATGCGTCCAGGCACATACATACATACATACATATACTCGTATACATATGTATGTATGTGCGTTGATATGCCAGTAAGTCGAATTGAATGAATGTTCGGCTGCGCGGTCGACTAGATTGCAGAACTGGTTGCTATAACCGCGGCCACTGTTGCCATCAGAACGTATGACGAAAGAGAGCAAACAAGCTGGCAACGATAGGCGCAGCGAGCGGTGCTGTAGGCGGAAGCACAAGCGAAGAAAGTAACCGATGGCGTCAAAGAACATAACACACACACGAATATACACATGCATATAACTGTAGATATTTGTGTGTATGAAGACACACTTTGAGGCGCGCACGCACTCGCATAACTGCACGATTTAACGAGCGCGTTCGCGACGCTATATGGCACCGGCTGTATGTATGAGTGTGCTGCACGCATGCGCGAACGTCGCTTTCAAGATGGCTTAAATGTTGATGCGCCGACGTCGACGTTGAGGGCGACACATTTACGTTTTAACATTTTGGGCCATTAACAAAGGCCGCTATGGAGCAACAACAACGACATAAAGTAGTACTAAAGTCTACCAGTCGCTAGATACAACAGGTGGAAGTGGGTCACACGCACACACAGGCGTAGATGTAAGTATAAGCAGGTTCATATGTCTATATATAGCTACATATATACATACTCGTACATATACATATACATATGTATGTATGCACAAGTTACACAAATTAGTGCACATCGCTGCATGCACTTGTCCCCAAAAAAAGGTCTTTCCATTGAGATATTTTCATAAATTTATATCTTATATGTGTATGTGTATGTCTGCTTGTGTGCCCACTTATGTCTGCGCACAGCAGTGCCCGTTTGGCTGCTGCCCGTGTGGAGTTGAGCTGATAAACGTGTCGATTGATTGGCTCTCGCGCTCGTTTAACTTGACCGGTTGCTGCGGTGCATCGATTTTTGGCTCACTTTGCTGGCGATTTTTGATGAATGATGAATGATTGCTGCACTTGCTGTCTTTGTTATTTTGTTTTTTTTTTTTTTTAATGGATGCGCCTCAGTCATGGTGGCGCTTGGCGTAAGCGTAGATAAATCATTTCGTCAGCAGCGGACGTGGGTCATTTACAAATGAGTTGTATTACATATGTATGTATAAATATATTTAAACGTGTGTGTATATATATATGTATGTCTATACTGTGTAAAGCCTTAAAGGTTACTGTTGATTTTTGAATCGAAATTTAAATCATATTTTATGAAGTAAATATTTTGTTTATACATTTTGACTGAAAATTAACTGAAATGAGGGGGTTATAATTTTTATGAATATATATACATATATATATGTATGTATATATGTACATACGCATGGGTTATAAATTCTCCATTAAATTCAAATTCACTTCAAAAATAGCTTTTTTACAAAAGTTAATGTCTATTATGTTTTTTTTTGGTATGAAAAAAATTAATTAAAATTTTAAAATTAAATTTCACAACAAAAATATTTTATTTAATTTTTTAATGCAAAAATAATAAAAAAAAATAAATATTTAATTTTTTAATTTTTTTTTTAAATTTTAGTTAAAAAAATTTTAAAATTAAATTTCATAAAAAAATTTTTTATTTTTTTTTTTTGCAAAAATAATAAAAAAATATTAAATATTTATTAATTTTATATATATATATTTTTTAATTTTAGTTAAAAAAATTTAGTTTAGCTCTTTCATCTCCTAAAGGAATATTTAATTTAAAATTTAATTACTTTTTTTGTTGTTATTTAATTTAAAATTGAATGTATTTAAATATCTTTGTAACTCTGATTTTTTTTTTTGCTTCAAAAAAACTTTTTAAACGATTTTTAGTTACTTATTTGTTGATAAAAAAAAAACAAATTTTATTAAGTAATATATAAATTAAGTAATTGTTACTTACAGTTACTTAACTTTTTTGTTTTTTTTTTAATATACTTAACGTTTTATTTGTCGTTAAAAAATATATACTTTTTAGTATTAAAAAAATTAATAAAAAATCAAATTTAAAATTAAACTTCAGTATAAAAATTTTTCAGTTTTTTTGCTTAATTTGTCACTATTTTAATCTTAAAAAACATTTTTTCTTACATTTTTTTAACATTACTTTTTAAAAGTGTTTTATCTGGTAATTTTTTTGTACTCTCTAACAAATTTTTTAATTTTTGCTTATTTTTGGAAAAAAATTAAATTTTTTTGTAGTAAAAAATTTAATTAAAAATATTTAATATTACATTTTTTACACTACAAAAATTTTTAATGCAAAAATAAATAAAAAAAATATTAATTTTTTTTTTTAATTAAATATTAAAATTTTTTAATTTTTAT
Organism: Bactrocera dorsalis; assembly: GCF_023373825.1. Taxonomy (NCBI): domain Eukaryota; kingdom Metazoa; phylum Arthropoda; class Insecta; order Diptera; family Tephritidae; genus Bactrocera; species Bactrocera dorsalis. The sequence continues at coordinate 12,354,293 of NC_064305.1, forward strand.
TTTACATTTTAGTTATATTTTGTTAGTTTTTATATATTAAACGCCTAAAAAATTCTTCGTCTTTAACTGTTAAAGAAATATTTGAATAAAATTTGTTAAATTAATTAAATTTTTTTATTTTGATTTAATTTAAAATTGAATTTGTTTACAACAAATTCTTATTCTAAATTTTTTACTTAAAAATAGCTGCTTAAAAGTTTCTTTGATTTCTTATTTCGTGTTAAATAAAAATAAATTTTAGTAAGTAATAAAAAAATTAAGCAATAATTAATTTTAATTGCTTAACTTTTTTTATTTATTTTTTTTTTTTTGATTTTCATATATTTAGCAGCATATTTGTAGATAAAAAATTTTACTTGTATTTTTTTTGGTACTAAAAACATTAATTGGAAATGAAAAACTAAATTTCATTACAGAAATTAAAAAAAACAAAAACAATATTAATTAAAAATGTAAAATTTATTTTTTTTAATATTTTTATTTCATATTATTTTTTTTTTGATTTTGCAATATAACCTTATTTTTTCACTATTTTTTTTTATAAAATTTTTTTATTTAAGGAAAACAAAAAAAAATGTTATTTTCGGTAAATTTTTCAGTACTCTGTAACAAATTTATTTTATTTTAAATTTTTTTATTTATATTTTAATGCACATAAAAAGTATTTTTATAATTTTTAATATAATTATTTTTTTTTTAACATAACTTTATTTTTGTCACTATTTCAATCTTAAAAACCACTTTTTTTTTATAAAATTACATAACGATATAATTTTTTTTATCTTTGTTGTTTTTATAAAAAAAAGTTTAAGACAAAAAAATTTTAAAATAGAAACCAAAAGCACATACTCAAGATTTTTAGGTTTGACTCTAAAAAGGTCATATAATACATAGCATATAAATACAATATATTGTATGTATCATATGTATGTATGCATAAGGTATAACTGTTCGTGAATATTTCACCCAAAAAGTATCGAAAACTCAGCTAATTTAATCACTAATTGTGTAATCTGCCACCCTGCTTCCAGCGTAAAACTTTTAACAGTTAAATCATTACGCTATCCCATGATTACATAAGCACAGATACTGGTCTGTAGGTAAATCGGTAAGTATGTCGGTATGTCGACAGCGTGCCAGCGCTCCTTTGTTTACAAAAAGCGCAAAAACTACCTCACGCGGCAGTCACTTTGGCAGATCTTTTTATAACATCATCTCAAGCGCATGCGCAATCGTCAGCTCCACACATACGCACAATTGCAAACGCACACACACAACTACGCACGTAGTATAAGTATGTATGTATGTATGTATTGAAGCTGTGTAAAACGTTTCTGTCGCGGTTTTTCTAGTTTTTTGTTGTTTTTTTATTTTTTGCTTTTTTGCATAGGGATACATTTTAGTTGTACGAGTTCCGTTCCGTTCGAAGTGTAAATTTCAATAACAAATACAACAAATATGTGCTAACTGCACTATTTACTTAGTCGCAAATTATTTGTAATAGATTGCTGTTGTTGTTGTTGTTGTTGTTTGATTTACGGCGTCAGCACTACAAGAGAGTCGCAAACTGCGCGCGGGAAAGTTTCAATGAAATTTCAATGGAAGTTTAGTGAAATTGTTGATACATCAAGTCATATAGTACTATATATGTAGTATGTATGAACACCCAACATACACACACATGTGCATATGTATGTATGTACATACATGTACATATGTGCAGGTTGTTACCTGTAACCATATATGTACATATATTTAAAAGAGTTCATTCATGCATACATATCTACACACATACATATACATATGAGCTCAAGTTTTCATACATGATTTTATGCTATGTTTAATGTACTGTTATAACCTTGAAAGATTTCGCTAACCCCTGTGAAATCCATACATATGCTGCCGTCCACCACTTATGATTCATTAACACGTTGGAAATCACTACGTTTTGTTAATCAGAAGTAAGGAATGCGTGATACATTAACTTTAGATTTTTTCGCGTAACTGATTACCTTTACTTAAAAAATATTGCACGCCCTAAATATTAGTTCATACGTATGTAGTTCTTCCGGGTCAAAGACTTCTTTAAGCCAATGGATGGGGCTTAGAAAAGACACCAGTTAGATTGCTTCTGATGCTTCTGGTAGTGTTGGAAGAGAGTGGAGTGGTGCGATAAAGGACGTAATGAGATGAACATGTTAATATTTTTATCAAAACTGTTAACAAAAAATGTATTTTTGATTCTCAAACACATATTAAATAATCGAAGAAACTAACGGTGGGAAATATCGATAAAGTTTAATTAAAATTTGTATATAAATAATTAAGAAGAAAACCCAAAACATGTATATCGATTATTTTTATCGATATTTAATAAATTTTATCGAAAATTTTTTAAACCAATTTTTGTCAAATAAAATATTTAAAATGTATCGATTATTTTTATCGAAAAAATACCAAAATATCGATAATGTTTATGGAACTAATTTTGACAAATATCTTAGTATAAAAAAAATTCTCATAAAATCTGCCACAATTCATGAAACTTAAAATCAAATGCTTGTTTTTTCGATAACATTTCGAAAAAAATGTTTAACAAAAAGTTTGATATAAAAAATCTATTTATCGATTATTTTTAACGATATCTGAATAAATTTTATCGATAAATTTTGACAAAAATTGTAATTTAAAAAAAAAATCAGATAAAATCACAAATGAAAAATTTAATTAAAAAAAATATATTTAAATAGATTATTTTTAACGAAAAACCACTTTTATAAATCATGAAATTGAAATGTATTGATTATTTTTATCGATAATACTAAGAAAATATCATTATAATTTATCGAAAATTTTTGATAAAAATTTTATTAAATAAAATATATTTAAATCGACTAGTTTTAACGAAAAATCGCTTTTATAAATCGTGAGATTGACATACATTGATTATTTTTATCGATAATATTTTGAAAGTATCGTTATATCTTACCGAAAATTTTTATAAAAATTTAAGTTATATTAAAAATTCTGATAAAGCCACAACAACACACGTTCAATAAAAAAGTTTATAAAATGAAAAAAAAGTTCCCCACTCATTTTGAAAAAATCGATATAATTTTTCGAAAAGTTTTGATTACAATTTTAGACAATTAAAAAAATACATTTAAATTGACTACTTTCATCAAAAAAAATCGCTTGAAAAATCATGAAATTGAAATGTATTGATTATTTTTATCGATAATATTCATCAAAACAAATCGCTTCAAAAATCATAAAATCGAAATGTATCGATTATTTTTATCGATAATATTTAGAAAATATCGTTATTACTTTTTGAAAATGTGTTATACAAATATAAGTTAATACAAAATTTTGTTAATGCCACAACAACACAAGTTCAACCAAAAAATTGAGCCAATTCATCAATTTGTTTCGATAAAATTTAAAAAATATCGATATAATTTATTGAAAATTTTGACAAAAATTTTAGCTATTAAAAAAAATACTTAAATCGACTGCTTTTATCGCAAAAATTGTTTTAATAATTTATAAAATGCAAATTAATTGATTATTTTATCGATAAAATATGGAAAATAACTTTATAATTTATCGAAGAATGTTTATAATTATATTAGTCATATAAAAAATTAAATTTAAAACGAATTTATTCAGCTTACTTTTATGAAAAAATCGCTCACATAAAATGCAACGTTTTTTAGGTCGAAAATAATACACAAATAACTTGGAAATTTATCAGAAATATATTTAATCGAAGTAATAAGTATAAGAATTTCTATATTTTGAACGAAAACAACAACATCTTTCTTTCTAAGCTCATAGCAGAATAAAAGTTCTATACATTAACTTACAAACTCACTTTCTACTGAGCGGCCGTTGTGGGGTATTTATTACCAATGCTTTTTAACTTTGTTTCACAAAATCTTTCTTTCTTTCCACTTTTCTTTGGGTCAATTTCGTTTGAACACACACACACACACATGCACGATAGTCAACACGATTCTTTGATAATCCGGTAATTTTGGAAATTGGGTCAGTGGCCTTGTGCAGCTGCAGATCTTCGATTGAGAAAAACAGTAAACAACAATAACTATTTGTTTCACAATTTCAACAAATATATATGTATGTATATTACCATATATATATGTTTATATAAATATATATATGTTAATATTTAGTTAGCTTTAAATCTGTGCGCTTTTTTGTGCTTTTTTATTAAAAAAAATAGAAAAAACGCGTTTTCAATTTACTTGCTCGACGCTGTGAAAGTCCACACTCGTACACGCCTTACTTCAGATTCTTTAACGAATATTGAAGAAGACACAATTCTTTTTGTTGGTCACTTAAAATTTCTCCGTTAATTTCACTTTCTCGCGCAAAGTGCACAACGCACACGCGCACACGCACACACAACACACACGACCGATACGCGATCAGCCAACGCTCAACATTATCGAAAACAACAACAACAACAAAAGCAGCAGTAAAATTTTGTTGGCAACAACCGAGTTGAAGAAAAAAGAGTAGGAAGGTAGAAATAAACCTCGATCGACGCAATGTGAAAATTTTTGTTGTTGTTGGTCTTTCTGGTGTTTTTTTTGGATTGCTGGTGAATTCAAAAATGCAAAAGTGTCGCTTTGTCGTGTTGTCTGTGAAGCGTTCGATTAGGCTGCTTACCGTTGAATGTCAAGCATAGCGAACACAAGCACATATATGTGATGGCGATACATAAAGATCAGGCTTTGCACTGGACCCAGTTCGGGCTTTTCGCAACTAAATAAACACTTAGCGAACTTTTCGTTTCGTATGCTACTTTTTTTTGCTCTCTTTTGCTTTTTGCGTACTTGCACTGCGTTGAACCTGGTGTGTCTTGGTGTCTTTTCCTGCGTACACCGATTCTTACGCGCTATAGCCCACACTGCCGGATGATACGATTGGCACAATTGACACTACTGCGGCTCTAGACATGAAGCCGTTCGAAATTGAACTAAAGCGCTGACGAAGAAGTGAAAGACTTTTATGTCAAGGTATGAAAGATGTGAGATGGCGCGCCAGCGAAGAAGAGTGGACGCCGCTAAGCTAAACGCCTATGGCAGAGTGGACGAACACAGCAAAGAGCACATGATGCAAACAAATCATAAATAGTTGAGCGTAGACAGACAGCGCACAGGCTGAACTCGGAGCGCGCGCATTTGAGCGTCAAGTCGGGCGGCGACCGCCCAACAGATCGACGAGGCGTACGCCGTGGAGCAGACCGACAGCCACAAAGGCCAAACACACGCCAGCACAGACGAAAGCGGGCGCGCGCGCACGAACGCTGTGAGCAGTAGCCCGAACAGTTGTCTACTTTGTATCAGCGCCCTCCACCGCGCCGCACCGTTACGATCGTGTAAGCTACCAAGAAAAAAAGAGTTGAACACCTGCTCGCATAACGAAAATCGCCAAGAAAAGAGCTGAAGAAAGCAGCGAAGCAGCAGGAGTTGTGGAAATGACAAAAATTTCCAAAAACTTGAAATGAAATGGCAATGCCGGCGCAACTGGAGTTCAAGTTGGCGTATTAGCAGCAACACTCGCTGTCGTTGCTTTGGAGTTTTGGGTATGGAGTTGCGTGGAGCTGTGACTGGTGTTGGAGAGCGCATTTATGCTCTATCTGTGCTAAAGCATAATCACGGTAAAAAGAAAGTATGAAAACAGCATAAAATGAGCTGCTGATAAACGTGAAGATGAAACTGTAATCTGCTGATGTTTGAAGCGGCAATAAACAGATGCAAAATCACAGCTCAATGCCCAGACAACGGGCTGAGTGTTGTGAGCGCTAAATTATATAGAGTTCATTTTAATTGAGAGCAGAATTAAGAAAGCGTTAATTAAAGAGTCGTTACAAGCTAACTGCATACATATTTATGTACGTTAATGCAGTGAGCCTTGCAGATTCGCTAGTCAGTTCGGTTACGAGCTGGTACTAATAGTTTCGTTGCTGTGAACCAACGGCGTTGTTGTTGATCTAGGTTGTTGAGAATTAAAACTATGCATTGAGAATTTTAGAAAATTGAGAATGTATCCAGAAACTATAACAAATATAAAAGATTACATAAAGAAAGCTTAATTCCAATCGTCTCGTTTGTATGGCAGCTATATGCTAAAGTGTTCCGATCTGAACAATTTCTTCGTAGATTGTACCGTTGTTTTGGGAAATAACCCATAACAGTTTTCCTGCATTTATCTCGTCAAATAAAAAAGTTTCCCATACAAAAACTTAATTCCGATTGTTGAGTTTGTATGAGAGCTATAAGCTATAGTGGTTCGATCTGAACGATTTTTTCGGAGATTGTACCATTGCTTTGGAAAATGGCCCAAAATAAAATTCGTGTAGAAATCTTGTCAAATAAAAAAGTTTCCCATATAAGGACTTCATTCCGATTGGTCAGTTTGTATGGCAGGTATATGCTACAGGGGTCCGATATCGGCGATTCCGACAAATAAACAGCTTATCGGAAGGAAAACAATATGTGACAATTTTCAGTTCGATATCTCGAAAAGTGAGGGACTAGTCCGTGTATATACAGACGGACCGACAGGCGGACTAGATTAAGCCGACTCAGTTTGTCACCCTGATTATTAATATACATATGTACATAAATATTTTAAGTTTCCGACATTTACATCTGCTCAGAAATCGTAAAAATCGCAAACCTAAAGTACAGACATTCTCGACTGAGTCATACTGATCTTGTAGAACCTGAGAAGTTCTAAATGAATGTACATAAGTTGTGCATATACAACAAATTTTCTTTCTTCATAAGAAACACATAAAAAGTTCACGAGAAAACGTTAATTTCTAACCAACCAATCCATGTTTTATTTCACAAACGAGAAGGACCTCGCCCAGCCGTTCGATACCAAACAAGGTTTCAGACGAGGAGACTACCTGTCGTGTGACTTCTAATCCATTTCAGGAGAAAATAATAGGAGCTGCAGAGCAAAATAGAGTATGCATTAGTTTCCATAAAAGACAGATGTAGCGTCACATCTGACTGAAGGCTGTACATGTACAGCGGTAATGCTGCCGCGTCATTCCATTGTTCATTCCTCCAAATTTCTAAAGATAGAATATTTGGTATTAGAGAAATCTTGTAAAAACCCCCATAACGTTGTCCAGCTCTTTGTCATATCTGAGATGTAAGATATCTTGAATTAACCCCCACAATATTTCCCAGCTCTTTCATCTAAAAGTAGAAGATTTTTGGTCTTTCCTTACAGCATGAGGAAGACCTCCACAGTCCATTGATTCAAGACAATCTTCAAGGAGCTGAATGACAAAAGGCTTCTTTAGAAAACTACCTCCCCGGCTAAGACCATCAAGCCTTTTCATTTCCTTCAATTCCTATATGACTGGCTTTCCAAAAAATGTTCACCGTGTTTTAGACTGAAGCCCTGCGAGCAATGTGTTCTCTCCATTTAAGTTTTTAGTTTTTATATAGGTTATAGCCGAGATATTTGGCAGAGCGCGAGAGAGCAAAAGTTTTCTTCTACTTCTTCGTTACTGGTGTAGACACCGCTGATGCGGTTATAGCCGAGCAGCGCGCCAGTCGTTTCCTATTTTCGCTATTTAGCGACGGTTCGAAATACCAAAAGCAGCCAGGTCCTTCTCCACCTGATCTCCCTAATGAAGTAAAGGTTTTACTTTTCCCATACTTTCACCGGCGGGTACTGAATCGAAAACCTCCAAAGCTGAAGTGTTCTCTTCCATACGGACAACAGACTTAGCCAGGGCAGCCGCTGTCTCTTGATTCACTGAACTATGTCAATGTCGCCGTATATCTAGTACAGCTCATCGTTCCATCGGCTGCGGTACTCTCCGTTGGCAATGCGTAAAAGACCATAAATCTTCCGGAAACTCTTTTTTTTTTTAACTCATAAGGCCGACTCATCAGATGATGTCATTGTTCATTCCTCTGGGCCATAAAGCAGGACGGGAATGATGAGTGACTCTATGTTGGTCTTTGTTCGTCGAGAGAGGACTTTACTTTTCAATTGCAATAGTTTTACCGCTCAAATATGGGAGGCTGGAGGTTTCTCGTGTTGATTTGCGTTACTTTTATCTTTCTCGTGAATTCAGTAAATACAAATTACTGTAAATGTGTAGTAATCATAAATTATTCCAGTGTTATTTTCACTTTTTCTTCAGTATTTGAAAGGGATGAGTTTAAACATCTCTTATGGAACCAGTGAGCTGTCAAAGTGTAGGATTACCTACTGATATATATTTATAAGGGTTTAAAAATTACTTATGGCACCAATGAACCCTCAAATAGAACCGTTACCTATATATATAGAACTTTTGCCATCCTCCTCTCAGTATTTTCCTTTCCATTTTGTCCTTCCCTCTAAGCATTTTCTCTGTGCGCAATCACTGCAACCAAAACCAGCCTAACCTCACCTAACAAATAAATCAAAATATTTGCACAGCTTTGCATACGAGAATGGTGTGTGCTGAGAGGCTTCCAATACAAAGCGCATATCGCGCAGAATGTTTGTAAGAAGAACATGGTTGGAAAATTCGATATTAGCTAACACTGGCAATGACACCAAAACGTGACGCATGACTGATGTGCCGATGACTGCAAATGCATACACACATACTTACATACAAATTTATATAATTTCTCTGTGTAATTGTGTGGTAATGCAACAAAATCACTAGTTACTTACATTTGTATGTATTTAGTCGGCTGCGTGTTCAGGCTCATGTCCAGCTACAAACAAACTTTTACACTTTTCTTGCTTTTCATTTCGCCATGTTTCTTTCTTGCAGCGCAACATAAATATTCGCACTGTTGCACACGCATAAATAGATTGTGGTAATATAGCAGAGCTCTATTTTATGTTTCCAGTTCATACAAGATCAGCCGCGAGTAATAGCAAATGCATGTACGAGAGCCGATGGATAAGTCTGTGAAAGTGAAAAAAAATAAATTTTATATTAAATGAGGAAGTTTTATTGAAAGCGAAATATAAATTTGTGTTCAATATCTTTACTTAAAAAAAACGAATATTAAGAAAAGATAGGAGAGCAATTAGCGTCATGTCGCCTTGGACTTGCCAAAAGCTTTTGCCACAGTCAATCGCAGTAGAGGACATCGAACGTACCTTCAGGGCTGAAGAGGTAAACCATGAACTATCTGAGCAGTCGGCAATCATCTGTGCTGTTTCTAGGTCAGTCACTTAGCGTCAGAAATACCTAGATAGTTCGAGGCCTAAATAAAAAATCACCTTGTGAGAGAACAAGCCTAGTAGCCTTGCTCTTGTCAAAAGCGTTTGACACAGTCAATCGCATGGCGCTACTAGAGGTTACTAGATTCAGGGTTATCGAATCCTCAGCGCTCAAGAAGCATACTATAAACTATCTGAGAATAATCATTCGACCATTTCGAGGTCAAAATTCTTATTTAAGAAAAATTACACAAGAATTCCGCAGGCTGATGTCTACCCCCCATTTCTCTTTAACTTCGATCTCCTTTATTTCGAAACCTCCTCAACCATTAAATCAACAAATTAGCTATTTCCATGATTTGACGATACTGACAACGCTCCCTCCAGTGCTGAAGAGGTAGTCCATGAACTGAGCGACCGAGAGACATAGACCGTTAGTACTGTTTCGAAAATCTTAACTATGAGGAATTAAACAAGGATTCCGCAAGGTGATCTAGCAATAGAATCGATCGGATGTGTGCGAAAGTAAACAGCTGTCTCGCCGATCTCTCTAGCTTTCCTCTTTCCACTATTGTTTAAATTCTATATTTCCTTAACCAGCTGATGGAATATCCAATTTCCTCATACCCATACTGGTATTGGGATCGATGGTATGTGTTCGAAAGTAAACAGCTCCCTCGCCCACCTTTTTTGCTTCTTCCATGCAAAGATCTTGAGACTTTGTATCCCTCCAATAAATCCATAGCGACTGTACTCATTAGCTGGACGGAGACCAGTCGCCAACTACGGGGCCGATATGGTCGCCTAGATGTAGTCTGCGAAGCTTCAGACGAAGAAGCTTCAGATGTGTCAGAATGCTGCACTCCTTACAATGACAGAATGTTGCGTGATATTTCCAGTCGAGTGAGGACTTCAAGTTTCCGGTCAAGGAACGGAACTCACTCCTATCCAAGCAATTCTGAATGGTATCTTTGCGTAGACACCATCAATGCAGTCGTCTGCTTGAAGCGGATTCACCAACAATAGCAGACGAAGAGCTCGAGTTGTCCCAAGAATCTAGAGTGACCCTTTCACAACTACGCTGTGGTTTATGGAAAGGGTTAAACTTATATCTATTTTCCTTAATCGACACCGACATTCAAAATATTGGTATGTCCTGCGTGCAATGAGTCCCCGCAAGACTCTAACCAGCTCTTTACATGCTCAATGAATCCCACTGGCTAAACACACCTCATCCTATGGTTGGATCCCTTGGAATCGGCACGTTTCTTGAGCCTACTCTTCGATGACTTCGATGACCGACCTGAACCAAGCGGGTTTAGATAACCGCTACAATAACCACAACATAAGTTACGAATACAGCATCAGTTCCCAATATAGTCGGGTAGATACATTTTCATGGTTCCGATTTTTCCACAATATTTTAACCGATGTAGATAAATAGTTCAAGAAAGAATGAGGAGATCGCTATCAAGTGAATACCAACTAAGTCCCACAATTCAACAATTCGAAGATTCTGATAAAATATTCTGCGCTTTTCCCACTCTAGCCACCTAATTTCTTTTGAGTGGGAAATCCGCGCAAAATATCTTGCTTTGTCAACCGTTTCATCATCAGCACTGAATTCTACTGCACCCGCTTTATCGTATTTCTGCAGGCAAGGTCTCAAGAGTAGCTTGAGTGTCATGATCCCTACTATATTATTGAATTCTCTTTCATTTTCCTCTCAATGATTGGATACGTTTTTGATTCTCTCTGAGGGTTAAGACGACAGACGACATATACATATGAAGATGTAGAAGAATATTATATTAAGATTGAGCTGAAAAATAACTCTCTCAAGCAGTTAGACACAGATCATATTTATTAAGTCCCCTACATCAGTTAGTGGTATTTGGATGATCCTTTAATGAGGAGGATGGAGCCATGTGTAGAAGTTCACGCAAAAGAGGAAAGTTCTTTGAGCGCCATTCACTTGGAGGTGGCCAGAAATGATTATTTTGCGTATGGTTTTTTAAGCAGCTCACGACTTTCGGTCTTAGACCTAGTTTCCTCTAGCACTAAACGACCGAAAGCATTGTCAGAAAGAATCTATATTCAATGAAATTTTTGGACTAACTGTGCGGAACGATTATCTTTAATATTTAGAGTCACTTTATAGACAGTTTTTCGAAGTAAGATGCCTCTTAAGGAGCACAGGCAGAGTTCTATCGAAGCGACATTTAAGAAAATCGACTACATGCCAAATATCTCATAAATGGTGTTTAGTGGTGTTTGGGGAAAAAATAGAGTTAATATATTTGGAGTGCGTTTGATAAGTTTGAAGGAAGGAACATGTCCTTGTATATGAATACTAAGACCAGCGCACAAACACATATGAGCACCGTTATGCATACATATGTATATGTATATCTACTCACACATACATGTGTATATATTTGTGATAAATTGCATGAATGCAATGTATAAATGCATTTCAGCATTGTACTTGGTGTTTGAACTCGCTTTTGCTGCACCATTCAGAGCATTATATTCTTTGGATGAAAACTGCATACAGACAAGGCGTCAGACCGACAAACACAGTATACACATACGTATGTCAGATGTAGTTATAAGTCATGCTATGAATATACATTCGAACGGTTGCAGGTCACTATATACTCGCATATGTGTAAATATAACTTATAAAGAATCGAAAAGTGCATGACATTGGAGAACCGCTAGAAAAACAATAAGAAAAGCTAACATTTAAATTTTAAACTTACTTGTATTTAAAGGCAATAATTTTATTCATGAATAAATAAGAAGCAAATTATGCAACAAGAAACGCATTTTAATTAGCATACGAAAACCGCTCACACCTGGAAGAATAATAAGGAAGTCTGTCGTGTGTCGATTTGCACGTGACTTCAACGCTAGCATGCAGCTTAGGTTTTAAGTCGGTATCTGGAATTTAAAAAAAAAGAGCTCTAGGTTAGGTTAGATTATGTTGCAGGGTTAATCCAAAATTGATGAATCTCACTTAGACAGATATTCGTTCTTTGTATTGCCCATAAACTCCCAGAAGTGGATCATCCTTATAGACCCGGTCACAAACTTATTAAAACCCCAGCCACCTCACCAAGTTCAAGTCTACCAAAATATTTCAATCTCGTTGCGGCAAAAGCCGGGTAATAGGGAAAAAAGTGACAAAATGGTTCCAGCTTGCCTTCCTCCATACAGTAAAGTTCGTCCGACAAAATATTTAGCCGCATCGCGTGTGAACCTATTAGATAGTGTCCGGTCATAAGACCACAATTGCGGTGAGGTTGACTTTGCTGAGAGTTATTAGTTCGGAGAACCTTATACGGTTCAGTCGGAAGTTAGAAGGATCTCGCAGTGGCACAAATTCTGGTTGTTGCCCAGCACTTGCGGAGCTCACTGGTGGTCCGTAGATCCAACGAAAGGAGACATCGCAAAACCAACTCCCTTCAAAACGAATGAAATTGGGAAGGTTGTCTTTCCTAGCAAGCTCATCGGCTTTGCAGTTACTGCCGATTCGCTGTAACGCGGAACCCAACATACGAGGTATGACAATTAAGTAATGAGACTGATTTCATAAAAACCGTATATTTGAAAATTTTTCTACAACTCTGCCATCCCCTTCAAAGTAGTCCCCTTGGGCAGCTATACAGCGATTCTAGCGCGTTTTCCGTGCTTCGTAACATTTCTGGAACGCTTCGACTGGGATGTCCGCGAGTACTCTCGTCACGGCCGCCTGGATGTCCGTAATCGACTCAAAATGGGTTCCTTTGACCACCGATTTTGTTTTAGGAAACAAAAAAAAGTCACAGGGTGACATGTCGGGCGAATAAGGCGGCTGTTGCAACACGGCGATACCAAACGAGGCGAGGCCAAATACTGGGACACGCTGAGGGCGGTGTGGCACGGCGCGTTGTCGTGATGAAGAATCCAGTTACGAGCGATGTCTGGGCGCACCCTGTTGACTCGTTTTCGCAATCTTTCGAGTACTTGGCAATAGTAGACTTGATTCACAGTTTTCCCCGGTGGAAGGAATTCTTTGTGGACGATTCCACGGCTATCAAAAAAAGGCAATAATCATCCTTTTCACCTTCGACTTGCTCATGCGAACTTTTTTCGGGCGGGGGCGCCCGGAGACAACCATTGTGAGCTTTAGCATTTGGTTTCCCGGGTCGTATTGGAAAAACCAGCCATTTTAGCGTACGTTTCCGAAGCTGTTTCGCCCAATCTGGCGCAAAATTTTATCGCGACGCGTTGCTCTTGATTTCGTTTTTCCATTTTCGTGACGAGCACTACAAACACACGTCTACTCAACTTGACGCAGCAGCCGAACTAAACAAGCTAGAGCGATGGTACATACATATATCAATGGAGAGGGGAGGGATGCCGGAAAAAGACAAAGGGAATTTCAAAAAAGGGGTCACAGGTTTACCACAAGCGCAGCAATAAAATCAGTCTCATTACTTAATTGTCAAACCTCGTAACTAATATGGCAGAAGCTGGAGGCTTTTGCTAATCTGGTCATGAACAACGAGCACAAAGCCAATATAGTTGCTCGGCTATCGTAGTTAAGACACACCACTCTAAACGAAACTGCACTACGAAACAGTACATCTATTGCTACCTTGCTGCCAGTCACCTCAACTTGAAATACCTTAATGTGGTCTGGTAATCCTAAACTAGAGTTGATAGAGAGTTATCGACAGCAAACTCCACCTCTTACTCTCCCTCTTAACTTCGATCCCCAAAATGCTTTCCCATATATCAAGAAATTAGAAAATATATGCTTAACTTTAGGATTCTCTACGTCTGCTCAGAGTAAAAAATCTGCAGTATTGCAGAATCATCATAAACATAATTATGAGTCCAGGACTCTCTGTATAAAAGAAATACCTTTTTATTGGGTTCAATCATATCTGAAAATAATAGAATTTTTTGCGCTGGATTTGGGACCCGCCTTGTCAAAAAACTTCCCCAATGAAATAACAAAAGCGCCTCCGAGATTTTCAATACTACTATTTTTTATTATAACAGTGAAAGATGCGATTTACTGGCATCATTCTTATATGTTAGGTATGGCTCTCAATACGTTAAGCTCAATAATACTATGTATAAGTATACTTATGTACATACATACATATATACTTTACGGGCTTTTCAATGTTTCCTTCTGGGTGTTACAAATTTCGTAGCAAACTAAAAACCTTCTGCAGGTTATAACAAATAATATTGCTCAATATAAAACCTTGGACCTTAACACAATTGTTAAAGACCTTAGAGCAAAAACGCCGATATCTGCGGTTTTTCATTTCTTAATATAAATATGTATTATATATTTTGACATTTAATGTATTTCGTTTTTGTTTTAGCGAATATTGCTTAAGAGCAGCCTTGCTATTGCCATAAAATTTTCGGAGAAAAAGCTCATGGTTGCCATCAATGAACGCCATTGAGCACGAACAAACGCTGACGCAGCGAAAAGTGCAGCATCTTCGCGAAGAAATCGACGATTAAAAAGAAAAAGAACTTGAAAAAGGATTTCGTGAAATAAGAAGAGTACGAAAGAGAAGCTACAAAACAATGTGAAATGATGTAATATTTACGATTGCAGTTTTTAATGCCGAATATTGACAATAACTTACATATACATATGTACGTAGGAATATTTATAGGTGTATATATATAATATATGTATAATATCACATATATACATGTATATGTATATAGGTATGTACATATATATATATATACATATATTGTATACATACAAATACATTTTTATATCTCGTTTTTGTAGTTCTCTTTATTGCTTTTTGCTAATAATATTCCTTTTCCTATGGTAGCTTCATTGCAGCTCATTTTATTGACTCGCCTTCGTGGTACATTGCCATTACAATGAGTTCAATGGGAAATACGTACCGCAATATTTGTATTTATATAGTTTTGATGTCTATTCTGAAATGTGCGCAGTCGTAATTTTAGATTTTGTTGTACGCATCAAAGTGTATGGAGAACCTACCCAGTAGGAAAAAAGTTACTTGAAGGGAGAACTAAAGTTGTGATGCATGGAACGCCGTCTTTACAAGCGTTTTTCTTGAAACTTTTTTTGAATTCGGTTCGCAAGATTTCTCGGGAACTACTCAACCGATCTTCGAGAAACTTACACAAGTCTTTGAGATACAATTCTTGAAGACTTAGACGAAGGATTTTTTTACGATTACACCTATTCGAAAAAAAACTATCGCGAAATTTTCACTAAAATTTTAATTTTTTTGAAAAAATCTCTGCCAAAAATTCACTTTTCAGTTTCGTTTCTTTCTTCGTCCAAATTATGAGTTAGGATTTTAACTCAAACACGCATTTTTTCACTTTAGAAGATCCAGTAAGGAGTTATCTTGCAACGCGGTCGAAATGGCCGAGTTGTAAATATTTTTTTCCAAAAATTTCAGAATTTTTTTGTTAATAGTGTATGGTTGGAACAAAGAAATTTCTAATAAAATACTTCATTTTTTATATGAGAAAAAATTTTTGAAAAAAGGGTGGTTTTACTGGAAGTCTATTTAACTCGCAGTTTTTTGTGGAATATGGGGATTCGAGTTAGGGAGATTCAACTGATTTATGAAAATAAATAGCTAAATAATCAATCATTGCACAGAATTTTTCCTACTAGGTAGTTTGAAATATATGTCTATGTGCTTATAAAAATGCAAATTTTCATTTGCATTAACTAAGTAAACTTTTCGCACTACTGTCACTCTAACGTCATTTGATACTTCATTCAATTGTTTAGTTTTATTACAACAAAACAATTGAAAAGCACATTGCGATGCTGTAAAATGAATTTGGTTTATTTTCAGTAGTTAGAATTATATTATATACCATGAAACTTTATAGAAGCATATCGATTATAAGTAGAATCACCTTCAAATTAAGTAAAATTTATTAAAATTAATTTTATACCGAAACTTTTTTTCCACCACCATATACGATATACAGGGTCCAGCACTCGAAGTGTAACCAACTTTAGAGCGTTCGCTCAGCTGTCGCACTAGAATCAGCTGTTTATAAATTTCCTGAATGACACTTCGGAGTATTGTTCACAAGTGAACAAAAGCGTTTTGCCAAAAGTGATATCAAAAAAAAGTGATCAGCGATGGAATTCGAACTTAGTAGTGAAATGGTTCGGAAAGTGAAGAAGCGACTTTAGCGTAATCCACGACGAAGTGGCTAAAGAACTGAAAATATCCGAACGCAGCATTCGACCCATATTGAAAAATGAGCTCAAGATCAAGCCTTACAAGTTCCAAACAGCCCACACCGAAGCAGCAACGAGTAAGACTTGAGAGAGCGAAGCAGTTGCTTGGCCGAAAGCGGTCAAATTCCGAACAACGTGTTTTCTGACGAAAAATTGTTTCCAATTGAGCAATTCGTAAACTCTCGAAACGAGAATCTAAGTCATCGGTTGGCCACCAGGAAGCATCACCCGCCACAAAGAATGGTGTGGGCCACTCACCGTAGCTGGGCGCTCTCCAATTGTTTTCAACGAGCCTGGCGTCAAACTAAATGCGACATATTATCGGGAAAGTGTTCTGGAGGCTGCTTTGAAGCCGTGGGCAAACAAACATTTCGGTTGCAAACCATGGACGTTTCAACAAGACTCAGCACCGTCTCACAAAGCGCGAATAAACCAAGAATAGCTGAAAAACAACGTTAATGATAGCGATTTTGACCTTGGACCTTTTTTATAAAAAATAAAATTTCCTACAAATGTGTCACTTAAATTTTTTCTATAGCTCCTTCATTTACGAGATAAATACAAAAAAATGCGAGTGTCATGGAAAAATCTGGTTTAGAGCCCCGTACTATCTCGCCGGTGTGAGTTACGACTTTGTTGCACTGGACACTTTTGTAGAGTGAACAATTCTGAGAAATATGCATCTAAAGTTAAAGCGATGCCATAAAATACCTTTGATCTGTAGAAATTTAAAGATAAAAACTCACGATTGTAGCGTATTTTTTACAGACCTTGGTCCAGTTCTTAATGTCAATATTAAGGCCTACAATTTTTAAGGAGTTTTTTTAGGGTATTTCCAAAGAAATTTCGTGACGGGATTGAAAAAAATTAATAGTTCGAATAAAAAACACCAAAATATATATACATATATATATGTATATATATGTATATATTACTTAAGGGATGTCTTGACCCAATTTCATTCAGTTTTAGTAAGAAGAAGCCTGCGCCAAACCAGCGGGTCTTACAACATCTACACAGATAGATCCAAAATGGCCGATCGAGTGGGAGACGGAGTCTATTGCTGGGAGCTCGGATCACAGACGACCCTACAAGCTTCCTAATTACCGCAGTATCTGCCAGGCGGTAGTACTTGCAGTTGGTTAAGCGGCTTAGAAGCAGGGAAGCAGTAGATGTAGCGGCTACCGGGAAGCGGATGCATATATACTAGGTTCTAGACCAGAAATGAGTTCACGGAAACGAAGCAGCTGATGAGATTGCCAAAAATGCTATCCGTCTAACGACCGAACAAGTACTTACAGAAAATGCCGAAGTTACTGAGAACGATATACAATGAAGTTAACGGATGAGCTGACAGACGGATCAAGGCGAGATGGAATGCTTTAAGTACATGTAGGTTCGGCAAAATCATATCCAGTAGACCCTTAGGAAACTCGCTTGCTTTTTACACACACGGTCTTGAAAGGACTGCCGGACGGCTCTTGGCAGGTCACAACCTACTGGCACATAACGATACATGCATAAAGAGCAAAGAAGTTAACATGAGAGAAACGCTAGTGTGGTGAATTCAAATAAGGTCTTACATAGTAGATCACTTCAAGAGGGATTTAGTGCAAAATCAGTTGTTGTGCCGGAAACTATTGATCCGGTCTTTGACCAAGTATCCTCTTGATAGTCAAAAAAACAATCGTTTGAAAGCGAGCTAAAGTAAGAAGGCGAAGCATCCCCTTCCCAGAGAGGAGCGCTGTGTTTGGAACCCGCCACGTAAAAAACACCCCCAAAAGAAAAGCAGAAAACAGATTCGGATGAGAGATCTATCGACTATAACCGCGTAAGTGCAATCTACGACAATAAAGAAGAATACTACTATTTGCTTGCCATTTTTATAAATGTTTCGAATCACAGCTGCCTCTTACTGCCGCGATTAACAGTTTAGTATCTTGCGCTTAGCTATGGCACTTTATAAGCTTAATCGTTTAATGGATTTGTAAAGCTTCATTAAAAACTCGCTATCATAAATAACACTCTATTTATTATATTAATTATATAAATTCACTTAGCTAAATAAAGAAAGCTTTGACGTTAATAGCTTTCCGCCATTGTAACGACATTAGTTCCCTAATTAATTATTGCTAATAGCACCCTTTTCATTTATTATATTTCACAAGTAATTTAACGCCTTTTTATATTTTTTCCCATTTGTCAATATTTGCGCGGAAAACAATCGCAAATTGCATCTTTGTACTCTACACTGACCTATAGCTAAATACACAAATATGGCGGCGGTAGGAAATATATTGTTTATACATAAATATATGTGTATATAGTATATATGAAAATTGTTGACAAATATTGCTGTTTACCGTTTTTAGTGGTTGTATGTGCATATTTTTACTTTTAGGCGGATGTGCGAAATATTATTTAGCAATACACTAAATAAATAGTGTTTTTACACTTGACGGAAAATATTGACCATATTTTGTCATAGGAAATGCAATTAATATGAATAATTGGTGCCGGTGCTTCACAGATAGATAATTTGTTTTCTTTTTTTTAGCAGAGAATGTAACACAATGTCACTAAAGCGAATCCTAATATTAGTATATTTTTGAAGTATGAGGAAATGGCATTAAGAACAATCGTCTTCATAAGAGCGTAGACAGAAATTGCAGTAATGGCACATAATCGCTTTTTATTTTATACCTATTTCATTATAAAAGTTTATACCAGGTTGTTGTTCGGTTTGTCACCCAAAATTTTTGCAACGATTTATTATTTTTTGAGGCCCTATGTTCCACCTAGGAACTACGGGAAAATACATCTATAAATATTTATTATTTTCTAGTATCTGTAGTGTCGAGATAATTGCTGCTGCCAGCGCATCAATTTAGGAAGACCCAAATCAGTCTCTCACACGTCATTCTCAAGCGTTGGGCAGCTCTGTGATGTTGTTGTGCCAAATTTTGTAAAAAGATATTGGCCTACATCCTTACAGGATCAAATTGGCGTAAGAACTGAAGTCGCTGGACCACCAGACTCATCGTGTGTTCGTGAATTGGGCTGAGCAACAACTTCAAAACGGATCGGATTTTCAACGAAAATCATCTTCAACGATGAGGGTCATTTCTGGCTGAATGGCTTCATCAAGAAGCAAAATTTGCGTTATTGATCAGGCAGCAATCCACACATAGTCCAAGAGTCGCCATTACATCCCGAAAAAATTACGGTGATGTACTTCTTCCGTGATGATCAAGACCGGCACGTTACACTTAAATGGCTTCTGCTCAATGATAACCGAATACTTTTGTCCCAAATTGAATGATATAGACTTGGATAATATGTGGTTCCAACAGGGAGAGCCACAAGTCACATAGCAAATGTCACAATCGATTTATTGAAAACCAAGTTTAGTGAACGTGTTATCTCCTTAATTGGCCCAATCGATTGGCCGCCTCGGTCGAGCAATTTAACGCCGTTGGACTATTAGTTACACAGTTAAACTGTCCTAGTTAGCCCTTGCTGAATATTTCGTCATAATTTGAAAGGAGTTGAGATCTCTTTCTATGTATTTTGCTATCTTTTTATAATCATAAAAAGAAAAAATATTTTTAACCTCATATCAGCTTCATATATGATACATAAAATATTGAATACACTTTTTAGTAACTTTTTTTTGCTGTGTACTATAAATTCAGCGCCTAAAAGTATACTTCATTTGAATATTAGCAAAATGAAGTTTAGAAACGGGCGCCACATCTTTTTCATAATTTCAGGCATTGTTGAAAATATATTTTATTTTAATATTTTAATATTAGAGCGCAACACAATGCAGTGAAATATGTAAATATATCTCAGTATATATTGTATATACAAACGTATGTAATATAATAATAGGTAGTCGAAAAAGTCTTTTCGTATTTTGTTAATAGAAGCCATTGCGGTCGTATATCTCCCGTGCGACCAATCATATTGTGTCACACCATAAAGTGTTGGAAAGGTGAAGTTTTAAGCTTCATTTAACCAAAATTAAATTCGGGGAAGTTGAAAAAAAAGTTACAGCTGCTCAAAAATGAGTAAAAATAATGAGAAATTCCATATATTTAGACACTTTTGTTTAAAAAAGGGAAGAATTGTGAAGTTTACGGAGAGAATGCGGTATCAGTTCATGTAGCACAATAATGGTACGCTTGCTTCCGTTCTGGAAATTTCGAAATTTCGATTTACACTAATGGAATAATGTCTCCAGCGGAAAAATTGGCAAAAAGTGGTCGACCAAAATTGTACATACATATTTGTTTATTAGTATATATATAAAAAAAATAAATTAACGTTTGATTAGAAATACGAAAAGTCTTTTTCGACCACCCAATATTTTTTTCAATATTTTGGTTTAAAAATATATTTTTCATTCAAGATCTTGTTTGGCATTTTCTTATTATTTCTGCAGGGTATTATAGTTTTCGTATAAAAAAAGTTGACTTTTTTCCCGTGTTATTACATACATATACCGCAATCCTCTTCGAAGAAAAATTAATTTTCGGCTATTGGCATTAAATTTGCTTTTATTACTTATCTTATTCATATTTCAGCTACTTCTTCTACTTTTTCATAGTCATTTTATTATCTCGTTAATAAATGAAATTAGTTTTTATATAATCAGTTCGATTATACGCTCATGCAGCACTATTCAGTCAAATACACACACACATACATACATAATGATATGGGCATATACTATATATGCCCATATCATTTTCCCTCCTTTACTGTAGCAGCAATAACTACTTAATAATTATTGAGCACTTTCTTCTCTGCAATGCTCTTCGGTGCACCGTTCGTATCATTCATCGGCTGATAATCAACTTGCCATTATTATCAATGGCCTCATTATTATCCATTGTTGGCAAAATAAACGGCATATACATATATTCTTGCACAGTCTAATATATACTAGCATATGTATATGTACTTCTATGAATACATATGTATATGTGTGTGTGTGGATATTAATTTGTGCTTATGCCATGAGTTACACTTTTGCATATCCCATTACAGCATTATAATTAATTTACTGCGCCCCCACACTTGTGCGCCCCTGTCGTCAGTCACCGCGGGTCCTGTGTCTGCGCTATGCCTGTGTTTGCCAGTGTGCGAAAGGGCAGTGCCACTTGGGCAGCTGTCTCAATTCCCTACTCGCATTTCCATATCTGGACGCTTTAAAGCGTCCATAATGAAATGCTTTAAGTTTGGTGCACTAACACACACACAGATATTTTTTATACATACATACATACATTACATTGCTAGTGTATTTGTTGTTTACAGACTTTTACTTTTGTATATTCATATATACAATAAACTTTGCTTTGCCTACAATTTTGGGTGTGTTTTCTTGCTACTTCACCGCTAACTTTCGCCTCCTCACATTTTGCACTTCATAAATATTTCACCGGTTGCCTGGTTCCTCGCTGTTTTGTTTAGGACAACAGTCTATTCAAGGCAAGCAGCAATGAGAAAGCAAGTTTTTTTGCTGTTGTTGTTGTTAATTAACGGCTAATGGTTAAGGTCATAATTAGTAATGTGATCGTTAGGTGGCCGTAAAGTAATTATGTGAATGTAAATAATCCTGAAAATCCTGTTGCTGGGTGGACCGCAAAATTCAAGGCCATTAGAAGTACAAAATAACTACGATTTATGTATATAGTATATATATTTTTTATAACTACTTCCACGAATTAGCGAGAGTGCTTCGAGTGTGGTAAAACATTATACTTCACAAGTGAGGACGAGTTACAATAAATGCAGTAAAAAAATTAAATTTTGATTTTATTTTTTTTTAATTCGAAAATCTTAAATAGAAATAATTTTGAAAGGATTTACGACAGGCAGCTCAGCCGAAACTACACTTCAAACACTGGTATTTCATATCGAAAGGACCCCCGAATAAAAGGTATACTCTCTAGGAGAACTCGTGGACATTTCTGGAGCATTCAACAACGTCTCTACGGAATCTATTCTGAACAGTATCCAGTCAATAGGTGTTGATTGCTATAAAAGGCTGAATAAGAAGCCTTTTGTCGTCTAAAGGGATAAGAGCAGAATAGAACGACGCTAAAATGACCAAGGTAGTCTGTAAAGGTCTCCCTAAGGTCGCATGCTATCTCCGCTTCTATGAATATTAGCGGTGAAAAACTGCTAAGAAACTTGGTAGGCAAAGCCACTAAGATAGCGGCATATGCGGTCGACATTAACATCTTAATAACGAGTAGGTGTCTACTGACTATTAGCAGTATTATGACCACCACTCTCAATACAGTCCAGAACTGGGAATCGCAAGTGGATCTGGGATTAACACCGAAGAAAACAGACAAACAGACATGCTTGTGTTCACAAGAAAGCACAAAATTCATCTATGGATGTTCCCTTCTATAAATGGGACACAACTCTCTCTTAAAAATAGCACCAAGTACCTTGGGGTAGACTTGGACAGCAAAGAGAGGGAAAAGCCAGCAAGACTTTATATGCGTATAGGCAGATGATCAGCACAACCTTGGGGCTCTCTCCTTCTCCCACCGGAAGCCAATGGAAAGAGTTCAGAGGCTTGCTGCGCTGTGCATAACGGGAGCTTTAAGACAAACTCCTACGCCGCCTCTTGAACTGGTACTAAATCTGCCACCGACTACTGGAGAAGAATTTACGTATAGAATCTTCGAGCTTAGCTTGGTAGGTAGTTTCGGTTGGGCAAACACCAACTACGTGACCCCACTTTTCAACTAGGAAAGAAGGTACAAAGTAAACATAGAAAAAGATGTTTGGCTTAAAGGAATGTTAGCAATGCCTAACATTCCAAACTATATACTTATATCTATACGTATGGCTCGAAATACACTTTCCAGAGTTAGGCATAAGACAATATTTTAAGTTGCCGGAGTGAACATCTACGTCGACAGCCAAGAAGCAATCAATCAAATCGAGGTTACTGCCTCGTATCGTTTATCGGCCCGAAGTGTCTTGGGAAGTAGGGCAGCAGTGGAAAATGTTGTCAGAAGTAAGCCACTTCACTTCTACTGGATACCAAGCCACAAAGGTATTGAGGGTAATGAAATAGTGGAGGAGATTGCCAAGAATGGTGTACTGTCAACAACCGAAAACGCGATCAACCTTGGGAAACCAATGCACTGTCTATACGACGATCTTGACAAAAGTATGGTAAAGAAAATCAAAACTCGATGGAACGAGTTACCTGGGTGCAAAACAGCGAAAGTCATGTGCCAAACGGTAGATCGGAAGTACACAAAGATTCCTATTGGCACTCAAAAGAAGATACTATAGGAACATAATGGAAATACTAACCGGTCAGTGTCTGGTGTTGACACACGCAGATCGAGAAGACTGCAGGAAATGTTTACTGCAGGGCACCAGGGAAACAATGGAGCATACTCGTATCTTGTGCCCTCGTCTCACATTGGAAAAACTACGTTGTAAGCATCTGGTGTCCCCACAGTTTGATAAACTGGAGGAGGTGTCGATAGTGAGGCTGCTGATTCTGTTAAAACTCACGTCAAGCTCAGGCATCCTATAGAATAACTACCCTTCTTGGACTTAGCAACTGAACTGCATCTGGCATCGCAAACGACCAAACAGGTCTATACATGGCCTACCAGATTAACCTAACCTTTTAAATTAAAAAATAGTTTCTCAAATGTTATTCCAAAGCCTCAAGAATAGGAATTTAGAATATTATAAAGGTTTCTTTCAAGAAACAACAAAATTGGTTTTAACTACAGACCATTTTGTCCATCCGGACAGTGAGGGGGGTAAAAACCCCCGCCATATGAATTTATGCAAATACTTATGTAAATACGACACTCCTAATGGGTAGGTGCACACATATGTATATAGAGGGTATGTATACACGTCAAAACAAGTAAAAATTCATCCACAGCGAGGTGAGTTCTAGTACAAAGCAGTAGTGATTTCAATGCGTTCATATATACATATGTATATGAATGTATGTACATACATAGTAGTATATTTAAGTGCTCGTTTGGATATCTCTTTTAGGCTAGACGAAAGTCATATTATTCATGTCTTCTGTATAAATACATATGCACATAGGTAGATATATCTACGTATGCGCACATACATATTTGTACTTATGGCCGCAGTGGATAATTAACCTAATGAATGAGTGCACTAAATGAATGAATAAAATAAACTAAATGCAAAGCAACAGCAGAGAAGACTGGGGTCTGGTAAACTTGCGACACTCAATGAGGACAAAATGTGTTGGAGTATATTAAAAGTAATGAATGAAAAAATGTATAAAAATAAAATAAAATAAATAATTACAAAGGAATGGTGTTGTTGAGGTGGGCATAAGTACATAGATACATATATACTTTCGAAATACCGGACAAATAGTAAAGAATTGTATATAATTAAAGCAGCTCATTTTAATAGTTACAATTTACCACTGACTTCATATATAATATATAGTAATCAACTAATGATTATTTGTATGGCTTATAATATTATATATCTTAAATACAGTTAGTTAAGTACATCATTATCAGAAAAACTGAGTTCCTAGCTCGCGTATATACAGACAGTAATGGCAAAACCTACTCAACTCGTCATGCTAATCTCAGAAATCTACCTAAAAATCCCATTACTAATCGATCAAACTGTTTCTTGAGAAGCTACAGCAATGTTCTTTCCGAAATTGAAAGCTTGAAGGATAGCATTTATACCTAGTCCCATAAGAAATCCAACGGCCTGCTCGAACTACTAAGATTCCCCATTTGGTCGGTTAAAATGAAAACCCATAATGCCCAACAGGTTAAGAAGTTCGTTCAAGTTTGTAGCAAAAATAAGTAGATTTCCGAAATTATGTAATCATTTTGTACTACATTTTACTCATACTTCCCACAGCAAGCGCATTTAACTGGTCTACTAAACAACAATTTCCCCAGTCGACTTGTGTACACAATTTAATTTCCGTTCTTGGATTGTATAAATGAGCGAAAAATTCGCAGACAATACAAAGCTATGGACAGTGGGTTGATAATATGGTAAAAGATTGAACAAAAACACAAAATATATACACATACATATTAACAAATGAGACTTAAAAGCTATCAACATCATCAGCATAAAGCATGGACTGAGAGCTTTCGAAAATATTTCAAAAATTTGTAGAAAATTTTAACAAAAAGAGTTAAGGAATTAGTACTTCTTGTGCCAATGCTGTGAATTTCATAATTTCTTGAAAAGAACCAAAGAAAAAAAGCAGCAAAATGAAATGTTTAGACAAGCTGTTTTTGGCAACATCTTCATTGCTTTCAGAATCGCTTAGTTATTATAACTTTATCACTCTGACGATTATTTGTATGGTATACCTATGTCATAATGATTCAAAAGAGCTTTCGCTTTTTTGAAGCTTTCACTTAACTTTAGAGCTTTCACTTTTTAGAAGCTTTCACTTAACTATAAATTTCAATATAAAAATTTCACATTTCCATTTGTAAAAATTAACCAAATATGCCACGTTTGTGTTTATCATACAATTCGATTAAGCTGGAAAGTTCAGTATTTAAATGAAAGCTTTAGTAAACATTTTTTTCTGCATTTGTTGATACCATTTTTATTCGTTTTGTATTTAAAACTCTAAGATTTAACCGTAAACTTAGAAAGCTCAGCATTTAAATGAAAGCTTTATTCATCAACAAAAAGCTCTGGACAATTTTTTTCTGGCTTTATTGAAATTATTTATACGTGAATTATATATATGTCACAATTAGTTTCATCTAGAATAGAAAGCATTAAAGCTCAGTTTTTAGGTGAAAGCTTTAGTAATCAAAAAATTCTCGAGAAGAAGTTTTTTATGGTTTTGTTGGTATTATTTTTTCGATTTGTATTTATAAACCGTAAAATAGGAAAACTCATCATTTAAGTGAAAACTTTAGTTATCAACAAAAAGCGCTAGAAACGTTTTTTTTTTTTGGAAGCTCAGTATTTAAATAAAAGCTTTAGTAAGCAAAAAACAACCCTGGAAAAACAGTTCATTTCTGGTTTGGTTAATATTATTTACATTCATCAAATAATTAATTCTACCTATAAAGCTTGAAAGCTTAATATTTGGATGAAAGTTTTTTCATCGAGAAAAAGCTTTGGAATAAAAACTTTTTTCTGGTTTTGTTGATATCATTTCTAAACATAAGCCTAAATTTTTACTGTGAACTACTAAGTATTTAAATGAAAGCTTTAATCATCAAAAAAATGCTCTAGAAAATTTGTCTTTCAAATTTTGTTTTTTTTTTTAATTTCTTTCAATTTTTGTTAGTACAATTTGTATTTTATTTTTTTATTTCTACGTATTTAACATATTATAAGCTTTAGCTTGAAAGTACGAAAGCTCATTATTTTGAAAGCTTTTTTATTCGTCAGAAAAGTTCTAAGGAGAAATTTCTTTTCTGATTTTATTAAAATAATTTTTTTAATTTAATACCCACACACATTTGAAGTACCGTACCACCGGCAAACGGCCTTCTTACAGTGACAGCAAAACTGACAACCAGACTACTAACGAGCCGAACGTCGACGAAATAAAATTTGACGGCCAACAACGTCAACAGCACCATAATAAGTACCTACATAGCCGAACAAACAAACAAACAGACAAAAAATAACAAAACCAACAAATCAGAACATGCAACAACTACAACAAAAATGATATACTTTCAATGATAATTGTTGTCGATAAAATGTGACATAATGCATTTTTGCTGCCAACGCCGGCTGCACTAGGCGCAGCTACTTGCTGTACGTCTGTATGTATGTTTGCAGCGTTGTTTGCTCTTTCTGCGCGCCAAGGGGTTTACACAAAGCTTTTGTGGTCACCACTAAATGTACAACTGTCACCATAAAGACAACAACAAAAATAGTAACAGTTACGGTTCGAGCAAATAGAGAAATGGGCAGCGTTGAGTGGTGAGCAATGAAAATAGCATGTCAATAGCAGCTAAAACAAGCGCAAAACAAACAGTTCTCAAGGCGGCGAAGATTGAGTCTAACTGCGCTATTGATAAGCAGCGATAAGTGATTGCATAACTGTAGATATTTATATTGTGTATGCCATGCAGCATAATATTTGCGCTAACTGCACTTTTTTAACAGTTTAGTTTTATGAAACAAAGCTTAGTAATCATTACTCAGTCGTTTGCTTATGATGATTAGTCCGATGATATCAATTACGGTGCCACTCAATGAAAGTAATCTTATCAGTTAGGCGAAGTAGCGAACAAAACAATATAAACTTGTTCGAAATTATGCGCGTAGTTAAAAATTATTAAGAAAATGGCCAATTGGAGGGAATCACGTGTTCGCTTAATCATTACTGTCTACTTTTCTTTTTCCTTGGCGCTGAGTAATCTCCATTAATCTTATCAATTTTACTGCTGCGATTGCTTCAAATGTTATAAACGATTTAACCGAAACATGAAAGCTTATATGGCACTGTTGTTGTAGTTCCTAAGACATTTATTTACGTTAACTAATAGTCAGCCTTATTTAATATTATCATAAAAATTTCCAATAAGTAGGCCAAAAATTCAAAAACTGATTATTCGCCACACTATCTCAAATTAGATTTTCCCTGAAATTGTAGTTCCCAGAAAAAATCGTCGGAGACCCTATAAAAACCATATATATATTATCAGAATGACGAGCCGAATCGCTTTAGCCACATCCATCTATCTGCATATACGTGAAGTAGTCGCTTAATTTTTGAGATATCCTGCTGTAATTTTGAAGACGCGCTTACCCTCCAAAATGTCGCTCTTTTGTCGGAATTGCCGCTATCGGACAACTATAACGTATAGCTGTCATACAAACTAGACGACCGAAATTAAGTTTTTGTATGGAAAACTTTTTGTTTGTAGAGATATATACATGAAATTCGGCAGCGTTTATTTTCTAAGGCATTGCTACAAACTCTGCAAAAATTATTCAGATTGGACTACTATATCATATAGCTACCATACAAACTGCACGCACAGAATTAACGGCTTGTATGGAAAACTTTTTCATTTGTGGAGATATATTAATCAAATTTTGGCAGGTATTATTTTCTAAGCCAACACTATAATCTCTGAAAAAAATTTTTAGATCGGATCACTATAATATATAGCTGCCATACAAACTGATCAATTAAAAGCAAGTTTTTATATGGAAAACTTGTTTATTTGGCAAAGGTAACAGCACAAAATTAATTTAAGCAAATAGCTGACATTTACATTGTGTCTAAAAGCACCCGGAAATTGTAATTAAATTCTCCGAGTTGGTAGAAATGTCCTTAATCACTATGCCAAATATGAGCGTGATCTGTCAACCAATTCCTTTACTGCAGCTGCTTAAGTCGATACACCTCAGTAGTGCGTTGCACAATGGATAAAAATATCGAACAAGGAATTTGTTTCAAATTTGGTATTTCTAACCCATCGTTGCGAATATTAGAAAAGGCTTAGGGTTACTCGGTTTTATCAAACACAGAAACCTAGAAGCGGTAGAAAGTCTTCAGAGACGATCGAGTGATCGTTAAAGACATGCCTCGTTCTGAACGATCTTCGACTCTTCAGCTAATGAAAATATTAAAAAAAGGTGAAAGATACACACATACATATATGGTACATATTTATTTATTTATTTATTATTCTAAATATAAAAAAAGAAGTTAAAATTTGTTTAAAAATACGAAAATACTTTATCGACTAGCCAATAATTTTATAAATTTTATTAATACAAAATAAAAATTCTTAAACTTTCTAACAGTCACATATTTTTTCTTTAATTTTTCCTTTATAGATACCACATTTTCGTACTTTAGAACTTTGTACTTCACCAGCACACACTTAAACACACAAACACATGTGTACGCCATCATTTTATAGCTATGACAGTTATTTTATAAATATCCACATATACGCGTATTTACAAACACACATCAATATACGCCAACACACACATACACATTGAACACCGTTTTGCCTACAAACAATACACACACATATGTAGACATTTTCACATTTATTGTGCGGTTATGATTCATACCGATGAGCTGCCGCCAGCAGTTACCATAAACGATTTGTTTTTATACTTACAATGACAAAATAACAACAACAGCCAAAAGCAATAAAAACGTAAGCACAAACAATATAGTAGTAGCTGTTTGACGACGCGTTGGCGGCATCAATAGATAGCAACAAAACCAGCAGAAGCCTTAACTCACTTAAGGGCAATAGGATAGTTATTTTTATAGATTTATTTTAGGAGAAAAAATTTTAGTAGAAAAATTGGCTTAAAAAGTTAAGAAACACCAACTCAGCAATGATGCAATGAAACCACCAGCTGTTTGGCAATATTCGTTGCTTTCGTTTTATGCTAAAATTGTTAATATAGCACTAATTTTCGGCTACTGTGGCACAGCTTGAGGTGCTACCCGGCGTATACGTAACATGAAATGAGAAAACTCAAATGTGATTGGGCGAATGATACAAATGTTTGCCTGTGTGTGTAGTTTGTAACATTGGCTGTGGGCTCATGACAAGCGCCAAAATTGTGCTTATATAAATTATATATGTACATACACATACATATGTACATACATTTATTATATTTGCCTTACAATAATTGCTTTATATAGCCAACTGCCGTTTACACAGTGGCACATATAATTGAATGTTGATTCCTAAACACACACACATACATATATTTCAATACATGCATACTTGCTTATATGTTACACTTTCACTTGTGTATGTCTGTGCGTATAAGCAACGCCATGCGAATAAATCAATAAAAATGCGGTGAAATGCACAAAAATTTCGGCAAAAGTGCCGTTACACGCACACACTGGCACAAAATAAGCGTGTTATTAATGCTAACCAATTGCATGATTGTTGTTGTTGTATATTTTATACACTTTGCGCATTTCATACAGAACGAGTGGACTGAAAAGCACGTTTTTGCTTGGCAGCTTTTCACACGAATAATGCTAATAAGCCGCGTTTATACATTGTATATATATTTTAGATATGTTTTATATATATTTTTGTTATTTTTTATATACTACACTAACACTTAGAAACAGCTTTGAACACACCCACGCACATATGAAACACCTGGCAGCCTTCCGTCGTCGCTTTACCTTATCTATTTATCACTTGCCTGTTGGCTTATTGGCTCACTGCTACTTAGAAAAAAATATCATACACTTTTATTTTACGCCAACACTAGGGATTCTAGGGAGTTCCATTACATATCCGTTTGCTATTTTGCACGCACTTTTCTTTGCTTTGCCTGTTTTTCGCACAAACTTCACTGTGCCAGCGTTGAGGCCTTTGAATAATTCATTGCAACGCTCTACGTTATGCTCACTTTTTGTGCGCGTGCCTGGCTGGCGTGTCGTGGCGTCGCGTTTGCTGCAGTGGCGGCCGCCTTTTCGACAGCAACTGCCTTGAAAATCAATGCTAAAATGTCTTGGCCTGTCTTTCATTTTACATTTTCATGCTTTTTTTCGTGTTTTTGGCTATTTCCGCGCATAGCGCCACACATACAAGTGCATACATATGTATACCAAAAATACATATATGTGTGTAAATGTTTGTCTGCTTGTACTTTCACCCTTTTCTTGTACTCGCACCGGTTATCGAAGTAATGTTATTCCTTTTGCTTACATTTTCTCCACGGTTTATTGCAAATTTGGCTCATCATTACACAATTGCGCTCAAACCACGACCTCACGGCATTTGTGTGGACCCAAATGTGTTCGGCGCACTCATTTTGTTTGCGCTCATGCTCTCCATTCTGCCATCGTTCACTTCATCTCTCTCACTCAGCTCAAATTTTACCGCTACTGTGTGTTGTAATTGAGTGAGTGTGCGCCTTGAGTGTTTTTACCGGCTTTTTCCGCTTTGTTTATGTACATACGTGTGTATGTGTGCATGTGAGTATGTAATAAATACATGCTTGTTGAAAGAAGTCTTTTATAATTCGTACTAAAGTAGTTATTTATGAGTTAGTCATACCCAATATAAATAAGTATATTCATATGTATAAGAGCGGTTTATATATCTTGCTACTGTTATAAAGTTGACTAAGTGTTGATAATAAATATCGCTTATCAACATTCAAAACGACATTCCTGCCAATTAAATACTTTACAAATAGCGATTACGATCCCGATATCATAAAAATAGTTCCGAAATCTCATATTAAGCAGTATTAATATCGGAATTAACTCCTAAATACCGAAAGGTTTATTATAATAATCCCGAAATATTAATACTAAAATTAACTCCTAAAGGCGGTATGGTTGGTTACATTAATCCCGATATTTCTTACTAGAGATTTTAATTCCAGAATCCCGAATGGTTGGTTACATTAATACAGAAATACCTCAAATGCGCTGCCAAAATTTCTTACTAAAAATAGTTATCCCGAAATTGTTATCGTAGTCCCGAATGACTGGTTTTATTAATCGCGATATTTATAAGCATAACATTAATTCCGAACGGTTGTTCAAACTACTCCCGAAAAGTCTTACTAAGCCGTATTAGTAATACAAAAAATATTGATGCCCAAATTAATCCCGAGAAAATATTAATTTTCTTACTAAAAAATATTTATCCCGAAATTATTGTCGATTTTTTTTTAATACATGTAATAGCAAAATCCCGAATTTTTAGCATAATTAATCCCGAAATTACTTATTAAAAAATTAAAATATCGATATTTATTCAGAGATTCTTAAATGTTGATTATATGGATCCCGAATTTTTTTACAAAACAATATTTATACCGAAATTATTGTCGAAATCCCGAATTGTTGTTTACATTATCACATAATTTCTTTTAAAAAACTATAATAGCAAAATCCCGAATTGTTAGCATAATTAATCCCGAAAATCATTTTAAAACATTCGCCGAAATTAATTCCGAGATCCTGAAAGATTGGTTATGTGGACCACGGAATATTTTACTAAAAAAAATTATTCCGAAGTTATAGTTGATATCCCGAATAACCATTACTAAAATTAATAGAAAAATTTCTTACTTAGAAATATTAACAACACCACTACTATACAAAGTTTACTAAAAATATTAGTACCGAAGGTTTGACTAAACTAATCCCG
Source organism: Bactrocera dorsalis (assembly GCF_023373825.1). NCBI lineage: Eukaryota > Metazoa > Arthropoda > Insecta > Diptera > Tephritidae > Bactrocera > Bactrocera dorsalis. Next base: position 12,386,993 of record NC_064305.1, read on the forward strand.
AAATTTCTTACTAAAAAATATTTATCCCGAAATTATTGTGGAATTTCCGAATGATTGCTTAAATGAATGCCGAAATTTCTTTAAAAAAATATATTGACAAAATCCCGAATTGTTGGTAAAATTAATCCCGAAATTCCTTACTAAACAACTTTAATCAAATTTATTTGCGGGATCCTGAAAAACTGGTTTGAAGGATGCCGAAATTTCTTACTGAAAAATATTTATTCTGAAATTATTATCAAATTCCCACATGATTGTTAAATTAATCCCGAAATTACTTCCTAAAAATATTTATCCCAAAAACGAAATTAACAAAACGAATTAACGAATTTAACGAAATTCCGAATGTTTAGTTAAATTATCAAGAAAATTTCTTAAAAAAAGTTAATGGCAAAATCCCGAATTGTTAGTAAAATCAATCCCGAAATTGCGGGATCATTATTAGTATAATACAAAAAAGTAAACTAACTCCCAGACATCATCACCAACTATTAGTTTTACAAAATAATAAAATAACCGATTTTCGCCGACCAATATTAACACACCTACATATACACATACACTGCTTATATACTAACAAAAAATATCTAACGTTAGTTATAGCTATCGCATTTATTACTTTTACTTATGAGGTAATGTTTAAAACTGATAAGAAATTTAAAAATACTGCTTATTAAATCCACCCATTCCGTCGTCGCAGATAAGCAATCGTAATGATGTGGCCGCACACTCGAGTGGTAAGACCTGCCGGGTGATTAAATATTACCGTGTGCTATCTAAGTTATTACTCGTATATAGTATACATATATTATGTGTATGTATTTATGTGAGCTTCATTTTGTCTTGCTATCAAAGTCCGCGGAAGATAAAAAAACATATTCATACATGCAATACAAAACTAGACCAAAAGCACAAATCATTAACGCTTATATCGAAAGGAAAAAGCTTATAAATTAATTGAACACGCTGATAATATGCAATAAAACTGAAGAGCTGGCGAGACTAAGTATTATAAACATAAATAAAAATTATGAACTTCAAATTCTTCATTCCACTAATGTGTTTCTCTTTCTGAGTGTTACAAACTTCGGACTATCTACTGGGTATAAAAATGTAGATGTTGCTTAGCATTTTGTTTTCAGCTCTAAAAAGTATGCTATGAACGGAACGAACAACGAGGAATGATCACAATTTTACAGAACGACAAAAGCGTGGAAGAAAATCTAAAGAGACTTCAGCACATGAGACAGTTACAGATAGGGTTTTGTGAAGTTTGATCCTAAGGATTACTTAAGAATACATTTTCATCGAGTTCAGTTCTCTTGTGTCACTTGTTATAGATATCTGGAGTAGAGCTCAGATAGAACAGCGAATTTTCGAAACTGATATTTAAGCAAAGGGAATATTAATCACATATATGTATATCTAGAAATTAAGACCTCTGAAAACCAATTCTTTAAAATTCCTACTCGACATTTTTTGAGCTATTTTAGTATGCTTAAGTAGCTTCAACGACAACATTCAATCCAACGTTTTCACCACAGTCGGGTGTACGTAACCAAAACTATTTAGAGAATATCTATTGTCGTACCTGATAAGAAAAAAAGTTTTTCACACAGATCTAAGACCGAATTTCTCTGTAAAGCACTTAAGGGGTTACATGGGTTTACGGGTTTAAAAACGATTTTTTTATGGTCTTATTAGATTCCACAACATCCCTAAAATATTGTTGTAGCTTTTCTAGTTGATCCGAGTAATAGTTTCGGAGATACAGCCGTGAAACTTGTGCGCCCGAGGCTACTTAGGCTAAGTGCGCGTCTTTCACGAAACTGTATTTTTGTTGTCGGTTGGCAAGCTTTCTCGAGTACTACTCAACCGAACTTCATGAAATTTTACACAGGCATTTGAGATACAATTCTTAAAGACTTGGGTGAAGGATTTTTTTTCGATTACAACTATTTGAAGAACAATGTCGCGAAATTTTTAGTGAAATTTTCATCTTTTTAGTAAAAATGTCCGCAAAAAATCAAATTTTTTGTTTTTTTTCTTCATCCAAGTTCTAAGTTAAGGTTTTAACTAAAACACATATTTTTTACTTTAGATGATTCTGTAAGGAGTTAACCGGCCAAGGAAATTGCAATTTTTTTCCGATGGGTCACATGAAATGGCATCGCAATGGCCGAGTTTAAAATATTTTTTCTCCTAAAATTTCAAAATTTCTTTGTTAATAGTGTATGTTTGTAACAATAAAAACTTTTGATAAAATATTTCTTTTTTTCTATGAGAAAAAAATATTAAAGAAAAAACTGTTCTTTACCCGAGGAAACCCATGTAACCCCTTAAATAAACTCATACGAAACAAGCTATCCAGCAACACAGTAGTCCAAATTGACCAGCAATGAGTGGCATACGAGTATGTCTGCTATCGGCAACACTTGCATTCAGTGTACAGACTGTGAGAGTGAGAAAGCGAGATATAGAGAGCGGTTAAACGAAGATAGGCTTGGATGCTGCAATTCTGAGAGCATGTGATGAATGAATGAGGTGATGACAAGTAGAGCACCAAACACTAGTACATACACACAAAACACCGTTAGATGGATGGACAAAAACCCAGTAGCAGCGATACAGACCGAGACGAGCCTGCGAAACAATGTAAAGAAAGGGGAAAAAACAATGTGTACAGTGTGGAAAAAATTAAGTATGACTGTTTGAGCGGACGAACGTTAGATGTTGGAGGATGGATGATGGATGTTGGAGATTGGAGGTGAACAACGAAAATGGTGTGGGTCTGCGCTAACGGGCAGTGCTCACTAATGGGGGCGGCAAAATGGAGCAGTAACCGAGACGACAAATGAAACTGCTTGTGTATGTACATAGATATGTGGAATTGAGTACAAGCAAGTGCTTGCAAAGCGCATGGACCAGTATGAAGCGGTGACTGCCGAATGCTGGCTAGCATTGCAGTTCTGTTTTTACGTATGTATGTATGTATGTTTATATATGTAAGTACATTTTTAATTGTATGTTAATTTTTGGAAGGTATGCATATTACGAGTATTTACTCGTCGTCGGTTGTGTAGCATTGTCTACGATGGCTATAAGCGGCATCTTGCGGCAACCCAGAAACCCACACAGTACAAGCTTAATAGGAAGATGCAGCACAAATGGCAGCATACGTTATGAGTAGATGAGAGCAATGGCGTGCGCTGAGGATATATGTATGTATGTAAGCAGCAAGTTACAGCCTGATAACTGGTTTGGCCAAGTAGGCGATTTCTCATTGCGTACGAAAAATAAAAAAAAAAAACGCGAAACGAAACGGAAGTAGCGAATTTGTCTGTTCGAAAACAGTTCTTTATTATTAATGTTCTCGCATATAGTTTTATTTGTTTTTTTTATGTGTCACAACTGTTCGCCTCACATTTCAATGCCAGTCACAATGGCATAATAATTGCGATTTTTCGCACAAGTGAAATCTGTTTGCTTTGAGGAGGCGAAAATAAGCGGAAAATTCTGCATTAAATTTTGTTAATTAAGTTTTTAATTCTCTTACTTAAATTACCTTTGTGACGCGTCGCGTAAGTGGACCAATAATACACTGAAAATTTGTATAAAAATATATTTAAAATATAAAATAATATACATACATTTATAGTATATATCTAACTATATCTTAATACTGCATGCCAAAACTGCAAGCAGTTGCGTCGCCTTTTCAAATTATATTTCATACATACATAGATACCTATGTATGTGTATGCATATTAGGGTGAGCCATAAAACCTAGACTAAGTGCGGCGTCTCGAAACTTTTTTTTCTCGAAACTGTGTTTTTGAAGTCGGTTGGCAGGATTTCTTTAGAACTACTCAACGGATCTTCATGAAATTTCATACACGTCTTTGAGATACAATTCTTAAAGACTAGGGTGAAGGACCACGACCACAATAATTTTAGGTTATCCTATCAGGAGTTATCCTGCCAATGCGGGGACATTTTTTCCGAGGGGTCACCGAAAATAGCGTCGCGATTTCCAAAAATTTCACAATCTAATAAAATATTTCATTTTGTATATGAAACAAAAATTGTAGAAATAAGATCCGAGGAAACTCATGTAACCCCTTAATATACTCTGTACGCTAGAGTGGGTAAAAAACGAATATTTTGCGTTTGGTACTTCGAAAAATAGATTTTTTGACACCTCTCTGAAAATCTTTCCATACATAAGCATTTAAATTTTAACGGTATAGTTCTCCGCCTTACAGTTTTCTACTTTTTCCTTTTATAAAAAATGAAAATTCACATCTCAACTCCAAAAATTTTCTGCTCTACGCGAGTTCGCAACATAAATTCTATTTTTGACGATTGTAATATTTTTAATAAAAAAGTAGTTTTTACGTATTTTTAGACAGTATGTGAGACTTTGCAAACTCTTCGAAACCTTCGAAAATTAAGCTGAAAATTCTGCCTTGCAGGGATATTTTTTTTATCTGCAAATAGTTTAATTTTAAGCAATAAATTCGATATTAATTTTTTTACTTTTATTTATTTATTTTTTTTTTTTGTTTTTGTTTTTTTTTTTGTCTCAACCTAATATCTTTGTATATACACATACATACATAATATGCATACAGCCATCAGTTTATAGCACCTTAAAGGCATTTAAATGCCTCAAGTGCGACACTTTATGAGCTGACGCTGCTGCCACAATCAGGTCTCATGCGTTCGCTTTTGTACTGCGGGGAGGAAGTGCCGCATAGAAATCTTGTGCTAAAAATACCTTTTTTGTCGTAGATTTTCTAGCGTCGTCTATTGCGTACAGTATACAACACATAGGTTTGTGTGTATATTGGAAATTTGTACTCAAACAAAGTATTTTGTATTTATCGTGTTTTCTTAATTTTTTGAATTCTTGGCGTATCTTTTCTTCCCTTTTTTATTTCTTTGTTTTTTTTTTTTGTTTCGTTTCTGCAAGTATGCAAAATCTACAACGCTCGGACATAAAAATAGTGCCATTCACACGTTGATGACGATTTTGTAGGTTAGTTTGGGCGTATATTATGATATGTTTCTCAAGTATTTTGGTTTCATTTGTAATTTGATTTATAGTTAATCTTTTACAGGCGCGCTGACTCAAACCAAAAATTGAGTAAAAAGTTCATAGAATCACGAGGAAATGTACTTTGCTTTCAAAGACACTCTAAAGCAATAAAGACTTACTATACTCTTCAAAATGTAATCATCAAATGATTTGTTTCCAATAAACGAGAGAAGAAGGGATATTGAAGTCAATTATTCCCGGGCAGGATACTGTCAGACTAATCCGGTTTTCCTGAAGCATTTTTTTTGTTTCTTCAACAATTCACTACAATCATAGCCAATAGTCGACCTTCTCTCTAATGATGCTCTGTTTACATCAAATGGTAAACGTTTTGCTAATTCTTTCTTGTCATGTTGTTCTGTCACTCTCAGTTTGTATGACATCTGCATTGCTATAGTAATCCGATCTAAATAAATGTTTTCAATGATTGTAGCGTTGCCTTGGACAATAATTGACATTTGCTTGAAACATTAAGATTATATTTTAAATATAGTAGTCTTTATACAGTTTCAAATCGACATTCTAATATCAAATCCTACTAAATTAATAAACCACATTATAAATCCTAGACGTGCGGGTGATATATGTACTTTATTGCAATGTATAATACTGTAGTCAGGTCGTTGAGCATATTTCGAGAACTTCTTCCGCAGTGACTTCTATGTCACGATGCTTGGGCGATCAATCTAGCCTAAATTTTGTTCGTCCTCAGCCATAGTGGAAGTTTTAATGCAGCGAAGTGACCGAAAAGAATGTTCAGAGCTCGCAGTTCTTCAGCGTCTCCTAAGCAGTAGTCGGTAACTTGTTACCTTTTCACTTTTGCCTTTGTCTCCAATGCCACTGCCGGTGATCAAGTTCACCTTTGAGCTTCAAACGTCACAGAACGTTGTCATTACCCAAAAGGCCTTTGAATCTATCTGTCAAGCAATCAATAAGATGTTCTATTTCTTTGGTTTTCAAAGCACACAGTTTTTCTGGAAGCAGCAAACTAAGTTGAAATCTATCCAATACTTCTCCAGAAAACGCGTCTTTAAATCTACGCCGATTGTATCCAACAGAGAAATGTACACTGAGACCCTGTTTATTCGCTTTAGTTCTGCCGCCGTATTCCGCAGTCTTTGGTCTTCGATTTCGGAACATTACAAGAAATGTATCTATCATATTTGATGCCTTTGCCAGATCGATCGGTTTTTTCTGAAGAATCACGCTGAGTGGATGAACACGACTGAAGATGAAGCTGAATGCAGCATGTACTCCAAGTTCTCTATCGAGTCGCTTCAAATGAATCTACATACGGTGCTACACTTTGTAACTACAGTGGCGAATTTATTTCTGGATTATATTTCTGCCACTTTAAATTTTTTCAGAGTAATAAAATTACTAATAAGATTTTTAGCCCATGGAGAGGGAAGTTTCCCCCATTTCCCTCCTCTGTATTCACCACTGTAATATGTGACATACTGACTGAATCATGCTCATACCAAGCCGATTTATTAAATTTGAAGCGATAAGAGAAGATTTTTTTGCAGTCAGATTTCTAAAAATTAAAGTGCGGGCCATATACATAAATCAGAAACATGTGCCACTCACTGTGTAGTTATCATAATGCGGTATGAAAGTAGCGATATTTCCGCTTCTTAAGTGATTGCGCTGTGGTTGGTATCAAGCTTATCAGCATTATACAAACCGCTAACGAAATATTTGCGAACTTTTTAAATATCAAAATTATTTCTTGTACTGTTAATGTAGCTTACTCGCGATTGTTTCGGAGTTTACGCAACTCCGACTGTTTTAAGGACAGAACACAAATGAGTATTCCAGAAAAAAGTTCATTTTTCTAACAAAACTCACTCACTCACGCACTCCTTAACTCGTCAATAGAAACATTTACTTACTCATAAGTTATATGTCAATGCTGCTGCGAAGCTTTCGACTCAGTTTCTACTCCGTTTTGAGTCCGTTGTGGTTGTAACTGCTGCTGCTATGTCAATCGCTGTTTCCTTTGGCGTAATTTTCACTGAATTTTTCTTTTCTCTCTTACTGTAACTACTATGACAACCGCTGTATAAAGGTTCAGCTGTTTTTATTTCGTTTTTTTTTTTTTTCTTTTTTAGTATCTAATTTCTCTCCTTTGTGCTAACTTTTAGTTTATTAATAAAAAAGTATTTTATACTATTATTTATTTTGCTTGCTTTCTTAATTCTTGTGCTAACTTTTAGCTTATTAAAAAAAGATTACTATTATTTATCCTGTTTGCTTTCTTAACTCAATTTTATTTTAAAAAGTTTTTCTTTATTTCCTTTCACTACATGCCCGCTGTTTCCCGCTTTTTTCTCCGCTACTCTTTCTATGCATCTGTTTTCTATATATTTCTATCTTAAAACTGTTATCTACATATTGCTCATCATAGACCGCTAACTTCAAATAAACTGCCTCTTCTCACTCTTTCCCCATAATTTTTGCTTAGTATATACCCTATTTCCGTCTGTTATACTCCCTTCGTACTTCTAATTCCTACTCAACTTATTTTATCTTCTTCCTGTTCTTATTTTATTTTCTTCCTCTTCTTATTTTTCTGCCTCCTCTTCCAATTTTTATTTTTCCTCTTCTTATTTTTCTTCTTCTTACTGCTCTTCTTCTTCTTTTTTATCCTTCTGTACCGCTTCTTTTACAGCTTTTACTCTGATTATCGTTACTAACACTTTTTTCTCCCTTTTCTCTGCTCCTCGCCTGCTTTCACTTGCTATTCGTTTCCTCTTCCTGCGCCACTCTAACCCTACTCTCGCTCACTTCCTGCCAAGTTTTCTGCGATTTTCATACATTTATCGGTTTACAATGAGTAGTGTTACTTCACTTTTTTACACTCACACTCTTTTCTTTTTACAAACGAGATTTCGCAACCGCTTTTTTTCGGGGCTTTTTTGCACCACTATGAGAAGCTGGTTATCGATATAGGCTTTTCCAAAAATTTTCGTTATAAAAACTGATTCACAGCAGCAACGCACACACACAGACACATTTGCTCTTAAACACCACTGAAATTCCGATAAAAAAAAATATACTTTCCACACCTTTTTCTATGCTTTGTAGACCGCCGCACAATTAAATCAGCTTTCGTTAAATAACAGTTATTTGCTCAACACACCACAAATTAGAAATTTTCGCAACAAACTAGAATTTTTAGTTAATTATACATTTTTTTCTTGCTGCTGATTATTCACAGACACAGCGCTGACCGTCCGACATACAGTGAAATGTTTTTGTTCTTCAGATCTTCTTTGCTCGCTTGCGCCGTGAATATCAACTACTGCTCCGTATGCGCCGAGTACACGCCAATACTGAATCGTAAAGGGTGACAGCCGACACTTGCTAACCTATAATTTTCACTCTTCAAATATGCTTGCGACCAATTATATGTACATACATACGTAAATATGAAAGCACCACCGAATTGCGCTAGGCAATCTATGACATTTAGTCACTAACAACAACAACAACCACAGCACGGGCCTCCCCCATTTATGGCACATGGCTGTGTATGCGTCGGCACATGGATGGCTGATTACCGAAATTCGCTCATTTAGCATAAGTCACTCGCAGAATATTTCGTGCTCGAGCAAACAGCTCTCAACTATACGAAAACTTTCATATCTATCTTTCGCTCTTGTGGACTATATATGCTCAGCGTACTCACACACATTGGCCTTTCGTCACCACTGCGGCACCCTCTTCGTTAGTGGCGTGCCAATATTTGCTTTGGTTTGCTTTGGCATGCCCTTATACCTCTTTTCACCCCCTAACTGAAGGGGCGGCCAGAGTATTGGTGCTCATTGAGCATCTGACTTGCATGCCACACTTCGGTTCCACACGCACAAATTCATGTCAGACCTGTCCAAAGCATAGACGCATCGCGGCAAGTGTATTGCTGGCTGCCGCTAGCATACAACACCACCCTAACGGTTTCATAATAATTATACGAGGAGCTAGCCGCCAGCCGCCACTGCTGTCGTCGACCTCGTCTCACCTTAAGGTTGAGTCAGCGAAACGTGTTGGCTGCGTGAGCACCTGCAGTTTAGGCTTTGCGTGCGACAATTAGTCAATTGTCATTGCACGAATTAGTTGGTATGCAAATTTTGCGTTGGATATGCCGAGAGCTATCGCGTGTGTCAAACGCACAAAAGTATGAAATAACAACACATACCCATTCACATCACATAGTGTTTGGAGAGTCGGTGACATCGCTGTCAGCCTGTAGGCGATGCCAAATTGTGGATTGGCGACGTGGGGGGCGGTAGTAGTGTGTCGGAAGGTCGTTTTGTTGCAGCGCATGCGTTGTGTTGAAAGAGCGGCGCCGCTACCCGGCGTGGCAGCTATGCGTTAGTATGATGCCACATGATGATGTGCGAACGAGCCTGCCTATGTGTGTATGTGGACTTCGCATTTATTTCTACGCGAGCGTGCTCTTTTGTTCGCTCATTGATTTGTTCGTTTATTCGCCAATCTTTGCTGACTCTCACGCATGCATTGTTTGCCACATATTTGCGGTTTGTCATCGGTCATCATTGTCAGCGGCTTTCACGCCTAAATGGTGCTGCCAGACTATTCGAGATTAAATCTATATCAAATTATTGTTAAGTTAGTTACGTTTTATATTGACATATATTTATTAAAATAATTAGAGAAAAAATACATCCTATAGAAAGGAAGACTATACCAGCTTATGTAAAATATATATATATTTACAAAATTGATCTAGAAGAGAAATACGTTATTTTTCCAAAAGGTGGCTGTAGTAATTTGTATCTCGCCTTGTTATCAAAGATCCAGCACACTCAGGAAGGCCAATTATCGAAAATATTGATAAAATATTGAAAAACGTCGAGTTGGATCGTCGTGTTTCGCCCTGTTTCGCTTGTCCAGTAACTAAAGGGTGATCCAATTCGAGCTTCCCTACATTAAAAAAAAAAACACAGAAACTTCAAATTTAATAGGGAATGTTTATTATCATTCAAAATAACATTCTTTTGCATTTATTTTTTGAAGATAATCTCTTTCAAATGTTGGCTGCGGCTACGTATCAGATGGTCCATACGTTCAGTACAATTATCGATGACTAATTCATACTAGTCACTGGCGAACGAAGCGCATACTGTTTTGCTCCAAGGTTTGAAACGAAACGGGATTGTTCTCATAGACTTCAGAATTTATATTACCCCACAGCAGAAAACCTTGTGATATCTCACGATTTTGGTGGCCAACCGACTGACCCAAACGTGAAATTATCTTCTCACCGAAGTGCCTCCATCGATTGATACCTTGTGTGGGAAGTGATGTCGTCTTGTTGAAACCAAATGTCACCAAGGTCACGAACTTTAATTTCAGACATCAAATAGTCGGTTATCATGACGCGATAACGATTGCCATTGTCGATTACGTTCTTAAAGGCATCATTTTTGAAAAAATAAGGACCAATAATTCCAACGGACCATAAACTACACCAAACTATTTTTCTGGCTGAAATTGCAGCTCTAGAATCTCTTCAGGTTGCTCTTCGTTCCAAATGGCTAAATTTTTCTATTTTACATATCCATTGAATAAGGAATGGAAGGTCGAGTGGCTTCAGTTCTTGCACGCATTCATTTTAAGATCTAGACGACAAATGTACCGAGTCTTTCCAAACATCAGGCTAAGTTGCTGCGAACGGCGCCGAATCAACTCCCCACGGTCTTCATATACGTATGTTCTCAGCTTCGGCTGCTATATTTTCTTCACTGTGTGCTTGATTTAGTCTATGCGGTCGATAAAGCTAGATCTCAAGATGGGTAATGCAGTTGCGAATAGTACGCTCAGTAGGCCGATTATTTGGACCATTATTTTCAAGATTTCTGCTGGTATCCCGTCCGGCTGGGTTGTTTGTAGGCCTTGAGTTTACCATTGACTAGATGCAGCTCTTCGAAGGAAAACGGGGGAAATTGTGGAAATCTTAGAATCTGTTCTGGAAGAATGCGTTTGCGATGTGATCCATTTTGCCAGCGATTAAGTTAGGTGACTTTGCTCTAGCAGCTATGTAGTTTCATCATTACTATTTACCCAGGGGTTTTTGTTAGTATCCTGGCGTATTTCCTACCATCGGCTTTTGTGAATATATATATATCCTATAACTTTCGTGCTCACTATGCTAATCCAGATAGTGATAATACAGCTGGGAGAAGATAATTGACTCGTGAACGTTTGACAACACTGTAGCCGCATCGTTAGAGAATGCAGTAATCATTTTCATCATTAGCCCAAAGTTAATAGCTCCATTAAATATTACAAAAACTAAAAGAAATTAGTTCAATGAGTTACGCCGTAAAAATTAATTAAGATACTTATGGTTATCCCAAATATTTCATCAAAAAAATCACCTTAATTTTTTAAACACTTCCTTTGTAAATTAAAGTCACGGCTAACATTGAGCGGAAGTGTACATAACCTCTAGACGATTATAGCTGCACTTAGTAAGCCACAATTAGCCTACTTAGGTGCTATTTCCGCAAAGCTTATATAATAACGGTAGCGTCGTAGTCAGCATGCTGTGAAGACGCACTAGCAAATTCACTCTTAATCCAATGTATACTTAAAGCTGTAGCAGCTTCTATTCAAAACACACCTTCTACATACTGTAAGCAGAGAATGTTAATCAATATTGAATGTACAAGCAGAAAATGTTAGTGAATATGTTAAAGAATATTCAGTAACATTCTCTGCTGTTAGTCCACTTATGTTATTCTAACAGTGTGATGCGCAAAAGCAGAAGCAGCAACGTCACTGACATACATACTACAATTATGAACCACTCTTGCATATTATAATAATATATGACCTTAAAACAAAAACAAAAGCTAATTATAAATAAAAGCGTGCAGTTATGCATATTAACATACGTTTACGCGCACCTTTATTCCGCTTTTGAATGTACGCTTAGTTGTTGCAGGTGATTGATTGACTTTTCCATTGAGTCTATTAATATTTCTGTGTCATCTGCGTATCTTTTGCTAACTCTTTCATATTTTTTGCAACTTTTTTTGGCATTATTTTGTGACTATTTTTACGTTTGAATATTTTTTTACTCATACAACAATTTTACAAATATTTTATAGTTGAGTTAAACTAGAAACAATTTTTAAATAAAATAATTTTTAAAAACTTGAAATCTCCTATTTAAGCAGACATTTACAAAAAAATTTAAAGAAAAGAGAGCTTTAATGAAATCGACATTTCCCCAAGTAAATGATAATTAAAAAAATACATTTTGATGAGTTGGAAGGAATGTCCTATTATTACTTTTCCACATATGAGCACATTCTGTCTACCAGTTTGTTTACACCAGCAGCTTAAGTCGGTACACCTCAGCGGCACGTTGCGATTTCTAACCAAATTTCGTGTGCGGAAACGTTGCATATGTTGGAAAAGCCTTCAATGACGGTCGCGAGATCATTGAAGACATGTCTCATTGTACAACCTTCGACCTATTCAACTGATGAAAATATTAAAAAGTGAATGATATAGGGCTTATGAAGTGTTCCGAGAGCTGGAAAAATTTTTGGCATATATGTATGTATTGCATCTGATGAAGATTACTTTGAAGGCGACAAAATAAATATTGATGAATAATTAAATATTTTGCGTTTTATTTACAATTTCCGGGTACTTTTTGTCCCTATATATTCCAAACCCACTGAAAACAAATTTAAATTAATCAGTCTACATCCGCCCAGGTTTGGATTTCAATAGTTGTTTCGACTTGAGAATACCCCCTAGAAGAAATTAGAATGGAGAAGAGGATAAGTAAGGGAGGCACCGATTTCAATGGGTACAAAATAGACTGCAGTGGATGGACGGCGGATCTTGAAATCTATTTCTCTTTATCAGCCTGCTTAACTTAGCATTTTTCAAGCGAAACTACTAAACATAAAGAGAGAAGAAAGTCTGTGGAGTTCTACTGCATAACTACGGGAGAATACAGAAAGCTAACATATACGCAGATAACCAAGCGATATTGCTAGCCTTTTCGTCGCCAAAAATTTATTTCAGCGTAAGCAACAAGTGTTGAAAGACAATGAGCTCACTTTCAAGTCAACTACACTTATCTATAATTTGAGTTTGGGTCACAGGAACATTTTCGATAGCGCAAAAGCAGTCAAACTAGCCAAACCTCTTTAGACAAATTCGAAGCAGAGATAATAACGTGCCCGCTAGTAACGATCAAAATGGAGTTCAACATACAGTTTAAAAAACTGCGTGGAACAGGTAGTTATATATACATAAGCAAGCGATGAAGAATTGGCAAAATATATAAACACAAGATCTTCTTCTTCTTTGCTGGTGTAAACACCGCTTAAGCTTTTAGCCGAGTTAACAACAGCGCGCCAGTCATTTCTTCTTTTTGCTTTATTCCGCCAATTGAAGATTCCAAGCGAAGCCAGGTGCATCTCCAATGGAGTGGAGAAGACCTTTCCTCCGATTTCCCCGGCGTCGAATACTTTCAGAGCTGGAGTGTTTTTGTCCATTCGAACGACAGGACCTAGCCAGCATAGCCATTGTCAAGAACTAAGGGCCTATTGAATAAGACCAAGAAAATTATATATAGACTTACAGCCACCATAGCGGGGCATTGACCATTTGGAGAACAAGCGTTAAAATGGGTTTGTCCTATAACAAAAATTGCAGCTGCTGCAAACTCGAAGGTAGTAAAGAAACGATTCTACACTTCCTTTGCAAGTTCTCAACTCTATCACAAAGCCGACATAGAACTTAAAATTCAACAGGTACCAAACCACCTATCGACAAAAAGTATTACGAATTTAAGTAGTTTCATAAAATGCAACAAATGGCTTGCACACAATAATGAAAGGATGAGATAGCAAGACTTAAAAGTCTCGCGAATAGTGTATCAAAGTGGCGCATCTAGCGACTATTAAGCTCGAACAGTTTGCAGTCCTACTTAAAGAGGTGAGGTTGTCTCTGTCCACGTAGATGGATCCTGGGCCTTGGAGCCTGCTTCTACAAATTGCTGGGCAATCTAGAATCAGGTGTTCTGGAGTTTCCTATTCCATGTCGGAAAACCGATAGTTGTCAGCCTTCCTAAGCTTTCCTCTACAATTAGCAATTTGACCTCATAAGCTGAGATCGCTTTTAGTGCCGCTTGACTATCGCTGCGTATAACGATACGCAGTTGGCGACAGTTGCGACGGATATTGATTTCTAAACTATATTATCTTGAACTTATATGATATTTGTCTTCTCACCCAAGTCTCTGAAGCTTAATTAAAGATTTTCGGTTGAAATTGCGGCTATTTTCTCAATCTTATCGTACTTTCTTGGCGTTGAATATAAGAAAATTAAATTTTTTCGCAATATGTGGTAACACTTTTCTAAATATGTTGCCTTTTTTAATGATATGACGTTATTTGAATATTTTCACCAAAGAAACACAAAAACCTTAAAACATAATTCAGTCCCGCCGGCTCTTCCGGGGCGTATCCCTAAGTGTCATCGCAATAACCATTAATCCCTGTATAATTTCCGCAACCACTTAATGGGTAAGTACTGGCTTTTTTAATAAAATAAAAACTATGTCTCTTCACAGTGTACCTTGATTTCATCTTTTTTCCATTTCGTTTCGCAAACTCTTATCATTAAGAGTTATTGTGCAAAGCAAATGAACCGTTAAAGCGCTTTCATTGCAAATGCGTGAAACTGTAAGCAAAGCAGAAACAAAATTTGTAATTTTGGACATAAAAATTTCAATAATCAAAAGAAACTTAAATAATACAGCCATTAATTTTATATTTACCCCCCGCCTGGGTTCATAACCCGTTCATAAAGTTGACGCAAAAGCATATTTTTTCAGACACCGCTTTACGAACAAACCATTAATGTCATAACCTAAAAAGCGCAGTTAACTAAATGTAATTGGCTGGAAATATTGACGCTGAAATCCATTAGTTTGCAAAAACTTGTAAAAAGGTGTGACGCCTTTGAAATTATGTAATATATATAAAGTAGAAAATACTGGAGGAAGATTGCGTAAGTAACGCTTAAGGAAGAGAAGAGTAATCATTGTTAACCCCAGATCTCAGATCGACATCTCAAAAACTGAGGGATTATTCGCCTATATGCGGACAGGCAGACCAAAATCTGACATAAAATATTTTATCCAATTACGCAATATTTTTCGCTAGCATTTATGTTTCAATGATTTTTTTCTCTTTCGTATATTTTTTCAGTTAAATTTTCAGTTAAAATCAGACTTAAATTACTCTATAAAAATAGCAGCTGCTATTTACATGTACCCGCAAGGGCTCCTGCGGTCAACTGTTATGTATTTTCAGCACGCTGTTAATTTTTTCGCAGTGTCGCTCGTGTAGCACCCACGATACTCGTTAACAGTGTCCTAACGGCCTAGTTTATTTACAGCTTGATACATGTAATTTAAGCACAAAAATACCGATACTACTGTTAACATGTCCACTGTTCCGTATCTATGTTTTACAGCTGCTGCAAACAGCATAACTGTTAGCAACTATTAACACTAAATGGCAATGCTGTTAATAGCACCTACAGCGGCTGTGCACACTTTGGCTTTAACCCGTTCATGAGCGAGGAAATGATATTGGAAACCGGCAGTGCTTTAGCTTACAGCCTAACAGTCTAGCAAGTTGTTGTATTATTGGTAGTTGTTTGGTTTCGATTTCGACTTCGGCAAAATGTTAAGCGAACGCCAGCAATGCGTCGGAGCCAGCGCAGCGCTGCTCAATACGACTAAGCTAATTTTTCACATACTCTTACCACCACTTCTTGAAGCTTTTGCGCTGACGCTATGTATTTTGCATTCATTTATTTGTTCACAATATTATTTTAAATATTTCTTCTTCTTCTTTTTGCCCACTATTACTCGCTTTACTGCGCTGTTTTCGGCATGTTATTTATTCTGCTATCGTGCTATGGTGCTACGGTGCTATTGTGCTTGTTGTAGTTGCTATTGTTGTTGTTGGTGGTGCTGCTTTTCTGTTACCTGTTAGCTGCTTGCGCGTTTGCGACTTCAGTTTCGCCGATTTGAGTTTTTACTGAAACATTTCTTACGGCGATCAGTCACAATCCAACGTGCGGTGGTTAAGGCTGCTCTTCGGAGCACAAGCAATCGAGCATACTCAAATCGTGAAAAATCTATTGAATACAAATTGGTAATTGAAAAAACAGCCATAAGCAAAAGTTTATGCCCTAAAGGAAGTGTTTTAGCGAAAGAAAAAATAAATCGATTTCGAATTCACTTAAGTAAATGGCAAAGTGTTTTTAACGTGTGTCATCGAGTTTTTTCGCGTGATTTCGGCTAAAAGCGCAGTGTATTGCCAAACCATTTGACGTAGAGCGCTGCACGAGAGCAAAGCTATACATTTTTACAATAATATTTCCAATTTCTGCAAATACGACAAACGCAAAATCGCGAGAATATTACGGAGCATACTCGGGACTTCGAAAAAAAAACGTGTGAAAGGAACATTAAATAGAATTTTTGAGATTTTGTGCTGCACGATATTGACTTTAACTCGCCAATGCTGTCAAATTTTTGCAAATATCTTTTATATAAACCTGAGAAACTTTTTTTACACAGCGAAAATTATTTTTGAAAAATTAAAAACAAAAATATTTTTGGAAAATTAAAAAAAAAATATTTTCGAAAAAAATAAAAAGCATTTAAAATTTCGAATGTTTTATGGAAATAATTTCCAAATTTAAAATATAAACATGAAAAAAAATTTACACAGCAAAAATTATTTTTGAAAAATTAAAAAAAATATATTTTTGAAAAAAATAAAAGTCATTAAAAATTTCGAATGCTTTATGGAAATAATTTCCAAATTTAAAATATAAACCTAAAAAAAGTTGTACACATTAAAAAAATTGATTCTGAAAAATTAAAACAAAAAGTATTTTTGAATAAAAAATTAAAATCATAAGAAATTTCGAGTTTTTTATTTTGCAAAAATTTCAAAATTAAAAAATGTAAACTTCAAAAAATAATTTTTACGCAGAAAAAATTACTTCCGAAAAATTAAAAAATAATTATTTTTGAAAAAAAGTATTCAAAATTTCGAATATTTTATGGCAAAAATTTCAGAATTAAAAATATAAACCTAAAAAAAATAAATTTTACAAAACGAAAATAAATTCCGAAAATTTTCAAAAATATAATTTTTTGAAAAAAGTGTAAAAGTAGTAAAAATTTCGAATATTCAAAATTTAAATAAAAATAAATAAATTTTACACGGAAGAAGTTATTTCTGACAAATTAAAAAAATAATAATTTTTGAAAAAAAAGTAAAAAGTATTAAAGTTTTCGAATATTTTATGACAATAATTTCACAGCTAAGATATAGACCCAAAAACAAATTAATTTTACACAGCAAAAATTATATCTGGAAATTTAAAAAATTTTTTTTTGGAAAAAATTTAAAAAATTTCGAAAATTTTATGACAACAACTTCAAAATTTGTAGTTTTTTTTGTTTTTTGATTGTTTTTCAATTTTTTTTAAATATTTTTGTTTTTTTTTTTTGCTTTTTTAATTTTTTTTAATTTCACATAATATATTTAGTAAATATTTATTAAATTTGAGTTCAGTTCAAACAAAAATTTATCGCTCTATAAAACCGAAATAAAGCAAAAATTTGTCACATCTACAACAATCGCTTAATTATATAATGCAGCTAATTGAAACTTAACAAATTGAAAACAAAATAAACAACGAATAACTCTAAAGCGGAAATATCTGCAAATACTCGTGCGCACTCAATTCAACTATATGTTGTGTTGTTGTTGTATTTTTAGTATTTTTTTTCTCTTTTCGCCAAAGGTTCCACAAAAATAAAAACGCAAAACAAACTAAGCAGGAAAATAAAAGAAAACTTGGAAAAACAATTCGCTTCATATCATAACCTCTCTGGTCGCCGTCTGTTAACGAGCGCTGCTTGGTGAGTTTTTCCAATATTTTTTCTTCAATTGCCATACTTTGTTATTAACCCATTAGCGCACGGCATGGTAATAAAATGCTTGCATTTCGAAGAAGAATGTATTTGAGCGTTAAATTTTAGAAATATTTTAAATGAAACCAAGTAAAATTTTCAGGAGACCCTGAAAGCCAAAAGTTGCCTTCGTCAGCTTGATATGCCATAGGAAGCCAAATCAGAAATCAAGTAAATAAATTGAGTTTAATTGATTTAATATAATATGTAATTTGAATATTTTCGAACTAAAAAAATATCTGATCACAGGCCTAACTCAACTTTGCTGATTTTATCCGAAATCATAGTTTTATAGCTTCAATTTTGTGTTTCTTTCTTTTTTTTTGGTAAATCTGTATTGGAGGAGATTTTCCAAAATTTATCTAAATTTTTTTCTTTTTTTTTGATAATCTGTTTCAAAAGAAATTTTCTAACATTTTTTTCAATTTTCTTATAACAAAGGCTTATTAAAAAATTGTATGCAGAAATTATTATTACATTTATAAAAAAAATGTTATAGGAATTTGTATACTTATCAAATAACATCAGCGATACGAAATTTATATAAAAATATCATAATGGCATTTTATTATACAAAGAAGGCATAATAATTTTAAATATGTTATACGAAGTTGTCGCCTTTTCCCCTTAAAAAAACTTCCTTACTCCATGATAAACTGTCTGTGTTTCAATACCAAGTTTAGGCCAGTGCGGCTGCATTTGAAAGTGGAAGAAGTTCGTAGCAGTTGAAACTCATTGCAAGCGAAATATAGAATATCGAAAATTAAAAGCAAAATAATTGATGATCGAACTTTGATCGGGAAGAGAAAGAGGTTGGATTAGGGTTGATTGATTTTTAAGGTTTAACAACGGTTTAACGCCATTTCCGGCAAAACTACGAATCGTATAGAAAAAAGTTTAATGGCGTTGTTGTAGGTAATGGAAATATCTCTAACTTTTGCGTACAGACTTTTTTCACATAACCTCAATATGTGAAAAAGTCAAATATTCGAGTTTATGGGTTTTCTCATTTTATTTTGTCTCAAAAAAAAATTTTTATGAAATCTGAGTTTTTTGTTTTATTTATCTTGTATAAAATTTTTTTACGAAAATTTGTATTTTTTGTTTTTTTTTTTTTGTACAAATTTTTTTCCACAAAATTGGATTATTTTGGTGTTTTCATTTCGTACAAAGACTTTTTCTTCATCGAAATTTGGAATTTTTTTCTTTTCATATTTAAAAATTTCGGGAGGAAAGGAAGAAGGAAAGCATATTTCGACTTAAAATCGAAAAAGAACAAAAATCAAATATTATTTATTGGGAGGTTAGTAGGCCTTAGATAGTAGCCTTATAACGGGTGATTTTTTTGAGGTTAGGATTTTCATGCATTAGTATTTGACAGATCACGTGGGATTTCAGACATGGTGTCAAAGAGAAAGATGCTCAGTATGCTTTGACATTTCATCATGAATAGACTTACTAACGAGCAACGCTTGCAAATCATTGAATTTTATTACCAAAATCAGCGTTCGGTTCGAAATGTGTTTCGCGCTTTACGTCCGACAAATTTTGTTCAGCGATGAGGCTCATTTCTGGTTGAATGGCTACGTAAATAAGCAAAATTGCCGCATTTGGGGTGAAGAGCAACCAGAAGCCGTTCAAGAACTGCCCATGCATCCCGAAAAATGCACTGTTTGGTGTGGTTTGTACGCTGGTGGAATCATTGGACCGTATTTTTTCAAAGATGCTGTTGGACGCAACGTTACGGTGAATGGCGATCGCTATCGTTCGATGCTAACAAACTTTTTGTTGCCAAAAATGGAAGAACTGAACTTGGTTGACATGTGGTTTCAACAAGATGGCGCTACATGCCACACAGCTCGCGATTCTATGGCCATTTTGAGGGAAAACTTCGGACAACAATTCATCTCAAGAAATGGACCCGTAAGTTGGCCACCAAGATCATGCGATTTAACGCCTTCAGACTATTTTTTGTGGGGCTACGTCAAGTCTAAAGTCTACAGAAATAAGCCAGCAACTATTCCAGCTTTGGAAGACAACATTTCCGAAGAAATTCGGGCTATTTCGGCCGAAATGCTCGAAAAAGTTGCCCAAAATTGGACTTTCCGAATGGACCACCTAAGACGCAGCCGCGGTCAACATTTAAATGAAATTATCTTCAAAAAGTAAATGTCATGAACCAATCTAACGTTTCAAATAAAGAACCGATGAGATTTTGCAAATTTTATGCGTTTTTTTTTTTTAAAAATTATCAAGCTCTTAAAAAATCACCCTTTATTTTATTTTTTTTTTTGTTTCAAACTAGAAAAACAATACCAACAATACTATGGTATATTTTTTATATAGAAATTTCTATATTTTTATTCAATGGTATATTTTTTATACCATCCGATATAATTTTGCTAGTTTAAAATAAATAAAAAATATATTATTCCTTTAATTAATTAATTTATCATTTTTTTTGTTTTTTTCTTTTATTTTACAATTTATGCTAAAATGTCCCATAAAAAAAAAAACAGTAGTAACTTAAATATTTGTGTTGTGGTATATTTGCTTACCTAATAAAAGCCAAAAGACAAAAAAAATACACTTAATATAATTTTTTT
This sequence comes from Bactrocera dorsalis, assembly GCF_023373825.1. Classification (NCBI taxonomy): domain Eukaryota; kingdom Metazoa; phylum Arthropoda; class Insecta; order Diptera; family Tephritidae; genus Bactrocera; species Bactrocera dorsalis. The sequence goes on from NC_064305.1 coordinate 12,407,766, forward strand.
TTTTGCAAAAATATTTAAATTATTTAAAATCTAAATATATACACAAAAAATTTTTATAAATACCCAAAAATAATAAAAGAGAAAAATTCATAAAAAATAAAGAGTAAATATAAATATTTTAAATATATAAAAATAATTTTTTTTTTACATTTAAAATATTTTTTATTATACCAAAATACCAATATTTTTTTTTTAAATACATAAAAATTATTTTTTTTTTACATTTCAAATATTTTTTATCATAAAATAATACCAAAAAAATTTTTTTTTAATTTTTATAACTGAGAAAAAACAAAATTATATAAAATATTGAAAAAATATATGCATAAAAAATATACATACATACATCCATACATAAAAATATTAATACAAAACAATTTATAAAAAATATTTTATAAAAAGTAGATATACATATATAAATATTTTAAACATATACTTTCTTTTTATTTCAAATTTCTTTTTATTATTTTAAAAAAAAGATATTTTATAATTTTTATAACCGCAAAAAACAATTATATAAAATATTAACAAAATATGTGCATAAAAAATATAAATACATAAAAGTAACAACAAAAAAATTATAAAAAAATATAATATAAATATAAAATAAATATTTCTATATATTTTTTTATATATTTTTTATATACATACATATATTTCAAATAATTTTTATTACACAAAAACAACAAAAAAAAAATATTTGCAATTTTTTTTTTAACTTAATTTTCCAAAAAAAAAAATGATTTTAAAATTCTATTAACTTAAAAAAAGCAAAATATTTTTTCTCTGATTTTTTCAACCGCAAACAAACACAAAACCACTTAAAATAAGAACCTTCATTATTCTTATACTTTTCGCTAACATTAAATACATCAAGTAAGGAAGTCATAAGCGCCTAAGCGCTAACATTTCCCTAATCAAGCGCCTAACTGGGTTAAAAAATGAGATTTTTCTTTGCCATGTGCAGCTATTTTATCAGCGCTACTATTTTGCAGCTTTTCCGCTTTGCAGCCGCTTTAACATTTTGCTCACATACACATTATTATTATTGTCCATTATGCGCATTTGGTTTTTGTTGGAAAATTCGTGCGCGCTCGGTTGGGTTTTTCGCCGCATCGGCTGTTTTTCCAGCCAACCGCGGCAATAAGCGACATTGCTTAGCTTTTATCTTCCACTTATTAATTTTCTTGTTGTTGTTATGATATTATTTTTGTGCTGACTTCTTGGAAGTTGTTTTGTTTGTTGTTTACTTATTTTTGCTTTTCCACCGCTTTTGTGGAACACTCTTTGGCTGAGTTTTCAATTTGGCATTGTAAGGCAGGTTTTTTTCGTGTGCTTTATTTGCCTACGTTGTCGCATTACTTATGCAGGCATGTGTGTGTGTTTGTTGTTTATTTTTTGTTTTTGTTGTTGCTGTTTTTTTTGGCTTTTGTCAATGTTGACTGAAATCACTTACATTTTCATGCTGCAGTTTTGAAGGTTTATTTACAGTTCATTCATTACATACGTCGCATACTCGCATGCACACACACATGCACACGCATACAAACACATTTGCGTGCATTAAGCCACTCCGGTTAGCGCAGAATTTGGTGAGCGCTCACAAGTTCTTTATTAACTGCGTTTACACTTCAAGTTCGTCTAATAAACAAGTCAAACAGAAATTTTCCGCTAGTGATACGGTGTATAGAACAAGTTCAAAAAAGTGTGCGTATGTGTGTATGTGTATATATATAATTATTTTTATTGATTATGTAATGATCGCTGCAGACTAGTAGAACATGCTGCTGCTAGCTCAAGTTTGGTAATGTATTTTTCGGTTTCTATTGGCTTGAGAACAACATTCTAATTTTATAGATTTTCCGCTAAAAGTTATACATATCTATACATATATGTATGTATATGTATGTTATATGTATGTATTTATATATTTTTCAATAGAGCATTTGAAGCTCTTAGCGGTAGATAGCATATACGGAAGATAAAAATTTCATTACTATTTGTTGTTTTCTAGGGAACAAAGTCCAAGTAGCCTGAATAGCCCCATATAACAGCGGATTTCTTCTTCTTTATTGTCGTAGACACCGATTACGCGGCTTAAAACAGCGCGCCAATAGTTCTTCCTTTTCGCTGTTTGGCGTCAATTGGAAATTTCAAGTATAGTAAGGTTCTCCTCCACCTGGCCTTTTCAACGGTACAGAGGTTCGTCTGTGGTATTCACCATAAATCTTCCGTAGAACCTTTCTCTCAAAAACTTGTAAAGCCGACTCAAAACTTATTCTGCGTTGGGTTTCGAGGCTGACGTTGTTGTTTGTGTTAATACTTGTACGAGTTCCAAGATAATTGTCTACGATCTCGAAGTTAGGACTATCTTACCCTCGTTCAGTCTGGAAAAAGTAGATCTAGCGGCGCGGTTGTTGAGGCTAATGATATCTATATCAGCATCTATGTACTCCAGCATCTGTAAACTATTATAGAAGATTGTACCTTTTCTATTCAGCTCTGACGCTGGAATTATTTTCTTTAGGAGTAGATTGAAGAAGTCGCACGATTGGGAGCAGCCTTGTGTGAAAAATCGTTTGGTATTGAGCGGCTCGTAGAGCTCCTTTCCGATTCTGACGGAGCTTTTGGTATTGCTCAACGTCAGTTTACACAGCAGTATTAGTTTTTCGGGTATATCAAATTCAGACATAGCGGCATAAATTTTTGACTGGAATCGGCAATAGTACGCGGATGTGGGTTCGTCATCCTTTAGGATACCTCCGCTTGAAGCAAATTTCAACAGACTCTGTGGCCTCACTATCGATATCGCCTGCAGTGTATTATACCCTGGGGGCCCCAGATGTTTGCAACGTAGTTTTGCCAAAGTAGAACAAGTGCTCAAGGAATACTAATATCTTGCTCTAGATATTTTCTGCAGTCTTCTTGATCTGAAAATGATTTTTAACAAAATAACATCTTTTGCGAACCTTTATTACGTTTTTTTTGTAACCAACTATATCTTATATAAATATAATAACTTAACCACCATATACAACTTATTGTGAATATTCATTTTACAAGTGAATTACCCAAAAGCTGTATTGTGAATACACAAAATTTGCGTATCAGTTCCTTTGAGTCAACAATTGCATAAACAAAGATTGAATTCAATAAATAGCTAAACTGCTAGCGAATGAACGTAAACCGGATATGGCGTGAAGCAAGTTTTAATCAATAAAGTTAGTCTCAACATTTGCCGGAATTCTTGCGATATTATATTTATTAAATCAGTCTCTAAAGCCATGCTTATGAAGCGCAACTATGCTTCCGATACTTCCGATGATAATGTACGCAGAGCTCACTTTCAAAATATATTTTTAACCACAAAATATTTCCAATGACCCAGAAAAAGAAAACCACAAAAAAATTAAGAGAAAAACAAAAAACTTTAGAAAAATTCAAAAAAAAAAAAATACAAAAAATATTAAAAAAAAAAAAATTTTAAATAAAAAAAAATATTTAAAAAAACTAATATTTTTTTTTATAAAAATATTTTTTTTTAATTCAGTTTTTATAAAAATAATTTATTTTTAATAAAAAAAAATATCTTTTTTCAATTAAAAAAAAAATATTTATTTTAAATTAGTTAAAAAATAAAAAAAAAAATTAAAAAAAAAATTAATAAAAAATTTTAATACAAAATAACGAAAATTCCTCTGCCGAATTCAAGTTTGTATGTTAAACTTAAGCAAGTTCTGCAACAACTCGTCGACTTCCTCAACGCATACAAGCATTAATGAATAGCTACTGTGACTTGTCAATGATTTTTTCAAAGCTAATTTTCCTGCAAAGCATTTCGAAATTCCAACCAAAAAATCATAAGCAACGAAATGAATTGAAAACATAGAGAAAAATGTGCACAAAAGCCACATGCAAATTTTTGTTGTGTTTTTTTATTTTTTTGTTTTTTTTTTCGGTTAAAGTAAAACAAATTGTGAAGACAGTGGTGGTGTGGCTGCAAAGAACTAAAGCTGAAGCTGAAGCTTAGAAATGAAAACCAAAAAAAAATTAAAAATAATAAAAAAAATATATATATACATACATACGTACATACATAAATATATATATAAAATTATAAATATATGTATATATGTATATAAATTTGAATCGAAAAAAATACAAATTGCTTGTCTATGAAGCTGCGCTGTAGCCAAAAAGCTGCTTTGAATATCAATAAGTTATTGCGCATGTGAAGCGTACGTTGTCGATATACTCATACACAATATACATACTTTTATATAATATATTTTGTATGTTCACATACATATATACATATTGAAGATAAGTAGTATATTTTTCATAAGCCAAAATGGCGATATTGTGCCAAAACAAAACTGATTTTTACATATAAGCATATAAGCATTCATATACATACATATGTACATACAAACACACACGCAATACACACACTAAATAAAACACTCCTTATATTCTCAGCTGTCAACATACACACATATGTATATCGGCATAGCCAGTGTCAAGCGCTTGATTACTGCGTCTTTGTCTCGGCCATTTGAAAAGGAAGTCGCTTCCGAAGGCGCTTTGCCCGCTTGTGCGCTTATGCACTTCCTTTTCTCACCTTCAGCGCTGATTAGCGGCTGTCAGAAAAGGTTTTTCGTATTAGCATTTAATTTAGTTATGCGAAGATTCTAACTTGGCATACTAAATGGCTTAGACTTGTTAATTCTTGAGTGTCAGCGCTGTTTTAATTCGTTATCTCTACGCTTTGTATTTCCGACATTTTTGCGTTTTAATAAAACTAGCTTTATCTTAGTGTTGTGTGCGTAATTAAGTGTTGCATTGTGTTTCGAAAATCAGTAGTTTAAAGTTTGAAGTTTAAAAATTATAATATTTTGTATTATTGTTCTTGGTTGGCTTGCCTTCAAATTAAATTTTTCTATATTACTCTTCACAGGTGCATTTTTATTGATAACAAGAATACAAATTAATTTGTTCTGATGTCGATCGGTCTATGTGGATGGCAAATGTAAGCTATAGTGATCCGATTAGAGTAATATGTTCGGAAATTGTAGCGATGCCTTTTTTCCAGGCAAGCACTTGAATCCGATCGTTAAGTTTGTATGAAGCTATATTCTTTAGGGTTCCGAAAAGAAAAATTTTTTCAGATAATGGAGCATAGTTTTCGGCTGTAATCCAAGCCAAATTTCGCTAAAGGCCAGATCTGAAGAATACGGTGAATGCGGAAGCAGTTCTTAGCCGAATTCATGGATTTTTGCCATCCTCTTCACTAGCTTGTGACACGGTTCATTGTCTTAGTGATATCCTGTTCAGGGTATAAAAAGATGCATTACAATATGATACACTCTGGTTATAGTGACTCTCCAACTTTTCGATACAATTTTTGTAGTACAATTTGTACTTTGCTTCAAAATAAGCCTGAGTTTCGGCTATCACCTCTTCATTCGACGAAAATTTTTTCCCAGCGAGCATTCTTTTAAGATCTAAGAAGAGAAAATAGTTGCTAAAGACCAGATCTATAGAAACAATAGATACGGAAGAAATTCAAATCGCAATTCATGGATTTTTGCCATCCTCTTCACTGGCTTGTGACACGATGCATTGTCTTTGTGAAAAAACACTTTTTCTTTCTTTAAATGTGGCCATTTTTCGCCGATTTCATCCCGGTCAAATAACGCTATGTAATAATCGCTGTGATAGTCCTTCCTTTTCCAAGGTTGTCAATAAAATCAATCCATATGCCAAAATACAGACGGTATAACCTTGCTAGTCGACTGTTGCGTTTTTCACGCTTTGAAGCGGGTTGAAGGGGGTGCAATCCACTCGGATGACTGTCGATTGGATTTCGGAATAAAATGATGAAGCCATATTTCATTCATTGTCATATATCGATGCAAAAACTTGAGTTTAATATGCTTGAACATATCCAAAACACCGTTTCAAATCATCAGCTCGTCGTTGTTTTGGTCGAAAGTGAGCTCGCGCGTCACCCACTTTGCGCAGAGATTTCTTATACCTAAATATTCATAAATAATATGATGTATACGTTCAGTTGATATCTTTAGAGTGTCTGCTATCTGGAACAACTTCACTTTACGTTCGCCCAAAATTATCATGTGGACTTTTTTGATGATTTCTTCGGCAACAGTCTACTTAGGGTATCCACTGCCTTCATTGTACTCAGATCTCATTTCGCCTCATTGAAACTTAGTAAACCACTTTTCAACGGTTGTTTTTCTTGGCATAGAGTCCATATAATATTGATCAATCCAAACTTTGGCTTCAACAGTATTTTTCCCCCCAAAAAGCAATACTATATTGACATCCGAAATTCCTTTTTATCAATTTTTTTCACAATTGCTTCACTCAAAATGATATAATTCACAAACTAGTGAACCGACTGCTGTCAAATATATAGTATATATGTATACAGTCGCCTTTCGAAGGTTTCTACTAACTAAGTATTATATGGATTTCATTCTAGTGGCGGCATCTGTGTGTCCAGAAGGACTTTTATAGTTGGTTTAAAGCAATATGTAAATTATGCATTAGGTTCCCAATTTCTATAAGAGTTCAGCACAATTTTCATATGAAACGGTAAAAAGTACGTTCGAAATCCTCGAAACGTTGAATCGCGATCATAAGGTAACTTTCAGCCATCGTATGCACCAAACCAGCTATTATCGATATTTGAATATTCTATAACAACCAATATCGATGAATGTTGGCTACCACAAAAAAAAAATACCAAGTCTTCAGGGTTACTACTTACGGCAAGAGGGCAGCCATATGGCACTACCAATAAAAGCATTTTCGTACAGGAGTTAATTGATCAATTAACCGGCCTTCGCTCAATTAAAACCATCTAAATTCGATTTACCATACAAAATAAAAATCTTTTGTTACTGCAATAATGCTTAATCGAATTCAATCTTGGCGGGTTGTTGTCCAGACTGTAATTTTGGTTGTGGGCATTGGTAAAATACTAATCAGCTGATGAATTTGAATCATTAGAAAAAATGTATATTGAATAAAATAATCAAGTATATAACAGCTGATCGTTAATCGTGCCTAACGTTAATCGAGTAGCCGGTTGGCCGGTTGAAAGGCCAAAACTGGTTTCTTAATTATAATCGTAATGTACTACATTAATTTGGCTGTGCGAAAAGGCTATAAAATTACTAGATTCCTAAAACAAAAATTTCTTAAAGGTTCGATGTTCAGAAAGGTGTCATTGGCTTGACTGGCTTGGCTTAGTGGACTTTTTTTGGTGCAATTTTTTGAAAATCAAATTGTGGCGCTTACAAACATTAGACCATTCACGAACTCAAGGCAAACATTATTTCCGAAATATCTGCTTTAACGCTCAGAAAGCTCGAGAGAACTGGACGCTGCGGCAAAGGGAGATTTAAATCCATTTTTTATGGAAAAATAGTACAAATATTGAAATCAGAAAAAAAGTAGAATAGAGCTTATCTTATTTAAATTAATTTAATATTAAGCTACCGACATGACATACGGCACACCCTGTATATCTACCCAACAAGAGCAATTGTAATACTCATATCTAATGCGACATTACGAGCTTTTTTTTCTTCAGTTTCTTAAGGTTACCACAAGATTAGAATTCTCAGCCTCTCATCCATATGTAAATAACGGTTTTTATGAGAACCTGCATGTCGTTTGTGTAACTTACAATCACTCCACTCGTTTTCGTTGACCGCCAAGTACAATCACGTGTAATCAGCGTGTAATTAGTGTAATTAAGTCAATGAAACTTTTCTTACTATCAACTCATTCACATTTTTCCATCTTCACCCGCTCAGCATACAAAAAGCAATATGAAAAATTTTGTCAATGCAAAAATTTGCGCGCAAAATCATTTCGAGACAAGATTGTTTACCGAGATGCGACGAAGAGTGCCAGCTACGAACCGTACTTAGACACGTCGGTTCTGTCACATTGGACATTGTACTTGCAGTACTTGCACTTACAACGGTTGATTATGTCGAATGTAAACAAATAAATCAAAATACTTATGTGTGCATGTGTTGGTGTATAAGTTTGCCAGATTTAAACAAATATTTAAAATGAGGAAATGCATTTAGCGCAAATGATTTGTGCGCATATTTGCATAACTAATTAGCGGGAATACCACGATGCTGCTGTCACATTTAATGCCAACGTTTACGTACTTGCCCACTTAGGAAGCTAACGTCTACTCGCACAAAGTACTACGGCGGTGTGTATTTGCCTCAGCCGTGTGGTGTGAAGAGTAAAAAAATGCATATTTGACACTAAAAGTATTTGCTGTTCGTCGCTTGTCGTTACAAAAGTTAACTGCCCACTTAAAAAGCTGTTAATTTTATTTATTTAATTAATAACAGTATATAAAATATATATTGTACCATATAGATAGTTTTACACACGTCGTTTTGTCATCAAGAAGCTTCTCGGAACCACTGATTTATAACATATATATGGTGATCCATTTCGAGGTTCCCTACTTCTTTGGCATTTGTTTTTTTGAAGATTATCTCTTTCAAATGTTGGCCGTGGCTACGTCTCGGAGGGTCCATCCGTTGAGCCCAACTTTCGATGACTCGTTCGAGCATTTCGCTTGGCAACAGGCGAATAACAAGCACGATGCTTTTCACCTTGGCCTAAATCGAAGCGGGATTGTCCGCATATACTTTAGACTTCCCATATTCTCACACGAAATAGTCTAATGGTGTGATATCACACGATCCTGGTGGCCAATCGACCGGCCCAAAATGTGAAATTATCTGCTCACTGAATTCTGTTCTGTCAATAACTTCATTGACGTGGATGTGGACTGATGTGGGAAAAGTGGTGCCGTCTTGTTGAAACCAAAGGTCGCTGAGATCACGAGCTTCAGTTTCAGACATCAAATAGTCGGTTATCATGAGGCCATAATGGTTGGCATGGTTACGTTCCCATCGGCATCATTTTTGAAGATATATGGATAGATGATTCCTCTGGCCCACAAACCACACCAAAACGTTATTTTTCTGGATGAAATGACAGCTCTTGAATCTCTTCAGGTTGCTTTTTGACACAAATGCGGCAAATTTTACTTGAATACATACCCATTGAGCAAGAAATGGGCTTCATTGCCGAACAAAATTTAGCTCGAAACCGTCAGATCTTCTTTGAACTTTTCAAGAGCCCATAGTGCGAAGTAATGTCGCTTGGGAGGGTCGAGCGGCTTCAATTCTTATGAAAGCTGTATTTTGTATGCTTTCAATTTAAGATCTCGACTGGGGACTGCACCAAATAGATTATCCATGGTCTTCGTGAACCCTCTCAGCTAGGGCTGTTTTTTTTTTCTTCACTGCGTTCTGGAACCAGATGGAGAAGGACCTGGCTTCACTTGGAATCTCCAATTGGCGACAAATAGCAAACGGAAAGAACCTCTGGCGCACTGTCTGAAACTCGGCTATAACCACGTAACCGTTGTCTACACCAATAAAGAAGAAGTAGAAGTCGGTATATGATATACTATTTCTGGACATATTTAATAAGTTCTTGATAATCTCTGCTTCGTTATATTAGAGTTTGTTATTGATTTGAATCTGTTCTGAGTAAAATGCATATAAAGCTCTTCTTTAATCGTTCACAGCGGATATTATATTAAAGTCGCCTCGCATTCCTCTAAAGAGACGCTGTTTTGCTGACTCATCTGCTGTTGTCCAAAATGTTACTGTGACAAGAAATTCACCTGAAAGTGAGCTTAAAACCTTCTGCAATCGTTGACTTCCACACCTTTTCTATAGCTAGTAGAAGTACTTCCGGAAGATTCTGGCTGCATTTCGTAACCGAATAGGGGAAGAGAGATGTCAAGATCATTGGAGTATACCTCCATCTCTTCCCCGCATTATACTTTGGACGCGTCGGTATATAAACAAGTAGCATCCTCCTGCCTGTCTGAACCTATTATGAGTATAAACTGTCGAGAACTTAGCTAATGCCGAAAGCAAAAAGCAACTGGCTGCTTCAATTTCATTTTTAAAATACTTTGTGGTATAGATAGCAATTCGCTGTCCGAGGCTACTATAAAATACTTGGTGCGGTGCATGAAGGAGAGTTATGTTCATTTATCGAAAGGAATATCATATGTGCGATTTTGATTTTTCCTTTGAGCACAAGGAGATCAGTTTTCTCCGGGCTTAACTCTGACCCTCTTGCGTAGCTCAACTCTGGACTACGTTGAGAGTGGTGGTCGTAATACAGCTAGTGGTATATAGACACCTTCCCGTTACAAATATGGCAATATCGTCTGCATATGACACTATCTTAAAGGCTTTGCTATCTACGTTACTTAACAGTTTATTCACCATTAATGTCCCTAGGACTGGAAACAGTACCACATCATGCGGACTTTACAACATTTCATGGTTATTCTAGCGTAGTTCCATTATGTTCGTATCCTCTTAGAGATCAAGAGGCTTCGGTTTCAACTTTGTACAGCAGTGTCAACATCTATTGACTCGATAATATACAGAATAATTTCTATTCTTTACCGATCAGCCTTTTGTGTATGCGTATTGCGCTTTGGATAAGTTTTCAGGAGGCCCTAAGACCCTGATGGCCACGTCCGAGATCTTTTATTCAACGATTTCAGCACGAAGGAAGTTGAATTTATAGGCCTAAAATCCATCAAATAGGCTGGGTTGTTTCTAATACATGCCTTCGGTATGAAAACTACTCCAGTCTTTCTCTTTGAGTGCGGCACATATGTAGCTATACTTCAGTCATCGGTTAGACAAAACGCATTTTGCAGCATTGCTGGAATCATTCTATTCATACCGAGAGTTTTGTATGCAGTGAATGGTCTATTCCTTTTTATAATGCGTAAAAAAATATTCTGGAAAATTAAATATACAAAGTTTCTAATCATATTACTGAAACTATAAATATCTTACTGTGGACTGTGTACTGTAATATTCTTAAAACTAACTTTTATGCAAATATGCTCACTACCACAAAACCATTCAAACCAATTATTGAATTACCAATACCCCATCAATTAATTATTACGAAATTTTGAAAACCTCGGTCAATAAGCCATTATGCATATTTCTTTAATTAAATTTCCACATGCCTAGCAGCGAAAATTTAATCACAGCTTGCCGACGTGTGTTTTTGTTGTGGTTACTTAGAAATGCTGCGCGAGTAACGAATAAAAAAAATAAAACTAAAATTAGCAAATTCGATTTAAATTACAATAAGGTGCGAATAATATGCGTAGATAATGCAAAAATAAAATAAAAAAACACAACATAATAATTAAAAAAGAAGAATAAAGTATAAGAAATAATAACTACAAAATGGTGAGCACACATTTCAAAGCAGTCTGACACAGAACTAGGTTATGTATAGAACATACATATTGTTTATGAAGTATGTTCATGTGTATGTGTTGCATAAAATCTGTGCCAAATATTTGCAGAAAAATTCATGACTGACGTTGAGCTATACCAAAAGCTCCGTCAGGAATAGGAAGCACCTCTCCGAGCAGTTCGATACCAAACAAGGTTTCAGACAAGGCGACTCCCTATCGTGCGACTTCTTCAAACTACAAGACACTCATCAATGAGTGAACTTGGTTATTTCAATAGCTTCGAAAATTTTGAATAAATTTACCATCTGACTACATTTTATCCCGACGAAAAAAACTCACATATTTTAATACACATTTTTATTAATCTTTTCAAAATCCCATTTTTATTGTCAAAAGCTTCAGTTGGGATGGCCTTCAGTGCCCACACCGATTTTTTTTTAGATCAGGTTAATTTTTGCGGCAATATTTGCTTAATTACAAGACTGAATAGTTTCGACATCACTTTCCTAAATCCCCACCTCATCACCAGTAAAGACGGCTTTGATGAAGTAAAGATCTCAGCAACGTTGTCAGGCATCTCCCTAGCGACCTCTACTCGATTTCATTTTCGGAAAGTTTCAGATTGTTTGATACGACTCTAACATTCACAGTCTTCCGAAACCAAAACATTTTCTTTAAACAAACCAAAACATTAATTTTAATCATTGAAAACCGAGTAATTATTTTTCAAAATATTCTTCATAAAGATCTATAAAATTTTTCATGCGTTTGAACCAATTGACGAAGCGCTTTTGCCATTCTAATTGTGGTATCTTCCAAACATGCGTTCTGAATCCATCAACCGCCCCTTCAGATGTCGTAAAACGTTGATCTCTTTGTTTATTCTTGACATGGGGAATAAAAGGAAACCATTCAGTGCCAAATCAGAACTATTTTGTGTATGACTCATTAAATCGATGTTTTGAGAGCTCAAAAATACAGTTTTTTCAGTCGATGTGTGAGAGCTCGAATTGACGTGGTGAAGAGTGAGTCCTTGGTAGTTGGTTTTCCTGATTTTTTGAAAGCAACAAGCAAATTATTATGTCTATAATTTACTGTTCTGCGTTGTTCCAATAGCATGGTTGCGACATGTCCAGTTTTTACAGAAAAAAACAGGTCACCAATTGCTTGGAAGAGCTTCGAGTGTGAACAACTTTCGTTGGACTCGGCTCATTTGGAAAACCCATACTGCCGACTGCTATTAACTCCTCGATTTATCACCCATCACAGTCTATAGAAGCACCGCTGCAGTATTTTTTAACATTTCTTTCGTCCAATCGACAATAGCCTTTTTTTTTTGAGTGATTGACATATTGTATGTAATCCACGGTAAGCAAGCAATACTGAATGCATGCTGTTTGCACTAATGTATGCTTTTCTTACTAATGCCTATAGTTGTTTCACTCTTGCGATAGGTCACATGACTATCTGGCAATATTAGTTTGCGTACAGCAACAATAGTTTCCGGAACAACAACTGATTTTGGATGACCTTTATGAAATTCGTGTTGAAGTGATCTTCGCTCTTGATTGAACTCATCATATCATCGATAAACACTAGTCTTTGAGAAAGCTTCATCGTCAAAGATTGAATTAAGTTCGACGATGCACTGTTCTTGCGACAATCCACGTCAGAAGTTGTAAAAATAATCGCTCGAAACTTTTCACAATGTATTTTTTGGTCGAGATGAATATTTCAAGTTACTGTAAATAACACATGTAGCAGGCTTATTTGAAGACGTTAAAAATGGCAAACTTTACGATATAGTTCTGAGTTGCCAGATTGCAATACTAGGGTTATTAAATCTTTAAATATAAAACTAATGGAGCACAGAACATCATATAAAGCCAAAGACTTAACAACTTAATAGGTATAGCGTTGCCAACCTTAACAAATTTCCATACAACTACCAATATTACGGTGAAAAATTATGGGTTTTAGGTATAAAATGAACTTTACTTTTTAAAACAGATATTAAAATAACACATTAAGGTATTAACAACTGTTTTAAGGTATAAATTTGAATTAATAAAAACAATATTTATTGTTAGCAATTTATTTACGAGTAATTTCATTTGTAATCACTAATAATTGAAGGGGCATCTACAAAATCTAACTAATACATATACATATGTATATACATATCCATGTTTATTGATAAATATGTATGTTAATTTGTATTATCTGTTTATGTAAATATGTTAGCTATGAATACATATAATAGAGCTATTTGAAAATCCACGCACATTTGATTTAGTCGTCAATAAAACTGAGTACATATTAAGCACGTCTAATAAAGGGTGATTTTTTAAGAGCTTGATAACTTTTTTTTAAAAAAAACGCATAAAATTTGCAAAATCTCATCGGTTCTTTATTTGAAACGTTAGATTGGTTCATGACATTTACTTTTTGAAGATAATTTCATTTAAATGTTGACCGCGGCTGCGTCTTAGGTGGTCCATTCGGAAAGTCCAATTTTGGGCAACTTTTTCGAGCATTTCGGCCGGAATAGCCCGAATTTCTTCGGAAATGTTGTCTTCCAAAGCTGGAATAGTTGCTGGCTTATTTCTGTAGACTTTAGACTTGACGTAGCCCACAAAAAATAGTCTAAAGGCGTTAAATCGCATGATCTTGGTGGCCAACTTACGGGTCCATTTCTTGAGATGAATTGTTGTCCGAAGTTTTCCCTCAAAATGACCATAGAATTCGACGTTGTGGCAGATCGTTCGGCTTCAGTTCTTGCACGAGCTGTATTTTATACGGTTTTACACCAAGATCTTTGCGTAAAATCTTCCATGTGGTCGAATAACACAAACCCAATTGCTGCGAACGGCGACGAATCGACATTTCACGGTCTTCAGCCACACTCTCAGAAACAGACGCAATATTCTCTTCTGTACGCACTGTACGCATTCGTGTGGTTGGTTTAATGTCCAATAAAGTAAACTGAGTGCGAAACTTGGTCACAATCGCATTAATTGTTTGCTCACTTGGTCGATTATGTAGACCATAAATCGGACGTAAAGCGCGAAACACATTTCGAACCGAACACTGATTTTGGTAATAAAATTCAATGATTTGCAAGCGTTGCTCGTTAGTAAGTCTATTCATGATGAAATGTCAAAGCATACTGAGCATCTTTCTCTTTGACACCATGTCTGAAATCCCACGTGATCTGTCAAATACTAATGCAAACCTCAAAAAAATGCCCACAAATAATGATTGAGCTTTGAGGGCAAACTTAACTGGACAAATTTGTAAAAGCAAGTTCAATATTTGTTAACTATGTTTGTACTAGTATAATAAGAATGATATAAAAGATCAGCTTGATGAGCTCTGCCGATTTGACAATGTCCGTCTGCCTGTGTATACGCGAACTAGTCCCTCAGTTTTTAAAATATCGACCTGACATTTTGTACACATCTTTTTCTCACCAAGGAGCTGTTTATTTGTCGGAACCACCGAGATCGGACCATTTTAGCATATAGCTGTCATACAAAGTGAACGATCAAAATCATGTGCTTGTATGGGAAACTTTTTAATATGACGAGATATCTTCGTAGGATTTGGCATAGATTATTCCATAAGGCAGCGCTTTAAGCTCCGAAGAAATTGTTCAGATCGGCCTACTATAGCATATAGCTGTCATACAAAGTGAACAATCAAAATTACGTACTTGTATGGCAAACTTTTTAATTCGATGAGATATCGACATGAAATTTAGCACAGATTATTGTTTAAAATAACGGTACATTCACAACAAAATTTCTTCAGATCTGATTACTCTATCATATAGCTGCCATACAAACTGAACGATCAAAATTACATTCTTGTATGAAAAACTTTTTTATGTGATGAGATATGGGCATGAAATTTGGCACGAATTATTGTTTGAAATAACGGTACATTTTCAACATAAATTATTCAGATCGGACCACTATAGCGTATAGCTGCCATACAAACTGAACGATCCAAATTACATTCTTGTATGAAAATTTTTTTTATTCGATGAGATATGGACATGAAATTTGGAAAGAATTATTGTTTAAGACAACGGCATATACTCCACAAAACTAATTCAAATCGAACTACTATATCATATAGCTGCCATACAAACTGTACGATCAAAATTACATACTTGTATGGCAAACTTTTTTATTCGATGAGATATCGACACGAAATTACGCACGGATTATTGTTTAAAGCAGCGGTACATTTTCCTGAAAAGCTTTTTCAGATCGGAGCACTATAGCATATAGCTGCCATACATAGAGCGATCAAAATCAAGTTCTTGTTTGGCATCTTTTGTATTTGTGAAGCTTCGATGCCAGCGTAGTCAACGTTTCTTTTTGTTATTTTAGCTTTTTGCAAGCCAAGCAGCTAATTTTGTAATTTAGAGACAAATATTAACAGCGTGTTAATTTATCAATACGAAATTTACAACCAATATAATATTTTCCATCCAAACGCAAGCTAATGAATGCCGAACCAAAGTTTCGCTTCATTAAAATCAAATTTTGCATGCAAAATTATACAAATTTGGTCACATCTTAAAGAAATCTTGAACTTAGCAACACACGTACGAACTTACATTCATATAAGTACAAATATATATAACATATAACTAATAATACAATATATAAGTAAGTAATAACTAACTTAAAACCCCACAAACCCAACTTCCGAAGCGAAAACGAGTCCAAGCTAATTAAGAAATTTGGCAAAAAACCCAAAAAAAAAAAATAATTTCAAAAAAATTTGCAAGATTGTAAGCCTATCTAAAATACCATGTACATACATATATACATACATAGTCATGAAATATCTGCTAACATCACCTGTTTTATGGCTGCGCGTTCGATTGGACGCATGTCATTAACCCAATTAGCGCCATTTTAGTTACCTATTCGCGCAACTGAATGTGTCACAGTCAAGGCTGGCGAAAGAATGGCTGCGCAAATGTCTAAAGCCAAAATATAACCTATTAGTAATTTGAAATATAAAGCCCAAAAATACAAATACAACTAATACATGCTATACATTTACATATACTCAATTAGCGCCCTGAGCGCGGCTGAAACTCCTAAGAAATCGAGCGTCGCATCGCACGCTTTTTGAAGGCAAACGAACATCAGATTTTTTTGGAATTTCTCAATGCAAAAGTTGACACAAAAAATCCGCAAAGTCAGCAACTGGATTTTGTTTATTGTTGCTTTGTTGTGTGTGTGTATTGTTGTGTTGTTGCTATGACTGTTGCTTATTGCCGCTTTGTTGGCGTTTATCACTTGCATGGTTGTATGTTGTTAAACGCAATACTTTTCAAACTTTCGGTTTTGACTGCTGAAGGCCACGTTGTTTAAGAAAATTGACACGAAATTAAAAGCTCGTAAAAGTTAGAAAAAAAGTACAGGAAATAATGGAAAATAATAGCTACAAAATAATTGGTTAATGGTGCTGCATTCAAGATTTTAAGTGATGCGATCTCTATGACATTCCACAAAGACGATATATCGGAGTATAATATAGTAAACAAGTCATATAAATATTGCATTAAGACAATCCACATACACTATATATATGATGGATTGCCGGCCGAGCAATTCGAATATGGCGGCGAAGAACTGATAAGGAGCATGCATCAGCTTCTTTGTAGATTATGGTCGGACGAAAGCATCTCTCGAAAGTATCTCCGACGATAAGAACCTATAAGTGTTGCCCAATCCACAAAAAGGGAGACCCCACAATCTGCGCGATCTACTTTGGGATAAGCCTCCTCAACATAGCATATAAGGTTCTATCGAGCATATTGTGTAAAAGATTAAAGCCCACCGTCAACAAATTGGTTGGACCTTATCAGTGCGGCTTCAGACCTGGAAAAGACCAGCAACTGACCAGATATTCACCAAGCGCCAAATTTTGGAAAATATCCGTGAACAGAGGTTCGACACACACCATCTCTTTGCCAATTTCTGCTTTTGACAGCAGGAAAAGGAACTGCCGACGAAAAGGAACGGTTGTGTAAACTAACATTGATCAATAACAAAAGCTTCATCAGATTCAGGAAGGACCACTCCGAACGGTTCGATACCAAACGAGGTTTCAGACAAGGCGACTCTCTATCGTGTGACTTCTTCGTTCAGAATAGGGAAGGTACCATGTTCGACAAGAGTGTACAACTGCTGGCGAATCGCGATGACATCGATATCTTTGGCCATAACAAGTTCTGCTTTCACCAGGTTGAGCAAAGAAGCGAAGCAAATGGGTCTAGTAGTGGACGAGGCCAAGGCGAAACATCTCCTCTCATCAAAGAAATAGTCGGCGCACTCGCGATTCATAACTTCGAAGTCGTAGATAGTTTCGTTTATCTTGGCAACAACGTCAGCTTCGATATCCAACGCAGAATAAGTTTTGACAACAGGTGCAACTTCAGACTGTGTAGGTTGAGAAGTAAAGTACGAAGATGTATGGTCTTTTGCGCAGTGGAAACGTCGAATACCGCCGTCGGTGGAAAGATCATATGAGAAGCATTTTATCCTATAGAGGTCAAGCCGAAAAGTTCCTCATCGGGTTAAATTATTTTAAATGATTCTATTGGTATTACGAGTACTTTGACTTTACATCTAAAATCTGCCCTCCACTTTCTGAAACTGAAATCGTGTCATTTAAATATGAGCTTTTTGCTGATCACACAAACCATCGGAAGACACCTTTCAATTGTGTACTACAATTGGACTTGTTTTCTTATTTATTTTCTTTCTTTGCCGCAGCGTCTCTTGTTTCACGATTTTGGCAAACAAATTGTCATGATGGATTAAATGATTATTCGTCAGCGCATTATAAATCCATCATTCAAACGAAACAATGGCTATCAATTTTCTCACTTGACCCAGTTTGTAGCGCGCGTTTGTTGTATCTTTTTTCGCTTATACGACACAATTTTGCAACAGATCTTCAACTTATTGCTTTTGACCAATTTTGGTTGCTGGATATTTGGCGATGTTTCGCTTGTTCCAACGAAATTCGGATTAATTTAACATTTAGGTATGGAATTCGCTAGCGCCGTTTACAGGTTCACTTAATCTTGATGGAGATCATTGCTTATGTAGCAATAAACGCGCTTGCGCAGTTAGTGGGCGAAGCTTTTAGCGTGAATATTTGAAATGCGCCAAAAGTAAACATATTTTGGTGAAATTTTTATTTGCATTTTTGTGGTGAATTAATTTCTAATTAAAGATTTATTTGCATATTTTTAATATTTTTTTTTGCAATGTCTCGTTTGTAACGTCAACAGAATTCGCAAAATTAATAAAAAATAAAGCTTTACTTGACAAATGGTTCATAGGTATACGACCTTTTAATACACTGAGCTGTATGATATCAGGAATCAACAAAATATCACTTTTAGTGGATGTGGTTGGGTTACCGAGTAGTTAGAAAGATGCCGAGTTTGAGTTATTCTGATCAATTTATTCGAGACTCGAAGTTGTGTAGTAAGCTGTTTGTTACATACTTTTTGCTTTTAATATAACTTTTCTTGACTGATTCATCGCCAATGACTAACCTACTTCATTTGCTTCGCCTTATTTTGAAAGCTCTTTCTCTAGTCTCATTGAGTTGATTTAACTCCTTTTAATAAAGAATATTTAAATATTATATTATTTTCCTAAAATAGCTGTCAAACCAACAGTCAAAGCTGCTGTCAAACCAGCTATCAAATTCAAAACAATTTTCACACGCATTTTTGACATTTGCTTAGACCTGCCATAAGTTCTGTTACAAGTTCTAGGCACGCGTTTTTGACATTTACTTCGTCCTGCCATAAATTCTGTTACAAGTTCGTGACACGCTTTTTTGATATTTGCTTAGTCTTGCCATAAGTTCTGTTACAAGTTCGTGACATGTGACTTTGGCATTTACTTAGTCCTGCCATAAGTTATGTTTCAAGTTCGTATCGTTATAAAAATTAAACTATAATAGATTTTAAATCATCAAGGATTTTTTGATACTCTCCAAATTTATATGGAGTATTCCTCGGGCCAGATTCTCCAACTCTGACCACAAACTGTAATGCAATGGATTCCAAACTGCACTTCCCGACGGACAATCATCAGCAGCTATTACACCAGGAGTATTACTTTTAAGCCGCTGCTGGTTGGTTTTTTGCCTAGTGTGTGGGAGCAGAATGTTGCTAGAAGATCTAATGCTCTCTACTGAAGAAAACTAATGCTCTCTACTGAAGAAAACATTGCTATACTGCCTTCCACGTCTTCTAGAACAGCCTACTCACACACTTTTGCCCCAGTTTTAATACCTTTTTCCCAGAAGTGAAGAGAATAGCATTACAGCAGCTGAATTGTGACCACCTCAATTTTTTTTTGAGTTTTTGGAAGTTTTTTCGTAAATTTTGTCATATGATGATCAGTTTACTGACGGTAGGTATATATAGAAACATTTAGGTTAGGTTAGATTAAGTTAAACAGGTAAGTCCATAAGCTACGCATAGATCAGTTTTGGTCTTTTGCGACACCAAATGGAGTTCGGCTTCTACCAAGAGGAGTAGTCATCCTTTAGGATGCCTGCGCATGACAGGAATTTTAACAGACTCTGCAGCTTCACTATCGATACCTCTTCCAGTTATTTATACCGTGAAGACCTCAGCGGAGTCTTGCCAATGTGGGACAATTACAAACGAGATGATAGAAGCATTTACATACCATAAAATTTTGTTAATCGTAAGAAATCAGCAAAAGCACTTATTACCACCTGAAACTGTCTCAACTTCATACTGCTTATCACTAAAACCTTGCACTCCTTATGACGTCACAAGCGTATATAATTTCCTGGCTGTTTCAATAAAAAAAGTAACAGCACGAAATTATCGTTACCTCTACTTCTCTAGCCGGAGGCTGCTTAGTAATTTTTGCTTTTGCTTAGTCATTGGGATTTGCCACATCATGGTGAGCTGGTTTCAACTACTTTTGCTATAAAAATGAAAAAATATATGCAATTTATAGAAATAAAATTATAAATCGTTTAAATGTGACTCTGCAGTTTTTCGTAAAAAATATCAAAAACAATAAAATAAATGTAAAAAAATTTAATGTGTCTAAATAAATATTATAAATTTATATGTAAGTATGTATATGTATTACTTATCATATTTACATAAATTTTTTTTTTTTATAAATATTTATAATGCACAGCAACCACATCATTGCGATTCAACAAGCATACACCATAATCGCCGCATTTGTTTTACATTTTACTGAATTCCTTCTGCGGCTCTATTTAGTTGCCGCTCTCTTTGAAGACTAGTCTATGACTATGAAGACTACGCTCATGAACTTCAACTTGAAAACAGCCATCAAATTGTCTAGTCACCGTGATGGGAATACATAGCTTGAAAACTGTAAATGAGTCGGCGAAGGTTAGCATGTGATTAATGCAGAAGAAATCTACATAACTTCATAACTGATCTGCTGTAGGTGCATAAATATGTATATGTGGCGGTATATATATATAAACAAAAAATATACATACATACATATATCAAAATTTATATGTATTTAATAACCTTATAAATTATTTTTCAGCATACAATTTATTTCTTCAAATAAAATGTATGCTAATTTAAACAGCTTTAATTTGAAGCTTGAGTTTAAAAATTATTGAAAATATTAAAAATATATAATTAATGCAATTTAAATGTATTTATTTTTTAACCTCAAAAGGCAGACTTCAATGCTTACAAAATTATGCGCTTTGCTGTCTAAACACAATTTTCAATAGTTTTGTGTTTCTTGATATTGTTTCTTCCTTCAATTACTGTAAGCTCACTGAATGGTCTTAAAAACAAAAAACACGTTCTTTTCAACAGTACGAGTACCGAAACTTTAATACTCTCCTCAGGTGCGTTTTTTATGGCATAAATATCTTTATCCCTGATTTTGAACGGCCAGTTTGTATGGCAGCTAATTGCTATAGTAGTCCGATCTGAACAATTACTTCAAAGATTATAGCGATACCTTAGAAAATAAACTCTGACAAATTTCTTGTAGATACTTCATCAACTGAAAAAGTTTTCCATACAAAAATTAAATTCCGATCGTTCAGTTTGTATGGCAGCTTTATATGCTGTATTTATCCGATATCCTACAAATAAGCAGCTTTTTGATGAAAAAAGCGCGTTCGCAAAATTTCAGACCAATATATCAAAAACAGACGGATGGACGGACATGGAAAAATCAATTCAGCTCGTCACGCTGACAATTTATATGTACTTATGTATGTATATCGTCACCTAAAGGTTGGTACGCAGCTCTCAAGTAATTGCTCAAGAACAAAAATACATTATTTCTCAAGTAATGTTGACAGCTGGTTACGCATTGTGAATGATCCACATTAGAAGAGCAAGAGAGAATAAACAAAGTAAACAAACTTTGTGCGTATGCATGTATGTATGTATGTGTATGGTAACACAAATATTTTCATTGAGATTTAAGGAATGTTGTTGATGATTGGTTGGTTTTATACAACATTTCAAAATGGAATATACTTTATAATAATGATTTCAACTAATTTAGGATGAATTTGACGATTACTTCGAATTTCCTTCAAGAAACAATTGTTGATTTGATGTTTCTTCGCAAAACTAGGTTTGCCATATTCACATTTTATTGAAAAAAAGTATTAAAAATTAGTACTAGATTTCTTGAGAGCTGCGTACTAGCACAAGTAAGCTTATCGCAGGAACGTTTCTGGACCGTTTCTTAAGCGTTTTTTTATATGAAGTTTTTACGTTTCTTGAGAGCTGCGTACTAAGCTTAAAATGCAAAACAGCGTATGATTAAAAAAATTGAAAATGAGGTTTTTATTGCTTACGATTCACTACATCATATAACATATGTACATATATATAAGATAAAATGTTCAGCTTCAGCTGTCAGATATAAGCAATGTATAACCAATTATATAACCAATTACATAACCAATTTATAACCAATTATATAACCGATTTATAACCAATATATAACCAATTATATAACCAATCTATAACCAATTATATAACCAAAAATCAAATTTTGTTTTAATATGAGTAGCTTCTATCATAACGCTTTTCCTATCGCCGACGATATACATACTACATACATATACTTCATAGATTGTCCGAAGCTTCCTTTTGGAAAACACAAATTTTCTTCCATAACTCGAAGCTCCTCATAACTTTTGGTTGTTACAAACATCGTGCCAAACTAAATATGTCCTGTTCAGGGTATAAAAAAAAACCAAAAATAACAAACAAAATTAAAAACAATTAATACATAAATTTAAAAAAATATGTATAATTTATATATATTTATGTATATTTTTATAACCTATTCAGCGTAAAAAAAAAACAAAAATGGAAAAAACAGAAATTAAAATAAAATTACAACAATAAATTAAAAATAAATATTTATAATTTATACATATTGCATTGGCTTTTTATTTTATGAAAAACTAAATATTTATAAATACGTATAAAGGAACTATTTTAGAATTTTCAAAGCAATATTCAATAAAAAATCTCAATTTCGTCTTAGCTTAAGCGCAATTAATTAAAACTGCATTCCTAAGAAATAAATATGTCTTTTTTAAATATGCAGCATTATGTTTTTGCATTTATAAATTTTTTTGTTGTATAAAAATTTATACAATCAGCGATTTTGCATTTTTCCTTGTATATATTCATAAATTCTTGTACATATTTTATATTTAGATTTTTTAAACAAATTTTTTTTCAATAAATCAAAACACGCGGAAGTTCATTTAAAATAGTCGATAATTAAACAAGGTATCACCAAAAATGTAAAAAACAAAAAACAAGCAAAAAACAATTTTTGAAAACAACAAAAAAATGTCTGGTAGTGAAATAAAGCTTAAGCATATGCTCATCACATATACCTACCCGCCCAAATTTAGAAAGTTTGCACTTCACACGTGCTCCGAGGCAAAAACCAATAACAATAATATAGATAAATAAACAAAAAAAAAAATTAATAATGAAATTATTAATGAGCAACTAAGTAGCTAGAGGGTTAAACATGATGTGTGTACGAGCAAAACAAAACCAAAACAAAGAAGGTTTGAAATTGTGTTGCTATGCGTTCCATACAAAGAGGGTTATTTATAACAATTTTTAACGTTCTTGCTATTGTTCTTTCTGTTGTCTTTCTTAATGCATAAAAAATGTAAAAGAAATATGTTTTTTGTTGTTTTTTTACAATATTTATATATACTCGTAAAATATATACACACAAAATCAATTATCAGAGCTTTAGACACTTTTTTCTAATACTTCTTTCTAGTCTTCTTCTTCTTTACTAGTCTAGACGCATGAATTGAACATTACATTTTAATTTTACCGGGATTTGGAATAGTACCTCATATTATTAGTCAAGCATCAGGTAGAAAGGAAACCTTCGGACCCCTATTAATAGCCTACGCTGTGATAGCAATTGAACTTCTAGGATTTATTATATGAGCGCATCATAAACTAACAGTTGTGATGGACGTTGAAATTGTCTTCTAAATCTTCTTGAAAAAAACAAATACACTTAATTTGGATGTCAAAAAATTGATATAGTCATCATGGCTCACAACTGAGCGATATAATATGATTAGTGATTACGATGATGCGGTGAGTCAGAGATAATACCAAAGAAAAACTGTTTTGACAAACGTGACTCAAAAAAGTAGCACAACAAAAACTAGTTCTACAAAGTTTCCTACACCGATTTTGCGTCTTAAATTTTCTTAAACAATTTTTAGATTTAAAAAAAAAAATGTTTAATAATTTTATTTCCGATAAAAGTATTTTTTTCTGAGCTCATCAATTATTTTATTTATTTATTATTATTGAGTTTTTTTTTCAAATAAATAGACACCAACGCTACGTGACAACATACATGAATTCTATTATATTATATAATATTAATATTATATATTATTTCATTATAAATCATAATATTATTATGCTCTGGAACTAACACCATACTAAGCAAAACGTACAAAGCTTCTAACAGCATAAGAAATACGCAGTAAAACGCACAATTTATCACTAACTAAACATATGTAGCTTAGAAAATTCATATATATGCCCACATTTGCAAACGTTTTGACATCAGCCACCAAACTCATACGATCTATTAACAGCAAACTCGCCTAAAACGAAATCAGAATTTACATACAATAAATAAGCGCGCATGGGCGACGATTCGTAGACAATGCGTCGTGACCATGTAAATGCCTTAAAAATGGGCGAACTGAAAGTAAACAATAACACAAAGAGTGAAGTGAAAAGAGGGTTAAAAGATTAGCAAAAATATTGAAAATATCAAAAAACAATGAAAATTTTTAAAAATAGTAATTACATTAAAAATTAAAAAAAAAAATAAGATTTTTTATAAAAAAAATAATTTTTAATTTTTTAATTAAAAAAAATAAGATTTTATACAAAAAATAATTTTTAATTTTTTCCTTTTTTAATAATTATTACTATTATTTCCTTATTAATATATAAATTAATATTATTTAATTTAATTTTATATTTATATCATTATTTTTATATATATTTTTTTATATTTTTTTTATAATTATTATCAGTAACAACATTTTTGCGCCTAATATAGCCTCAACTTTTAAATATTGTAACACATTGTTTGCACAAATAATATTCGAGTAATACTACAATTTAGTCAAGTAAATCTTAAAACAGGTTTTTCTCTCAAAAGCCCTTCAAATTAGCCATTCATTGCCCATACAAAGCAGTTCATTGTTCTTTAAACAGCCATTACAAAGACACATTCCCCACATTTTCTATAACAAAGATATGTCAATATTGACTTATCAGTCACATTTTCGTTACTTTGCCGTTAGTTTTGAAGGCATGCACGCAATTTTATGCGTGTTCAATAACAAAAAGTATGGGCAATACACGGCGACACTCTGCACAAGGCAGCTGCCAACAAAAAACTCAAGCAACGAACTTGCTGTTGAATTTTAGTGTGAGTGTTTATGTTTGTGTGTTTAACGCGTGGGATAATTGGCGGAGCATAAGGTGATGTATTTGAAGTGGTGAAAACATGCATACATACATACATATACAAAACTGTATCTCAATAGCAGAAGGTGTTAAGGTTGGGGAATTTTAAATGAATTTTTAGGCTTTTTAGCGCATTAAGTTGACGTTTTGAGTGCGCAGATAATTTTTTGTTTATTATTATTTTTTAAATTTTTTTTCTTTACTTTTTTTTTTAATTTTTCACTTTTAAGAGAAAGCTGCCATAAAATGCTTTGTGAGTGTCAGTTTTACTTACATGACCTGTTGTTTTGATAATATACTATATATAATACAAAGTAAATATTGATCAATTCGTTCATTGCTTTTTGAATATGGTTTGTCAAAGTAAGCAATGTGTTAAACAGCATGGAATTGAATAGATTGCTGATTTTTAAATGCAAATTATTTATTTTTTTTTTTTTCAAAGCTAATTTTCATTGCGTTTTTTTTTTTCTTTTTGGAAGAAATGTGTCTCAAGAATTATTTCGATATTTATTTGTTGATGAGTGCTGTTCTTTTTTAAATTTACGTCAATTTTTGTTGAAGAATTATTTATACAATACTTATTCTTATTTCAACCCAAAAGCTGACTACTCCTCTTGCACCTAGCAATTGAACTCCATCTGGTATCGCAAAGCACCAAACCTGATCTATGCGTGGCTTATTAGCCTACCATACTAACCTTACCTAACTTAACCTTATTCTTATTTCATTACGTCACCTTTTGAAGATTTTTGTTACAACTACTCGTACACATACACTTTCAAAATTATATAACACTTTTTTCATTAGGAAATTTTCAAGTAGGGCTAGGTTAGAAAATCTAATCAGCATAAACTCCATAAAAAATCATCAATGATGACTTCATAGACATGATTTGAGTGAAAATAAACCCTAATTTGATAACAACTCACGGAAACATATCTTCATGTGCAGTATAGTACAGATCCAACTACACTTTACGCGCTTCTAATCTGCAGCAAAAAGTAATTAGCCGAACTAATTCTAAATCCACAGTCTTAACTAAGATTAGAATATATTATGCTGTTTCACATTCATTCAGTTCATTCCAAATTCACCTGAACAGTAGAAAAAATCACATATAAAATTCAATGATTTTAAAATTATAATATTTTTGCGGTTTAATAATACTGGAAACCAATCTGAAGGCTCTACGCCAATTTTAGTTCAATATTTAGTACCTATAAGGTTATTTGGAGACCACTTCAGCTTCCTTCCAGCAGTTTATTAGTCGAGCGCCCTTTGATATTGGAAAAAACTTTCTGTTAAGCCTAAAAATAAGTGCAAGATTTTACAGACTTTCAAAATGGGCCTCTCAAACATACAACTGGTATAAATATAAGCGACAAACTAATTGAAGAGTCTAGCACCTAGCGACTAATTGATATAAGAGTCTAGCAATTCTGACATTAGAAAATATTATTTTCTATTAAGCCTCAGATCATTGATTTGCCATACTTTAAAAATTGGTCGATCGAACATACAACTGTTATAAATATAAGCAACAAACTAATTAAAGACTCTAGCCCTCCTCGGATATTAGAAAATAGTTTTTTCTAGTAACCCGTTAACCTTAAGCTAGAATGATTTTCATTCACCAAGCCTTGGAAAATGGCGAAACGAACACAAAACTGGTATAAATGCAATACATGTACTGGTATAATCAGTTAAAGATGCGTGATAAAGAATTGCATCTCTTAAAGGGTACTCCACATAACTCATTGACTGAAATTGAACTTTCAAAATGGGCCTATCAAATATACAACTGTTATAAAGGTAGACGACAAATTGATTAAAGTGTCTAGCCCCTCTCTGAAAAAATAACAATTAAAAAATATTTTTTTTTGTGTTAAGCCGCAAGAGTGTTATTTCATTCGACGAGCCTTGAAAAATGGCGAATCGAACATAAAAATGGTATAAATGCAATATATCACTTAAAGGGTGCTCCACATAACCCATTGTATGTGGATTTCACATGTAATTTGTTTGACAAACGAAGAGAATCTCAAGTACAGCGCACAGAGAAATGGCCAAACGAAGACGGCTTGTTTGTACACCATTTTTGAAATTAACATTTTGTGAGTGTGGTTAACCTGCGTAATAACCCTCTTCGTTGTTATTCTTAAGACTCTTGTTAGCTTTTTATATTACTCATCTCAAGGTCTACTTGTTCTAGCACTCCTATGCCAATTTATACTCAAAATTAATAAAAATATATAATTTTCATAGTTCTATCACTGAATTATAAATTGAGATTTATTAAATTGGGTGTGTTTGGGTGTGTTTTGTGAAAAAGCGCATATCTTACTTTGCTGACTAATTTTATGGGTATAAACTCAGAGGCAATAATAAAATTCGGCACTACAAAGTTAATCAAAGACACACACCATTTAATTAGTGTGCACACCCCTTTACTTACAAACTTACAAATCTAATTATATGTATATATTATAAATGCTAAAAAGTATTTTTTTTTTCTTTTAAATATTTTATTTTGACTGCTCTTAGTTGCTTACCTCCAAAAGCAAGATTGTATTTTTTAAACATTGTAAAAAACGGTATTTTTAATCGGCCAATTCCGGTAAAGCCGAAACAACACTTCAATATTATTTGGCGGCTCTTTATACGTATGTATTTATATGCTTGAGCTAATGTGTTGATGTGATTTGATTGTAATGGCATTTGATCGTAATCGATGCAGGCACACGCAGCTTCATTTGAAATAAATCAAATTGACCTTGACACAAATACCAATACAACATGCCTACAAATAAAAGAGAGGAAATAAACAGATATCAAGATACGTGCCTTTTTATGCAGACTTCGAAGACACCACACCATGAATCACAAAACTCATTCATTTTACGAATTTAGGTGCGTGCGCACTGGGCTTATAGGTCACAATTTACAAGTTGCGGTGGAATGCGCGGTGAAACAAGCCTCTGCACCGTTAATGCTGAGTAAAAGGTCGTCGTGTCACATAAAACACAAAGTTTGGTTGAAAAACTGCAGCTGCATACAGAAAAAAAGTTGAAAGACGCAGCTTCTGCAGACAGAAGGGCGCTCTGCATATTTGGTTGCTATGCATATTAGCTGAAAGCGGCTGAAGGAGACAGAGGCTGGTATGAGACACTCAAAATGTGGGAGGAAATGCATTGAAAATAGATAACAGACGGGTGTATAACGTAATGCCGACAATCAAAATCTCGAAATTTAGAATCCCGACAGTCAAAATACCGACAAATCAAAACACCGACAAATCAAAACACTGACAAATCAAAATACCGACAAATCGAGACATCGACGAACCACAATACCGACAAATCAAGAAAAGGTGGCGTTGTTCGTCCGAGGCCCTGCGGCCTTCGGCCTCCGGCCACGAACACGCTCAGGATCATAACCCTTAGTCGGCAGAATTCTCTTTCTGTGCTTCGATAGAAATAAGAGCAGGCAAGATAAAATATTTTTCACATGTCGGCATTTTGGTTTGTCGGTATTTTGATTTTTCGGTGTTCTGATTTGTCAGTGGTTTGATTTGTCGGTATTTTGATTTAGCTGCATATTTAAATTTTGTCGGTATTTTGATATGTCGACATTTTGAATTTCGATATTTTAAGTGTATCCCATAACAGACATATGTATTTAAAAATATTTTTTTTATATGAGGTCGAATATACGGTTTAAATCAAGTCTCGAATGATCTATTTCGTAGAAATATTTGCAGACTTGCTATAGTTGTTTTAAATATTAATTAAAATGTAAATTCTTCAATGTAAAATACATGTATAGTTCATTTATACTAAAATAAGGTAAGGCTGCCACCTGTTTGAGATCTTGTGTATATAAAATTTGATACGTAAAAAAACCTTGAAACTGATGCAATTTAAGAATTCTGCTAGAAAATTTTATTCGAAAAAAAGTCTCGAAACTGGTGTAATTTAAGTTTTCTAGTTTAAACTATATTATTTTTAACTTATTCAGAGAGATTGTCATTCGAGTCATTTCAAGTCTCGAATGATCAATTTTAACCTAAATATTTTTGTATTTACTTTAGTTGTTTAGAATTTTAATTAAATTTTATTTTTTTTCGGTATAAAATATGGTTTTTTTGTAAAGGTATATTTAAGGTTACCACATTTTTGAATTTTTTTGTTTACAAAAATGAAAACTGCCTAAGCCCATGCAGTTAAAGAGGCCTTTTAATTTAAACTATGCTAAATTTAAGGGTTGCCACCTAAATTAACTTATTGCAGCACGACTTCGACTATCGAATGATCAATTTCAATCGAAATATTTTTTGTTTTTTTTATTAAACTAAAATTTTTTCAGTGTAAAATACGATTTTTTTATAAAAATATATTTAACGTTGCCACCTTTTTACATTTTATTGCTTACGTAAATTAACTTAAAAGAATTTTTACAATATTACCGTCAAAATGAAGGTTTTGAATTTTATTAAATATTTAGAAGGGTTGCCACCTAAAAAAATATTTTTTTTTAAATATGGTTTGGAAATCAATTTTTTCAATAAATGTAGGTGTGTAAGAAATAGTATATATTTTTCGTTGGAGATAAATTTTTACAGTGTAAATTTAACCTTTTAACCTTTTTAACAAATATATAAATGATTTCTACAATCAGATTGAAATTTTTTTTAGCAAGCTAGATAAAGGTTTTTTGAAACATGTCAAATTGGTTTCAGAAATCAACGAGACTTTAGCTAATATCTGAGAAGGGTTGCCACAAATTTCAAAGAAATAATTCATTTAAATTTTAAAGAAAAAATAGTATTATTTATAGTATATTAAAGATTAAATTATAGTCTCAGAAATATTGTTACATAACCTAAAATTTGAAAAGGGTTGCCACACATTTCAAAGAAATAATTCAATTAGATTTGAAAGAAGAAAAATAGTTTTATGTTATAGTTTATTAAGATTTAAAATATAGTTCCAGAAATATTGTTACATAACCTAATATTTGAAAAGGGTTGCCACATATTAAAAAAAAAATAATTTAATTTGATTTAAAACATAGAAAATAGTATTATGTAGTATAGTATGGATATGAGCTAAAGTGATTTCAAAAATATTGTTACTTCAGCTAATATTTGAGAAAGGTTGCCACATATTTCAAAACAATAATTTAATTTGATTTAATTTAATACAAGGAAAATTATATTAAGTAGTATAGTATGGATATGAAACTAAAATGGTTTTAGAAACATTGTTACATAACCTAAAATTTGAAAAGGGATGCCACATATTTCAAAATATGAATTTAATTTGATTTAAAACAAGGAAAATAGTATTATGTAATATTGTATGGATATGAAGCTGTTATTATTTGAAAAGGGTTGCCATCTGTGTATCATATAAATAATTTTTAAAATTAAATTTATCAAATGGTAAACATTTTTGCAAGAACATTTAACCAATTAATCCAATTCACTTTGCTATAAATGTGCCCGACACTTCTCTATCTCTCGCTTTCACTGTCTCTCGCTTCTATGGATTTACCATGCTGATAAATAGGCTATGAAAAGGTTTCTGCCGTAAGTTTCTAGTTGACGAGTGTTCTTTTGCTATTAATTAAATTGAATAATGAAAAACTTAAAAATAAAATAAAAATGCTATGCCTAAAAAATATATTTAAATATTGATGTTCTTGTAGTTCTCCATTATATTACAATCTTCCATCTATTGATTTTATAAGACACTTAGCTACAAGGTTTCAATTTTTCACATAAAGAAACCTTTCAATTAACAACCTCCAATATTTTAATTAATATAAAATTAGGTTAGTTCTCTGGACATTAGCCACCAATTATATCTTTTGCTTGATATTTGAAAATATTTTATTATCTTCCATGTGTCTTTTCTCAGTTGACCTACAACAATTTGTTCTAAAGAAACAAATTACCACAAAATTCAAGTCAAAGTCATAATTAATTCTTATTAAAAACCTTGACAGTGTACAGCTACATTGATAAATATAAGAAAAACTCGTTTTTCGTTAACTCGGCATTTAACGGTAGCAACGTTATAACCTCAACGCGCCAGACACGCTCTAAGAAAAAATAATAATACTTTTTTCTCACTTCTTTAAGAACAAAAATACAGAAATCTGAAAATTGGTATAATTAATGAACTTGACAAACAACAACAACAATACGATTAACACTTCAATCGTGTCTAAGGAAGCAGCGTAAAAACGTGCGTATGATTGTATATTTGTACCCTCGCGCTACTACGCACGCACCAAGGCCAGGGTTGGGTGCAAGCGCATGCGCACAAGGCCATACCAACGACAAGTTGCCGCCGTGACAAGCCAAAGACCTAGACGTGTTGGCTAAGCTATGCCGTTGGCTGTGTATGTGTCGGCGGCGGCTGCTACAGCACGCGCTTTCGTCGACATCCACGATGGTCAAGTGCATTAGGTGGCGATTTTTGATTTTTATACACTGAATAAGATATATTAAGTTTGCCACGAAGTTTGTAACACCCAGTAGGAAACGTAAGGCTCCATAAACTATATCGTCAACTAAAATGCAAAACAGCGTATCATCAAAAAAAAAAAAATCGAAAAACGCTATAAGATATAATAACCAATATATAAGCATGTGATAACCAATATATAACCATTTTGTAACCAAAAATTCAAATTTTGTTTCACTTTGAGTGGTTTCGATTATATTGTTTTACCTTCGCCTGTAAATTTATGAAAAGTTGCTCAGTAGTCGGAACCGCCAATATCGGACCTCTACAGATTATAGCTTGTATATAAAGATTTCTCTTTTGACGAGTTAAAATTCAAGAAATCTGTCACGGATTGTTACCTAAGATCTCCGAAGATAGAATAGCTGTCATGCAAACTTATCTATCAAAATCGAAAATCGAAATCGGTTTTCTATAATACTAAAATATTGTTAGCAATTTTTGTACTTGATCTTCACTTACTTACTCGTCTACAACTCTCTATCTTTTCAGCCTGCACGTGTTATCAACCATTAATCGTTACAACATCATCACTTTGACTTCGGTTCGCCTCTACTCTGCTTAATCCCGCCACTTTGTAAACATTCACATTGGCGCCGCCAACAAATCTCAATTATACGATGGCTGTCATCAGTGATCATGGCAGCAGTACCGAGGAGTTAGCGCTCAAAGAACAAAATGAGAAGAATCTAAAGAATATCGGCACAGTGCCAGAGTTCTTCGCACATAAGAACATTTTTCTCACCGGCGGTACGGGCTTCTTGGGCACAGTGCTGATTGAAGAACTGCTAGATACACACCCAGACATTGGTACCATTTATGTACTGGTCAGAGGAAAACGCAACTTTGATCCCAATGAGCGCATAAGTCGTTTGCTGCAGAAGCCGGTGAGTGAAAAGACTAGTGATATTAAAAAAATAGATAAACAGACGCCAGTAGAACTCATATTTATAAGTATATTCATTTGCAATGAAAAGCCTTCTACCAGATTTTGTATTATACTTAGAGTACATGCCTGATAGGCAAAGACTCGCTTATGTAATGTCTGTTTCCATTTAAAGTGGGCTTAGTTGAGCTAAATATGTACATATATTCGAGGCATATAAACTCCGTCTCCAAAAACGAGGAATTTTATTCATTTTACGGTTAAAATATTAAGATAACTCGATAGATGTTTTGCGGTTGACTTCATTACAAAGTTTCTTGAATGTCTCAGGCAGCCAACTCCTTACCTTCCGCAATAGAAAGTAAGAGAGTCAAGTTATAGAAACCAGTAGAGGACTACAGTTAAGATCTGTAACCACTATATCCGATACTTATATTACTTTAGGCAGCTCTCAGCTTCTCAGCGGATATCGATGGAGCGGACGTTTTGAAGAACTCCAAAGCGACTTGCGTCTATGGAGGTCGGACCAAAAAATTTCGATGATTAGTATTTAAGTGTCCTCTGCCTTACCGTGAGATAAGCCTTCTCAACATCACATAGAAGTTTTTATCGAGCGTACTGTGTGAAAGATTAAAGCCTACCGTCAACAAACTGATTGGACCTTATCAGTGTGGCTTTCGGCCTATTCACCATGCCCAAAAGCTTGGGAAATATTTCTGAAAAAGGTATCCCCGCAAAACTAATAAGGCTGTTGAGCAATAACAAAAGCTCCGTCAGGATCGGGAAAGACCTCTCCGAGCCGTTCGCTACCAACGGTGGTTTCAGACAAGGCGACCCTCTTTGATATTGATATCATTGGCCTCAACAACCGCGCCCTTAGCTCTGCTTTCTTCAGACTGGATAAGGAAGCGAAGCAAATGGATCTAGTAGTTAACGAGAACAAGACGAAATACCCCTTGTCATCAAACAAACAGTCGTCGAACTCGCGATTTGGCTCCCACGACATTGTTGACAGTCATAACTTCGAAGTCGTAGATAATTTCGTCTATCTTGGAACCATCATAACCTTAAACAATAATATCAGCCTCGAAATCAAACGCAGAATAACTCTTGCCAACAGGTGCTACGTCAGACGGAGTAGGTAGTTGAGAAGTAAAGTCCACTCTCGACGAACAAAGATCAAACTCTACAAGACCGGGTGCAGAATGATCTGGCTACTCTTGGAATCTCCAATTGGCGCCATATAGTAAAAGGAAGAACGACTGGCGCGTTGTTATAAACTGGGCCATAACTGCGTAAGCGGTGTCTACGCAATAAAGAAGAAGAGAAGATATATTTATATCCAAGTTTCTCATATTAAAAGCATTAGGAAGTGCTATTACCCACATATAATTTCAGTCGCAAATGTAATAAAATATATCACAAATATAATAAATATAAATCACCACAAATTAGCCAATAGAAACGAACTTAATATAGCCCTGCTAACGACTTACATAATTCTCTATAAATATACTATATAATTCATAAATTCACTCAAGCAATATAAGCTTCACTTAATTACAATACAATCTCCAAAAGGTATAAAGAAAACCACAACGCATCAGCACCCAGCCATAACCGCCTACCAACCGCATGCGGAGGCGGGCAGTGAGTGACATTCAGCGAACTGCGACATCTGTCAAAATAGACGGATGCGCTGACAGTTATGAAAAAATATAATTGAGGAAGTGAAAAGAAAATGTTGAAAGATGAAATTTTCAAAATAATAACTTCAATATGAAAAGCGACTGTAGTAGATGTCACGTTACATCCGTTTGACAAGCAAAAGCGACACGGAAAAGTGATTTAAAAAGTTGTGTCTTTTCTTTTCATTTTCTTTTTTGTTTTTTCTGAGTTTTATTTATTTTTTTGTTTTTATTTTTCTTTTTCTGACTTGCTGCTTTTTTCTTCTTTGACACCCGCCCACACGTACAAAGTCACTGACCGTTGTCCGCTAGTGTGTTTGCATGTGACGCATGCGCAAGGCATCACACGCTCTGAAAATACAAAACAGCCGCAGACAATGAAAAAGCGGTTGGGAAAAAATGCTAAATACATTTGTAGTGAAATAATTGCGCACTTAATGACACTTGAAGTGCGATTTTAGTCGTGCATTAATGCGACTACATGCCTCTTAAGCTATAGCCGTATAGCGGCTGTGCTACCGTTATTGTTTTTTATATCATTTTGCAACTCTTCGCAGGCATTTGCACTTAAAGTTGTAATAAATTTAAATGTAAATGCATAATAAAGTCAAAATATGCAGTTTACAAGTCATTAAAATTACGCGTTAAATAAAAGCCGTTGCCACCTGTTGCCTGAGCCACATAAAAAATGTAAAGAATTAAAAAAAAAAATAAAGAGAAAATGTGCGTAAAGGAATATAGTTGTAGGCATTATTTAGGAAAACTGCTATTTGTAAGTTAATTAAAAAAAAACATTAACTAGACTAATATGTTTTTTGTTCGTATTTTCGCCACCATGTACAACATAACTGATGATTCCAAAGAAATATTGACATCACAATTAATATTTTGGGCTCAGTTTGAACCAAACGCAAAACTTAAACAAAAACTAAGCCCATTTAGCGGTTATTAGCATTATCAAGTAGAGGTAGAGGTCGCTATTCAAACGACATCGCTTCGCTCTCTGGGTTCTTAAAGAGTTCCAAGAAGATCGGAAGTTTTCGAACCAAATTTTCTTGAGCGAAAAGGTCCATTTTAGGCTCAATGGGTGGTAAACAAGCAAAATTGCCATATTTGGATCGAAGAGCAATCTGAAGAGGTTCAAGAGCTACCATTTCATCCAGAAAAAAAAAACGGTTTAGTGTGGTTTGTGGGCCGGTGGAATCATCGATCCATATTTCTTCAAAAATGATGCCGGTGAGAACGTAATCGTCAATGGTGACCGTTATCGAGCCATAATAACCAACTAATTGATGTCTGAAAGTAAACCCCGTGATCTCGGCGACATTTGGTTTCAACATGACTTCGTCACTTCCCACACAACGCATCAATCAATGATTTTATTGAGAGAACACTTCGGTGAGCAGATAATTTCACGTTTTGGACCGGTCCGTTGGCCACCAAGATCGTTTAATATTACACCGTTTGACTTTTTTCTGTGAGGATATGTAAAGTAAAGGAATTAACGAC
Organism: Bactrocera dorsalis; assembly: GCF_023373825.1. Classification (NCBI taxonomy): domain Eukaryota; kingdom Metazoa; phylum Arthropoda; class Insecta; order Diptera; family Tephritidae; genus Bactrocera; species Bactrocera dorsalis. The sequence continues at coordinate 12,443,893 of NC_064305.1, forward strand.
CTTGAGTGGTCTGCTGGCTGTACAAATGTGTCATTCGTCCTGTACTAACATGCGGTGCCGTGGAGGACATTATCGAAAAAGTGCCGCATAAATCCCATAGCACATATGCAACGGGCCCTCTGGCTGAGATTTACGGGCGTTATGAAGTACAATAACTACATTAACATATCTCTGGTGATTAACCACGATCTTCGGCCAATACATCTTCAAGTTAAGTATGATGCAATACTTACTAGCATCCGGCTCAGGATTTTAAGCCATTGTGGTCGAATTCGGAGTCACTATGGATATGGCAAATTGGCAATGCGAACGTTAAAAATGAGATCCACGTTTTCATTCCCCAGTAGAGAAGAATAGACCAGTTTTTTGATTGAAATCTCCAATGGTATGGACATGGTATCATACCCGACTTTGTTAATGAACTCGGGCTAGAAATGCGACCGAAAAAAAGAGATCCATGTGGAATTAACACTTCGTGCTCCTTCAAAGGTTGTTTGAAGCATTGGACCCTAGAGGATCACCTCAGGCTTACCACAAAGTTAATTGGATTAGTGTTGATGGTAGACAGACCAAAGAACTTCTATTTCTAGACAAAAGGAAACAGGACAAATTGGCTTCTGCGGAATACAAAAGCATGCGTGGAGGATAATGAGATGCTGGAACATATCTATGCGAATGAGCTGCCTTCAGGCTCTCACTGTTCCAATTTAAGAGATATTGGGTAGCAGGAGTTAAAAAAAATAGCTATTTTACCGAATTCACTGGGTTACTGGATAAACCTTCTAAGTGCGAACTGGCGCTCTTGTGCCCCCCTTTTCAACCAACCAAGACGCCTCATCTGATAAACTGCACAGTCTTATAGTTGTCCAGCTGAAGAAATGTTTCTCATACAAAAATAATTGTGAGATAATCTCAAATTTGTGGAGATTTTCCCCAATCGGCTTCTTAATGATTTGCCTTTTGATTTTGATTGAAAAAAGTGGCATTGATTTAGATATCTTCTACCTTATATAAAAAAGTTCACACCAAAACACTCCACCTTCGATCGTCACTATTCAATTTCAAGTCATTCTCGGGCAGGTTTATAGCGACTGGAAACTAAGTCCTTCTCACAAACTCTAAATACAATATCTAACACGTAACTGAATTTTTCGAATGTCGACGTTGGATTTCACTAATTTTATTGAAGATAATACTCTGCAACACTCTCCTGCGGTTTATTACTGCATTTAGAAATATGTATCTATTAAAAAGTTAAGGATATCAGATCAAGGACACTGGTCTAATAACAGAACATTTAAATATTTTCTAATAATTTAATTATTACTAATTTTCTTCATTTCTCCCAAACACAGATCTTCCAGAAGTTCAATGAGAAGTCACTCGCTAAAGTCGTGCCCGTTGTTGGTGAGCTGAGTGAAGTGAATTTCGGCTTCAACGAGGCGGTACTAAACGAACTCATCGATAAAGTGAATGTGATCTATCACAGTGCCGCCACAATCAAGTTCAGTTCACCACTACGCACGGCCATTAAGACCAATTTAACCGGCACAATGCGCACAATTGAATTGGCAAAGAAATTGAAAAATCTGTCCGCCTACATTTATCTGTCCACCGCGTTTTGCAATAGCAACAACCGCGGACTAATTGTAGAAGAAGTCTACAAATCACAATTCGATCCATATGATATGATGAAAATGGCTGAGGATGATGCTAAATGGGAAGATTTCACAGATGAGAAATGTAAGGAGATCATACGAGATCACCCAAATACGTACACATTCACAAAGAATCTATCGGAGAATTTACTAATGGCAGAGATGTCGGGATTGCCGGCGGCAATTGTGCGGCCATCGATTGGTGAGTGTGAAAGAACATAAATGTTTATATTGTAAATTGTTGAGCTCTACATGTTCTGCTCTATAAGATTATGAGCGGTTGAGTGAAAACTGTCAACCTTTGAGCTTTAACTTTAGTTATAATTAAATGACAATTTCCCGCCTTTATCTTACTCATCCGCACAGTTTACGGCACCTGGGAACACCCAATGAAAGGCTGGGTCGGCAATGCAAATTCTGGTCATCTCGGCTATTTGGCCGGTTTCGTAAAGGGCATCTTTCGCACCATGTGCGGTCGTGCCGCCTCTGTCATCGATATTATACCATGCGATTTTGTGATCAATTCTTCGCTAGTTATGGGCTGGTATGTGGGTACACATCCATTGGAAAAACCCGAAGTGATACACTGTACATCGGGCGAAGTGAACCCGCTAACATTGATCGAATTATGTAATATTATGAATGAAAGCGTCAAACGGCATCCGCCCAATAATTTCGTTTGGAAGCCAAGTACAAAATTGCGTAATGGCTGGCGTTATAAACTCTTCTTTTACCTCTTTCACATATTGCCCGCGCTCGCTTATACCATACCAGAGAAATTGTTCGGTATTGGCATGCCACAGCACACGTTAGTATTCACTGTCTATGATTTTGTCTAAAATGTAAAATTTATAATCATTTTTCACTCAACAGCGCCTACGAGTATATGCGCGTCTTCCACAAGGGCACCAAAGCGTTCGACTACTTCCTCGACAAAGATTTTCGCTATTCATTAAAGAATGCTTTGCGCATAATGACGGTGATGCATGAGAGTGACAAAAAGCGTTATAACTTCGATTCTAGCACGTGCGACTGGTCCGAGTTCATAGATCGCTGTTTGATCGGTGTGCGACGTTTCTACTTTAAGGAGGCTGCAGAGACCACCAAATGGCATCGCATGTATTGGAGAGTGTGAGTATACAATTTTCGCTTTTTAGAGTGTATAAAGAGATGGCGCCGTTTATGATGCTTGCTTAGTGATTCTGACTCAAGATCTCAATTGGACAGCATAGACCGCCGATCCGTTGTGATAACTATAAACTGTTCAAAACTGAAACATTGCTAAGTGATTCTCACTCAGTTTGGCGGCACGATTTGGATTGCTCGTCGATCCAAGAAGGATCTTACTTGGACAGCTTAGAATGCCGGTCCGTTGTGGTACCTATAACCTCCTAAAAACTGTATCATAAGACCCTAAGCGCTTCTAGCTAATCTAGCTACCTTCCGATAATATTTAAACCCTTACCGCCATGCCTATTGGACTTTGTCCACTAAGAACTTCTCGTGTTGTGGTTAGATCAACTTTTCTCAAGGAAATAAGTTCAGTCGATCCCTTGCGTACTGCTCTAAGCCTAAAGGACCTCGCAGTCGCACAGCAACTGGTCCTCGACCAGCGCCTGCTAAGCACATGTGAAGTCCACTGATCCAATGTTAAAGCGCTAGACGTCAATGGAGATCCACCCGGTCCCATTCCAACGTCAGCGATGCAAGCGTGATCCTCTGGCTAACTCATCAGCTTTGTAATTTCCAGCGATTCCACTGTGACCGGACACCCAAACGAGCCTGACGTTCATGTTAAATTAGCTTCATACTATTTCTAGTGAGGACAGACACTGCTTTAATAGCTTTAGACGTCACAATGCCGGTAAAAGAGAACTATTATTTTAGCAGTTTTCAGCGGGTCAAATTTTTATCACTCTACAGATATATAATTTTTATTGTTCTGCCATAACATACCAATTTAATTTTATTTTCTCTTTACCTCTCACAAATTTATAGCTTCAATATCATACACTATCTTGGCTTCTTCGTGCTCTTCCTAGTTATCTTCGGTATTTGCGCGCTGCTCTTTGGCCTAACTATTGGACTTACATTAGCGCTGGCCATTTGGGGTTTCCTGGTCTGGTTGTGAGCGAAAGGATTACAGTTTACTAAAGCAAAAACAACAAGCTCTTATTCTACAACTGTCATATACACTTCGTTGCATGTAAAAGTGAGGCATGAGAGAACTTTCCAAAGCCTTCAATTTTTTTTTAACATTATGTACCGCGACGAGGGCGTCGTGCTTTATATATCTAAATATTTGTGGGCGTCTACATTAGTTTAATTTTTAATTTTAATTGTTTTAACTAAATATAATAAAACAAAATAGTTGTGAGTACAAGTCATTGTTAGAAGCCAAGGGAAACAAGCAATTTACATAGCAATACAAATACATATAAACAAGATATTAAACTATAAAAAATATATAAATACATATAAATACATATAAATGTGTTATAAAAATACCTATTTTACATACTTTTGTTTGTTGAGTACAAAAGTGCATAGTAAAGCAATCGAATTACTCTTAAGAACACAATAAAAAATATTTTCTTAAAAATACGTAAACCAAATTAAATGTTTTCAGGAAATATATTTAAAACAAAACAACTATATATATCCGCAGGGATATAAATAATATTTTTACAGTTACAAATATTAAACGAAACAGAAAACGACAAATAGCCAGCTAGATATACGATTTCTTAGCAACAACAAAATAAGTTCCATAAAAGCGAACCGATTAAGTTTTAGTTTTTAGCATAACTACGTATATACATATATAAATTTGTATGCTGTGCAATTTACCGATAATAAATATAATTATATATCATAATATGAAGAAACTGAGATTGGTTTTTTATTAAAATATTTGAGGTTATGTGCCCAGTTTTCGTAAAATACTTTATTGTCTTCTGCTTAGTTGGCACAAACACCGCCAACGCGGTTATAGCCTACCTTTCGTTTCGCTGCTTGACGCCAATTGGAGATTCCAAGCGGTGCCAGCCCAAAGAAACTGATACATGCTCCTTATCAGTTCTTCGCTGCCGTATTTAAATGGCTCTGCCGGCAATCCATCGGCTCTAGCCGCTTTGTTGTTCTTCAAACGGGTAACTTCTTCATGGTCGGGCAATGGAACTACAGCTCTATTGTCTTCGATTGGCGAATCTAGATCATCTTTGGGGTTCCAGCAGAGCGTGCTCTGTTCTATCTATCAAGCAGTCAATAATACTTTTCTATATTGTATTTTTGGTTTTCAAAGCACGTACTTTTTCTGGAAGCAGCAAACTCATTTGAAATCCATCCAATACTTCTCTAGAAAAGCGCGTCTTTAAATCTACGCCGATTTTATCCATTAAAGGAATGCAAACTGAGACCCTGCAGTATCGTTTGCAAGTTCTCACGCAGAAATTTTCGAATGTATCGGATCAAAAATGTTCCTCAGCTTTTTGTCTTCGTTTTCGGTACGTTACAAGCACCGTATTCATCATATTTGATGCCTTCGCCAGATCGATCGAATCTTTCTCAAGAATTATATTTCTGTTAATTTATATTTTTTTTAAGTAGTATAATTACTAATAAGCCATTTAGCCATAAACCTTTTCCCCAATTCCCGAGATTAAAGAAATTGTAGTAAACGTTTTTCCTTCAGGCTTTATTAAAAATTCAAGTGTATATAAAATTTTTATATTGACATTTGGATACAAAACTTAGGCAACTGGGTCAATCTGCGAATTCATCTCTTTCAAGTGGATCTTTACCAGCGACAATCATTCTCAGAACTCGTGCTTTCTGAAACAAAATAAAAACGAGATCTTAATCTGTCCATGCCCTGCCGAGAACCCCAGTGCTAACGCGGCGGTTTGACCACAAAGTATCGGATTTTACCCTTTTTTGCGTAGAAAAAAATAAGAAGACTTTTAAAAAAAAAGCTTCCATAAAAAAAGTTTAAAAATCTTCTCTCCAAATTGGAACTAGATATCTTCAAAACTCTTCCTTAGAGAGTGGAAATCGTTTTGGAAAACACCATTCTAAGAAAAACGCGTTTAAAGATTCGAGTCGTTTTGTTCCCCACTCTGTTCCCTTTCTACAAGAAACGCTGTAGCGACCTTAATAACTTGAATTTTGATTTCAAAATTTGAAAGAATGTTAATTACAGTGTATACTGTTCAATAATGCAAAAAAAATCGATTTTTTCAAAAATTTCGCACCGAGACGATCCTTTACTTAACACCAATTTGCAATCCTTACAGCTAGGCTGTTAACATAATGTATACGAGCTTAAAACTACTGAGTGCAAACGTGTATTTTGTGTTGTTATTATTATTTTAGATAAAGAGAGACTTTAGTATAAAGAGAGATTAAAGGAAAGATCAGTTAGCAAGTATGGAAATTATGAGAGGATAAGAAAAGCAGGTAAAGAAAGAATGAATAGCGAAATGATAGTTGTTGGTAGTGGGAATATATGGCTGTATGTTAATTTCCGGCTTTACCATTTTCGAATTTAACGGCATAATAACATGTGATACAAAAAATGTATTTATTTATGAACGCCTAAATGTATGCAATGCTTGTGGGCGAAATAACAGCTTTGTATTTTTTAGTACTGGAGTGAAATATTATTTTATAGGCACATAAGCTTTTATTTTATTTGGTACTTTATTAAAATTAGAAATATTTTTTATTATAAATACATATTTAAATTTGTAAAAAAAAACATTACTAAATTTAAATAATATTACAAAAAAATTCTTATCAAAAGAGTAATTTACAAGTTAATATTTATGTACTATATTTTATTATTTTTATTTAAGAGCAATAAAAAATATAAAACATTAATATCTATCTTTTTGTGATTAATATTTTTGCTTAATATTTTTTAAAGGTCTTTTTTATGATTATTAATTATTAGATCAAATATTTAAAATATGTATATGAACAAAGGTTATTTATATAGAAATAATATTTCGTATTTTTTTATCATTATTATTAATATTTCTCTTTTATTTATTTTTAAAGATCGCAATATTTTATTATTTATCTATTAATGTTTCTTTTTTTTAATTTATCAGCATACAATTGCAACAGTATTTTTAACATATCAACTAAACTTATTTATTTCTTTATATTATTTTTATTTATTTATTAATTTTTTCATTTCTGACATGCCAATATTATTTACCGGTCTTTTTGTTTATGATTATTAATTATTAGATAAAATATTAAAAAAAAAAAATAAAAATAAATTTTATTAATTTTGGGATACTATATCCTATTTTTTATCGCTATTAATATGCCTCATACAAGTATTATACAATAATTTTATGGATCGAAATATCTTTTTTAATTATTTTTTTATTAATATTTTTTATCAATTATTAGAAAAAATATTAAAAGAAAAAGTTTTTTTTATATTGAAATATTTCATCTTAGTTTTTATTATTACTATTAATATTTCTAATTTAATTATTTTATCAAACGTACTATTTATTAATTTTTTTATTTAATTTTTCAGCGTTCAATAAAAACATTATTTTAAACATAATTTCTCAATTTTTTTACATTTATTTTTTTTATTTATTTATGAATTTTTTTGTTTCTTAATTTTTTAATTTTATTTATATTTAATTTTAATTATATAATAATTTAATATTAATAAATTTTTTTATTGTTTTAATTTTTTAAACTAATTTTTCATACAAAAATTAAGTTAAAATCACTGCCACTCTTATAAATATAGTTATATTAAAAAAAAAATAAATAAATAAAATAAGCTGCATTCATTTCTTTTTGTGCTTTTTTGTATTTACTACTCTTTTTCAAAGCTTTCAAACACATTACGCTACCAAGTGCGCCAACCAAGTTCGGCTACTAAAGCTTGCCGTAGTCATTTGCGCCGATTCAGTTCAACTTTGGCCGCGAAACGCGTCGTTCGTGATTTTTGTGCGCAATAAAAATAGCCACACTGTGTGTCAACGCGAGAATCTCATGTTAGACCTTATTTATATTGCCGCAGTGTAGATAAAAAAAAGGTATTATACAAAAAAAAAATACTGCAGTAGCTGCGCGTATAAAAATACAAAGGCTCCATTATAAACAAAAACAACAAATGTAACGAAATGCAATCGAAAAGAGTTTGACGTAAAAGCCATAAATACTTTCGAATTTTTTTTTCTTCAACTCATTTTTTATTTGTTGAATTGTTGCTTTTGTTGTTGTCTGTCATATACACCGGTTGTATTTTTTTGGTATTTTTGTGTGGCGCAGCGCACTGAATATTTGCCGAATTGATTCACACACGATACTGCGGCAGCTGTAGCAGCAAAACAACAACAAAAACAACACTAGCAACAACAATTGAGACAAGTGTGAATAAACAAAAAGCGCGGCTAACAGTGAAGTCTTATTAGTGTTGTTGTGCACATACATATAATATATGCCGAAAAGAATGCGAGTACAGCAATCTTCTTTTGACGAGCTTTGAGAAAGACTTACATACACACATGCATAAATACATATTTGTATGTGCTTACATACATATTTACTTGGTTTTTGCTTTTAGGTTCGCTTGCGGGACGTGAAAGTCTCACATGTTTTAATACGCTAGTAAATAGAGATTAGTGAAGTAAAAGAGTGTAACAGCAACAACAGCGGTAGAACAACAACATCAACAAGAGCACTGCATATTTTGTAGATCAAGCAGCGACATCAGCACGAAAATGGCCGAGTAAGTTGTAGAATATATAACATTTTCTCATTTTTTTTGTTGTATTTATTCTTATTGTTATGCTCGTTGGAGTTTGTTTTTATTGTAGGGCTGGGCACTTCATATCGTACACTTGTCTCTCTTTAAACATACTTATTGAGTACTGTAGGTTTTTTCCGCATGTTTAATAGCGCGCTTGTGGGCGGTTAATAATTTCATAGTCCACTAAATTTCTTTTTGTTAATATTGCTTTGTTTTTGTAATTTCAAAAACAGACATTATTCTTTTTAATTTTATTTTTTTTTTATACTGGTTCTGTTTTTATGCCTATTTTCGGTAATTAACTGTTTGCAGTAATTTTCCGAAAACAGCTTGCAACACGTTCTCGACTGCATGGCCTTCTAGGTTGTAGCTGTGCTCGTATGTTGCAGTTCATCGTGCATCAAGGTCAGTCGGCAACTGGCAGCAACCGAAACGATGCAATCTTGTGTGTTAAAAAAGCGCCAACGCGGCGTTATAGCGTCTCATAGTGGAATAAAAATTAATTAAAGTAAATTGAGTTGATGATTTAGTAGGGTATACGTACATATGTAAATATGAATGTATTAGGGTGACCCAAAAACAATCGAATATATATTTTTCGCTTGGTACTCTGAAAAATTGGTGCTAAGGCACCACTCCGAAAATTTCTTATTATTCTTATTTGAAACGGGAATGTCCTCTGCCTTACAGGGAGTTGTGGAATGCATACTTCTTTTTACCAGTATGACAGTTTTTAGCTTGCTTGCGTTGTACATCTGTATAGTACACAGATCGGCGACTTTAATCCCGAAACCATGTTTCCCGCGGTTATCCGTAATTTCTGAACTAAAGCCTAGTCGATCTTCTCTAAATTGAAAAGTAACTCGGCAAAAGCGGTTTTGCTTTTATGCAGGTTCTGCTTCCGCTTGCATATCCGGTTTACTCTCTTTTGCATCAAGCAGCTTCAAAGTACCTCCCACCTATGTACATCCTTCCCAACCACTATCCATCTACTCGAGCGTGCTTGAATTAATATCTGCCCGGTTGCGCTTTTTAAGATGAAGGTAAACGCTTTCTTCCCGAAGCTTCTGTGCCATGTTTCCCGAGGTTATCCATGAGTTTTGAACTAAAGCCGCATACTAGTTGATCTCATCTAAATAGAGAAGGAGCTCGGCGAATTCAACGTTGCTTTTATGCAGGTTTGTCTGAAGAACCTAGGTACTCTGTTAAGGTCAGACTTCTTCTTGGGGATCGGGTTGCATCTTCGGTTCACTCACTTCTGCATCATGGAGTTTCAAGGTGGCTTCTAGAATGCCACATAGATTCCTCTCGACCACTCTCCAGCTCCTCCAGCGTGTTTAAATTATTATCGGCCGGGTTGCGGCTTTGAAATAATAATAATAATGATAAACGCTATCTTTCTGAAAATGTTCATGGCATACTTGTTTATTTGAAATATGTAGTTCTGGCTGCCATCCTCCTTGCCGCAGTTGTTGACCTTCAATGATCCGTCGGCACTAGATTTTTCAGGAAATTGAATGCTCTCCAGGATGGTCTCTTACGAGTTTTTCGAAAACCTAACCTTTTAAAAGATATTAAGAGTAAAAATATGATTATTTTAAAGCAAGTTGTTTTTTTATGAATTTTATAACTCAATTCTTTTTTAATTGGAAAACAAATGGTTTTGTACGAAATTTACTGCCAAGCGAATTTTTTTTATTACCCATCCTAATGTATATACATACTTATATATACATATTCAAGTATGTATTTACCTTATATGTAAATATACATCGCGTAAACAAAAGCAATTAAATCACTTGCACTACTTTTTGCCGGCCAGATTTCATTCCATGAACTGTCATTAATAACCGGCAAATTGACGTTCAGTTCATATTACTGAAAAATTGTTGAGAGATAGAAATGTTAAAAAGAGAACTTAAGAGTTCTCAGAGAGAGCCATGCGATTTCACTCATTCTCTAGTTTGCATTTGATTGATTGCACGTAGATCAAATGCTTTATCAGGTGATATTAGCAGCTGTTAGGATGGATAATATTGGCAGTCTTTTGGTATTTCTAATCAAACTTTAACTTATTTTTTTTTTATATTGAACTTTAATGAACCAAATATATATGAAGGTACCATTTTGGTCGACCATTTTTTGCCATTTTTCCGCTAGAGACATTATTCCATCAGTGTAAAACTTTTCTGGTTTCTCGGCGAAAAACTGCGACAAGTAATTTTCACAAGCTTCTCTTGAAGCCAACTTTGCTCCATTAAGAGAGTTCTGCATTGATCGAAACAAATAGTAGTCTGATTGTGCAAGGTCAGGGCTATATGGTGCAGGCATCAAAACTTCCCAACCAAGCTCTGTCAGCTTTTGCCGAGTCATCAAAGATGTGTGTGGTCTAGCGTTGTCCTGATAGAAGACGAAGCCCTTTCTGTTGATCAGTTCTGACCGTTTTTTTCGATTGCTTGCTTCAATCTCATCCGTCGTTGACAGTAAAATGTAGAATCAATCGCTCGACCAGGCTGAAGCAGCTCATAGTGGATGAGCCCTTTCCAATCCCACCAAACACTCAGCATAAGCTTTCGAGGCGTCAATCCTGGCTTTGATACCATTTGTTGAGCTTCACCACGCTTGGACCATAATATTTTTCGCATTTTTTGTTATTATTGTCGTATTTGATCCACTTTTCGTCTTCTGTTACCATTCGCTTCAGCAATGGTTCGATTTCATTTCGTTTCAGCAAAGAATCGCCGATTTTGGACCGAATTAACATTAAATTTTTCACAAACAATTCTTGTGGTACCCAAATATCTAGCTTTTTTTTGTAGCTAGCTTTTTTTTAAATGATTCAAAACCGTTTGATGATGAATATTAAGTTCCTTAGCGATGACGGTCCTGGTCAATCTTTTCCATAATTTCATCGACTTTTTCAACGATAGGTCGCCCAGAACAAGCTGCATCTTATCTTTCCCATCGAAATTTCCAGAACGGAAGCGGGCGAACCATAGTTGTGCTACACGAACTGATACAGCTTCGGCTCCGTAATCTTCACAATTTTCATTGGTGGCATTCTTCACTTTTTTATAAAACAAATTTCAAAATATAGCGAATTTCTTCATTATTTTCAATAATTTTTGATCAGCTGTAACTTTTTTTCAAATTCCTCGAATTTAATTCTTCTTTTTTCGTTAAATGAAGCTTAAAATCTCACCTTTCCAATATTACATGGTATGACCCAATGTGATTGGTAGCACTGGAGATATACGACTGCAACTCAATCTTTTGACAAAATACGAAAAAACTTTTTCGACTACCCAATATTTCGGTCTCTACAAGTTAGACGATTTTTCAAGGCCTAGATATAGGATTTTTACGTTTGCAGCCGTCGAAGCAATAATAATATGCCAATAACAAAAATTGCTAATAATAGAAACCTGACAAATAAGTGTTTTATTTTTAACTCTAGGCTTATTTACTAATTACATAAAAACATTTGTATAATTATGAAACGCGTGGCAATAAAACCCTTGGCATTAAAATTCATTTTTTTCTTCAAAGTTCAAGTTCCTCGCTATTTTTTTAGACTCATTAAGTTCACTCTCATTATTTAGTTCCTGTTTAGTGAAGCACTATTATGTCAAATATTATTATTCTGCTGAAGTAAAAACATTTATAATTACCTAATATATTAAATGCATGCGGGCTTATGTAATATACACATTACTCTCAACCTTTTTTCTAAAAATTTGATATTTAGCGAGTTCCCTTCTACTTTGAATTATCTAAAAAAAATAATAATTTTTCATATAAGAATATATATTGTATAACTATATTTGTATATACATACACACATATTATTTATGCATATTCTGGTCTTATCTTATTTGTTATAATAACAAAATAATATTTTTCTCAAATCAAAGTTTAATTTGTTGATTAGCACAGCTCGTAGTAAGAGTTAAGTGGGACAGGTATGCAGATAAGCGCTTGGTATTTTACAGCCTTGCTCAAGTGCCTGCACAATAAAAAATATGACTCATTGCTGTCCGAGTTCGCAGGGCTGGAGTGGAATATAAATTCTCTGTTTTTACTGAAGTTGAAGCATTAGATGAATATAAAATATATAGGAGTTCTTATATATGAATTTTTATACACTGGACTAGGTATATTAGGTTTGACATGTCCGTCTGTCCGGCCTGTCTGTACACACGCGTACTAATCCCTCAGCTTTTGAGATATCGTTATGGCTCATATTATAGCATATAGCTGTCATACAAACTGATTAATCAAAATCATGTTCTTGTATGGGAAACTGGCTCGAATATTTTACAGCTGAGAGGCCCACTTTTCGACCGCTTTTTGTAGCAATAACGCGCCGAAAATTCTCTTCCAAGGCGTCAAGGGGCTTATCTATGCAGTCAAACTCTACATAACCCCACAAATAATAAGGCAGTGTTGTAAATCGCGCGATCTTAGAGACCATTTTTGGAGATAAATATACCACTGACTCTCTCTACCCGTAAAAAAACACCAAATAGTGATGTTTTGGCTTGTAAATTATCATCATTCCAAATGCGACATTAACAAAAGTGAGCTCCATCCCTGTACAAAGTTTGATTTTGAAAATCGGGATCGGTGGCCATCTCGTTTTGGGTTCATTCACCGAAAGTGCGACGCGCTTGATAGTCAATCAGCTTCAATTCTTTCACCAGTTGGGTTTCATAAGCCCACAAACCAAGATCCTTTCCTAAAATATTCCATAAAATAGATGGGTACAGCTTCAATCATAGCGCGCAATGGGTGATGGACTCATTCGGATCTTCTTCGGTACTCTGCTCACAGCAGAAACCCTTCGGTACTTACCAGTTCGATTCGTCGTTTTGTTATTTTTTTGGCTAACTTGATTTAATTTGTTCTTAGGTTAGGTTACGTTAACCTGGTAGGCCAATAAGCCACGCATAGACCAGTTTTCGGCCTTTTCGATACCAGATGGAGTTCAGTTACTAGGTACATGAGGTGTAGTTATCTTTTAAGATGCCTGCTTGACGTGAATTTGAACAGACTCTGTGGCCTCACAATCGATACCTCTTCCAGTGTATCATACCCCAGATGCTTAGAGCGTAGTTTTGCCAATGCGAGACAAGTGCACAAGAGATGCTCCACTGTTTCACTGCTGCCTTGCTCTAGACATTTCTTGCAGTCTTCTCGATCTGCCAGCCCCATTCTGAGGGCGTGTGTCGCCACCAGACAGTGACCAGTAATATTCCGATCATTTTGCTAAAGTCTTTTTTATCGAGTGCCGATAGGAAATGTTTGCACTTCCGATCAGATGACTTTTGCAGTTTTGCATTCAGGTAGCTCGTTCCGTCGAGTTTCGATTTTCTTGACTATACTTCTGTTCAGGGTTTACGGTTGTTAGCCGTATACCATTCTTGCCAATCTTGTCCACTATTTCATTGCCCTTTGTGACCTGGAACCCAGTAGAAGAGAAGATGCTTATTTCTGGCAATACTTTCCATGCAGCCCAATACACTTCTGGCCGATATACGATACGAGGTTACTGCCTTGATTGCTGCTTGGCTGTCTACGTAGATGTGTACTCTGGAATTGCCTGCAGGTGCATTAGAGGCCAGCTCCACAGCTTTCGCAATAGCAAAGAACTCAGCTTGAAATATACTGCAGTGGTCCGGCAACTTAAAAGGTTGACTTATGCCTAACTCTGGACAGTATATTCCCGCACCAACTCTATGGTCCATTTTCGAGCCATCCGTATAGATGTTTAGAGTGTTGAGCGTAGCTAACATACCTTTTTCTATTTTTACTTTGAACCTTCTTTCCCAGTTGGAAAATGGGGTCATGTAGTGGGTGTTTTCCCAACCGCCATTAACCACCGAGCTTTGCCCGAATATTCTATATGGTATGTAAATTCTCCTGCGGCCAATAGTCGTCTGCTGATTTTGCTGCGCAGGTGGTGGGTTTAGTACCAGTTCAAGAACTACCATTGGTGTTGTTCTTAAAGCTCCCGTAACGCACAGTAAAACGAGCCTCTGAACCCTTTCCATAGGCTTTCGGTAGATGGATTTCAGTACGCCTGTCCACCATACTACTGCAACATAGAACAGAATTGGTGTAAAAATAGCTGTCCAGCACCAGTGCACGAGAGGGGAGAAAGCCCCCAGGTCGTGCCGAGCATCGGCCTACACTCATATTCATTATAATTTTATTCACTCAACATTCCGAATTCACACTCTGCTGCATTTCTTCAGCAATTTTTATAATTATAGCAAACTAATACATTAATTAATTAAAAAGCTTCAAGAAAAGTAATTCTGTAAATTCAATATGCTTAAATATTAGTACAAATATACATATTTATATACTACAGACACATCAGAGTCACGCATGCAAATATGGATTTTTAATGAACGGCATCCTCCCACTAAAAATTAATAATAGAAACTCAAAAAATAATAATTATAAATTACAAGCATAAAACCATACATTATTTCCTCGCTAATTAAAGTACACTACACGAAAGCCACTAATTAATACAGCGCACCGTTAGTCGAGCAAGTGTTGCAAGGTCCAATTATTGTTACTACTACAAATTAGACGAAAACCTAGCCTAAACAACAGTTATGTACAACCTACAGCACTTTCTTATCTGCTCATCGACTAGATTTGAAGCGCAACAGCGCTTCGCTGTGGGCTACTCTTTTTACAACAGGAGCCAGAAATCTGCCACACGAATATCGGTTTCTTCGTTGGTCTCATCTGCATGCATGAGCGCACGATCTGTTTCTATCGGCCGTGTTTTATGGCGATGTGCTCATGTTTACATTTCTGATTTAGCGAGTGTGTATGTTTTTGTTATTGCTACCGTTTGACTCTCGCCGTTAGTTATTATACCTGCCAGTTTGCTAATAATTTTTGCTCGTAGCATTAGCGGTTGGTTGGGTAACGACTTTCTGCTTTCACTAGTGGCTACGCGAATGCGCATGCGCACTGCCATGCTTGACTTGCGAGCAGAGTTAATGGTGCGCACAATGGAAGCGGCGTTCAGCAAGCACACAATTTTTTTGTAATATAAGGAAGTTTGCTTTTTCTAAACTATTTTCGGACTATACACACATATATGCGTGTATGTGGTTATACATACACATACTTATTTATTGCTTTATTACTACAAATATTACTTAACCAACGCAATGTTCATTTTGCAATATTAAACGGACGAGACTTCAAACATCATAAAGCAATAAATCGATTTCTTACGTCATCTGTAGCAGGTATTCTTATGTAACATGGTTGTAGAGTTCAAGAAACCGACTTGAAGAAGATGCAAAATGTATTTCAATGTATAGGGTGATTTTTTAAGAGCTTGATAACTTTTTTAAAAAAAAAAACGCATAAAATTTGCAAAATCTCATCGGTTCTTTATTTGAAACGTTAGATTGGTTCATGACATTTACTTTTTGAAGATAATTTCATTTAAATGTTGACCGCGGCTGCGTCTTAGGTGGTCCATTCGGAAAGTCCAATTTTGGGCAACTTTTTCGAGCATTTCGGCCGGAATAGCCCGAATTTCTTCGGAAATGTTGTCTTCCAAAGCTGGAATAGTTGCTGGCTTATTTCTGTAGACTTTAGACTTGACGTAGCCCCACAAAAAATAGTCTAAAGGCGTTAAATCGCATGATCTTGGTGGCCAACTTACGGGTCCATTTCTTGAGATGAATTGTTGTCCGAAGTTTTCCCTCAAAATGGCCATAGAATCGCGAGCTGTGTGGCATGTAGCGCCATCTTGTTGAAACCACATGTCAACCAAGTTCAGTTCTTCCATTTTTGGCAACAAAAAGTTTGTTAGCATCGAACGATAGCGATCGCCATTCACCGTAACGTTGCGTCCAACAGCATCTTTGAAAAAATACGGTCCAATGATTCCACCAGCGTACAAACCACACCAAACAGTGCATTTTTCGGGATGCATGGGCAGTTCTTGAACGGCTTCTGGTTGCTCTTCACCCCAAATGCGGCAATTTTGCTTATTTACGTAGCCATTCAACCAGAAATGAGCCTCATCGCTGAACAAAATTTGTCCGAAAAAAAAAAAAAAAACCGAACACTGATTTTGGTAATAAAATTCAATGATTTGCAAGCGTTGCTCGTTAGTAAGTCTATTCATGATGAAATGTCAAAGCATACTGAGCATCTTTCTCTTTGACACCATGTCTGAAATCCCACGTGATCTGTCAAATACTAATGCATGAAAATCCTAACCTCAAAAAAATCACCCGTTAGAAATGAACGCAAACAAAGCTTATAACCTCGAGTTTGCTGTTCTGTATTGATATTGCGCAATTTACAGACAACTTTGTTAAGTTTTATAACTAATCGCATAGTTTCGCGTACAGATATATTCTTCTTCTTCTTTATGGGGTAGACATCGCTTACGCGGTTATATCCGAGTTTACCGCAGCGCGCCAGTCGTTCTACCTGTTTGGCGCCATTTGGAGATTCCAAGTGTAGCCAGGTCCTTCTCCACCTGGTCTTTCCAACGGAGTGAAGATCTTCCTCTGCTTCTCCTGGTGGGTACTGCGTCGAATATTTCTAAAGCTGGTGTGTTTTCATCCATTCGGACGACATGACCTACACAGCGTAGCCACTGTCTCTTAATTTGCTGAATTATATCTCGTCCAGCTCATCGTTCTATCGAATGCGGTATTCGCTGTGGCCAACGCGCAAAGGACCATAAATCTTCCGCAAAACCTTTATTTCAAAAACTCGTAACGCCGACTCATCAGATGTTGCCATCGTCCATATAGCAGGACGGAAATGATGAGTGACTTGTAGAGTTTGGCAATAACACCTGTTGGCAAGAGTTATTATTGACGTTGTTATTGGAGTTAATGTTGGTTCCAAGATAGACGAATCTGCGACTTCGAATTTATGACTCCCAACAGTGACGAGGGAGCCAAGTCGACTGTCTGTTTGATGACAGGAGATATTTCGTCTTTCCCTCATTTACTTTGCTTCCTTATCCAGTTTGGGAAAAGCAGAATTAACGACGCGGTTGTTGAGGCCCATGATATCAATGTCATCGGCGTACGCCAACAGCTGTACACTCCTATAGAAGACTGTACCTTCTGTATTCAGATCTGCAGGTCGAATTATTTTCCTCAGGAGTAGATTGAAGAAGTCACATGTATATGTCGGGCCTTTTTCAAGGTTAGGCGTCTGGTGAAAATCTGCTCAGTGTTTCCAGACCTAAAGCTACACTGATAAGGTCCAATCAGTTTGTTGACGCTGGACTTTAACCTTTCACACAATACGCCTTCGTTCAACCATATTCTACAAAGAAGCTAATGCATGCTTCTTTTCAGTTCTTCGCCGCCATATTTGAATAGCTCGGCCGGCAATCCATCAGCTCCCGCCGCTTTGTTGTTTCTTAGACGTGTTATTGCTATTCGAACTTCTTCATGGTCGGGTAATGGAACGTCAGCGCCATTGTCATCGATTGAGGAATCACGTTCACCATATTCTGGTACTATGATTTCAGTGCCATTCAGCAGGCTGAAGAGCTGTTCCCTCCATAATTTCAGTATGTTCTGGGCATCGGTTACTAGATCACCTCAGTAAATGCCCAATTATGTCAGAAATCTCCAATAATGTAGTAACTATCATTCGCCAGACATACGATAGGCGTGACTGTATATATTTTCCCAGAGTTTCTAAGTGAAACACCGGTGTTCAACCCACTTTTAACTAGAATTTGCTATCTAACAAACTACTTCTTATATTCTTATCCCGCTATATACTTAAGATCCTCGTTATAAAGTTGAAATATTGAAAACAGTTCGATTTATAAAACAATTCAAAGTATATTCCAATATTCTACTAAATATAAGATCCACTCATACTTGGACTTCACTTGTTAACTATAAATCATATAATCATATAATAGCTCTCTATACCAGGCTAAAACCAAGCAATTGCAATTTCTTAAAACCAAAAAAACTTTAATTTGTATTAACTCGTTTTCTACTATGTAATCACAAAAAGTTAAGCAACAACTTGTTGTTGTAAAAACCTGTCTTACCAAGTGCACACTGTTGACGATTGGCATTTGAACTTCAATCTAAGTCCAAGTGGCGTACAAAATACTAATTTATCCAATAGAGGAAAAATAAAAACTAAATAAACGCAATTATATGTTTGTATTTGTGTTTACAGATAAACATATGTACATATATCCGAATAGCTTAAAGGCAGAGTTGAGAAGCATAAAAAAGGTCTAAAAACATAAAAATGTCAAACATTTTTATATAATACATATATACATATGTAAATATGTACATATGTAAATTCACTTCGCGCATAAATAAATAATTTAGATGTGTTTGACCATATAGTTATACAAGTATAATATCAACAGATAGCCAGTTAATAGCTTTGCATGTCGTAACTTTCACTTCAAATTTTAAATGCTTATGAATCTCGATTTAGCAATCATATTTACACAATTTCAAAGCGGAAAGTTTTTTGGAGGGTTTCAGAGTGATCGTTAACGTAAAGTTTACTCGGCGCGGAACATTTAAGCGTTAGATGGATTGGATATCATGTACACGTTATCTAATTGTGAGCATATTAAGATACAAATACAATGTAAGTAAAGGGTGTTTTTTTAGACAATTGATTTTCAAGCAGAACTAAAACGCATTTTATGTACTGTTAAGGTCAAGAATTCAGCTTTATTATATAGTTAGGGGTTGGCATTATATTTTGAACATGATGATAATGACTGCCGTGACTGGCTCTAATAAATTCCAGCCGAGAGGCCCAATTTTTTACTACTTTTTGCAGCAATTGTAGCCGTAGGTAGGCAATGACGAGCCGAATATTCTCTGCCAAGGCATTAGTAGACTCACCTTTATCTGCGCAGACAAGCGACTGCACCCTACAAACCCTACAAAAAATAGTCCGCGTCACATGTTCAAGATGCGAGCTAATGCGCTCACCAAAAGTTTCCTTCTATAAATTAATTGATTGGCATGTACCATCGTCTTGTTGGAACCAAAGGTC
This sequence comes from Bactrocera dorsalis, assembly GCF_023373825.1. Taxonomy (NCBI): domain Eukaryota; kingdom Metazoa; phylum Arthropoda; class Insecta; order Diptera; family Tephritidae; genus Bactrocera; species Bactrocera dorsalis. Next base: position 12,463,411 of record NC_064305.1, read on the forward strand.
GTCCACATCAACCTCCTCCAATTCAGCGCTGGTAAAGTATTTAGTCAAGGCGCTGTAGTGTTCCTCATCGAATGTAACATAATAATTCATTTTTGAGAAAATATGAACCAGTGATTGCCTCTGCCCATATAGCACACTGTTTTAACTAACGTTACATGACTTTGGATGTAATTTCGTCTCAATAGTGGTTTGTGGATTATCATCACTTCCGCGGCGACAAGTTTTTAAATGTTTTTTATTCACGGACCTTCAACCATAAGTGAGCTTCATTACTGAACAAAATTTTCTTGTAAAACTCGGATTCGGTGGCCGTCCACATTGAATGCGTCCAAATTCATCGAACGTGCAATACACTTGATGGTCGTTCGGCTTCAATAAGCACGAGTTGGATTTTCTATGCCCGTAACCAAAATCCGCCCACAAAATCCGCCATACAGTAGATGGGCATAGCTTCAAATGCTGCGCACTTCTTCGATTTCACAGCAGCTCTCTTCTTCTTAAATGGCGTAGACACCGCCTTCGCGGTTACAGCCGAGTTTAGAACAGCGCGCCAGTCGTTCCTCCTTTACGCTGTTTAGCGCCATTTGGAGATTCCAAGTATAGCCAGGTCCTTCTCCATCTGGTATTTTCAACAAAATGAGGACTTCCTCTGCTTCTCCCGGTGAGTACTGCATCGAATACTCTCAGAGCTGGAGTGTTTTCATCCATTCGACGACATAATCTATCTAAATATCCTTAATTATTCTAAAATATATATTGTTGTTGATGTTGATGCTCCTGTCATCAAACAAACAGTAGTCGCATTCGCGACTTGGCTCCCACGTCACTGTTCACAGTCATAACTTCGAAGTCGCAGATAATCTCGTCTATCTTGAAACCAGCATTAACGTCACACCAATAACAAGGTTAGCATCGAATTCCAACGAAAAAAGTATGGCCTTATTGAAAACCACAAGTCTAAACAATGCACCCTATAAAACGACAGTGAAAATTATAGCAAACTAATTGTGTTTTTGAGTGCAACAAAATTGGTTTTACGTAAGCGCAAATTTAATATTTATGACTACGTATTTACATATGGACTAACGTTTGTATGTGTGTTGCTGATGTGCAAATTGATTTACTCGTTTTGATTTTTGATGCACTCACTCATAACTTTCAACATTTCATTCTAATTTCTCTGTAGCTTACTGTACTGCCGGCTTCATAACTTTTGTTTTGTATTGTTCGTATGATCAATAAATTTCGTTATTTATGAAGCATTATTTCATGCGTGTGGCTGCTTCGGTTGGATGCACAGTAATAACTTGTTGAGGCTTTCCAGTACTATCCTATCAATAGCTTGTTCCATATTCGCAAGAAAAATCGAAATTGTTTACCTATAAAGTGCCTGCACAGCCACAGGATCATACTGGCTCAAAGTAAATTTTCAAGAGGTCTAGTGAGCTCTCTGCTCTCAGTAAGCTTAACTTTTTCCTATTTATAGTGTATGCAAATGGTCATTGCTCTTTCGCGGGAGAAATATCTCGACACTTTCTTATTGACTTTGCGAAATCAAAAATATCTAACATTGTCAAATTGCTGGTTCGTGATTTCTTAATGATATCGCCAAGGTCACTGAAAACACCTGCACTGATGTTATGGAACAACACTGTTTAATGATCGTAGGATGTACCTTCGACCCGAAATATGGTTCCCAGGTTCATAGAACAATTCTGTTGCTGTAGAAGAGCCTTTGGCAAAAGGTGGGGTCTCTTACTGAAAGTTGTCCGCTGGCTCTACGACATCATAGTGAAACCCATTATGTTCTATGGAGTCTTTATGTAGTAGAGGACTCTCCAAAAGACCACACTAGCAAAGAAACTCGAAAGTGTTCAATGGTCGGCGCTCATCAACATGTGAGGTGCACTAAGGTTCACCCCAACCATGGCACTCAACGCCATTCTGCACATAGCTGTGAAAGTGGTCTTCTAGGCCGAGGTTGCAGCCATTAAGGTAGCAGTAGATTTACTGCTCCGGAGTACAGCGGCGATACAAGCCTTGAACTCATCTACAGTGCGTTCAGGGCCAATCGAAGAGTGCCTAACCCCGCTATCAATAGCATCAAATGCCTTTGTGATAAGACCGGTATGGGTACCAGACTACATCGGAATCGCATGCTCTAAAGCCCTAGAGCCGCTATCGGTAGAATAAGAGCGGATCGATGCTACCGTATCATCAAGCGGTCTACTAATAAATAGCTGGGCTTCACGGAAGCTTGGGCAGCGTTGGGACAAAATCGGTACATGCGCTGTCGCAAAAGCTGATCTTTGTCCTCAATAAGGCTAGCCTCTCCCTGGCAGTGGGACTTTTCAGTTCTGTCAGCTCTGTTGGAGTCCACGCAGTAAGGATTAACGCTCAAAAATTATTTGGATGTTTGAAGTACCAATTTTTACAAGATATTTTGAGACCTCCAATAGCATTCTGACATGTAAAAATAGTAACTTACAAGACACCTATCATTTCAAACTAGTTTTAGCAGTAATTTTCTGCACAAATATTTCCAACAACAACTTCAACTTATTAACTACATAACTACTATAAATCTTTTTCTCTTTATTTTCATTACAGCAACCTCGCTTCTCCCATCAAGGCATTTTATACGGGCAAAAATGTCTTCATTACCGGCGCCACTGGCTTTGTGGGCGTTACCATTGTTGAAAAGCTATTGCGCGATATACCCGAAATCGGCACCATCTATCTGCTGATGCGTCCCAAAAAAGGCAAGACGGTGGCACAACGTTTGGAAGACATACGCAAGAATTCCGTTTTCGACAAGTTCAAAGAGTTGAAAATCGATGAGAAGCGCTTCGATAAGATTGTGCCCATTGAAGGTGATGTGGGTCAAGAGCATTTGGGCATCTCCGAAACGGAACGTCAGGTGTTGATCGACAATGTGCATGTGGTCTTCCACTCTGCTGCCACATTGGATTTTTTTCAATCACTCAAAGAGACAACAAATATTAATTTATTGGGCACACGACGTGTGGTGGAGTTGTGTAAGCAACTGTCCAAATTGGAGGTGAGTTTTGAACACTTTGTTACGAAATTTGTTACAGCCAGAAAGAAAGGATGGAAACCACATACATACATATCTATAAATGAGCAGCGTGAAGAGATTTGCCAATTTAGCCTTGCCCGTCCGTCTATATATACGCGAAGTAGTCCCTCAGTTTTTGAGATAACGCTCTGAAATTTTGCAGACTTTCTTTTCTCCCCAAGAAGCTGCTAATTTTTAGTAACCATCGTTATCGAATCCCTATAGCAAATAGCTGTAGTTTTAGCGGGTACCTAGTCCCCGTTTAGGACGGTAAGGATTAGCTAAGTTGTCGTCGACGTCATCCAACGGAAGGCTCAAGAAACGTGCTGTATCGACAAAGTCGGACCAAAAGGAGAGGGGTGTCAGATGTAAAGATTCATTGGACGCAGGACATACATTTATTGGATATATCAGGGTCTATTCTGGATAAGTCGGAGTTTAACCTGTTACAGTATCCAGAACTAAGTTACCGCAAGGGTCACTCTCGTCCCTCGCTGAAACTCGAGCTCTTCGTCTGCAATGGATGGTGGTTTAGCTCTGAGTTCGCTATTCATTGGAAGAGAGTCGGTGGAGGTATTGATGGCTCCATTGTGAATGACGGTCAGTGCTTGTCAGAAGCTTAGTCGGCGTATTGTCTGATGTCGTCGATGTAGTAGCAGAATGACCTCTTGATGGTTCTAGGAGGCAGTTCCGCTCCAGCAAGTACCGGCCGCCCGATTGCCTTGTAAGTTGCCAACTACGTTTCTTTGTCCGTTCCCCATGTGCTGCCGGCTAGCGACTTGAGGATTTTGTGGCGGCTCTGTACTTTGGCAATAATGGTCGTATGAGGAGTGAAGGAGCATAGACTGTCAAAAATCACACCTAAAATTTTAAGATTATTGACTGTCGGAATCTTGGCGCCATAGACTGCAATATTAAGGTCAAGACTGTACTCCTTCGTCCAGTTTGTAAATATGGTCGTTATAGATTTAGTGGAAGATAGTGTTAAGAGAGAAAGCTAGAAATGTCGGACGTATGCAGTAACGTTGTGTGACTGACTGTGTCAAAGGCTTGAGACAGGTCCAACGCTACGAGGATCCTTCTCTCACAGGGCGGTTTCTGGTTAAGACCAGGACCTATCTGGGCGTTTATGACGCTAAGTGCTGTGGGGGTACTGTGTACTTTTCCAAGCCATGCTGGTGGTTTGCTATTCTCAAGTGGTGAGTGAAGGTTGGGAGTAACAAGGTCTTCACTACTGGGGAGAGGAGAGTTGTCGGACGATAGGACTTCCTTTTGTTGGCAGATTTTCCAGTAATGGGACCACTCTTCCGAAGTGGACCACTTTGAAGAGTGGTCAGCGACAGCTTCAGCATCTTGGGGAGGTAACAAACTACTGTCGAGCATACATGCTTTAACATAAGCATGTTGATTCCATTAGGGCCAACGGATTCGGCCTTTTTTGATGACATTCTGAACCTCCTCATTAGCAAAAGTGCGCAGTCTTTTGGCATAGCCGTCGGGTACGCGTTTTTGTCTGCCGAAAAGTGTAGGGTAAATTGACGCTATTTTGCTCGCGCACTTCTTCGGGTCCGAAGAGGCATGACCATTGAGTTGAATTTCAACTCGGTCATCATGTCTCTTCGGGTTAGACAAAACCTTGACAGTAGTCCACAGCTTATTCACGTCGGTGGAGAGGTTACAGGACTTCAAGTGCTCTATCTATTTCGTCCACTTGTGTTGATTTAACATTTGTCGAATCTTCAAACTGAGATCGCTTATTCGGGGATCACCGAGATCGGTATGGCGTAAGGTGTCGCGTTCGTTAGGTAAAACAGCTGGTCCGGCTGAGCCGCAATTTTTCCAGCCGGAATGAATAGAGGAGTAGCTCACCTTTCGGAATCGACGTTTGCCAACGGTTACGTCCTTAGCAATGAGTAAAGCGGCGAAAGTGTTCTCTCCTATAGCTGTCATACAAACTGTCTGACCTAAATGACTTTCTTGTATGAGAGACTTTTTTATTGGACACATGATTTTATACATGGTGCATTTTTTCTACTTTCTCCAGGCTATTGTACATGTCTCCAGCGCTTATGTAAACTCCTATATTACTGAAGTGGAGGAGAAACTATATCCATCTCCAGATGATCCAGAAAAGGTCATACACTTGGCTGAAACGCTAAGCGATGAGGCGCTCAAAGAGTTAGAGCCCAAGTAAGCCGATTTTTAATTATATTATTTGTTTGTTTTTGTAAAGCATTATCAATTTGAATCACACTAATATGAAAACTTGTTATCAACAGGTTGTTGAAAGATCATCCCAACACGTACACGTTCACCAAACACTTGGCCGAACACGAAGTGGCCAATGTGGCCTCACGTTTTCCATGCGGCATTGTGCGACCAAGCATGAGTAAGCTAAAGACAAATAAAAGAAATCTTAATTTTTGTTTGTATATTGCATACATGCCTACATTTTGATACATAATTACTATTAATTGTTAATAAATTTCCATTTTGTTCCACCCATTCGCAGTCACTGCCGCCTGGAAGCAGCCAACGCCCGGTTGGACAATCTCAAAGAATGGCCCACAAGGCTTCTTTATGGGCGCTTCTCGTGGCATTCTGCGTCGTTTACCTTTAGATCCGACCATTATCATGGATTACATACCCGTCGATGTGGTGGTGAATGCAATCATCGCAACCGGTTACTATGTAAATGCGCTCAAGTAAGTATAACTACATGCTATGTTTCAGCAAAACTAGTATGTGTAAACAATTCTAGCGGAGCAAAGTCATTGACTATTAAAGCCGGCACTCAAAAAAGACATATGTACATACACAAATACGAGTAGGTACTCGTAAAAATAAACCGACAATACAAAGTTGTCACGCAACATTTTGCAGACGCTTTGTGTATGTATTTTCATTATTATTTGTATTTTCATACAAAAATTTTTATGAACATTCAAATATACATACATATGTATATGTGTATGTATGCACATGTGATCTATGTTTATTTGTGCATATGATTTACGGGTTTACGCAAAATTTTATATATGCATGTTGTTTACCTACAAGTAACCACAAAGTTGTATGCCGAATGGGTGATAATAATTGAAAATTAACAGAAAAATTCCAGTGTTCGATTTGGGAAAATCTAAACATTTAAAATGTGCCAAATAATTATAAATTTGAGCTGGAAAGTGAAAAAATATTTTGTTTAATTTTTTTATTAATATTATTTTAATTTTTTTTAAATAGATTTTTTTTATTAAATTTTCATTAATTTAAATTCAAATTATTTTGTGAAACACTTTATTATAGCTATATTTCAAAATTTTTTCAAAACTTTTTATTTTTTAAGTTTTGTTAATATTTTTCACTCATTTTTTTTAATTTTTAATATTTCTTTATATTTTTTAAAGCTATTTTTTATTTTTTTCAATACTTTGTAACTCTTATATGTTTTTTTTTAAGATGTTTCATTTAGTTTTTCTTTTAATTTTTAAAATAGTTTTTAGTACTTTTTTTTTCTTTTTTTGTTTTGGTTTTTGGGACTTTTCATTTAAGCTATATTTTTTAATTTTCTTTTCAGTACTATGTAATATTTTTGTTTTTTAATATTATATTATATTATATTATAGCTATTTTTCAACATTTTTTCAATAGTTTTTATTTTTTAAGTTTTGTTAATATTTTTCGCTTATTATTTTTAACTTTTTTAAATAATTTATAATTTTTTTTTATTTTTTAATTTTTTTTCTTCAATGCTGGTAAATTTTTTTCTAATTTTTTAAATATTTTTTTATTTTTCTTTTTTTATTTTTGGAACTTTTTATTTAATATACATAAATATATTTTTTAATTTTCTTTTCAGTACTTTGTAATCTTTTTGTTTTTTATATATTTCATTTAGTTTTTTTTTAATTTTTAAAATATTTTTTAATATTTTACTTCTATTTTTAATTAATTTTTTTAATATTTTCAGATTTTTTTAATATTGATGTATGTATATTTAGACAATTTTTACGTTTTCATAATTTGTTTACATATTTTTTACAATAAGTTTTGTTAACTTATTTTTTTTTTGTTATTTCAATTTATTTCCTTTATATATTTTTGTAATTTGTATATATTTTTCAATTCTATTTTTTAATATTTTGAAATTTTTTCTTTTAATATTTTTTTTTATTTTTAATTTTTTTATGATTTTTGTTATTTTTTATTCTTTTTCTTTTTTATATTTTTTTCATTTTCATATTTTTTTCATTTTTATTCCTTTATAACGGGTGATTTTTTTGAGGTTAGGATTTTCATGCATTAGTATTTGACAGATCACGTGGGATTTCAGACATGATGTCAAAGAGAAAGATGCTCAGTATGCTTTGACATTTCATCATGAATAGACTTACTAACGAGCAACGCTTGCAAATCATTGAATTTTATTACCAAAATCAGTGTTCGGTTCGAAATGTGTGTTCGCGCGCGTGTTTTGTTCAGCGATGAGGCTCATTTCTGGTTGAATGGCTACGTAAATAAGCAAAATTGCCGCATTTGGGGTGAAGAGCAACCAGAAGCCGTTCAAGAACTGCCCATGCATCCCGAAAAATGCACTGTTTGGTGTGGTTTGTACGCTGGTGGAATCATTGGACCGTATTTTTTCAAAGATGCTGTTGGACGCAACGTTACGGTGAATGGCGATCGCTATCGTTCGATGCTAACAAACTTTTTGTTGCCAAAAATGGAAGAACTGAACTTGGTTGACATGTGGTTTCAACAAGATGGCGCTACATGCCACACAGCTCGCGATTCTATGGCCATTTTGAGGGAAAACTTCGGACAACAATTCATCTCAAGAAATGGACCCGTAAGTTGGCCACCAAGATCATGCGATTTAACGCCTTTAGACTATTTTTTGTGGGGCTACGTCAAGTCTAAAGTCTACAGAAATAAGCCAGCAACTATTCCAGCTTTGGAAGACAACATTTCCGAAGAAATTCGGGCTATTCCGGCCGAAATGCTCGAAAAAGTTGCCCAAAATTGGACTTTCCGAATGGACCACCTAAGACGCAGCCGCGGTCAACATTTAAATGAAATTATCTTCAAAAAGTAAATGTCATGAACCAATCTAACGTTTCAAATAAAGAACCGATGAGATTTTGCAAATTTTATGCGTTTTTTTTTTAAAAAAAGTTATCAAGCTCTTAAAAAATCACCCTTTATATGTATATAGTTTATTAATATTTTCTTATTATAATAGTTTTAATTATTATCCTATTATTTTATTTGTTTTTTATTAATTATTTTAGTAACATCAACTTTCTTATAATTTAGTTTTATAGCAATTTATTTACATATTATTTTATGGTAAATTTCCTTATTTTAATTTTGTATTTCGTTTAATTTTTTTTAATGTATTCTTGTAATAACTTTTATTTGTTTTATTATATTTTTTTAATTTCTTTAAATTTTTTGTTTAAATATGTTTTATTTTTTTCTTTATTTTTTTAATATTTTTTTTATTATTTTATTATATTTTTTTTTAATTTACTTTTTCTTAAATTTTATTTTTTCTATTTTAATAAGATCTATTTTCTTTCTTATAATTAATTATAATAATTAATAATAACTATAATAAATTTTGCTAACATAATTTTTTATTTAAATTTATTATTATTTTGTATTTACATACATATATAATTTTTATTTGTTTAATTCTATTATTAACATTTTTTTATTATGTTTCTTTTTATAATTTTTTTTCCAAATTTTTCCTTTGTGTAATATATGTACATATGTACACATTTTTAAAATTGTGGTTTTAACATTTATTTCTTTTTAATTTTTAAAATTATTTTGGTATTTTTACCTATTTTATAGGTTTTTGGATAATAAAGGAATTTTATTTCAATAATTTTAATAAAATTGACTTACTTTCTTCAAATATTGTTTTATGGAAGTTTCTTTAAAAATTGTTTATAATAAATTTTGTTAACTTACATATTTGTTATTTCAATTATTATTATTTTTATAATTATTATTTATTAATTTTTTTATTTCTATTTTTTAAATTTTTGTTTTCATTTTTCTATTTTTTAATATTTTTAAATTTTTATTTTTATTTTTCTATTATTATTATTATTATATTTTTATTATTATCATTATTTTTTTATTCTGTATGCCTTCATAAATGTCAATTATTATTCATCTAATTTCATAATTATTTTTTTTTGCAAAAATAATTTGTAATTTGCTTCACTGTCTTTATTTACAACACACACGCAATTTCTGCCTACACTACATTGGCGCCTGAAAGCGTGCTACATTCCATATACACACGTAGTAACTGAATTTAGTAGTGTGGTGAATTTCTACACAAGCATAGTAGCGCGCTATTAGTAGCACTTTAATGAACGCTACTTTAGTTCAACTTGTTTAAGTGTTATGCATAGCATTCTGAGGTATATAGACAGACAGACGGCATGTTCGAATCCCAACGAAAGTGCTATACAATTGCACAAAAAGCCAACAATATTGAAGTACTTTTACGAAGCCGCTCTATTTGGCCGGATTTATTCTCATATGAAAATATCCGTTAATGCAAGAGCAGGCAGATTGAGTTATGGAGGGGATTACGCCTTCGGTGCCCACAACGGTTATAAATCCGTGGGTTAACTATCATCCTTGTTTCCCGCCACAATTGCTTTTTTGAAGAAATACATAACAAATTTTTGCGAATAAATACTTCTAAGACAATATTCCTATAAATATATTTTCAACATTATTTTATTATTTCTCTTTCTCCTTTCCATTTCAGAGTCAAAAACGCCGGCAAACCAGCTGAGCTCCAAATTTTCCATCTCACTTCCAGCACGTATAAGCCATTTCGTTTCGAGTTCTTGATAAATAAAATTAATGCATTCCTCCATGAATATCCGCTGGTGTCCGCTGTTTGGTAATAAGCAAATAATTGTTTGCGCTAAGGATTTTTTTCTAACCATACATATGTATACTTTCTTTCAGGTATCCAAATCTAAAGTTGGTCAAGAGCTTATTCCTCTTCCGTTTAGGCGCTATACTGTTTCACTTTATACCCGGTTTCTTCCTGGACTTGGTCACCAAACTTAGCGGTGGCAGACCCATGTATGTACATAAATATAATTCTGTCTACATGTATACATGCGAATATTAACTAAATTTTTACAATTTTTTTAAAGCCTTATCCGCCTGCATAAAAGTGTCTGGAATTCGTTGAATACTTTGGAGAAATTTATTTTTACTGAATGGCATTATGACAGTAAACATACGTTGGCGCTTTCCAAGCAGTTGGATCCACGTGATCGTGAAACATTTTTCATTGATATCGGCGATTTAGCTTGGGATGACTACTTCCTCAACACGATTATGGGCGTGCGTCAATATCTAAGCAAGGAATCACCGAAAACATTATCGGCTGCCAGAAAGAAGGATAAGATGTAAGCAATTACAATGAGTAATTGAAATGCCGTTATTATTTACTTTTTTATTTACAGTTTGTTGGCCTTACATGTTGCTCTTCAATTGGCTTTCTACTATGGCATATGGAAGCTAGCTATATTTGCTTTTGGTCTCTCCAACGCCAAGGCTGCACTTATACTGCCAGTTGCCTACTTCCTTTTTGGACTTATTTAAGAACATCATCACAATTAATACATAATCACATATATTTTCTTTACTTGAATCTTGTGTAGATTCGCCGTGAATTTTTTGTGTAATTGCGTACACAAATATTTATTTGAATTACTGATTTAAAGAATCATCATTTTTTATTTTCTCTTAACTTCAAGGCTTGGTTTATATGCAGTACTTATTGTCAATATACGTATAAATACTAAATAAAGTGCTTTTGTATTAAAAATAAAAAACATAAAAAAAATTAACTGTTTACAAAATTATTAATTTTCTTAGCCGCTAATATCATTTTTGGTTTTTTGATATTTCATTCAAAACCTCTATGTGTTTTTGCTTGGCGCGTTTTTCTTTAAATGTCATCTTTCCCTTTCGCTGTTGTGGCGCCTTCCTGATCGGTTTCCGACCGTGGTCCAGCCAATCACGTATGGCGCTTTCAGCATCTAAATGTGCTGGTAAATGTATTTGACGTATCATACGTGGACGTACCATAAACTGTTCGAAGGGATATTGAAGACCATATCTATCTATAAACACTGCATCTATTAAGTGGATATTCATAAAACCATCAGTTCCAGTGGCATCAATACGTCCGGCCACAGATGATTCGTTTCGCAAATCTATCAAAACTGAATGACCGTCCAGCAGAAAGGGTAAACAGTTGAGAGTATTTGTGATAAGATAGGTTTCTTTTCCGCTGGCTTTTTGCATTTTAAAACTAAAATTGCATAGAAAACTCTCTAATAATAAATAGTTTTAAATATTCTCTAAGAAATTCCCATAATTTATTTGTGTTGGCAGTTGTTAATTGCGTATATTCACAATGATGAAGATGGTATTGACAGTGTGCTGTTCACGATAAAACAAGTTTACTTTTGTAATGTAAATTTTCAAAAAAGTATAAAATTTTTTATTATTTACAATTTAAATACATCCCTTTCATGCATAAAAAATTATCAATGATACATTTTTTACATGTTGCAGAAACTGTTTTGATTAATGATTATTGTATTTCGTTATTTGTCAACACTAAACAATGAGTTTATTGTGAATGACTTCATCAAAAGAAGCAGGTAGTAAATAAACCACTAAATAAACTTCGACGTAAAACAAAGTGTGAGATTGTAGAGATTAAATTATTTAAGAATAAATATAAGCAAATACAACGCACAGATCAACACTAGTTTTAAATTGATAATATAAAGGTGAAGTCATCAATATCTGCGTAATACACGCAATCAATATAAAATTTATACAACTCGACAAAAATGGAAACAGAGAAACCTCGTGAGAAAACTGCAGCCGAAAAGCTGGCTGAGCGTAAGGCTCGTTTGCGTGAATTGCACAAACAGCGACAGGAGGCACGTACGCAGAATAATCATGAAGTTATTGCTGAGGATGCCCGCAAAAAGTTACCCAACAACTGGGAAGCGCGTAGACGTCAAGCAGAATGGCTGATAGCAGATGAAAAGGCACGGGAGGAGGCCACACAGCAAGGAAAGGATTATGACCGCTTAAAGTTATTGTCTGTATCAGCAGTTGATGCTGAGCGTATTGAAAAGAAGAAACGTAAACAGAATCCCGATTTAGGTTTCTCCACATTCGAAGCACAGACAGCACGTCAATACAATCGTTTGGTTAAGAATCTACCACCACGCGATATGGCCAAATATGAACAGCAGAAAGAGGAGTTAGGTGAAGCATTTTATGGTGGACCCAATACTATTTTGCAAGGTTTAGTTAAGGATAAGAAATCTTCAATCGACAACATGGCCAAAGATCTGGAACAACAAATCGAACGTAGAAAGAAATATTCACGTAGACGTACTTATAACGATGATGCCGATGTCGACTTTATTAATGAGCGCAACTCTAAATTCAACAAAAAACTACATCGTTTTTATGGCGAACATACAGCGGAGATCAAGCAGAATTTGGAACGTGGTACTGCAATATAAGCATATTAAATCCTTTAAGCAGATGCAATCATGCTTTAAACTGTCATTAGCTGTAGGCTTAATAACTAGGAATATTAATAAAAAAAATCTTTTGTTGTACACAATAATCACTATTTTGATTTTGAATCTGTTAACACTTTAAAATATGCATTGAGTTGATTATTCGTTATTATAAATATTAGCACTAGCTAAATTACGCGTATGGAAAGTTCTCCAAAGACAGTCGTTCAGCATCTTTATTTATCTGTGCCATTGTATCTTCGGATATAATTCGCACCACACCGTCATCCATATCGTCATTGGGACTGTCATCAAGTACACATAGAAGACTGTCATCCTCGTAAGTGGGAAAGAAATATTCAGGCTTATCCCATTGCTTTTTAGTGCCAAAACCGAAATGTTTCTCGGCTTCCATATGAAGTAGTAGTTTTTCCTAAAATAACTTACATATGTTAATTTGATGCAGAAACGATATAAGAATATCTTACTTCATCTTCACAACGCAAATTGCAGGTTACACAACGCATCAGACATACTTGTCGTCGCACATAGTTAACAACTTTGATTTTCTCATAAAAATTCAGGCCCAGTAGAGCTGATTCAAAGTCTACGTTATGTGTGGCTAGCATATGTTTCTTAAGAATATCGAATTTTTCCTCCCTGTGTTTACAATAAAGACAATTGAAAGGGGACATCTTTCCCATATCTTCATCCCAATCTGACCAGTCTGAATCACTTGCGTCACTCTGGCTACGCACAGGAAAGTGGTGTTCAAAATCTGGTGATGTCGCCAATTCGGGTGAGCGCACTTCTGCCACTGTTTCTTCTTGTGTTTTACGTCTTCGTTCAGTTTTCCTTTTTCCAACAGGTGGTTTATTGTGTGGCTTTTTATTGCGATAGTTTAGCAGGAAGAAACGATCATATTCACGATTATTGGGATTGATACGTTTGTGTGCTTTTTTACGCATATGCTCTTTTAAAGTCGATCGATCTTTAAACACTTTTTCACAATAAAGACAAACTAAATTTTCAAGGTTGCTTTGTACTTTTGCCAGTAGCTCATCTATATAAACCAGATTTTCAGGTTTACCTAATTGCAAGAAGTGTTTATTAAATAAGTGCTCCAGAAATTCGGAACGCAACCCAGTAATAATATCACGACAATAGAGACATTCCTTTGTAAAATTACGATCTGTTAGTTCGAACTGATGCTGTGCGAGTGCACGTTCCAGGTGATTTTTCTGTAGGTTGTGGCGCAACTCGTAATCTTTTGGTAATATATCGCTCAGTAAATAATATCTTTCGTTTTTCGCAGGTGTACCATCTGGCAATTGATCCAAAAGCATTGTGGTGCAATATTGCTCCAACTCATGACCTACAAATAAAGTTCATTCATAATTTGCTATTTCAAATAGCTATTAAACTAACCTGTGAATTCTCTAAGCCAATAAATCAAATATTCTTCCAGTAATGGAATATCTTCCACATCTGCTATAACCAAACGGTGCTCCAAAAAAAGGTGTGCGAGGTAGTCATCTTTGTCTGCGGGGAATTGATAAACACGCTCGCACTGTAGGCATTGAATTTTGGCTGGTTCAGGGGACTGTAAATTCGAGTTGGTTGATTCTTGGCTAAAAGACAATGCTGGAAGTATTTCGTTTTCATGATTACTTTCCTCCATTTCTCAACAAATCTTAATCACTCTGACTTTTTTAGAAATCAAAATAATAAGAAATGTCAATACAAAACAGCTGTGAAGGCCTATTAACAATAGATCATCCATTTCAGAAATTGTGTAAATATTTCTTAAGTTAAATATGTATAGTTAACATATTCAATAAATAAAACTGTTTATTAAAAATCTGAATAATTTTTTACTTAAAAAAATATTAAACATTAAAACGCATACAATTTGAGATTCTCCCATTGCCAATCACTGACGATCTTAAGTCTACACCAAATTTTGGAGACTAAATACGTCATATGATCGCAGCACGTAAACGTTCTCTAACCTGATGACAGACGAATAGCAAAAGAGGGAAAAATAAAAACTTTATTCATTTAATTTCCAATTGGTGAAATATTATTTCGGTTCGCGAAATAATTGTACAATTCGTAAAATTTAAATATTATAAAGTTTATTGGACTGTTTAAGTGGAATATGAATTTTATTGTACAATAATGGTTGAAAACTAGTGCATAAAGAAAAGAAAGCAATCTAATATAAAACGCACAGAACGATATTACAGAAAAAGCAGATAAATTTGCGAATTGTGAAAGCAACAGACAGTGCTGATAAACTTAAAAGCCAGAAAACGGCAAATCAGATTTTTGGAAAATCTGCAATTACGGCAAATAAGTTTTGCAGATTTGCAGCTGACGGTGGTAATCATATTGCGGTAAGTTATTTTGAATTTTTACAATTTCAATATTATTAATAAATTAAATTGTATGAAATTTTGGAGACATGCAGGTTTATGGTACTGTATTAATGCATATATTTTGATATGGAAAATAATGGCGGTCCTTATTTATACACCCACCAAAACACCAAAATATACAATTATTTTCGGTTATATCAACTTCTTCATCATTTAAGGATGTCCATATATAATGCGCTTAATGACGTGGGGTAGTCTAAATTCTTTGTCCTCATATAACTCACAAAGTTGTTTTAAAATTGAATTACTGCTTTACATACTTGATAATTTACAACGTCATTCAACAAAGCAACAGGAAATGACAGACAACGATAAGGTGTGCGTTCGGATATTTTATCTCCCTTCTCTGATCCTGCCTCTTTCGCAATGTGATAAGTATTACAATGCTTATCGCTTCCTAATATATTTCTTATCATTGCAAATTTTCCTTCAGTTTTTATGCAAACTTTGCAGATGTTTTATTCGGACATAACTACATCTATGCAAATACATACAATAAAAATAATCTTATTAGAATTTGAAAGAAGATATAGAATTCTTTGCCGTTACTCATTTATAAAAATAATATAAAATATCAAACTCCATGCGGGATTTCGTCAAACATGTTAGGGCTGTGGCATTCTTCGTAATTATATATTTGTATGTACTTAATTCCTTTGTTAGTTCTTATTTCGTTTGCGTTTAAATATTTTTTTTTTTTACAAAGTGAGTGAGTGCGTTTACTTATGTACATATATGCATGTGTGTTTATAAGCAATGTAAAGGAAGGTTCACTATACCAATGGCAGCTGCGCCAATTTTTTTTATCGCTTTCTCAGTATTTGCATTACGAATTATGGCATAACTTTAAAACATTAGGGTTTTTCTTAGTAGGTACTGTCTGCAAAAAATTAAAATTAAATTAGGCTTTTTCTCATTATACAAGTATGCACTTATATAGTGGTCAGTCAAAAAAGTATGATATTATTTGAGTAAGTTTACAAAAACATTAAGGTTAGCAACAAATGTACTATAATTATTTAAACACATACATATGTATGTATTTGTAGAATTCCTGGAAACAAATTTCTTTAAATAATAAAGTAATTGCTGCCACTCGCGTCCCATACCTACTTATAATGTTGTGCATTTGGCGCCAGTAAGCTCTATCATGTCACTTAATGATAGCGTATCTACGATCCACTGCAATTAGCGCAAGACAACACTTTCACTATTTTGTGTTTATTATATTTGTTATTTGTATGTACATATTTAAACCAGCCTATATATTTAAATATATTTAGGTGTCTACCCGCGCATATGTACATATGTATGTATGTATGTATGTATGTACATATGTACATACATGTATATCTCCAAACAAAAGGTAAATTGTTTTTGGGTTTACTGTTATCTAAAAGAACAAAAATAATAAAAATATAAAAAATAAACAAACTAACAACTAGAAACAAACAACTGTTATCAGCTCATTTACATCCACACACTCATAAATATGCATACTTTTATTTGTAAAAGTTTTGTGATAAGAAAAATTCTCAGAATCGATAATGCGACAAGCACTATTAACTACATACATTTGTATGTACGAACATTCACGTATGTACATATTTGAAGGCACTAATGCATGAGGCTTGCTCTGCAAATTCAATGTTTAACGTATTAACGTAAAAAAATTAATGATATTGAACGATGTTTTTGTATTTGTTCATATTATCATAATATTCGCATATTTAACAAGCACGAATGAGCTAAGTTCTGGTGCAGCTGAGCATTTTATGCCCTCGCAATTCACAAAAATTAAAGACGGTGAAATATTTGCAGATTTTGACAAAACTTTATATGCTGAACCGATTTCATCTAGTTTTAGCAGCAGGAAATATATTAGGAAAATATGAATTTAATTCATAATCCACACCAACACATTTTTCTTGAGTATTTTTATTTATCAGACAATATATTATTATTATTATTTTTTTTTTTAAATTTTATTTGAACACTGCAGTACATTGTTGTTACATATGTACATATAAAAAACTGCAAAACTATATTCAGCCATACGAAAAAAAATTAAATGGCTCGTGCCTAAACCGCGAAACAAGCAATGTTCTTATCGCACAGCCATATTAATGTACAAATATGTAAATATTTATGTACATATGTGATTATATGTACATATGTAATAGTTTTAATAGCAATTCAGAAAATTTAAATTAGGTTTTATAAATGCTCAAGTCTTAATAAAAAAGAGTCAATTAACTTAAGTTATCAAGCGCATTTCCTTCAAAAAAGCCTATATTCAAAATCAACTTTTTCAAGAAATGCTTCAACAGGCGGTGGTTCTAGGAAATTGCGCTATCTGAAACAGAAAAACAAAAAAAATAAAAATAAAAAAAGTTAACTTCGGCTGCAGTAAAGAAATGTATAATACCCCTCATAATCATGAAAATTCCTTAAAAGAACTTTGATTGTTCAGTTTTTATGGCAGCTAAATATGTATGTAAATGTTATAGATGCTTGATTTGAACAATTTTTTCGGAGATTGCACCGTTGCCTTGGACAATAACCCACACCGAATTTGATGAAAATATCTCGTCTTCGAAATTTTACGTGATTCAGTACACGCTTCGACACAGCCGATTGGACGAAAAAAAAATGTTTTTCACTTTTCACCAATGGAATAATGTTATTGAGGCTCTAAAGTGTACTTAAGTCTATAAATGCCGATTTTTGAAAAGTCGAAAGGACCGACTTAACTGCTTATGAAAGTATTTTTCCATAAAACAAAAATATTTTTTTATTTTATTTTCTTTATATTTTTATATTTATTTTTTATAATACAATTTTTTAATATTTTTTTTTATATACTTTTTTTTAAATATTTTTTTTTATATTTATTTTTTATAATACAATTTTTAAATATTTTTTTTTTATTTTTTTTTTACTTTTTATACTGCAATTTTTTCATATTTTTCTAATTTTTATTTTTTATAATATAATTTTTTTAATATTTTTATTTTTCGTAATAAATTTTTTTTATTTTTTATAATGCAATTTTTTCATACTTTTTTATTTTTTTCATACTTTTTTATTTTTATTTTTCATAATAAAATTTTTTTCATATTTTTATTTTTTTATAATATGTACATTTTTTTAATATTTTTTTATAACAAAATTTTTTTCATATTTTTTTATTTTTTATAATACATTTTTTTAATATTTTTTTTTTGTTTTTATTTTTTACAGCATTTTTTTCATATTTTTTATTTTTATTTTTTATAATACAATTTTTTGATATTTTTTTATTTTTAATTTTTATAATATTTTTTTTAATACTTTTATTATTTATAATAAATTTTTTTAATATTTTTTTGTTTTTATTTTTTATATTTTTTTTCTTTTTTTTAATTTTTATAATAATTTTTTTTAATATATATTTTTTTTTTTAATAAAATTTTAAACTTTTTTTATTTTTATATTTATAATACCATTTTTAAATTTTTTTTATTTTTGTTGTTTGTTTTTATAAATAATACAATTTTTTAATATTTTTTATTTTTATTTTTTTATAATACAAATTTTTTAGTTTTATTTTTTATAATAAAAATTTTTTTAATAAATGTTTTTTTTTTATTAATTTTCTTATATTTTTCTAACAAAAATATTTTGGTTGATCTTTATAACAATTTTAAGCATAATTTTACTGTGAATGAGCCATAAAAATTGATGTTTAATTTTAAAAACTGTAAAAGCACAATCTTTTAAAATTTTTTTTATTTTTTTAATAAAATTTTTTGATATTTTTAATTTTTATAATATTTTTTTTAATACTTTTATTTTTTATAATAATTTTTTTTTTCTTTTTTTTTAATTTTTATAATAATTTTTTTTAATATACATATATTTTTTTTTTTAAATAAAATTTTAAACTTTTTTTATTTTGATATTTATAATACCATTTTTAAATTTTTTTATTTTTGTTTTTTGTTTCTATAAATAATACAATTTTTTAATATTTTTTATTTTTATTTTTTTATAATACAAATTTTTTAGTTTTATTTTTTATAATAAAAATTTTTTTAATAAATTTTTTTTATTAATTTTCTTATATTTTTCTAACAAAAATATTTTGGTTGATCTTTACAACAATTTTAAGCATAATTTTACTGTGAATGAGCCATAAAAATGGATTTTTAATTTTAAAAACTGTAAAAGCACAATCTCGCTTCAATATGATAAAAATTAGTCCCTTCGGCAAAAAATATATAATTATAATAACTTTGCAGATATTTATTTGACAACTTTATTCTTTAAAAAAACATATAATATTAATAAGGTCAAGCACGTTATAAGATTTTCTCTCTCATTTACTTTAGCTATTACCCAAAACGTTTTGGTTTTACAAATTTGCATATTTGTACATATTTTTATATTTCCAAAATAAAATTATAAAAATTTTCATAAAAAAATTGCAATAAGTACACCTTCAATTTACAATTTCACCACTACCCGTTGTAGCTGTCATTAACATTTATATACACACTGTATTTATTTATATTTGTTTTGTTCCATCGCCTCCATAATTTCAAAGGAATCATGTTAAATCCGCCTGATGCCTTGACATTCTACCAGACGACACATATAAAAGTAAATATTAGAGCACAAATAACAAAATTTTCAGTATGTATATACACACATGTATATATGTATGTATCTGTGTATTTTTCATATATATGTCAACTCGCCAATATATTTTTGTTAATGTGCAAACATATATTATGCGGCGCCGGCGGCCTTTGCCCCTCCTAATGATTTCCCACACTTGTCTACCATACAATGCTTTCCTTTCACAACACGCACTATACATACACACATATCTAACCGAAAATATATGTAGAATAGTACATACATACGTACTTTTTATACCCGTGGCAAAACGTCGCGTCAGCTTACTGCAACTAACGGTTTTTAGTATATGTTTGCATAGAGTTAAATCACAAAGAAACATGGATGAATATATCCGGGCAAAAATAGTAAGACTTTTTAGTTTAAAGTTCACGCGTAATCTTATTCGTCTGAATATTTTCTCTCTATGTTGGTATGACTGTCATGACATCCTTACCAAAATAATCAGTAGTTGTTGTTTGCCGATTTGACAGTCCTTGGCCGGATAAAAATCCGGGTCCGTTCCGATTACGTAGATCCGACTATTGTGGAAACGGATTAGTAGTGTTTAGTAAACGCTTGTCTTTCTGATGAGTGAAATTATTCAACAAAGAAGTTCCATAAAATGTTGTGTGAGAAATAAAATTTTTGGTGTCGAAATGTTCAGAATATTGGAAAAGGTCTTCGGTGATAATTGTTTGTCGTGAGCAAGTGTTTTTGATTGCCACAAATTATTCAAAAAGAGTCGAGAAGGCGTTGAACCACGTCCAGAACAGCTTTCAACATCAACTGATGATCAACACGTCAATAAAATAGAGGAATTGATGCTTGAGGAACCGACGATTAACAGTCAGAGGTTTCACTGGCATCGTTGGAATATCGGAAGGATCAGTGAAAACCATTTTGAAAGATAATTTGGGCCTAAGAAAAGTAAAAACTCGATTGATTCCAAAATCACTCATTTTTTTTTAAATAGCGTCACGTAAACGTCTCCGAAACAATGCTCTTCGACTACTAGGATGTCATGAAATATATTACTGGCGTTGAGTCTCAAATCTATGATTACGATCCGGAAACAGTAGATCAATCGGTCCAATATCTTGGCAAAGATGAACCGAAAAAACACGTTGAAGCAAATCAAAAATCGAGGTTATGTTGACAGTTTTCTTCGATTATCGAGGTGCACTTCGAATTTCCTCCACCGGCCAACAGTCCGCTTCGGGAAAACCGTCACATCACCAGTTTTATCACAATGGCACTCTATGCTATAGATAGCGAGGTTAGGCACTCGGAACAGCCCTGAACGCACTGTTGATGAGTTCAAGCCTAGTATCGCCGCTCTGCTATCTAAGTGGATGGTTACTTCTCTGAAAGAGGCTGCACTCCGGAACAGTAAATCTACCGCTAGCTTAATGGCTGCAACCTCGCCCTGGAAGACACTGCAATAGTCAGGAAGTCTGATACTAGAGTTGATAGAGAGCTCCCGACAGTAGACCCCACCATCAAACTTCCTGCCAAGCTTTGACCCATCGCAGAAACTCGGTTGCGCCCGCTCTTTTTGGCCTTACTATAATACTTTTATGTTTTGCCACAATTCAAAAGCTAAAACAGATCGCTTTTCTCCAACCGCGAAAGTAAATTAAAGAAAAACAGGGCGAAGCATTGAATACATAATGTAGGGTGAAGAAATTGTGAAAAATAAATATTAACAACCGTATGTGAGAAAAAAGAAATACGAAAATATTATGTCTAATGACGTCAGATTGGTATTTGACTGACGTCCGAAATTCCACAGAACGCCTCTTCAAAAATCGATCGCTAGCTGTGCAGCTCGTAACGGTCGATCGGCTGTACGGAAAATCAGCCAGAATAAAGTTATGTTATTCTTGTTTGATTTTCATGTATTAAACACATACACACATACATACATATATAAACGTGTATATTGCATATGGCAGGGTTTGTGTGTAGGGAAAGGGTGGTCGAAATGCATGTTTGGTTTAGAATTAGCACTCTTACAGAAATTATATCGAAAAATTGTGGTGTATTTGAGCAGTACAAAACTTGGAAATGTCATAAAAGTAAATATGTATGACAGTTTTCTGGTAATTATCGACATACAAGTATAATTACCAAACGCGGCCCAGTCAAGAAAGAAGTGTTGAGTTGTTTCCATCCCATCTTCTTCCATACAGCTTCTGAAGATGACGTCTGGTAAGATACCCAACCTTACAGCATGGACCACACTTGCTCTCGAGTTTCTTTGCAAATGTGGTCTTTTCTAGAGCCCTCCACCACATAAAGACTCTATAGAACATAATGGGCTTGACTATGGTGTCGTAGAGCCAGAGGACCACTTTCGGTGAGAGACCCCACCTTTTGCCAATGACTCCTCTACAGCAGTACAAGGCAATCGATGCCTTTTTGGTCTTTCTTCGATTACCATGAAAGCTTCTTATCCATAATGAGCCCTAGATATCTCACTGTGTCGGTGGTTGTATCTTTTATCGGTTTTATTTGAATTGATGCCGAGACCGTTTAGACAGCCCAATTTGTTAAGACGCTGAGATACGTCAATTCGTAAACGGTGCTCAGGAACTTTTCTCTGACCATAAGCGCCGCATCATCTGCATATGTAATCACCCTGTAGCCACGACCTTCAAGTTTTTTAAAGCAAGTCCAGGATCCATAGCAGAGTAGAGAGAACTTCACCTTGTGGTGTCCCCCAACTCACATTTCGTCGAGTACTTGCATTTCCCCATTCCTTTTAGATCACTCTGTCGCACAAAGCACTGAAAATGAGGTGTTTGAGGTTTGATTCAACCCCAAACCCGTCCAGAGCAGTTACGATTGCTTCTGCCAGGACATTATTGAAAGCTCCCTGTAAAGCAAGGATGGTTCCAACAGCGAAATGCTCAAGCCATGACATGATATCGGAAACCGCCTCCTTATGTAACAGTCAGTCAGTCTCTCCAGAGTTTTTAGTAAGAAGGAGGAGAGTCTTATGGGCCTGAAGTACTTGGCCGTAACGCGGGAGCCTCTACCAGCTTTCGGGATGAACATGACTCTGACGCGTCTCCAGGCTCCCGGGATGTAACCCAGCCTTATGCGGTTATCATGGATACATATGTACATAGGTGCCAACCAGTTGCATGACACCTTAACAAACAACTGTCTCAGCTTTGCTGATGCCATCCGGCCCCGGGGGCTTGAAGGGTTTGAACGCATTGATCGCCCAAGTCAAGTGCGGTTCATCCAGAAGGTCGTTAAACACAACATTCACTTTCTCAGAAGCCTGGTTTGAGTTTTTGACCTTATCGAAGGAAAACTGTGAAATATGGCGTATTATCTCTTTTTTGATGATTATCTTTGACGTTTCTGGCAAAACTAAACCTAAAAACTGGTATTTGAACGACCCTGTATGCCGGTGTTTTTGTGCCTATTGGACTTAAAGTATTTCTTGATATTATTTTGTTATTATGAAATTTTTTATTGTCATATGTTTTATGTGTTGATTTATTTTCGAAACGCATTGCTACACATTTTGTATGCTTTGTGTTTGTGTGTGTGCGATTTGACGGCAAATACATACAGACATACGTAGCTAAGTATACATCTATGTAAATTAATTTTTCATATATGTTTTTTTTCGCCGTTAAAATGTATTTTTATTTTATGTCTTTTTTAAGGATTTGGTGAAAGTGATAGGCGCGCGACAGCGCCAACTATGACACGCCCCCGTCCGCGCAATGCCACCGCTCAACGCGCATAAATTATCACTTCTACGCAATTTTGGCATTTCCATTTGTTATTTTGAGCGTTTGTCCTTTCAAGTTATTGTTTAACTTTTAAAAACTTATTTTTGAAAATATATAAGCGAAAAGTGTTCATTGTTTCCGGTCATTTACTTAAAAATAAATGGATTTTTGAAACATAAAAATATTTGTACTAAAAGTATAAATAAAATATTTTTCTTAGATAAAATAGTTTTTTAGATAAATTTTTTTAATATATATATATTTTTTTTTTGTTTTTTTTCGAACACTCAGTTAGCTAGAAGCTTAAAAGCTTAACTATTATCTTTTGAAGTAGAGATGAAGATAAAGACACATGATTCCTAAAAAAAATTTAATATTTCTAGCAACCTTGAAATATACTCGTCCTTGTCCTTTCTTTTATATCTTTGATTATCTCTCAGATATACTGTGATCAAAGCTATTATTATAGCTGAAATTTTGAAAAAGCGATTTAAATCGTTATATTCACTTGGCAAGTCAGAACATCCGGTTTTTGTTATAATTTTTTTTTGTTTCGGAGGCAATCCGTAGCCGGTCTCCAGGAGAATCATCTAAAAAAAATGATTATATTTTAAGTGTATTTTTCACAAAAATGGTGGCTTCCGAAAAAAAGTTGTTTTATTTTCATTTTTTCTTAATTGTTAGTTCAGAGTGATCGAAAAAATTATATTTTAAGTTGATTTTTCACAAAAATGGTGGCTTCCGAAAAAAAGTTGTTTTATTTTCATTTTTTCTTAATTGTTAGTTCAGAGTGATCGAAAAAATTATATTTTAAGTAATTTTTCACAAAAATGGTGGCTTCCGAAAAAAAGTTGTTTTATTTTCATTTTTTCTTAATTGTTAGTTCAGATTGATCGAAAAAATCTCGTTTTAAAGAAATTTTCCCCGCCGACTCCGAAAACAACAAGTCGAGAAAAACTATAAAAAAAATCTTAGAAATATCTCGAAAACGTCGGAGGGAATAGGAGCAGCGGTCGTAGGACGAAGCTCTCTATACCTATGGATAGTTTCCCGAGCATTTTTCATGCAAGAAGTATTTGACATAAGTCGGTGCATAGAGACAAACCTCTAACGAAACTATCACATTGAACGTAAAGTAGTCATCTCCTATGAGATCAAATTGCTACTGGTGCAGGAGTGTAGAGAACGACTGAATAGCCAAGAGCACCTCATCTGGGTACCCTATCACCAAGCTATAGCTGTCGAACTCGCTGATGTGGTCGCACACTCAACATGGTAGAACCCAAACCCTTCACTGCAATGGGTCTCCATACTCTAAAAGAGTTTCTCCGCAAGGAAGAAGGAGTAGGTAGGGAGAGGCATTGGCAACAGCTACATGGCATAAAAAAATAAAATGGCGGGGTACAGTTTCAGCATTTTTAAATACCGCCATAGGGATAAACTCAGGCTACTGGTCGTATTTTACACTGGCCACTGAAAGCTGAAGAAACATTTACACAACATACGTGTAGGCCTAGCTTTTTTCGTAAATTACCAGTTCTGCGACAGGAAGCCTGAAACTCCAGAATAATTGCTTATTGACTGCAGAGCAGTCTTCAAACACAGGTTTAAAGCACTTGGATCCATGTTTCTAAATAGGAACCACATCGCTTCACTAGCATCAGGCAGAATATTGAACTTTATCAAGGCCTAGATGAGTCTTTGTGATTCAGGAGAGGGCACAACAGACCTAAGGTCGTGATGCATGCCTCGTTTATCAATTAATCAACCCACCTTCATATCTCCAAAACTATTTGCCGGATCAACTTAAAATATCGGACAATTTTTTTAAATATATATACAATATGTATGTATGTTTTAAGACTCACAAGTGAATATAACCTCTTAAATTCTGTATTTTTTGATAACCCAACACACATTGATCTTAGTTATCGATAAGTGAATAATTCTCATTCAACTGCTATTCTACAAACCGAAACGTTGGAGAGCACCTGAAAGCGAACTATGAATCATAGTCAACCCAGCGATTAGGTCGGACAAATCAATAAATGTATGGTGTTATTTTTCGAAATTGTAGTTTTTATCGATATTTGCATACTTTCTTAATTTTTTTCAACTATCGATAATTTATAATTTTTGTTATTAAATTAATGCTTTTTAGTTTGGATTTGCCAATTCTCGATCAAATAAAGGTTTAGGTGCGTTTCGGTTACGTAACCTAGCTGCCGTGAGAATCGGTTATCGATAATTTATGTTCACTTAAATTTGTTCTAATATCGATAATTTATAATTTCTTAATTAATTAAGTTTTCAGCCAGACCCGGTCTTGTCAACGACCAACTTTACGTAGTAACTCAGCTGCCGTGAGAACGGAAATATCGATAATCGATAACAGCACTTAAATTTGTGCCAATTACATTACATTATTATTTGCTAACGGAGTTCTCTAAAACGGACTGTCTCAGTAAAATTAAACCGAATTTACTTTTTTTTTCAAATTTGTCTCAATTATTGAGTCAAAGTGTACTGGGGCAGTCCTAAAAGAAATCTCATATTTTTTTCACTATTAATTTTTTTTCATATTTGAACATAAGAAAAACAAAGTTATCACTTTTTTTTGCCCTCGTCGTAGTATTTTTCACCTGCGTCCTTCAACACCTTTCATTGTAGCAATTTATCATTTCGCCATTGCCTTTGATCTTCGCATTCCATTAACTAATCCAGCCACCTTACGTGCTGTATGCTTTATTAAGCGGTGTACAAAAGCGCGCTGAATGCTTGGCATTTCTTTGCTGCAATTCCAAACGTTTTGTCACATGCCAAAAAGTTATTAGAAGGCATCACTTTATCATTCCGAAATTAAATTCGAATTCTCTTTGCCACTTTCACTTACACGCTCATTATATGCTATGCGGCATAAAGCTACACATTAAACGCGTAGAATTTCTTAATTTTATTCTTTATTTCTATTTTTTTGTTTTATCTTGCTTAAGTTTGTTTGCTTCGAACTCTCGTTGACAAGATCATCGCTTATTTTTGGCTCATCATTCATTCCACTCGCTGGTTGTGCTTGACAATTGCATGGCAAGACAACGCCAACTCACACATGCAGGCAAGCGCGCCGCAGCGCCTTTAGATGTGTCCAAATAAATTTTAATTCTTTGCTGCTTGTGACCAACTGGTAACAACTGTGCAAGTGTTGATGGAAATGTCCTGTTTATAGGATATTTTGCGCTCTTTGAGTTATATATTTCTACGGACAGTTAAGGGACTGGCTCGTTTAAAGCTAATTAATTCTTGCTTTTGGACTTTGCTCTTTTATTGTTATATTCCATTTAAGTTTTTTTTTTATTCTATATCATTTTTTATTGATTATATACGTATGTTTTATATTGACGTACAGCTTTTAGCAAGTGTTCAATTCTAACGGGAAAGATATACGATTCAACAACGTGTCGAAATTATTAAAATTTACTAGCAAAATTCGGAGACAGTGGCCTCAACTTTAAGAGCGCGACGTTCAATTTATGGTCGTTATGATCGGCCTGTCAGAACAACAATTCACCGTCTAGTGGAAAAATTTGAATCCACAGGCATAGTACAAAATTTTCCCGTGCCAATGAGACAAAGAAGTGCCCGTAGTGTCGAGAATATTGCTGCCGCTAGCTTATCAATTGAGAAAGACCCAAATTAGCCTCCCACACGTCGTTCTCAAGCGGGGCATCTCTGCGACGTCCTTGTGGCTAATTTTGTGAAAAGATCTTGGTGTACATCGTTACAAGATCAAATTGATGCAAGAACTGAAGCCGCTTGATTAACATAATTGTGGTATGTTCGAGAATTGGATTAATCAACAACTTGATCATTTATCCCGATTTACATCCAAAAATCATCTTCAGCGATGAGGCTCACTTTTGGCTGAATGGCTTCGTCAATAAGCAAAATATGCGTTATTGGTCAGGCAGCAATCCACACGAACTCCATGAGTCACCATTGCATTCCGAAAAAATTACGGTTTAATGCGGTTTATGGGCCGGTGGCGTCATTGAGCCGTACTTCTTTCGTGATGATCGAGGCCGGCAAGTTACTGTGAATGGGAATCCCTACCGCTCAATCATAACCGAATATTTTTGGTCCGAATTGAATGATATGGACTTGGACAATATGTTATTCGAACAGGACGGCGTCACAAGCCACACAGTGAATATCGCAATCGATTTATTGAAAACCAAGTTTGGTGAACGTATTATTTGAAGAAATGGCCCAGTCAATTGGCCGCTTTGCTCGTGTGATTTGAAGCCGTTAGACTATTTCTTGGGAGGCTATGTGAAGTTTATGGTATATGACAACAAGCCAGCGAAGATTGATGAGCTTCGTACGAATATCGAACGTGAAATTGCAGCAGTATCGGCCGATTTATGCTTGAAATTCGTCGAAAATTGGATTCAACATCTGGGTTTCTGCAAATGTACCCGTGGTAGCCATGCAATGTCAACTTTTTTATTTGACAAAATATATTCACGAAATTTTACACAGATTATTAATCAAAGCATCGCGATAATTTCCTAAGAAATTGTTCATATCGGTTAACTATAGCATATTGCTGTCATACAAACTGACCGATCAAACTCACGTCCTTGTATGAAAAACTTTTTTTATTTGACAAAGCATCTTAACAAAATTTAGCATAGCTTTTTATTAAAGGCTTCTCTACAATCTCCGAGAGAATTTTTCATATCGGATAATTATATCATATAGCTGTCATACAATCTGGTCGATTAAACCCAAGTCCTTGTATGGAAAACTTTTTTATTTGAGAATTAATCTTTACGAAATTTTGCATAGATTATTATTCAAGGCACGCTTCAATCTCTGAACAGATTGTTCAGTTTGGACAACTATAGCACATAGGTGCCATATAAACTGATCGAACAAAACCAAGCTAAAGATATTTTTATGCCCTATTTTATGCTATAAAAAATGCAACTGCGAAGGGTATTATAGCTTCGTTGCAGCCGAAGTTAACGTTTTTTCTTGTTTCGCTTGGATGAAGAATGCAGAAATGCATTATTTTTACAATCCTTCAGTTTAACAAAAGCAATGTAGTAATTCTTAAAAAATAAATAAATATCTGTAAGAAATATTTGGAAAAGATTTACATACATATACTATATATAAAATATATATATATATATATATACATATATGTATATGTATATGGTATATATAGGTATGTATGTATATTTAAAAGCACATGCCTCCTTCAGCTAAAGCAACGAGGCACTGTTACCGTAATTTGTTTATTTGCCGAAATTCGCTTGCAATTTTCTTTTTCTCTAGACGCTTTATTTTTATGGGCGATATGGCATTGCCAAAAAGCCAGCAATAACCCCCGCAGACATTTGGACGTGAGCGCGTATTTGCGGTATTTTTGTTTATTGCGCACCATCAAAGGAGCAAAACAACGGATTTTTGCTAAAATATACGAGTAAGAACAACAATGAAGAAAATCGAGCAACAGCAACGGCAAACAATAAAGCGTTGAAGCAAGTGAGGGGAAAATATAGAAAAGAAAAAAATGGAAAAATCAAAATAAAAGAAAATCATAGAAAAAAATATAAAAAGAATTAAAAAAAAAGTAAAATAAAATAAAATGTTAGAAAAAGAAAACTAAAAAAAATTAAAAAAAAAAAATTGAAAAAATAGAATTGAAAGGGAAAAAATAATTAAAAGGAAGAAAAATTAAAAGAAAAAAATTGGAAATAGAGTAGAATAGAAAGACAAAAAAATTTAAAGTGAAAAAGAAAAAAAAAAATAAAACTTTTGCCACTAAAATTGAAAATTTAATTTAATGAATGGGGAATTTTCGGATTTGGCAGCGTTTTGTTTTTGTTTTACCCATTAGTTTCTTTTTTTTTGTTTTTTTTTTTGGATTTGTCAGCTTCTTGTTTTTGTTTTACCCATTAGTTTCTTTTTTTTTGTTTTTTTTTGTCGATAGATTTTGCGTTTGCTGCTATTTTATATAGCAGCATTTTGTGTACGAACATATAAAATATTTGTGTGTATTGCCGCATAGCGTATGTAAATGCGTGTCCCTCACCCTCTAGCCTAGTTGGCAACAAATCACTTACGTGCTGCTTATGGCTTTTATACGTTCTTTTTTGCTGTTGTTCTGCATTTAATTTTATTGTTATTTCATTCGCTGTTGATTACTTTGTAAACGCCGCGCGCCTTACGCTCCGCACCCGCCACTCCTCGACACTCAAGCGTTTGCATTTCCTCCCACTACACTGCTGCTTTTACATGAAACTTTGTTGTACTGCTGGCAGTTTGTTGTTAGCGCACTCCCTTTTGGTCAATAATATTACAATAAAAAAAAGTGTAAAAGCATTAAAGCAGATCTACATCACGATCATTGCATATTTTGGCCAAAATTAAGTCGCTGTGTAAATAAACTTTATATGAACGTCTAAAAATAGCCAGCAAATATTGTTTCTACATACGTGTGGCTGTATATATTTACTATGTATATATATATATGTACGTAAGTACTTAGCGTGTGTAGTTGTTGCTGCTCTGTTCGCATGTTTTGTTGTTTTATGTGTGCGCACACTTTGGCGCAAATAAAATTTCTGAATTGAATTGAATTGTCGTTTGCGCCTTCGTCGCCGCGTTAGTGTCAAGCATGCCGTCGCTTCACAGCCTGCTGCCCGCACTCATTACGTCCGTACACAAAGTATCGATGGTTTCTGCTACTCGTTTTTGTTTGTTTCGATTATTTTTACCAATTCTCGTGCATGCATGTGTGGTTGTTGTTGGCGTTGGTAAAATAAAACGTCTGCTGGCTACGCCATCAGGCCGCTGCTCGTTCACTTGTTTCGTTGTACATTTGTCTCTGGTTGCTTGTTGCTCTTGCAATCCGCCTGAAATTATTTTGAATATTTTTTTCAGTTTGCCGCTTTGACGTAGAAAAACATGCTGTGCTTTTGAGCATACACCGCTAATTGTGAAGGTCGTTCTTACGTGCGAGTATGCTGTGCACTTATAGCCTAACTAAGACTCCAAGTAAACAAAAATATATAAAGGGTGATTTTTTAAGAGCTTGATAACTTTTTTTTAAAAAAAAACGCATAAAATTTGCAAAATCTCATCGGTTCTTTATTTGAAACGTTAGATTGGTTCATGACATTTACTTTTTGAAGATAATTTCATTTAAATGTTGACCGCGGCTGCGTCTTAGGTGGTCCATTCGGAAAGTCCAATTTTGGGCAACTTTTTCGAGCATTTCGGCCGGAATAGCCCGAATTTCTTCGGAAATGTTGTCTTCCAAAGCTGGAATAGTTGCTGGCTTATTTCTGTAGACTTTAGACTTGACGTAGCCCCACAAAAAATAGTCTAAAGGCGTTAAATCGCATGATCTTGGTGGCCAACTTACGGGTCCATTTCTTGAGATGAATTGTTGTCCGAAGTTTTCCCTCAAAATGGCCATAGAATCGCGAGCTGTGTGGCATGTAGCGCCATCTTGTTGAAACCACATGTCAACCAAGTTCAGTTCTTCCATTTTTGGCAACAAAAAGTTTGTTAGCATCGAACGATAGCGATCGCCATTCACCGTAACGTTGCGTCCAACAGCATCTTTGGAAAAATACGGTCCAATGATTCCACCAGCGTACAAACCACACCAAACAGTGCATTTTTCGGGATGCATGGGCAGTTCTTGAACAGCTTCTGGTTGCTCTTCACCCCAAATGCGGCAATTTTGCTTATTTACGTAGCCATTCAACCAGAAATGAGAAATGATTATGTAGACCATAAATCGGACGTAAAGCGCGAAACACATTTCGAACCGAACACTGATTTTGGTAATAAAATTCAATGATTTGCAAGCGTTGCTCGTTAGTAAGTCTATTCATGATGAAATGTCAAAGCATACTGAGCATCTTTCTCTTTGACACCATGTCTGAAATCCCACGTGATCTGTCAAATACTAATACATGAAAATCCTAACCTCAAAAAAATCACCCGTTACATACATAGTGTAGCTATTCCAACAAAGGAAATTATGGCTCTTGCTCAATTTTTTAAGGAAGATCTTAAGGGAAGAAATTAAAGAAGGTCTGTCTAGTCGCTCAGTTATTGAGATATCGATCTAAAATTTTGCTCACGTGTTTTTTACCCCAAGAGGCTGCTCATGTGTTGGAACCGCCGATATCGGACTACTATATCGTATGGCTGTCATATAAATTGGCCGATCAACATTAAATCACTATATGGAAAATTTTTTTATTAGACGAGATATCTTCACGAAATATGGCATAGCTTTTCTTTCAAGGCATCTCTACAATTTCCGATAGAAATTTTCAGATCAGCCAACTATAGCATATAGCTGCCATACAAACTGACCGTTCAAACTAAAGTCCTTATATGGAAAACTTTTTTATTTGACAAGATATCCTCATAAAATTTAGCATAGCCTATGATTCAAGGCAACGCTACAATATCCGCAAGAATTTTTTCAAATCGGACAACTATAGCATACAGCTGTCATACAAACTGATCCATCAAACTCAAGTTCTTATATGGAAAACTTTTTTAATTGACAAGATATTATAACAAAGTTTGGTATAGCTAATTATTCAAAGCATCTCTACAATCTCAAAAGAAATTTTTTAAGATCGAATAACTATAGCATATAGCTGTCATACAAAGTGGTTAATTAAAATCAAGTCCTTGTATGGAAAACTTTTTATTTGACAAGGTATCTTCACCAAATTTTACATAGCTTATTAATTAAGGCATCTCTACAATCTCCGAAAGAAATTTTCAGATCGGCCAACTATAGCATATAGCTGCCATACAAACTGACCGTTCAAACTAAAGTCCTTATATGGAAAACTTTTTTATTTGACAAGATATCCTCATAAAATTTAGCATAGCCTATGACTCAAGGCAACGCTACAGTATCCGAAAGAATTTTTTCAAATCGGACAACTATAGCATACAGCTGTCATACAAACTGATCCATTAAAATCAAATCCTTGTATAGAAAACTTTTTTATTTCACAAGATATTATAACAAAGTTTGGTATAGCTAATTATTCAAGGCATCTCTTCAATCTCCGAAAGAATTTTTCAAATCGGACAACTACAGCATATAGCTGTCATACAAATTGATCCATTAAAATCAAATCCTTGTATGGAAAACTGTTTTATTTGACAATATATCTGCGCGAAACTTGGCTTAGATTATTAATCAAGGCATCACTACAATATCCGAAAGGATTTTTCTGATTTCTTCCAGATTTTTTTTCACACAATTTTAACTTCGCATTTTTTACATTTTTTTGGCAAATATTTTCCTTTATACCACATGAAGGCCATCTTACTAATCTCATTTATTTTATTATAAATAAATGTGTTCTTCGTTTGTTTTGCAAAATATTGAGCTAATAATTCACTAAACTCAAATCCGCTCATTACGCCCTAACACTTTTGCCGCCACTGTATGCATTTGTTAAGCCATTTCCTCCACTGCTTCTGCCGCTCATTATAAAATTCCTTAATACTTGCACTATTTATTATGTACATATGTAGGTATTAATGAAATTTACCGTTATTATTATTTGTTTTTCTTTACTTTCACTTAATTATCGCGCGATTTTCAGCAACACTGTGTTTAGAACTTTAGAATTGCATAAACAGCAACCGAAATATTTTACATTTGAAAGTAATTAATGCCGCAATTTTTGGGCCGTTTCTGTCAAAATAATGCTACAATTTGGAGGATCGCACAATATATTCCAATGTTAATGTTGCACAACATTTAATGGGGCATTTCGAAAATAACAACAACTACAAAGACAGCACGTGTAAAGCTGAAATGGTAGAACGAACGGTAATAAGATCAGCGGGCGGGCATTTAATGCAAGAATTTAATTTGCAACAATGTTGAAAAGTGGCTAAATAAATTTGGAAAGGTTTTACGAAGCATTTTTGAAAGTCTTATTTATGAAAATTTCTTATGAGTTTCTTCTATAAACATAACGGTATATATTTTGCTTGGAGGTGTGGCACTCTACATACCTATCTTGCTGTAGTTGTTGTTCGCTTGAACAAATATATTAAAATTTTCTGGGATTCTTGAAGTTTGTGTATCAAAACAAGCAAACAACCTATTTACGTAGCGTTTCGAATCGTAAATATACGCTTTAATTTATAGTGTCCACGTTTCGATTTCTGTTGCCAAATATCACATTTAATAAATTATAACTGTAGTTGTATATGTGTCTGGGTATATTTAATATTAGGGAGATATGCCAATAGAGTTGGCGGTGTTCATTCATAAATCAGCGCACATAGCCTTTTTATATATGTATGAGCATAGTTGGGTACATATTCGTATACAGTTGTGGACATACAAATGGGTCAAGTGATTTTCAATTATAATATACTACGAACATAAAAGTAAGTTGAAGTTTGATTAGAAATACGACTACCCAATATAGGCAGATACATATTATATGTAAAGGGTGATCCATTTCAAGAGTCCCTACTTAACAAAAATACAGAAACTTCAAATTTAATGGGCAATGCTTATTATCATACGAAATAACTTTTTTTTTAATTTATTTTTTGAAGATTAATTCTTTCAAATGTTGGCCGGGGCTACATCTCAGCTGGTCCATTAGTTGAGTCCAATTTTTGATGACTCGTTCGAGTATTTCGACTGGTAACTGGCGAAAGACACAAGTGATGTTTTGTTTCAAAGCCTAAATCGAAGCGGGATTGTCCGCATAGACTTTAGACTTTACATATCCCCACAGAAAAAAGTCTGACAGTGTGATATCACACGATCTTGGTGGCCAATCGACCAGCCCAAGACGTGAAATTATCTACTTACCGAATTGCTCTCTCAATAAATCCATTAATTAATGTGATGTGTGGGAAGTGGCGTCGTCTTGTTGAAGTCGTATGTTGTCGAGATCACGTGCTTCAATTTTAAGCATCAAATAGTCAGTTATCTAGGCCCAATAACGATCGTTATTGACGGTTACGTTCTCACCGGCATCATTTTTGAATGAATATGGATCGATGATTGCACTGGCCCACAAATCACACCAAACCGTTTTTTTGATAAAATGGCAGCTCTTGGATCCTTTCAGGTTGCTCTTCGACCCAAATGTGGCAAATTTGCTTGTTAACATACCCATTGAGCCAGAAATGGGCCTCATCGTTGAACAAAATTTGGCTCGAAAACGGCGGATCTTCTTGGAACTTTTCAAGAGCCCATCTAGCGAAGCGATGTCTCGTAGAAAGGTCAAGCGGCTTCAGTTCTTACACAAGCAGCATTTTGCACGCTTTCAATTTCAAATTAAGATCTCGAGCCAGGTCATTCCTTATGTCAGTCCGAGTTTCTGCGAACAGCTTCGAATCGACTCTCCAAAAAGTTATAAAACGGCGGAAACGGCACCTTTTTACATAAGCGACTTGGAAAAGAACGTCCAGGAGAACAAATGAATCTTTTAAAATTTTTTGGGGTATTTTCGTGATTTCTATATTTAATTTGATTTGTATATCAACATTCGCTTACTTAATGTAAGCGAGTTGCAAACGAACACCAGAACTCGTTTACTTTTCACTTATTTTTGCACGATATACGCACATTTTTAATTTTATAATTTATTTTCTCAAAAAAGTAATAGTCGAAGGCCGCAAAAGGTTTTTTATTTCTGTCACGTAGGTATTGAGGATATGTTGTTTTTATTATTTTGCATGTTGTTCGTTAACCTAGCTAATCTTCTGTATGCTTCAGTTTATAGTAAAATAATATGTATTTTCCTTAAATATAATTTTAGTAAAATAGAAACTATTTTTTTTTTAAATTTTCTTTCATTTCCTGTCAGCTCAATCTTTTGCTTTAAAAAACAGGAATTTTCATAGAAAACACATTTTCTACATGAAGACACGTATTAACGTACATTTAGCCGCATTTATATGATGGTGTTTGTGTGCCCGGTTCTGCGCCAACATCCTACGGTTTCTTGTTTATTATTTATCTCAACACCTACGCCTTTTTGAATATTTTGGCATTTTTGTATTTCAATAAAAGTTACCATTTCACATACATATGTACGTATGCATGTATGTATATATGTGCAATTGTTTGGTCAAATTCTGTAGCGTTTAAAAGTGAATATATCAATTATTAAATCAAAGCGAAGCGCATTTAATTTGTGAAAGCATGCAGGGGTTCGCTACACATTTCAAAATTTTAAATTCGTTTCACTTTCATTACGCTTTTTAAATAGCAAACTTTTAATATTACGTTTTAGGGGTGTTAAATGTGCCAAATAAAGCTAAAAACAAAATAAAAATGAAAAAAAATTTAAATTTAAAATTTTCATTTAAAGTTATTTTTTAAATGTACTTAAAAAATTAAAGAATTTTTATTTTATTTGTTTTTTGATGTATTACATTTTTTCTATTTTTTACTTGATTGTTATTTTTTTAATATATTT
This sequence comes from Bactrocera dorsalis, assembly GCF_023373825.1. Classification (NCBI taxonomy): domain Eukaryota; kingdom Metazoa; phylum Arthropoda; class Insecta; order Diptera; family Tephritidae; genus Bactrocera; species Bactrocera dorsalis. The sequence continues at coordinate 12,499,477 of NC_064305.1, forward strand.
TTTTATTTAAATAAATTTTTTTTTAATATTTTTTTTATTTAAATAATTTTTTTTCTATATGTTTTCTCTGACTTTAGTGGCATTTTGTTAATAATTACTTCCTAATTATAAGAATATTTTCAGCAAATGCCTTAATTTTTTTATTTTTTACTTGTAGTTATTAATTTCCTTTGCTTCTATTATTAATTCCGAATTTTCCATTTTTTTAAATTAATTTATTATTTAATTTCATTTTAATTTTAATATGATTTCTTTAATATTGTTAATATAAAATTGTTCTATAATTATGTTTTTAATTAACTATTTTTTAATTAATAACTTTTTTATTTATTGTCGTAATTAATTTAGATTTTGTAATTTAATTAACTTTGAATTTGGTTTCTTTTATAATTTTAATATAAATTTGTTTTCAGTTTTTTTAAATAATTTAATTAGAAACCAAATTAAAGATTAATTAAATTACAAAATTAAAATTAAATTAAATTAATTAATTTTCGTAATAAATTTAGTTTTTTTATTTAATTTTGTTTTTTTTCCTTATAATTTTTTTGCATTACTTTTTTTAAATTAATTTACATTTTTATTAATTTTCGTAATTAGTTTAGTTTTTTCATTTAATTCCTTTTAAAATTTCTTTTATTTTAATTTCTACTTTGAATTTAAATCTTAAATATTTATTAAATATTTTTCCACTATTTTTTATTTATGTTTTTATTAATTTGTGTTTTTAATTTAATTTTAATATGATTTTCTTTTATTTTTAATATACATTTTATTCCATAATTTTTTCTTCATTTTTTTCGTATTAATTTTCGTTATTAATTTAGATTTTTAATTTAATTATTTTTGAATTTTTTGAATTTAATTTAATTTTTATTTATGTAAGTTTTTTTCTTAAAATTGTTATTTTTTTTATTTTTTACCGTCTTAATTTATTTTTTTATTTTAGTTTGTTTTCTTAATTTTTTTCTTTAACTTTTAATATTTTATTTATTTAGATTTTTTTACTAATTTATGTTTTATTTAAACCCATCTTAATTTATTTTTTTTTAATTTAAAGTTTAACTTATTTTTTTTTTTATATTTATAATATAAATGTTTTCCATTAAATTTTAATCATTTGTTTTTTATTATTTTTTAATTTAATATTTTAAATAATTTTTTCATGTATTAATTTTTTATTATTGTTGTTAGTATTTTTTTTTATATGCTAGGTACAATGTAAAATAATATCATAATTAAAAAAATGTATTAATTTTTTAAAATTATTTTTATTTAATTTTTATATATATTTTATTTTTAATATTTTTTTTATTTTTTTGTGCAAAAACCTTACACCAATCATCACCCAATTATTCAATATTATTTTCTCCATTTTAATTTGCTTCCGTATATTACCCACGGCGTATACGCAACCTACACTGTCGCATTACTACAGCCAATAACTCGTAGCAAGTTACACATACGCCTAGTTGTACCAACTTCAGTGTTACGAAACACCCCATATTCCAAGCTTTACACACATGCTTTTTTTCATTATTATTATTATTATTATTTACACGCGTATGTACTTCCAATACAGCTTTGATTCCTATGAACTGATAACTGCTTACTGTTGAGTGCTAAATGCTTATCACATTAAGAGCTCTTAGCGCATATAATTCTTTTGCTACAACTAGCGTATTTATTTTCGATTAATCAATAATGAAAAAATAAAACAAAAATGCAGAGTTCTACCGCTCTCTTGCACACACACCGCGTACTCGCTGTTAATTCCTCCCAAAAGCATGTGTGGGTGCACGCCAACGCGCCGCTCAGTGTTTTCGTTGCTCGCAATATTGGGTTTTCCTGCTAATTTTCTACTTTTCATGTTTTTATTTCATTAATTTATTTACAAATACGCATTGCATGTATTTCACACTTGCGTTTGTATACCTACCTGTGCCTGTGTATGTGTATGGGCGAGTGTGAGCTAGCATATCGGCGCAACATTGACTTTGGCATCGACTAAGCAACAAACGTACCAAACAGATTCAGTCAAAATTCAGCATTTAAAACGAACACACGTGAAATACTTTTAGAAAAACGGTCGCGAATAAGACGCACGCTGCTCAGTCGTGACCCCGAAGCATATATTAGACAGCTAATCAGTGTTATTAATTAGTATAAATAAGAAAAAAAATACCGCTCGAAATTATTATTATTTTTTTTGCCATATATTTGAGGCTTTCGATTGCTTTGCGCCTGTCGCTAAGCACCTACAATAATAACAATAAAAATACGTTGCTCACTATATATTTGTGCCATCTGTCTGAAAAGCTGCAATCAAAAGTGAAAATTCAAAGTGCAAAGTGATTAATTGTACCTACTTACATACGTACATACATATAGCAGCTGCTTTACAGCGGCGCACGTTTAAGTGTGTGATTTTATTATTTTAATTGAATTGTCGCAACTAATTTGCTTGGGAAAATTTATGAATATTTATACGCGTGCACGTACATATATATGTTTGTATTTGCTGTTGTGTTTTTGTTGTTTTTCATGAGAGATTAAATAAAAAAAAACTGCTAGTGACTTAATAACTGTACGAATCGGAAAACCCATATTGATTGCGGTGCAGCTGCTCGTTGCGAAAAAGTGCCAAGTGCAGAATTTTATCGAACGAATTTGAAACGAATTCGAAATTTATTTTTTAAGTGTTGAAAAAGTATAAATATAAAAACATATAGGCAAAGGCATTAAAAAAAATAATTGCTATATTCATACACTAAAAAAAAACAAGAAAAAAATTTATTATATACAGAGTTCACAAGAGTACAAAGAAAACAAAAACAAAAGTGAAAATTTTGACACTATTTGCTAGAGCCACTGGTAGAATTAAAACAAAAATGTGAGTAAAACATTTAATAATTTTTTTTATTATAAAATATTTGTTAGCAAAATTAAAAAAAAATACGAAAAAAAAATTTTGAAGAAAAGAAATTTCGGAAAAAAAATGTTAAAAAAAAATTTTGAAAAAAAAAAATCGAAAAAAAATTTTCAAAAAAAATTTGAAATAAAAATTTTGAAAAAAATTTCTTACCAAAACACAAAAAACGCCAAAACCCTTTCCCTTCAAAAAAAAGTTGTTACTTCCTCAAGTTTTTTCATGACTGTTATTTTTTTCCGAAATTTTTTCAACCAAAACCATTTATCTCGAAAAAGTTGTTACTTCCTCAAGTTTTTTATGATTATTTTTTCCTTTTGTGATTATTGAAAATTATTTTATATAAAATGAAAGAAATATATAGCATTTGTATTTGTATTGGTTGATCCATTTCGAGATTCCTTACTTTTTTAAAGAAAAAGCACAGAAACTCCAAATTTAAGAGGAATGTGTATTAACATTCTAAAAGAAAATTCTTCGGAATTTATTTTTTGGTGATTAACGCTTTCAAATGTTGGCCGCGGCTACGTCTCAGATTCACCCATTCAGTCCAATTTTCGATCACTTGTTCGAGCATTTCGACTAGTAACTGGCGAATGACACGCGTGATGTTTTGCTCCAAGGCCTGAATATAAGCGGGGTTGTCCGCATAGACGTTAGACTTTACATATCCTCACAACAAAAAGTCCAACCGTGTGACATCACACGATCTTGGTGGTCAATCGACCAGCTCAAAACGTGAAATTTTCTGTACACGGAAGTGTTCTCTCAATAAATCTATTAATTGATGCGATGTGTGGGACGCTGCGTTGTCTTGTTGAAACCAAATGTCGCCGAGATCACAAGCTTCAATTTCAGGCATCAAATGTTCGGTAGCCACTGTCGTTTACGTTCTTATCGCCATCATTTTTGAAGAAATATAGACCCATGATTCCACCGGAAGCAACACCAAACCGTTGTTTTTTTCTACATGAAATGGCAGCTATTGAATCTCTCCAGGTTGCTCTTCATTTCAAATGCGGCAATTATGCTTGTTTTCATATCCATTGAGCCAGAATTGGGCTAAACAAAATTTGGTTTGAAAACGTCGGTTCTTCTTAAATAAAAAGCGAAACGATATCGCTTGGTGAGGCTATTGCTGCTATATTTTCTTCACTGCGTGCTGGACTAGGTTTTGGTCGAATATTATCCCATTAAGAATGCTGGGTCTCGTAATAAAATAAAATCATCGATAAACGTTGTTCAGGCGTAAGTCTTTCCATGTTGAAATGCCAAAAAATACTGAACAAAAATAATATAACAGCTTGACACGACTCACGTGTGATCTGTCAGAAAAGGCTATTGAAAAGAGTACCTCTACTTTAATTTTTCGTAGTTATTAATCTATTAGTTCTTAGTTTTGCAGTTCTAATAATCTGTACATATTATTTTTTCTTATTTTTACTTAATTTTTTTTTTCTTTCATCTATAATTATTAATTTAATAATTTTTTCGTATTTAAATTTCAATTAATTTAATTTAAATTTTGTACATTAACATTTCTCTGTCACCTGTCTTGTATTCAAATCGACCAACATGTACACCCTTCCTTTGCAGCATTTTATGTCATAAATATTTTTAAATATTCCTGTCATTTGTTTATAAAGTATTTTTTTTTTATTTCCACTTTTTATTTATTTTACTAAATCTTCCACTTATATTTGGAATTTATTTTCGCCGCATTTTGAATACGTCACGCAAGCCGACACTACACGCGAAATAATCCGCAGCGTTTCGAAACATATTTTCGCCAAAAACAAGTATATGCAGATACACATACATATGTACACCTGCATACGAGTAGTGAAAAGTGATGCGATAAGTACGTGAGAAGTTATAAGGGAAAAAATTTAAATGATTTTTTAAACGCTATTATGGGTATCTTCGATTGGTCATTTCTCTGCATTCGTGTCAAAATATTTATATGTGAAAGCAACAAAAAAGATATCGAGTTGAAGCAAGAGATTATAAGAGCACCTCATTAAAATGTTATAACTGCTATCTTCAGTGCTGCCAAGTTTTGTTTTGCATAATTTAGCTCACTTTTACTAATGTGAATGGTATAAATTAAATGACAAATGAAAATAAAAAATTTTTTCTTGTACTTTTAGAGCATAAGACTTAAAATTATTTATAATAATTTATAGAAACCAAAATAAATGGTTACAGCAACGTTTCTTCACGCGAAAAGAAAAATATTCTCAACTAAGAACCCATCACAAGACTATTTTGCAGGCGTCAGAAGATATATTAACGCAGGGTTACACTACATAGATGCCTCTTTGTTTGAACTTCTAATATAGTTCGTTCGATTCGCTGGAGAGTGTGTGTCCAAGAGACAGAAGGTCATATCATCCGCGGACTCCGACTCTTCCCTCTTGGCTTCTGCCTTCTTTTCGGCAGTAGTGCCAGCACCAACAGCTAGAGCAGAGGCAGCAGCAGTAGCAACAAACTTGCTGGGGTTCCTTGATGGTAGCAAATTCTTTGAAATCCATTTCGGTGTTAGCAGCAATAGCCAATAGATTTTTGAAACCATTGGCAACACCTTGTGGTACCGAAGCAATAGTTAGGTAACCAATTGGTAACGATACGGCGGTCGAATTGGCAACACCAGCTTTGAATTTTGCACTCAGATCTTCTGCCTTGATATCCAGCAGAAAGGCAAAGCACTTGACTAATTGGAAACAGCTAATATTCACTGGGCTAAATATTTTTTTCAAGATATATCTATCTTAAAGTCGCAAGCATCTTTGGTACGAATAACATTTCATTCCAAATGAGCAAAGAAATCATGCCTCATTACTTTTTTATACACCAATCCATCTTTTCACTGTTAAAATATTAACAAATAAAATCGCTCGGCACAAGAATAAGAAATTTCAAAAAGTCTATGCAGAAAAACAAGCTAATTTCTATCATTCGTGAAGCCACGTCTAGCAATGTTGCTGTCAAAAGCGTTTTAAAAAAGTAACAAAGCAAAACTGTCATAATATTTTTATCTATAATTTATAGCTCAGCTGAGGAAAAAGCGTTGCCAACTATTTATGAAAATATTTTTGTTAAACATTTTTTGGTTTTCTTCTTTCTTTTAGCATTTTTGTAGCTGACACCGTCTTATTGAGCCGCCCTCGTTTGCACGCGTCAATGGCTATTTATGTAGTACTTATTGTTTTGTACACATACTTATATGTCTACATACCTTTGTATATGCATAAATCTATTTCTCTCCACGACGCCGACGCATTTCTTTTTAAGTAGCGGTTTATTTTCTATTATTTTTAATGCTATTTTGGCTTCCAACATCACGTTTAGTACGTAGCGCTAATTCTGGAAATGAAATAAGTTTTGCTATTTCGTGCAAAAACAATGCAAATACATGTGTAGTTGTGTAGAAATCACTGCGTACTAAGTTTGCCTTTTCTTGTGCAAATATCAAGCGCATGTTGTTTTTGCGTTGCTTTCACGCTTGTTCTAAGAACCTTTTGCTCGAGGAATGTTGGTTATTTTTCTGAACACACTGTCTAATGTTTGCGTTTCTGTTAACTATTTGAGATCAATACCAGTTAAGTTCTAAAAGTGTCTTTCTAATTGCATTAAATGCTGAAAGTGCTACACTTACATACATATGTACATATTATTTTTTTGGCATTTGGAAGGGTCAGCAAAGCGTGAAAAGCAAAAGTCGGGACTAATACTATACACTGACATTTTAAAGACCTTACAACTGTTCTTTTACATATACATACATATGTATTTCTAGGAATTTTAGTTATCTTAAGAATGTCAAGGTGAGCATCACCCGACTTGGAATCGACTTTGCCACTGCTCTGCAATATTTTAATTAAGACTTTAGTGTTGACGGTATTTGTCAGCTGTTAGTTCCTTATTAGCAGCGAGTGTTACTCATTCAATATTTTTAACGGTCGTGTTATAAGTCGTCGATGCTTCGGTAGTCAACGGATATAACGGGTTTGTGTTCATTTTTGTATACACGCGAACTGGTAGTGGTGTTTAAACTTTTCTGAATGTTTCTTCATGAATTTTGCCAGTTTTTGAGGTGTGTGTTTTCACGTCATTCGTAAGGTGTGGAATCTCAGAAGTTTTAGGACGTCTATAGATGGTTAAGAAATGTTTTTTTTGGTGTCAAAATATACTTGAAACTTTTACTGCTGTTGCACTGAAGCTATATTTTTCTTCTTCTTTATTGTCGTGCACACCGCTTACGCGAGTTTACAACAGCTATGACCTGAACGATTATTTTACATATGGCTCAAGCAGCTCATGATTCCCGGTCTTAGACCAAGTAATAGCTGTATAAACTGACGTTGAGCAATATCAGAAGCTCCGTCAGGATCGGGAATGACCCCACCGAGTCTTTCGATACCAAAGGCGACTCCCTATCGTGCCACTTATTCAAACTACTGCTAGAGAGCGGTAGAGCTGATTGGAGAAGGTACAAGCTTTTATAAGAGTGTACATGGGAAGGGACCGGTGGAGAAAGACCTGGATGTTTTTGGGATTTGGCTTTAGTTTCAAGTCGACCGATCAATACTTACGAGTATTTAGGTATCCCCATGATGGGATCCATTTTGGATCGATCTTTTAACCTAATCTTACAAGGAACTAGTGCCCTTTTTAACTTTTTCTTCACGCAAAGGTTGATCTACTTCAGGAATAATTCTGTTTTTACCTCTTATGCGGTCTACATCACGTCTATGGAAATACTAATTATATATTTAGACAAAAATATTTGTAGGAATCTTCTAGATTACATACAAATATATCAAGTTGTGAATAATTATGAAAAAGTAACTTTAAACAGTTTTCAAAACAAAATTTGTATTTTAAACACCTTTTTAATTTAGTTGTATTTTCCTCTCTCTCCTTCCAGGTGCGTGTTTACGGCAAATGATGGCCAAAAATGGCGGCTAAACCACCGAAGCCGCCAGCTACTTTTCTGAAGCAAAGTAGTCACAACAACAACGAAGCCGACAACGATAACAACGGCAACAGCAACAGCAACAACAGTAATCCTAGTACCTCGGCTGCCACTGCAGCAGCAACACCCACCACGCCTACCTCCGCCGCGACACACGCGGCCAACGCTGAGACATACAGCAAACTGGGCATAAAGCGTTACAATAGTCGCGAAAATCTACTCAACAACATCGCCAACGATTACAACTACAACGAAAACGACACCGAAACGAAAGGCAATAGTTTGGAAGGAGCAGTTGCTGCCGCCGCCGCCGCACGTCCCGCTTGCAATTGCACGAACATAAGTATTATGCATCTCTTTCATGAGATGAAGCAAGAGTTTCCGACCATACCCGATCCGATTGTAGCGCAGTGTGTCAACGATAATTGCCATCAACGTGAGAATTGCATACAGATGTTGCGAAATGAGTTGGCACTAAATCCGATACCAGTGCAAACGTACCCAGCGAAAGTATTGCAACAACATCACATCAACAATCAGCAACACAGCAATCTGCAGCAGCAGCAAAAGCAGTTGCAACAACGGCAAAAGAGTCCACAACAACCAGCACAGACACCGCACACACCGCCACAACCGCCGCAACGCCTGAAAAACGCGTCGCCGCAAAAACCCGCGACGCCTTTACGTCCCATACGCGCTGCGCCTACACAGCCGCCGTCCGTAGCGACGCTGCAGCGCATACGTGCTGAAAACAAAAATAGTGCCGTTACACCTCAAGCCAATTGTGATAGTGTTGAGTCAGTGCAAAATAGCAGCAATTTAGCAAAAGATGTTAATTGTGTTCAATTATCGTGCAATAATCAGTGTAATAATAGCAACAACAATAGTGCTGCCGGTGATTCGCCCAAACAAGCGTGTGATATGCCCGTGACCGCAACCGCGAACGCGTCTGTTGATTGCGCGCGCTCCGCCGACTTTATAACGGCGCTCAATCGCATTGCCGCGAATCATCAGCCCTCGACGCCGCAAGTGCCGGCCACAGGTGCGCGTGCACGCCCCAATACGCTCAACTTGCAAGCATCGCAGCAGCAACTGCAGCGCCAGCAGTTGAACAAACAACTGCAACAGCATTTGCAGCAGCGCAGCCAGTTGAAACAACAACAACAACAGCCAGCGAGTGGCGCAGCCGCCGAACCACCGCTACAGAAGCCGATACGCAAAGCGCCGTTGCCGCCGATCGCGCCAAAGCCAGTATTTCACAATAATATCAACTACAGCAACAGCAGCAGCAACAACAACAACAACAATAATAGCGGTGGAAATTCACCACAATGGCAGAGCGTCGGCAGCTGCTCGAGCGAATCGGCTTTGACGAGTCCGTTAAGCTCGTGCGGCGAAAGCGAAGTATCTGCCAATGCGGGATGTTCGCCATCACAAGCTTTTGCGCTCAGCCATATCAATAACAATCGGCAAAATAATAATATTAACAACAATAACAACGTTGTTGCTCCCACTTATCAGCCACAGCAAACATCACCGCTGCGTTCGCCTATACGCCATCGCTCAGTTATCACCGTACAGCCAGAGCCGCCATACGCGCGCGATTTTCTACCGTCCGCAAAAATTAGCACCGTCGCAAATTCCAACGCCGGTGGTAGTGGTGGCAGTACGCCAACAAGTCAGAAAAGTTTCACCTCCGTCAATTTGACATTACGTCAACCGACCAACGCTGTACCACAATCGACCATAGACATCTCTGCCGGTCCGGTGTTGAGCGGCAATGGCAGTGGTCTGACCTATTCCAGTACATCGTATAATGCACGTCACGGTTTTCAGCAAAATTTCCATATAACAGTCACGGAGGAAGGCGGTGTATTTAATGCAAGTCGCATACGCCCACGTAATAATAGTGGTTACTACGCCGGTATTGAGGGTGTAAATACAGCGGAGGGCCCAACGGGCGGCACGGGCCAAACAACGACTACGTCACAACAGCAACAACAACAAACGCCTACGACAATATTGCTTTCGCCAACAGCGCAAACAGCACAATTTGTTGCGCCGCCAGCGCCACTAACAACGGCAAGCAGTGAGGACATGTGTCTGCCATTGGAGAATAGTGGTGAGTTAAGCGTTAGTAGGGAAATACTCAGTGTTTTAGAGCGCTGCAAAGCTGTAACAAAGATTTTTATTCTTCTCTGGCGTGTGTTCTGTGTTTCCCGTTCGTCTAAATTGTTCATATGCCAAAGAAAAGTTTTTGAAGCGTCTTATATTTCTAGACGTGGTGTCTATCTTGTTGATTTTCGGCTTCAAAGTAAACAATAATCTTTCAGACTTATTCAGGTGTTTCATATACATATAACTTCAACTTCATTTGCTTACCCACACATGTCTACCTTTTCCTTTCATAGACGACTGCTAATAGCTCAGCCACATGCTAGGCAGACAGCTAAAGTTTCTTTACTGTGAGAAAAGTCTTCCGTTGCTAATTTTCGCTTTTATTTTTAATTACTTTATAATGTGTAAAGAAAAGCTCAGAAGTTGTTCATACTTTTTCTTCTAAAACTATATAATATTGGGTTGTCGAAAAAGTATTTTCGTATTTTTTACACCTATTACCTAATGTGTAAAGAAAAGTTCAGAAGTTGTTCATACTTTTTCTTCTAAAACTATACATATAATGTTGAGTAGTCGAAAAAGTATTTTCGTATTTTTTACACCAATTGACAAAATACGAAAAATCTTTTTCGACTAGCCAATATTATGTAGTTTAGCAGTTGTACATCTCCAGTGCTACCAATCACATTGTGTCATACCATATAGTTTGATGGAAAGCTGAAATTTTAAGTTTCATTTATGCACAAAAAAAATTAAATTCAGGAAAGTTGGCAAAAAGTTACTGCTATTCAAAAATGAGTGAAAATAATGAAGAAAACGCTAATTTTGAAATTTTTGTATAAAAAAAAGACGAATACCATAAAAATTCGTGAAGTTTACGGAGACGATGCTGTATCCGTTCGTGTAGCTCTACAATGGTTTGCTCGCATCCGTTATGGAAATTTCGAAATTTCCATTTACACTGATGGAATAATGTCTCTAGTGGAATAACGGCGAAAAGTGGTCGACAAAAAAAGTGTATATTTGTTTAGTATAAATATAAAAAAAAAAAATAAGTTGTAATTTGATTAGAAATACGAAAAGACTTTTTCGACTATCCAATATATAGCTATTGTTACATATAAGCTTGCGACGTAATTAATAGCAGTCGTATATTTTAGTCGAGCGCTAGTAATTATTTACAACGTAATAACGATTCTTATCTACATACCTGATAAGTATACAATATTCACATAAATTAATACCCTCCTAAGGTTTGAGTGTTCTAGACTTATTTTCTCTGCTATAGACTCTCCCAAGACGCTCCCCCTGATAACTTATCGTTCAATTCTAGCTAAATATAATAAAAATGTCGAATCACAATAGTCTGTATAACTTCAAAGTTACGTTCAATTTCAAACAATACCAAGTTCTGTCTCTTATCAGTTTATTTAGCATTCTAATGTTCATTTATACACACTTACATATAAATATAGTAATGTATATACATATTCGTGTAGGCAATTCTATTTTACACTTTTCTGTTGTTATTTACTTAGCTTTACAATGTCTCCAATCGACAAATAATATCGGTATTAAAATCTATTTATACCTTTTTACATTGTTTCACGTCGTTGTCGTCATTTTGGCTTAGACTCGTGTTTAAACACATACTGTACATATGTATGTATTTTTAACATATACGCCGATTGTAATTTACTATAAATGTGTTTTTTATTTCATTATTTTTGTAATTTATTATTAGATTTACGTTTGTTTTAGTTCCCCATATACTAAGCATTTCATAAGCAAGTAGAGACTTCTAAATATACTATGTATATGTATGTATAGTATATTCAAGCGAGTTGCTTATACATATAGGTTATGTACTGCGTTTTAATTTGATCAAAGTTTTCTGATTATAAATGCATTGATTTCAATTCAAATTTAATTTAAAAAGTAAACGATATATGTAATCCCCTCTAACAAAAATATCGTTAAACCTAAGCATTATGAGGGTTGACTTTATATTTCGGTATTAGAGAACAATAACAAATATTAAACCTCGAAAATAGCTTTATGGTTGTTCGTATAACCGCGTAAGCGATGTCTACGCCAATAAAGAAGAAGAAGAGTATTTTTCATTAAGATCTTTCCACTTTTGTATGCGTTTGTACCAACTGTCGGAGCACTTTTGCCACCCTGACTAAAGTATACCAAAACTTGCCTTCCGGACACATCAACTGCCTCTACAGGTGTCGTAAAACGTTGATCTCTTAGTTTATTTTCTACAGGTGTCGAAAAACGTTGATCTCTTAGTTTATTTTTTACGTACGGTAATAAAAATAAGTCCTTCGGTGCCCAGGCAGGAATATACGGTGGATGACTCATTAAATTGTTTTCTTGAATGCTCAAAAATGCAGTTGCCTCAGTCGATGTTGGAGAGCGCACTTTTTTCTGGTCTGAAGAGGAATCTGTATTCGTTGGTTGGGTTTTCTGATTTCTTGAAAGACAACGGACAAATAGTTAAGTAGCATTCAAAATTTACTGTTCAGAGTTTTTCAAGTTATATGGCTACGACATGTCCAGTTTTTTCAAAAAAAAAGAAAAATAAGCCACTATTTACTTGGAAAAGTTTCGAGCTCAAACTCCTTTCGTTGATTTCAGCTCATCTTGAGTCATACAATCGACTGCTATTTACTTTCAGGCTCATACTACTCGTACTATAAGAAAAAATATTAGAACTTTGTTGATAATTTTAAAATTTTTAATTTCAAAATCTATATCGTCCTCCTCAAAGTAATACTCCTTGGCTCTAATAGACTTGCTTCGGACAAACTCAAATAGCATTCCTTGTTGACGGTTTCGCTGGTCGGAAAGAATCCGGAGTGCACCGCACCGCGATAATCGAAGAAAACTGTTCTTTATTTTTGACCCATTCCTCTCTTGACGTAGTTTTTTCGGCATCGGCTCACCTTTGCCACGATATTCGACCGATTAATCGTCTGTATCCAGAGATCCAAGACCCATTGCCAGTAATAATACGTTTCATGATACCCTAGTAGTCGGTAAACATTGTTTCATAGAAGTTAAAGCGGCGCTGTTTTCCGAAAAAATTGACAATTCGAAACCATTGGTGCTTTCACCTTTCTAAGGCCCAAATGATCTTTCAAAATGGTTTTCACTGATCCTTCCCATATTCCAACGATGTCAGTAAGATTTCTAATTGTTAATCGTCGATTCTCAAGCACCAAATCTATTAGTTTATTGACGTGTTGATGTCATCAGTTGATGTTGAGTCCGTCCTGGAGTTCTACGACCTCTATTAAATTCACCATAACATCGATAAACACTGATCTTTGATTGAGCTTCATCGCCAAAAATTGCATTAAGTTCATCGATGCACTGGTCGCTGAGTTAATCCACTTCAAAAGTTGTAAAAAATAACCGAGATGAGTGTTGCAAGTTACTTTAGACCGTACAAATAGCGCTCGTATTATTACGATATAGTTGTGAGTTGCTAGATTGCAAGACTGGATTTGCCAAATCCCGAAATATAAAAAATGGCTTAATCTTCTCTATTAATTATTATAATCTTAGAAGTTTGTTCCGGTAACTGTGTAAGTCTGTTTTAAACTGGAATATCGACCTAAGCAATGACACTTTTTTCAACAATCTCTCGACTATATGTAGCATATACATAGCTACCATGCAAACTGTTCTTTCAAAAACCAATACTTGTAAGAGAAACTTTTTTATTTACAAGATATCTTCACGAATTTCGCCATGGCTTACTTACATACGTTTCAGTTTCTTTGCTATTTTTTACTGATAATGGTATAACTTCCGTTTTTCAAGTATGTAAAACTAAAATTATCTTATGTATTATCATTTTCTTTGCCATTGTTTTATTATTTTGCAGTTGTTTTTTATATTTATTATTTCTTCATTCTTCTCCACTTTTTTGACAACTATTTTGCACATGTTTTTTTTTTATTATTTTTAACGTCGTGAACGTTTTCTACTTCTGTTAAATATATATGCATGCTTGTTTATGTGTGGGTAGGTTGCGTGCGTGTTTGTTTATTTTGTATTTTCCTTTTTTTAGCGGCACAATGTTGCTCTGCGTTCTGATTTTCGCTGTGCGTTCAAGTTCAGGGCGTTTTTCTGCAGTATAGCTTTAATTCACATGCCAAATTTTCGACTTTTTCTCACATTTATTTGTTTTAGTTTTTTTGAATTTAATTTTTTCACTTCGATTAAAAAACAGTCTATATATAATAACACAGTTTTTTATATTCTTTGTTTTTAATACATAAATTCGAAACTCCCTACTTTAAAAAAAAAAAAACACATAAACTTCAAATTTAATGAGGAATGTTTGTTATAATTCGAAAGAACATTCTGTGGCATTTATTTTTTTAAGATTATCTCTATCAAATGTTGGCCGCGTTAAATTCAAATCTCGATAACTCTTTCAAAAATGTCTACTGGTAACTTTCAAATGGCACGCGTGCTGTTTTCTCCAAGGCCTGAATCGAAGCGGGATTGTCCGCATAGACTTTAGACTTTACATATCCTCACAGGAAAAAGTGTAAGGATGTGATATCACATCATCTTGGTGGCCAATCGACTGGCCAAAACGTGAAATTATCTGCTCACCGAAGTGTTCTCTCAATAAATCGATTAATTGATGCGATATGTGAGAAGTGGCGCCGTCTTGTTGAAACCAAATGTCACCGAGATCACGAGCTTCAATTTTAGGCATCAGATAGTGGGTTATCATGGCGCGATTGACCTTTACGTTCTCACCGGCATCATTTTTGAAGAAATATGGACCGACGATTCCACTGGTTCACAAACCACACAAACCCGTTGTTTTTTTCTGAATGAAAAAAAAAATCAGTTCTTCGTTCCAAATGTGACAATTTTGGGTAAGAAACGTGTTCTTGCTCGACTCGTCCCGATGAAGCTAAATTTTTTCGAAATGCTCGATCGTGCGAATTCCCATCCTACATTCATGCTGATGAGACATATACGAGTATTTATGAGTTTGGCATGCAAACAAGGTGACAGCCATCGGAATGGAGTAAAAAACCAGCCGAAACCAAAAAACCACGTCAAAGTCGTTCAAAAATCAAGGTGATGCTCATTGTTTTTTTCGATATTTCTGATTTGGTGCATCATGAATTTATACCGGAGGGATAGACGGTCAATAAGGAGTTCTATTTGCCCGTATTGAGACACTTGCGTGCGAACATCCGACGAAAACAAAATTCGTTGAAGGAGCTGAAGACCATCCCAAAAAGTGCTTATGTAAAGTGTTTCGAAGACTTGAAAAATCGTTGACCTAGGTGTATTACATCTGTTGGGAATTACTTTGAAGGCGATAAAATAAATAAATATTTTGCATTTTATTTTCAAATTGCTGGTAATTTTTTTGTCACTTGAATTTAGTCTGTATATACGCGACTAGTCCCTCAGTTTTTGAGAATTAAGTTCTTGTATATAATCTTTTGTGAAGGTTATTATATATTATATTTTTTTACCCTGAACAGGGTATATTAAGTTTGTCACGAAGTTTGTAACATCCAGAAGGGAGCGTCGGAGAGCCTATAAAGTACATTTATACGAGTATGTACATATATAAATGATCAGTATGTTGAGCTGTGTCGATTTAGCCATGTCCGTCTGTCTGTATATATACGTCCCTCATTTTTTAAGATATCGTATTGAAATTTTGCAAACGTCATTTTATCTTCAAGAAGCTGCTCATTTGTCGGAACTGCCGATATCGGACAACTATAACATATAGCTGCCATACAAACTGAACGATCGGAAAAAAGTTCTTGTATGGAAATCTTTTGCAATTGACAATGTATCTTCACAAAAGTTGGCACAAGTTATTTTCTATGGCAACAATGTAATCTCCGAAGAAATTGTTCAGTTCGGTTAACTATAGCATATAGCTGCCATACAAACTGAACGATCAGAATCAAGCTCTTATATGGAAAACTTTTGCATTTGACAAGATATATTCACGAAATTTGATACATAATATTTTCTAAAGCAACAATGTAATCTCCGAAGAAATTGTTCAGATCGGTTAACTATAGCATATAGCTTCCATACAAACTGAACACATAGTTACTAACAGAAATGCACCTGTGAAGGGTATTTAGCTTCGGTGCAACCGAAGTTAACGTGTTTTCTTGTTTTATTAATAACTTAGTTGGTGACACAGTCTGTTATTTAAAAAAAAATATTTAAACATTATAAATTCCGTTGAATTTATTTATATTATTATTTTTTGCATTATGCAGTGTTTTTATTTATTTCTTTTTTTTTATTCCAACTCTGGTTTAATCCAATAATGACACATATTTTTCTCTCTTTACTGTGCATTATTTTTAAAACCATAAGTTCACCTACCCTATTATTATTATGTACATATGTATTTCTATTTTATACCCTCCCGTAC
Organism: Bactrocera dorsalis; assembly: GCF_023373825.1. NCBI lineage: Eukaryota > Metazoa > Arthropoda > Insecta > Diptera > Tephritidae > Bactrocera > Bactrocera dorsalis. Next base: position 12,515,962 of record NC_064305.1, read on the forward strand.
ATAATATTTGACATTTGATCACGCGACTCCTACAGCCACAACTCACGTCCGCCGCTTGCCAAACAGCAAGCACCCTTCACTGCCTCTTGCTGGCGGCACAAGCTGTCATGTGCGTTGCGGAGATGGCGCTGTGAGTGGTGGGCAGTTTATGACGCTGATCGGCGATCAGCAAGCACTCGACACCCGCTGAAAGAAAATTTATATCAGCATTTATACATATTTCATTTGAAAGTCACACATTGACAAGCGCAACTGTATATAGTATATATACATATATTTATAAGTATGTCTTCGTGCTTATAGTTTTGCATGCAGTTTTAATATTTTATGAAATTGTGCGAATGTATGTATGTTTGTATGTGCAAGGTGCCCGCGAAAACACGTCTATTTTGTTTGCTTTCCGGTGTGTTGTTAAATTTAGCATGAAATTTTTATATTTAGCGCAATAGCCGCTCGAAAAAAATACACTTACATATTCTTTCTTTCGTCATAATGCGCGACAGCTTTGGTTTAACGGTTTGTCTTATTAAATATTCTTAATTGATGAGCATCTAGTCCCTTTGCCACGTCAAGTGAGTGATTTTATTTTATAATTCCTGAATTAAATAGCCATTAAATGAAATAAAATATTCCAATTACAACTTTAGTTTTTCTAAGCTTCCTAAATAACAGTGAAAGTATAAAACTGTTGCCAGGATTGCATCAATTTTCAAATAATTAGTGTGTAAGACTAATTCCCGTAACAAAAAGATACTTAACCTTCAAACTATAAACTTGCTGGTCGGTAATTTTGAAATCAAATAAGGCAAAATCCAGACCCTTATGAGTAGAAAATTATTATACCGTTCCGGCTTAATGAACAATTTTGGCGCTAAGACCATATTAGAAAGGTCCAAGGTTCCCATTGAGCACGAACAAAAGTTTTGACTGCATCCTGTATAATAAAAGATGATAAAGTACGGAATGTTTTCAACTTGTAAACGCATCAAAGGCTTTGCAACTGAAAATATATTTCGTTAAACCAAAGCTCGTCAAATAAATTTCACCCGAGAGGCCCAATCTTCAACCACTTATTACAGCAATTGGGACCGTATGTCAGCAATAATGCGCCGAACATTCTTTTCCAAGGTCAAATCTCACGACCTTGCAGGCCACGACACTAGTTAATATGCTCACCAAAAGTTTCCTTCAATAAATTGGTTGTCACGTTGACGCGCATGTAGCGCCGTCTTGTGGGACCAAAGGATGTCCACATCAAGATGTTCAAAAATCTTTAGTCATGGCTCTACAACATTCTCCATTATTGGCAGCAATTATGAACGAATTTTCCTCTTTGATAGTTCCGTCGGCTGTATGTGATGTTGGAATCAAAGGTTGTCCGCATCAACATCCTGTAATGCAGGCACGTAAAAGTCATTAATCTCCATTGACTGTAACATTATGGCCGACTTCATTATTTAATAATTGTGGACCAATAATTCCCTCTGCCCATAGACCACACCAATCACCGACTTTTTAAGGATATAACAACGTCTCAATATTCAACCAAAAGTAAGCTTATTTGTTGAATAAAATTTTCTTGTGAAAATCGGGATTGGTGGCCAGTCGTTCCTCTTTTTCGCTGTTTGGCTCCAATTAGAGATTCCAAGTGTAGCCAGGTCTTTCTCCACCTGGCCTTTCCACCGGAGTGAAAGTCTTGCCCTTCCTCTGCTTCCGCGACAGTCACTGCGTCGAATACTCTCAGAGCTCAGAGCAGAGAGAGTTTTCATCAATCCGGACTACATGACCTAGCCAGCGTAGCCACTGTCAATCACAAGATTACCCCTGGGTACTCTACAAGAATATGCAAAGCTCTTTAAACATTCTGTTAGTCACCGCATCTTTTCACAGAGTTTTGGAGCATTCCCCCTGCACGTCAGCTTATCAAGCCCTTCATGCTCACGCATTTTAGCCTCTCTCTGTTGTTGTCTGCAAATATCTCTCTCCCGCACTTGTTATGATCGATTGTAATTGTCAGGTAGGCAGTCTGTTTTCTCTCCGCTGCAACATGGCACTCCTCATCATATCAGCTGTTCTTTTGCCTTTTCCGAAATGGTTTCGTTTACAGCTAAAATTAAGGAGCGTCGCAGAGTTTCCTTATAACGACTTAGTGATGAGTGTCCTCAGAGAGCAAGAGTTCAAGTCGAGCAGAAAATCGTTGTGATTGCAACTTCTGGACGTCGAACCTTCCTTGTGTTTGTTGACGGACGTTTTTTGCTATATAGAGGCGAGCGCATATCTCCACTGCAACAAGGTAGTGGTGCGAGTTAATGCCAGGACCTCGGACGGTCTAAAACACTGAAGACGTGTCTTCCATCTATCACAACATGATCGATCTGGTTGCTAGCTTTTCAATCCGGAAAGAACCAGGTAGCTTGATGAAAAAACTTTTAGCAGTTTAAGGCAGTTTATTAAGGCTATTCAACTTTTTTTTCTAAAAAAAATAATTTTTTCGCATAATTGAGTACCACCCTCACATGAAAGCATTTATACGATTTATTCGTATTTTTATTATTTTATTATCACTTGAACTAAGCAAATAAAATTAATAACTATTTTTATTGCCGAACACTTTATTTTCAAAATAATATTTTATCCAACATCCGCTTGACGCTGGTCTGTTGAAAGAATCCGCTCGTTCGGCGCTCTTCATAGGTGCATATAAGCAACAATGTTTCCAATTCAACGCCATTAAATTATTATTAGAACTCAGATAAAAATGTGCAAGAATGTTTATTAATTTGTTAAACATTTCGAATTTCTTTTGTTATTATTTTTATGATTTTTTTTTTTGTTTTTTTATGGCTTTTTTTGTAATTTTTTTTAAGAATACCTATTTTCGCAATGCCAAAAATAAAGCGCTTACAAATAAACAAAAAACGCCACAGCTGAATAAAAGACTTTATAAAATAAGATTTATGACTTTACTTTCTCAAGAATTCCCACTTTCGATGGCTTTTCTATAATACACAATATTAAAGCTTAAAATTTAGTTTGTTTGCATTTTTTTATTATTATGTTTTTTTTTTTTGATAAAGAGAAAGGGGGTGCTTTTGCCGCAGTTTAGCGGATTAGCAATTAATTTCCTTCGCATTTCATTTGTATGTGGATTTGATGCTTTACGACTTGTCCGACACAACTAAATTTTTTATAGCGCCTGTGTGGGCGGCGCGCGCTTCAATGGAGTGAGCCGAGTGGTCAGTGGTTTTGGGGTCGTGCAATCGTATTGGGAGCACTCATACGCAAAAATAAAAATTAGCGCCGATCAAGTGGACTTAAAATAAATATATATTAAACTTTTTATAAAAAATATTAATATTTTTATAAAAAGTAATTATAGAAAAATTCGAAGTTTCTTTCGCTATAATCAGACTTTTACTGCTTGCCATGTTCTGCGGGTAATAAATTCGAATTTTCGTCGTAGAATGCTGTTAAAATTTATGTCGCATTTGCTGGTAACGAGCTGCAATCTTATGTTCTAAAAACCCAATTTGGCACCCTAGTCCAAAATGACTAAAAATGCTTATTATTTTTCTTATGTCCTGAATATGTAATTTTCCAGGAAACGTCGGAGACTCTATAAAAAAATATGTATATCACTTAGCGTGACGAGCTGAGTCGATTTAGTCATGTCTCTCTGCATATACCTGAACTAGTCACTGAGTTGAGAAGAAGAAGAAGAAGTCACTGAGTTTTTAAGGTATCGATCTGAACGTCCTCTTCTCAACAGAAGCTGCTCATTTTCCTTGGTATCTTCATGAAATTTTGAATAAATTATTATGTTGTTGTTGTTTTAGCGGGTACCTAGTTCCCGTTAGAATCGGCAGGATTAGCTAAGTTGTCGCCGACGTCATCCAACCAAAGACCTACAAAACGTGCTGTTTCGACGGGGTCGTACCATAGGGAGAGGGGAGTCAGATGAGTGGCGTTGGTGGATCATGCAAAGAGTTAGCCAGTGTCATGCGGAGACTCATTGCACGCAGGACATATATTACATATGTCGGGATTTATTCTCGATAAGTAGGAGTTTAACGAAGCTACGCAAGAGTCACTTAAGTTTCTCGTGGCCACTCGAGCCTTTCGTCTGCAATAGTTGGTGGTATGACTCCGAGTACACCATTCAGTCGGTCGGGAGTCGGTGAAGGTGTGGATGGCTCCACTGTGAATGGCGGTCAGTGCTTGTCGGAAGTTTGTTGCGTCCGAAATTTGTTCGGCGTATTGTCTGATGTCGTCGACGTGGTAAAGGCATGAACCTTTGATGTTTCAAGGAGGCGGTTCCGCTCCAAGCAGGTGACTGCAAGGATGATTACTGCGATAGGGGACATCAAGAGGCATCCGGATGTAGTCCGGATTTCACTGCATGCAAGCGACCATATTTGTGCGGCCCCAATCTATCCTTTAGCTTTCTCTTCACATTCGTTCAGTATATTCTACTAACTCTATTTCATACCTTAGAGTGGTTTAATACAAGCGTTCGCCTATTTCTCTACAAATTAGGTGTTTTCGAACGTCCATTGAGTTAGGTGTTTAATATTTTTGAAATCTAGATATGTTTATGTGCATAATTAAGCTAACACTTAGTAAAGTTCTCTTCCTCTTCTACAGCTTTCATCGAGACCATAAAGCGTCAGAAGGCGCGGCGTGACAAGTTGGCCTCGGCACTGCGGGAGAACAAAAATAAGCTTGGCAATGTCGAGGAAGAGGTCAAAATGCTAACCGAACCCTTGAATCCCGGCGAATCTGAGAGACTGGATTATGAAATAGAAAGATTACGCACTGACTGTCAACAAACATTGAATGAAATCGAAAATATCAGACGTTACGGTAATTTAGTCTAGCCACACACATACATGTATACAATTTATTTACCATAAAATTGCGTTCACTTAACCCGCAGGTCAGCTAAGCGAAGACGAGCGACTGAAACAACAACAGCAGCAACAGCAACAACAACAAGCATTCCCACGGTGGCAACGGCCACCACGACCGCCACCACCACAACAACAACCGCAAAGTCCCTACCAACAATACCAGCCAACTGAAGTAGATTTCCAACAGCAACAATACAACACACCTGGCAGTGTCGGTAGCACTGCTGGCATTGTTGGTGTTATTGGTAGTGGACATAGTAGCGCTGTAGGCACACCCAACTCACCACGCTTGCAGCAAACGCCACCAACGCAACGCGTAAATTATGTCGGCCAATCGCCACCATATCAGCTGCCATCTACGGACGAGGAGGACTACTCCGATTCGAATACGGATGGCGGTGACGACTATGAACCGCTCGAACGCTGGCCCTGCTCCATGTGTACATTCCTCAATCATCCACAGCTGAACATATGCGAGGCGTGCGAATGTGTGCGCATTATACCCGGTACGATACGCATTGTGCCCACAGCTGGTGGCAGCGGCAACGCAGCAGCAGCAGCCGCAGTCATGCCACAGTCGCTGCCTGCAGCAACGACAGCCGGTGGCGCATCGGCGACTGCAGCTGCTGCGGCGGCGGCCTTGACCGCTGCGACTCCAACTGCAATAGCGCATGGCGCGAGCACCGCATCAGCGGGCAATTCGCCAACTTCGGCTGCACGCACCGTAGCTGCGGAATAACACTGAATGGCTTGCATGGCGTTTTTATTATTATTAAATGTCTCTTTTTTTAATTAATGTTATGTGTTGCGTACTTTTTATGAACACAATGCTAAATTATTACTTAGCCACTAAGTTTGTATGTATTTACATATATATATTTTATGCTAATCTATAAACCAAATGCATTAGTTACTTGTTTACTTGTATATAAGGCCGTTACAATTAAGCACAGTTTTATGCGTTTAAATGTTTGTATTTCATTGTTGTTGCTTTGCATGCAGTTAAAATGCTCATATACACGTTTTAACTACTTCTACAGTCAGAGCAAAATATTTAAGTAATTTTTTTTTATTAAATATAATTTTTTTCGATGAACTGCATAAATGTTTCAAAATAGTGAATGTGTTTATAATCCTTACAACAATTAGACAATTGCATTAATATCTAAATATTTTTTTTCTAATCCCGAAAATCTTAATTAAAACTAAAAAATAAATTTTTAATCCCAAAACTCGATTTAAAAATATTTTTTTTTATTTTCTTATCTCGAAAATCTTAATTAAAAATAATTTTCAAATTTCTAATCCCAAATACTGAATTTAAAAATTAAAAATAAATTCTTTACCCCAAAAATCGATTTAAAAATAAAAAATAAAATGATTTAGGTGCTAATTATAAAAAAAAAAATAATTCTAAATACCGCATGGAAAAATAAAACAAAATTAATGCCAAGTTTACAAAAAAAATAAAAAAAAAAGTTTTTTTTTTTTCGAAAGTTAAGTTTTCAGTTAAGTTGCGTTAATATCAGAATTATTTTTTTTAATTTGTAATCCCGAAAATCTTACTTAATCTTACGAAATACTGGATTAAAAAATTATTTTTAATCAAAAATCGATTTAAAAATAAAGAAAAAATAATTATTTAAATGATTCTAAATACCGCACTGAAAAAAATAATAATACCATGTTTGTAATAAAAGTTTTAAAAATTTTGCTTTCAAAAGTAATTTTTTCAGTTAGAAATTTTTGAGTTTTAAATTTGATTATTTTTGCTTAGCTTTTGAAAATTAGCGCTTATTTTTAATAAAATATCAACAATTTTTAACATTTTTTATCTTATTGCAATATAATAAACATTTTTACTTGTTACTTCAATTTGCGTATTTAAAAAATATTTTAATTTTAATTTCAAAATTTAAATTTTTTTATTTTTCTAGTACAATTTGTGAGTTTAAAAATATTTTAACTATAATTTTGGGACTAAATACTCGAATTTGAATTTTTAATTGCGATTTTTGGTTTAAAAACCTCGATTTTGGCATTAAAAATTCATTTTTAAATTTTTAATTCAGATTTTCGGTTTAAAAAATATTTTTTCAACTTCGAATTAAAAAATTTTGAATTTTAATTATAAAATAATAATTTTTTAGTTAATTTTTAATTTTTTAATTAAAAAATTTACAATCCTGCTCACTGCACATGTGTATGTATATATAATTTTGGAATTAAAGATTGAAATTTATTTTATTAATACAATTTGTGTATATATGCATAATAAAAATACTTTAATTCTAATTTTGGGGTTAAATATGCAATTTTCAATTTTTAATGGCTATTTTTGAACTAAAAAATTAAATTTTCAAATTTTTACCTCTATTTTGGCATTAAAAATTCATTTTTCTACTTTTAATTCAATTTTTAGGACTAAAATTTTTTTTTTCAATTTCTAATTCAAAATATTTTAATTAAAATTTTTTTTAATAAAAATTTTTTTAAATCACATTTTTTTCATAATAAAATTTTTTTAAATGAAATTTTTTGTTTAATTTTTTTTTATTAAAGTTTTTTAATTAAATTTTTTTGCAATGTTTTTATTAAATAAAATTTCTGTCTTAATATTTTTTTTTAAATGAATTTTTTTTACATTTTTTTTTATTAAATAAAATTGTTTTCTTAATCATTTTTTTTTTTTAATAATTTTTTTTTCTTAATAAATTTTTTTTAAATGAATTTTTTTTTTCTAATATTTTATTAAATTTTTTTTATAAAAAAATGCAATTCCTCCATATGTAAACTGTTAATATTTTTAGTTTATGAAAATTTTTTTACAAAACTACTTTTATTATTTGTTCTAAAAATATGTCAAAAAAGCTTTTAAATTAAATCTTAATGTTTTTTACAATGACTTACTAAAGTGCCTATTCGTACTTGCTAATAAAAACTCCCTTTATCTAATTAAGATTATTTATCCAATCATTTGCTCAACGAACAGTTTAAAAATTGCCTTAACTGCATGTGATTCTCCACATATGTATATACTTATATACACACGCAAAAAAAAATCTTAAATAAGAAAAAATAGTAACTAGAAGCTGTGATAATTAAAAAAAAAAAACAAAAACAAGTATGAAAAGTGTTTGCGTTATTAAGAATAGTAAAAATGTGTTTAAAAAATCTGTAAGCAGTAGATACATTATATTTTAAAATACTATTTTTTTGAATACTTAAATGACGTGCTTATATGTAGTTAATTTACACATTATAAAATAAAAAAGTAAAGCTAAAGTGCTCTATAAAGCTAGTTTTACGTTCTTGTGCATTAATTATTATAAAGAAAAATAAAATACATTACTTATACATATAAATATTTATAGTAATTATAGTCATTTAAAATTATGTGAAATAAGTCTAACATTTAGCTGTTATGTTACGTTTATGTTAGTTCAACTCAACACATCAATATTTACAGACGGACTCAACAAGTAATCATACTAAATGTAGACTTCAGCTGTTGTTAAAGAGTGTGCAAAAATAACACAATCCAGCATGTTTGTGTATTTAATTTTTTTGTAAACCTTTTTTATAATTTTTTAACAGTTTTTTGTTTTAGACTTCCTCAAAAATATTTCGTTACATAAATTATAACTATTAATTATTTTTATTTTTTTATTAGTTAATTACAACAAATTGCAACGTATAACCTTTACTACCAATATTAATACTAATATTATGTATGTAAGTGTAAAAAACAAATGCAACAATAAACTAAAAATGAAACTTAAAACTTATGCGAAAATTGCGTTTGAATTGCGTTTTTTATGCCATTGTTCTTTGCCTGCTTTTGCTGCCTACAGAAAAAATTAACCCAACCGCGGTTTTTACTTGCACGCATATCTACAGTTATTTATAAACCACACTTTTTTTCTCAAATACTTGTTGCAGAACCCATTTTGAGTCGAGAGGATATCCATATCACGCTATCACCAGGCGAGAACAGTAAGTTAATGCAGAGATATACGAGTTTGTATGTACATATATAAGTACATTGGAGTGTCCGTTATTTCTTAAGTTGATTTCTTTTAGTTTTTCTATAAAAACTCGGACCTAACGTAAATTTTTTTTTTCAATTTGAACCTAACCTAAAAGTGGTATTCTAAAAACAGATTCCACTCTGCAAAAAAATCATAATAATTTTCCTTTTAGCTGAGGCCGTTTCCTCAAGGTCTGGTTAACAGCCATTTGCCTATTAAGTTTTGGTTAAAAAAATTAACGAAATTTGGTTAAGTTAACCAGAACTCAACTTGTTGTTGTTGTGGCAACAGAATTCTACCGAGACAGATAGTACCCATACATTGTGAAAACAGCGCTAAAAGTTATACGCAATTAAAGTTATGCATGAAATATGCTGATAAGTACACCATGTCGTATGAGCAACACAAAATGCATTAATCACTTGTATGAATGGTCAGTACATTTGGTGTACAACTTTAAATGCGTATAACTTAAAGAAAAAAAATTATGGAAAAATAAATTAAAAAACAATTTTTAGGACGCTGGAAAATTTTGCATTAGATTATCAAGTTTTCAAACTTGTAGATTTTCTTCGTCAATGCATAAAAAAAAAAAAATACGAGGTTATATGTATACATGGAAAAAGAAATATTATTATTATTTAATGAAATAATAAAATTAAACCTTAACAGTAAAAAAAGTATCAGGCATCGGATCAAAGTTGAAAATAAATAGCTTATTTACGTCGAATCCGTATTTTTAGGTCAAACATTGAAACTTCAGCAGGGGTTATCAAAAAAAAAATAACTTGAGAAATAACGAACACTCTCATATATATACATACATATGTATATGGCATTGTGTACATACCTATATAACATATGTAAAAGTGTTTTTTGAAGTAGTTATATACTAAATATCTTTGTCTACTTTTAGGAATTGTGCATTCGTGGGTCGTGTCATGACAGTCACCGCGTAGGCCATCATAACCATCATGTTTGTTGGTCTACTGAGGATTTATAGTACAACTGGCGGCAAAGTAAAAGCGACTGATATCCGCTTACAGTTTGGAAAAGGTTCGCTCATGTTGTAGCAAATACTCCGCTTTGTTCAAGAGCATTAGCTGAAAATCAGCATTTTTGACTGGGTCGACGCTTGGTGCATGACATATGTATTGGCGCTAAATATCTTAAGGTTATTTAAAATGTGTTATTGTTGACCGATAAGTGTAGAACGCTAATTGGCTGCAGGACAGGAAATGTTAATCAACTACTACCTTCGCTGTTTAAATATGCAATGATAGTGAAGAAGGCTTTATTTTGAGATTATGAACTCAAATAGAAAATAGATAGAAAAGCTTTGTTTTATAGCGCCAGCGGCCTTGCATCTTCTCTTTCAATGTTTTACAACTGTGATGCCGAGAAGTGCCTCATTTTACGCCCTGAGGACTGCGTGTTTAAGTGTTACTTATATTAATGCTGACAATGAATTTGAAACTTGGGAACGAATTAGTTTATTATTTTCTTTGTAAAGTCACAAATGTGACTCAAATAATGCAAAAAGCATTGGCTTGCAAGCATGCATACTAAGTCGAGAATTTTTTTTTAGGTATGTACAAATGTTGGTCGTCGGAGCTGTAATGCAAAACCGCTTTAATTAGCGAAGCGTTTTCGACTGAGTGCTGTAATAAAGAAAAATATTCACGGATTTTTTAAGTGCTGCTAATAACACAAAGTGATTGGTAACTAAAATGTGGCTTCACTTACTTTTAAGAGATATTGATCAGAAATTAATTTGATTTGGGAACACTAAATATACATATATGTACATATATATTTGGGGTACTCACAACCTGTCGTAAAGCATCGTAAAATCGTAAAATTATAAATTTTTACACTTGTTTAAAAAAATTGTTGTTGGATTTCATACAAAAATGAGTTTACACATTTACAATTTTCAATGCTATGTTTTCGAATCATTATAACTTACAACTTTATGAGACTTGTGAATTGCACAATTGCTTTTTTTTGAAAACAGTGTCAAAATCACAAAGTTAAACTCGGAAAATCAGAACAAAATAGATTTATAACAGGCGTTGGAGATAATACTTTCACAAATCAGTCTTATAACAGTCGTAGTAGACAATGCTTTGAATTTTAAAATTTTTTAAATCGTTCGATAAGAAGTTAAAGAAAGAAAGAAGTTAGTTGCCGACTTTATAAATCATTATTTTTTTGATGTCATTTGTATTTTTCGATCAAGTAGGCATATTGTGATTTTTATTTTGGCAAAAACTAAAATTCAAAGCGCTTTATACATTTATTTGCATATTTTAGTCAAAACAAAATAATTTAGATACCGGTTTTTGCAGATTAGATCATTTTTCTAAAAATTTATTTGTTAAAAAATATTTTTAAAAAAATCCGAAATTTTCCAATCAAAGAATTAGCACCTAATTGATAATCAAAAGCGGAAACTAGCGCCGAATTTTAATTAAAATATATATATATTTTATCGCGGAAAGTGAATTGTGCTTAAATTATAGAAATTTTTTATTTTATTATAATTTAATTATTTTTTTATTTTATATTTAATTTTTAAAATTATGAAAAATATAATTATTTTTTATTTAATTTATTATTAGTCGAAAAGTAAAAATAACAGTTATTGAAAATTAGCAAAAACTTAAAAAAAATGTCTACTATTTTATATCGATAAATAAAAGCTATGAAAAACCGATAAATTATGAAAAAATTAATAACTAAATTAATATTGTTGAATTTTAATGAAAATGTCGATATTTTTCAAACAAGATGCTGTGCATAAATTATAGAATTTTTTTATTTTATTATAAATTAATTATTTTTTTATTTTATATTTAATTTTTAAAATTATTGATAATATACATAATATATTTTTTTTAATCGAAAAGTGAGTTAAAAAAATAACAGTTATTAAAAAATTGCAAATAATGTTAAAAGAATTCTACCATTTTATATCGATAAATAAAAGCTATGAAAAACCGATAAATTATGAAAAAATTAATAACTAAATTAATATTGATGAATTTTAATTAAAATGTCGATATTTTTCAGAAAAGTTGTTGTGCATAAATTATCGATATTTTTTATTTTATTATAGATTAATTATTTTTTTATTTTATATTTAATTTTTAAAATTATCAATAATATACATAATATATTTTTTCGAAAAGTGAGTTAGAAAATAACAGTTATTAAAAAATTGCAAATAATTTAAAAAAAATTCTATCATTTTAAATCGATAAATAAAAGCTATGAAAAACCGATAAATTATGAAAAAATTAATAACTAAATTAATATTGATGAATTTTAATTAAAATGTCGATATTTTTCAGAAAAGTTGTTGTACATAATTTTTTTTGTTTAATTCCAACAATTATAAATCTAAAATTGAGTAAAAAATAATAATAATTGCAAATTGGAAAAAATTAAAAAAATTTCTACTTTTATAACGATAAATAAAAACCATGAAAAACCGATAAATTATTAAAAAAATCAAAATTAAGACTACTATTGATGAATTTTAATTAAAATGTCGATATTTTTACAAGTTGTTGTGCATAAATTATCGAATTTTTTTAATTTAATTATAACAATTTTTAATCGAAAAGTGGGTTACAAAAAATCGTTATTACAAATTAGCAACAAGTTTTATAATTTTATATCGATAAATCAAAACCATGAAAAGCTGATAAATTATTAAAAAATTATGATTAATATTGAAGAATTTTAATTGAAATTTGATCGAAAGGTAGTAATTAAGACTACTAAACTTAAACCAAATCAATGAAAATTTTAAGTCACTAATTGAAATGAAATAACTTGACTTTGGGATTTTGACACTCATGCAACGTGAAGTCGTATATTGACATACATATATACATAAATATATATTAAATATAGTGTCCAAACAATCTGCATAGATATGCATTCAACAGCGAACGTATTTATCAACCGAATTTTTTAGTAGCAGCCAAATTTGTACGTAACAATAAAAATGAGAAACGAAGCCACCATTTTAAAGGACTTTGTGTGAAAAAGTCAATAAACAAAAAATAATTTTGAACGATTTCGAGAAAACACGAAATTTTTTTGTGACGAAAGAGCATCAAGCTTGTAGCGTTTGTTTGTAAACGATCGATTTATCGCTGTACTATATAAATATGTATGTAAACCCCTGTGCGTGTGTAGAATTTGTAAAATTGCTGCTGGCAGCAAATTACGTGTAAAAGTTGTTAAAATATTTGTTAGCTAAATTTAATTAGTCGAATACTAAATTAATTAGTTGAATGTGTGAAAAACAAAACAAAAGCATTATAAACAGTTACACTAACGAGAAATGTCACATTACTTCTTTTCACCGGCATAGATTAGTTCACAGTAATTGTTTAGAAAATGCTGTGCGAAATGTGAAAAAGACTTTGTAAATAAATAAAATTTAAATGTAACGCTAATATACAACTGTAAACAGTAGTTTAGCATATACTAGCTAGCAGGTTGTAATATTAAATTATTAAAATAATTCTTACGTTTTGTAGCGTCGCATGCGAATGTGATAACTAATTTAGTAGCTCAAGCACGTTAGTTTCGTCTAAGCAATCATTTTTTTTAATAAAAATCTAGCTTGTTAACATTTTACCGCGAGTGTATTTATTATTTTATTGAATTCGATAACTGTAACTGTAGCTATGCATACCTTAGTGCAGTAATGAATTATTGAGAGAGTTTTTTTTGTGAATTTTTATTTGCTAATATAATTCACTAAATAAATGTAAATATGTATATAGTTGTAGGGTTTTTTGTATATAGCGAAGAATTGTTGATATAATTTGTAGTTTAATTTTGATACAAGAGCATATAAATATTATATATTATTTATAAATACGAGTATGTAGCCAAATAACCGAAATTTAAACTAAGAAATAAAGATAAACAATGTAAATATAAACATACATGCATACATATACGCAAATAAATTTATTGTGTGCATTTTTTTATTTAAATGCCTATTGCAAGTGGTATTTGTTGTTGTTGCTGTGGTGGCATAAACAATATAAGGGAAGCATTGACCCACTGACAAATATTGGTTGTCAAAAAAGTCTTGCGGTATTTTTATTGAATTTTCAATTGTTCATAAAATTGGTTACAATAATGCGATTCAAGTCAAATATGTGCCGTTTTGTTCGATGACGCGTTCCCAACGAGATGCCAACTTCATAATGCTCCTCTCATAGAAGCTCGCTTCCCTATTGGCAAAAAACTCGGAGAGCCAATTTTCACAGGACTCTCTTGTGGCCAACTTCAAACTACCAAGCGCGTTCGCCAGAAACAGGTAGTAATCACTTGGTGCGAGATCCGGACTATACGATGGATGCAAAAGAACCTCCCATCCGAGCTCCCGGAGCTTCTGGCGCGTCACTAAAGATGTGTGTGGCCTGGCGTTGTCCTGATGGAAGACAATTCGGCCTCTGTTGATCAAAGATGGCCTCTTCTGCATGAGTGCTGCCTTCAAGCGGTCCAGTTGTTGGCAGTACAGGTCCGAATTGAGCGTTTGGCCATAGGGGAGCAGCTCATAGTGGATTATTCCCTGCCAATCCCACCAAACACACAGAAGAACCTTCCTGGCCGTCAATCCAGGCTTGGCCACCGTCTGGGCCGCTTCACCGCTTTTCGACCACGACCGTTTGCGCCTTACGTTATCGTAAGTGACCCACTTTTCATCGCCAGTCACCATACGCTTCAAAAACGGGTCGATTTTGTTGCGATTCAGAAGCGATTCGCATGCGTTGATACGGTCAAAGATGTTTTTTTTGCAACAATTCGTGTGGCACCCATACATCGAGCTTCTTTGTGACTCCAAGCTTCTTCAAATGGTTTATAGCGGTTTGATGACTCATGCCCAGTTCTTGACCGATGCTACGGCTGCTACTATGCCGGTCTCTTTCGACCAATTCAGCGATTTTATCGCAATTTTCGACGACAGGCCTTCCGGAGCGTGGCGTATCTTCGACCACCTCTACACCAGAACGAAAACGTTGAAACCATCGTTGTGCGGTGGAAATGGAAACTGTATCGGGTCCATAAACTGCACAAATTTTATTGGCGGCTTGAGATGCATTTTTGCCTTTATCGTAGTAGTACTGTAAAATATACCGTATTTTCTCTTTATTTTTCTCCATAACTACGCACTTTCAGCGCCAACTAGCGAAAATATCGCAAGACTTTTTTGACAACCCATTATATTTCAATACTAGAATATGCAGATTGACCGATATGTTCGGTAAAAAATCAACTTTACATATGCACAGGTTCATAAATCTTCCACAGAACCTCTCTCTCGAAAACTCGTAACGTCGACTCGTCAGATGTTGTCGTCCTCCATGCCGCTGCACCATATAGCAGGACGGGGATCATGAATAACTTATAAGAGTTTGCTTTTTGTTCGTCGAGAGAGGATTTTACTTCTCAATTGCCTACTCATTCCGAAGTAGCACCTGTTGGCAAAAGTTATTCTGCATTGGTTTTCGACTCTGACATTGTTGTTTGTTTTAATTCTAGTTCCAAGATATGCGAAATAATCTACAGCTTCGAAGTTATGACTGTCAACAGTGACGTGGAAACCAAGTCGCTAGTTCGATGACTGTTTTTTGATGACAGAAGATATTTCGTCGCTCAGTTCAGTACCATACCCATTTGCTTCGTTTCTCTGTTCAAACTGAAGAAAGCAAAACTAACGACGAGGTTATTATGGGCAATAATATCGCCAGAAGCTGTACACTCTTGTAAAAGATTGTACTTCCTCGATTAAGCTCTGCAGCTCAAATTATTTTCTCCAGGACTACATTGAAGAAGTCGCACGATATGGAGTCGCCTTGTCTGAAACCTCGTTAGGTATAGCATGGCTCGGAGAGGTCCTTCCCGATCCTGTCGGAGCTTTTGGTATTACTCAACGTCAATTTACACAGCCGTAATAGTACCAAATTCAGATATAACAGCATTAAAGCAGCTCCTTTTCGCGCTGTCAAAAGCAGCTTTGAAATCGACGAAGAGATGGTGTGTTGATCTTCTTTTAACGTGTTCTTTTATATGATGTTTTTTTGTGTATTGGACAGAGCACACTTCAACTCCAAAGCAGCTAATGTATGCTCCTTATCAGTTCTTCGCCGCCGTATTTGAACAGCTCGGCCGGTAATCTATCGTCCCCGCCGTTTCGTTATTCTTATAGGAATTGCTATTCGAACTTCTTCATGGTCGGGCAATGGAACGTTTGCTCCATCGTCATCCTTTGGGGAATCGGGTTCACCATCTTCTGGTGGTGCTTTCACCGCCTTTCAGCAGGCTGCAGAAGTCTTCCCTCCATAATTTCAGTATGCTCTGGGCATCGGTTACTAGATCACTTCTGGCTGTTCTACAATAGTATGCTTCAGTCTTGAAACCTTCGGTTCATCGTCGCAATTTTTCGTAGAATTTTCGAACATAACTCCTGTCAGCCAGCTTGTCAAGCTCTTCATACTCACGCATTTCGGCCTCTCTTTTTTTTTATCTGCAAATAGGTCTCGCTTCCATCTTCAAGTCTCGGTATCTATCCCATCCCACACGTGTTGTGGTCGATTGTGACGCTACGAGGTAGGCAGTCTCTTTTCTCTTCGCTGCGACACGGCACTCCTCATCGCACCAGCTGCACCTTTGCCTTTTCCATAAACTAATGATTTCGTTTGCAGTTGTACAGAAAGAGCTTGAAATGTCGTCTCACAGTTTCCTTATAACGATTTTCTGATGAGTGCTCTCAGAGAACAGCAGTGCAAGTCGAAAATCGTTCGGTTGTCTGTTGTAAAAGCAGCTTCTCGACATGCCTTGTATCTGTTGACGTGCGTTTTTTGCTGCGCAGAGGAGGATGCATATTTTGGCTGCAACAAGATAGTGATTCGAAAAGGATGGAGCCATGTGTAGAAGTTCACGTAAGTGGCCAGAAAAGTTTCTTCTACGTATGCCTCAAGCAGCTTACATCTTCCGATTTTAGACCAAGTATCCTCTGAGTAGTCAAAAAACATCCGTTTGAAGGCGAGCTAAAGTGAAAAAGCGAACCATCGCACCCCAGGGTTGTGGGCTGGGTTCGAAACATGCCACGTAAAATACCCTACTGTCATTGCTAGGGTCGGAACAGATAAAATTAGTAAACCATAAAATTATCTATCTAGTTCCATAATGCTTCCAAGTAAATAAGAAAATCAAGAATTCGTTCAAATATATTTTTATTGTATTTTAATGAGACACATATGCAATACCTATGCCTCAAATTAATTTTTATAACTCCAGCCATCTGGTAGATCGTAATATGGAGTGCTGTCACCCATAACGTTTGCCCAAAAATCGTTCAACTCGCAACAGAAAGTATAACCACGGCTAGCTTCCTCATAGTAGCTGGAGCTCAAATCATATTTCTCGCAAACGTTAGTACAAAACTCCACTTCGCTACCAACATTTGCGAACGGATTATTCAGCGTGACAAAGACGATATCAATCGGCAAATTAGGATGCATCACCACTTTATAGTACCACTTGGGAGCAGCGATCACTTCAGTTTTATCCAAATAAATGTCAATCAATTTATTATTCGACGGATTTTCCAGCTCTAACACATCCAAAGTGCTGGTAAAGGTCAATAAATCCGAACCGTACGAGGAGGCCAGCTTGCGCACCGCATTCTCCACACGTACCCAATTGCCGGCGTTCACAACCTGCCACTCCGGAGCGCAATTCGCATAATAGTAAGTGGCTAACTGCTCGTAACTGAAGACGAAATCAGCATCTGGTGCCAGGTGACCACGCGCCAAGAAGCTTGTGCTGTTTATAAAAGTTTGGTCAGTGCCAAAAAGTGTTTTGAAACGCGAAACTTGATTTTTGTTCGTGTATAAAGTATTTGTGGCAGTGGTGCTAAAACGCATGCCATCCGCACGGAAGGCGCGACGCGTGCTATCGTTTATCTTAACTGTAAATAAGTAAAAATTTATATCTGAAACAACTCAGTCACAGCACATAACTTACAACTCTGCGCAGCGCCATTAACGAGACTGCGCGAATATAGCGCATTTTCGTTTTCGCTGTCGTAACAGATCGTGAAGACGCTTTGGAAAACATCGTTCACTTGAAAGCCGACTTCGTAGAAGACACCGGCGCCTTCGGCACACGAATTTTCGGTTACCAACAGCTCAGATGTGGGTACATGTGTACATTTCAAATCTGCAAGCGCGTATTCCTGATCCTTCTCTTCGCTGTAGAATTGACCATTTTGGCATTTCAGCGTGGCTGTCTGCTGCTTTAATGCCACTACTAGATTACTACTACCGGCGCAATGCAACGTTATCTCCTCATTCTCCTGCACTTCGGTCACTACATTAGTTGGGCGAAAGAGTGCTTCTTGTATCAGAATAACCGGCTGTGGGGTAGGCAAGTCGCTTGGTATGGTGATCGTGCAGGGATCGGCTGAAAGGCAGGCATAACATTATTGATTAAATACAATTTTAGTTTTACATTTCAATCGAACTGTGCGTGAATGGTTGCAAGTTGCGAGATTCCATTAAGATCTTTCAAGTCCTATATGATCTTTCAAGTCATAGAATTATGGGTTTGTGCTGCACTAAGGATTTTATTTATTTTTTTAGCGCGAACTACACAATCAGGAAGCATTTTTCCAGTGTTTCTGCCGTAGGTTTAGTGAAATGGCGGTCTTTTTTGAGATTCAACTAAACTACCTGCACCACGACAGGAAAAGTTTGAAAGATACCATATCCCTTAAGAATTCTCTAAGGAAGAAGTTTCTTCTGCCAGATCGGGTAAGAATTTATTTAGGAAGAATAAAAATACAGTTTCTTCAATTAGATCAAATAAGAATTTCCTGAAGAAGAAGACAGAAACAGTTTCTTCTACTAGATCGAGTAAGAATTTCCTTATGAAGAAGACAGATACAGTTTCTTCTACCAATTTTAAAATATTATTTCAAAATCTCGCTCATTTCTGCTATTTAGTTACGTGAGCTTAGAGCAATGTAAAGCCCCTTGGTTAGTAACTCCATATAAGATTGGACCGCCATTATTAATTGTCCTTTTACGACGTTCCACCGCGAATTTAGATTTATTGTGCCCTCTCCTAAGTCACAACGACCCCTCTGGGGCTAGCATATTGATAAAATCGAATATACTGCTAGGTGCTTGTGAGGCGATGTGATCCGTATATGGAAACATGGATCCAAAGATCTTTATCCTTAGTCTGCAGACTGAAATGCAGTCAATTAGGTGTTCTGGAGTTTCAAGCTTCCTGTCGCAGAACCAGCAATTTAGACAAGAAGCTAGCCCATTTTATATAAATGCTTCCTCAGTTTACAGTGGCCAGTGAAGAATGCGACAAGTGACCCGAGTTTGTCCCTAGGGAGGTTGATTTTATATTTAAAGCTGCTGAGGTTGTAAGCCTACATTAGCATCTTGGCATGGCGCATGCCTTTAAGTTGTTGGCAATACCTCTCTCTTCCTACTCTTTCTTCCTTGCGGAGCACCTCCTTTATGGTATGAGGACCCACCGCGATGAAGTGTTCAGCTTATACCATGTTAGTGTATGCTGCGGAGCGGGCGAGCTCATAAGCCAGTTCATTCGCGGCTATACATTTCTGACCGTGCATCCATATGGGCTTGATATCGTTCCGCTAGGACGTCTTCATGTCCAAGTAGTTTCGCAATCCTAAACAGATTGCTGTTTGAAATGATGCTACTTCCAAGAACTCTATGTTTGAGACTACACGTATTTTCTAGGAATTCAATAAATTTTCAGTCAAACCAGCTTCATGCCTGAATAGATTAACAGGGCTGAGTGATTTTTATTCTTTTTTTTTTAATCAAAAACAACCTGGACTTCTATATTTTATCAATGTTTGAAGACCTCACGTGCTCCCTTTTTGTAAAAACGACACATAATAGGCAGACGTCGATAATTGTGATCCTCGGTTATTCTGAGAGTCAATTGAAACGTCCTCGGACTGATATATAAATGGCGCTACCAGCATTCAATCCATATAATTTTTAGTTAGTCCTAACCATCATAGGGCTTGAAAATAAATAACAGCTATTGGATCTTTAGTTTGTGAATTATATAGTTTTGAGTTGAGCAACTTTTGTTATTGTGAAAAGAATGGATAAAAAAGAATTCCGCGTGTTGAAAAAATAGTGCTCTTTGAAGACGAAAAATACTGCTGAAGCAAACACTTGGCTTAACGATGAGTTTCCAGACACTAACTCAAGAAAATCAACCATCAAAGATTGGTATGTTAAGTTAAAACGTGATGAAACGAGCACCGAAGACGGTGAACACAGTGAACTCCCAAAAGAAGACAAAAACATCAAAAAAGTCCACAAAATAATTATGGATGACCGTAAAGGGAAGTTCCTCGAGATAGCAAGCACTCTAAGGTATCAACTGAACTTGTACATCATATCATTTACAAGTATGAGCATGAGCAAGCTCTCTGCAAAGCGAGTGCCGGGCGAGCGCACTTTTGGCCAAAAACAACGATGAGTTGATGATTCAGAGCTTTGCTTGGAGATGTTTAAGCGTAATAAGGCCGACTTTTTGTGTCGACATGTGACAATGAATGAAATATGGCTCCATCATTCACTTCGAAATCCAATCAACAGTCAGTGGACTGCACACAACGAAACCGCTCCAAAGCGTGGGAAAACGCAAAAGTCGGCTGGCATGTGCTTGAAATAATGTTTATTGACTACCTAGAAAAAGGAAGGTTCAGCCAGTATTACACAGAGTTATTGGAACGTTTGAAACACGAAATCGCCGAAAAACGCCTGTATCTGAAGAGTAAGAAAGTACTGTTTCACTAAGACAATGCACCGTGACACAAATCAGTGAAAAACGATGACAAAAATCTATGAGTTGGACTTCGAATTGCTTCCGCCTCCACCATATTCTTCAGATCTAACCCCTAGTGACTATTTACTGTTCTCCGAGCTCAGAAGAATGCTAGCTATGAAAAAAATTTCCTCGAAAGAAAAAGTGATCGCCGAAACTGAGGCCTATTATGAAGCAAAGGACAAATCGGAAAGACAAATCAAAGTTGGAAGGTTGTTTAAATCAGTTTATGTATATCCCTTAAAGGAAACTATGTTGAATTTTAAAAAAAAAAAAATTGCCATTTTGTGCTTTACTATGGTTGACCGGGGACTTTTCAATTGACCTGTTAGTAATTTGTTAATGCTAACAATCGGTAAAAAAGATAACCATGCTTTGGGATTAATCAAATCTCTTCATCTCATTTCATTGTTGAAAGTTTTATCGCAAAGTAACTGTATTCGCGACCGACTAAGTCGAAGATAATTGCCTTTATCACACTAGCTTTTCAACACAAACAGACACTAGCACAGTCGATTTTTAAACTTGAACAAATATTTGTTTGACACAAAACTTTTGCGTAGAGTTTTCAAACTCCAATTCAGATTTACCGAAAACACTGCTCAATGCCAATAATAGCTCAAGCTTCAACCACAATTTAAACATTTCTCTTATTAACAGCTATTCCAATGCCCAAAGTAGTGACTTAATTACTATCAAATAAAGTCTTAAGCAATTTTAGCGCTTTTATATAGAAAACTAATGTTGCTTAACCCTCCAACTGATAAGATATGCGTAAGTTTATTCTAAAGCGCAGACATTGAGATTGTGTGCCAAATTTGAGGAAAATTTTTAGAGTTGAAATGTTGGCTCGACTAATGTGTTTATAATGATCTATGAAATGTAACGTCGATTGAGGATTATATGAAAGTTAACATTTCGCAGTGATAGCGCTGAAATATGAAAATGCTGTAGAGAAAGCACTAATTGGCAAGTTCTTTTTGATTTTAAATAAAAGTTCCATTTCATATCATCTTTCTTCGGCACCGGCTTAGGAACTTAGTTTCTTAGATTCATATTTATGAGTGAAACTGTTCTTTTTACTTAAAGAATGTACATATATTTGCCATAACTTTGAACTGATCTCAAATATGTGGAGCTAACTCAATAGACCGGTCGTCCATAATACTATTACCAGTAAGAGGGTTAAGATTTCCCAAACAAAAAAATAGAGGATTAATATTAAATAACTTTGTGAACACTCTACTTGCAATTATGTTTGTATAAAATTGATCATAATCGGTGTTTAAATACTTAGTACATACTGGTGTAAAGCTAGACGCCATTTAATCATGTTGCGTATACGCCACGATACACCTAAACAAACAGCGTACTCACATATACATACAATATGTTTATCCCTAGTAGGTACATATATTTGATTGTTAGTCCCAAGTGTTTTTGAAAAGAGTAAACGAAACACTTTTTTTTAATAAAACAAACGAAAATTAAACTTAATTTATTTATTTATATACTCTGCGCGAGCGACTACTGGCAAATAACATACAATTGGGGAGAAAGTTTTTAAAGTTGCGCTCAAATACAGCACAGTTAAGCAGACACTACGCTGGTCAACGGCATTTCGTACCCGCGCAACAAGTTGCATAGAGTATAATAATTTTTTTCAGGTGCATTTCTTTTAGAAACTATGTGTTCAGTTTGTATGGAAGCTAGTAATCCGATCTAAACAATTTTTTCCGGAGATTACGAGTATATTATTACCTTAAGCAGCAATCCTTGTCAAATTTCGTGAGGATTCCACTTCAAATGCAAAATTTTTCCATACAAGCACTAAATTCCAATCGTTCAGTTTGTATGGTAGCTATATGCTATAGTTAACCGATCTGAACAATTTCTTCGAAGATTACACTGTTGCCTTAGAAAATAATTTGTACCAAATTTCGTAAGGATATATCGTCAAATGAGGAAGTTTCCCATACAAGAACTTGATTCCGATAGCTCAGTTTATATGGCAGCTATATGTTATAGTGGTCCGATATCGACAGTTCCGACAAATGAGCAGCCTCTTGAAGAGAAAATGACGTTTGCAAAATTTCAAAACGATATCTTAAAAACTGAAGGACTAGTTCGTATATATACAGACAGACAGACGGACGGACAGACGGATATGGCTAAATCGACTCAGCTCAATATACTGATCATTTATATATATACTTTATAGGGTCTCCGACGCTTCCTTCTGGGTGTTACAAACTTCGTGACAATCTTAATACTCGTATACCCTGTTCAGGCTATAAAAATAGTCCAGCGGTATTGAATCGCACGTTCATGGCGGTCACACCAGTCTAATGCGCTCACCAAAAGTTTCCTTCGATAAATTGATTGTCACGCTGTCTGTATGGCATGTAGCGCCGTATTGTTAGGTACTGTTGAAATTAAAGGTCGTCCACATCCACATCCTCCAATACAGACACGAGAATGTCATTACTCGCGGCTCAAAAACGTTGCGCATTAATTTCAATATTATTAAGGATTCTTGGAGAAATATGGACCAATGCTTCCCTCTGCCATAAAGTACACCAAAGAGTGGCTTTTTGAGGATGTAATGGCGTCTTAACAATAGTTTGTGGATTATCATCACTCCAAGTGCTTCAATTTTGTTTATTAAAGTACCCATTCAGCCTAAGTGAGCTTTATCGCTAGACAAAATATTCTTGCGAAAATCGGGTTCGTTTCATTTTGGAACCATTCACCGAATATGTGAGGCTTTTGATGGTCGCTCAGCTTTAATTCTTTCGTTAGCCTGCAAACCAAAATCCATAAAAGCGGATGGACTCATTCTGATCTTTGATCTTCGAAACTCTGCACCACAGGAGCAATAGCGTATTCGATGCTTACTGTACGGCGCCTCTTAGGTTGCGCATTATCCACTAAAGTAAACGTGGCACGAAGCCAATCGATATTTGCTCGAATTACAGACTCTGCTGGGCGATAATTTGGACCGAGCATTGGGCACAGCGCGCATTTGATAATAAATTAGCTCAAATTGCCAATGTAGTTACGGAGAAAGTCTATACATTATGAAATGACAAACCAGACTGAGTATAAATCAAGTATCAGGGTTATTGGCGTAGACACCGCTTACGTGGTTATAACCGCGCCAAACGTTCTCCCTTTTTGCTGTTTGACGCCAATTGGAAATTACAAGTGTAGGTCCTTCTCCACCTGGTCTTTCCAGCATAGTGGAGGTCTTACTGTTCCTCTGCTTTCGGGTACTGCGTGGAATGCTTTCAGAGATGGTCTCTGTCTCTTAATTCGCTGAACTATGTTAATGTCGTTGTATATCTCTTACAGGTCATCCTTCCATCGAATGTGATATTCGCCGTGGACAATGCGCCCCTCGAAAACTCGTAACATCGACTCATCAGATGTTGTCACTTTCCATGCCTTCGCGTCCTGCTATAGCGAATAATGAATAACTTATGGAGTTTGGATTTTGCTCGTCGAGAAAGGACTTTACTGCTCAATTGGCTACTCAGTCCGAAGTAGCTGGCAAGAGTTATTCTGCGTTGGATTTCGAGGCTGACATTGGGCAGAACACACTTAAATTCCAATCGTCAGATATGGTTTTGTCCGACCATATTCTATAAAGCAGCTGATATATTTTCCCTATCAGTTCTCCGACGCCGTATTTGAATAGCTCGGTCGGCAATCATCACCAAATTGAATACTCTCATAGGTAGGTAGGAGTGCAGCCCTATCGGGCTCAATTGGCACTGATGTGCCGTTTTGATAATACTCTCATAAATCCCCATTTTTTTGTGGTCTCGTCCCCTATATTATTATTAACTCACTTTCCTTTTGGTGAACTCATAATTTCTATATACAAGTATTCAAATGCGTTTTACAGTACAGTCCTCATAAAAGAACGACATCGGACCTTCTTGTCAAGGTACTACGATGTAGTGTTCTTTTCTCGATCTCCGAAAGAATAACAGAACCAATTAATCGTTATCTTAAGCCGCTGAAGATACTTTTATTCAGTTCATGTGCTAAAAGTGATTTCAATGTCGAGCTTTACTACTTTCTTTTCGAATTTTATAACTTCGAGGCGAACTTCTAAGGAAGTAATTAGATTTGCATGGTGTATAAAAAATTTCGTTCACACGCGAACTAAACGATCTTCATTTGTATCGCTTTTGCTAACAAGGTTGAATACAATTGCTAAATGCTTTTCGCTTGTACAAGTTTCCATTAACGGTAATGTTTAGCTGATTACAATGTAATGTAATGAAAGTCTACAGTCAAGAAGAATTGCATTTAAATATACAATGAGAACAAAGAGAGCATGCTTGTTAACAATTGCGACGTCTTAATTGTTAACGGCGCGACTGGCTTACAAAAAATGTTGTATTATTTCAAAAGAAGAACACGAGTCTGGAAAGTGCGCATCGTTTGAAAAGCAAAAACAAATTTTGTACTGGATTCGAAATGATATTCAACCGCGCAGTCGAGTGCGATGTACCAGACGTACTTTTCGATGCCATTTTTATAGTGAAATTTGCCTCTTGATACAAATAAGCCTTGATTACGCCTTCGTTTCCTGCCAGAGAATATTTTCTTGAGAGGTGAGAACCGGAGGAAGTTGTTTGGAGTCGAAAATGGTTAAAAAGAAGCGGTAGCAATTTGTTACACCGATCCCACTTTCTGACTTCATTTTTGTGGTACAATTTACCTTTTGCCATAAGGAACCCTCGCTTACATCGAACCTTTCTTTTTTCTTTAGGAAAAAGTTGCAGAATCTCAGATTTGGAAAATATGCTTAAGATAGACACAATTCGGAATACAATTCATAGAATTGTTTTCTGTTTCTTTTTTGAAAAAGTACTTTTTTATTATTCAAATAGTGCCATTTTTCTTTAATTTCCTGTTATTCGCCTTTTAAGATAGTCGAATAAAATATGTCCTAATATATGACCTTGCTAGACCCATGGATCTGGTAGTGAACGAGAGCAAGACGAAATATTTCTTGTCATCAAACAAGCAGTCGTCGCTTCCACTTGGCACCCAAGTCACTGTGATCACTGCCATAACTTCAAAGTCGTAGATAATTTCGTCTATCTTGGAACCAGTATTAACAGAAACAACAATGTCTGCCTCGAAATCCAACGCGGAATAACTCTTAGCAACAGGTGTTGCTGAGCATGCAATTGAGAAGTAAAATCCTCTCGACGAACAAATTATACAAGCCACTCATTATCTCCGTCCAACTGTATGATGTAGAGGTATATACGATGATCTGATGATCGGCGTTACGAGTTCTCAAGACAAACGTTCTGCGTAAGATTTATGGACCTTTGCACCTTGATAACGGCGAATACTGCAGTCGATGGAGTGATGAGTAGTTCAGCGAATTAAGAGACAGCGACTAAGCTGGCTGAGGTCATGTTGTCCGAATGGATGAAAACACTCCAGCTCTGAGAGTATTCGGCGCAGTACCTGCCGGGGAAGCAGAAGAAGAGGAAGACCTCCACTCCGTTGGAAAGACCAGGTGGAGGAAGACCTGACTACACGTTAAACCTCCAATTGTCGCCAAACTAACCACTCGAACGACAATCAGACCCGACTCGGTCGGTTCTTTCCATGCAGTTCTCTCGGATGTGGATTGGATTTCGGAATGAAATTATTGAGAAATTTTTCATCCATTCAAATATCAAAGCACAAATATGGAATACTTGCGCTTGGAAGGTTGAACTCGTCAGTGGATTCCACTTCGTAAGCGATTTCACACATTCTTGAACGATATGTCACACAGCTTTTTTTGATACATTTTGTGAAGCCAATCTTTGGTATAATCTAACTTTTTTCCATCGGAAAATAGTGTGTCATAAAAACTCACTCAAAATGCTATCTCTCACGAACCAGTTATACGGAAACTGTGAAATTTATACACGCGTCTTCTGAAGGTTGCATCTAACTACAGTAAATATGGATCTGTTTTGTTGTTGGACTGCCTGGATATATTCAGTTTGTCGTCACTGGAGCAACGCCTTGCAGAAGGGTTGCTCCGTATCCTTCTGACTTGTGCTGACATTGAGACCAACCCGGGCCCGGAGGACTACTTCTGCTGCGCCTGCGCCAAAAGGCTTCATCGAAACTCCACCTCGGTTAGGTGTAATACATTCAATTGATGGAGCCATCTAAAGACTTACTCAGGCCTTAAGGCAAACTGGAAGTAGACCACAAGTAACGTGACCTCATGTTCCCAACGCACTACTGCGACGTTAGCTTCTACGGCTGTGCAATCTGCACCAAGTTCGCACACTGCGACGCCACTCAACCCGAATGGCCGACAAAGGACCTATACGATCCATAGTAGCTCAAACAGGCAGCATGACTTCCATTCTGATCAGTCAGATGTCAGAGTATAACTATTCAGTCAGGCGATGTCGAGCTCGAAATATTTAACATAGTATATGTACATCTACCCAGTTACGTGTTGCCCTACAGGATAGCATCCAAACATAGGTGCGCTACTTTGTGGTGAGAACCGTTCGGTACTAGGCGTCTTTAACTCACATCCTGCCGGTCAAATGACAGACAATGAATGACGAAGCCCCCACCAGAATTATGGGCACCTGTAATAGCTCGCCCGATATTACCATCACTAGTAATGGTCTGATAAATAGCATAACCTGGCGACCTATGCTAACTATCATCACACCATCTGCCTATAGAGAGCACCTTCACCGCACTACCCATTCCCAAGGTGATCGCAACTGCTACCGCTCAATTCATACTGGTTGAAAGATTCGCGGAACTCCGCACCAATTTTCCTGCCGAAGCAGCTGTTTTAGCTAATGAGCGCGACACCTTACAAAATGCCGAACTCTGTGATCCCCGAATAAGGGACCTCAATTTTAACAAGGCAAATTGTAAATCAACACAAGTGGAGAGAGAGACCTGGAGTCTTGCAACCACTCCACCGGCGTGTAAAAGCTTTAGACTACTGTCAAGATTTCGTCTAACCTAAAGAGACATCATTACTGAAATGAAATTCAATTGAATTGCCCTGCCTTTTCGGAACCGAAGAAGTGCGCGAGCTATTTTAACCAGCCGTAGACAAATCCTACTTACTTTCACCGATGAGAAGGTTCAGACTGTCATCGATAAAGTAAAATCTTACAAATCCCTTGGCCCTGATGGAATAAACTAGCTGATGCCAAAGCACCTAGGCTCGACGGGAGTAAGCTTCCTCGACCCCGACATATCAAGTATATGTCCAGTATGCCATGAGTCCCCGCATGACTCTAACCACCTCTTTGCATGCCCAGCTAAACCTACACATCTGACACCCCTCTGCCTGTGATCCGATACCGTCGAAACAGCACGTTTCCTGTGCCTACCATTGGAGGGCATCGATGACAACTTATCTGAACCATCCTAACGGGGACTAGATAACCGTTACAACAACAAAAACATTACTATAACCACAAAATCAGCCTAAAAGTGCAATTTGGAAAATCCCGCCAGAAAACAAACACGGTTTCAGGTAAGCTTAAAAAATGTAAAGCACATTATTATTATTAATATTATTAATTTACATTACTTTTATCATTTAAATATCTACAATAGCATTTATGCTGCGGTGTGCATATGTGTGGGTATGTGAACAAAAATATGTATGTATGTATGTATGTATGAATTTACATATGCACAAGTGTTCTATAAACTTAATTTCAACTTTTTTTTTCATTTTAAAAAACCCAAGATTATTTGTAGTTTAATCATAAATACTTTAATTTTCTTCGAGTTGTATTACTGTTATATATCTGGGCAAACAATGGTTTAAATAAGTGTAGATATATGCTTTATTATACAGGCAAACACAAAACTGCTGTATGTCCGCTTATATGTATGTGTGTGTATGTATATACAGTAATGTGTTTAGTAACTGTTTATATTAAAATATATTTGCAAATATTTAGATAAAAATTTAAAAACTTCTGGTGGCGCTGAAGGTGGTGGTAACGGCCGCGACGTTGGTGGTAAAGCTGCTTACAGCCAATGGCAATTGAGGGCGAATACACAGCATATTTATGTAGACACTGGTGTGTCACTTCAAAATGAGCCAGAATTTTCGAGTTTGAAATGTGGCAACTGGCCGTGCTCTTCCATGCCGGGCAAGATGTAGGTGTGTATGCTTTCCTCATGCGTGGACAAGGAAGCGCTGCTCTGCGAAACGTGCGATACGGAGCCAGTAGCATGCTCATCCTCCTCCTCAACGCCCATGCCGAATTTCATATTCATATTATTATGTGTATTGGATGCCAGTAGCGGCGAGAGTGCGTTCGATGCATCGATATCCGTTTTAGCGGTACTAACGGCAGCTACCTCTGCGGCGGCTGTGGCCACTGCCGTTTCGGCGCCTAAATCGTTTGCGTATTCGTGGGGACGCTGGGCGGCCAATTCGAGATCCGAACGCCGCAGCATGCGCCCATTGGCGAGTGAAACGGTGAAATCGTGCGGATTGGTGTGACCAACACTTTGGCGATAAATTTCGGCGATTTCCTCCTCAGTTAGATCGCATTTGTGGACACGGCGCGTGTGTTTACGTAAACTGTGGAAAATTTTGGAATTAAAAAATGGAAAAATAAAAAAATATAATTAAAAAAAAAGCAAGTAAGAAGGGGCTAAGTTCGGTTGCAACCGAACATTTTATACTCTTTCAACTTTCAGGACTCAAAGCCAAGGAAATACCTTAAAGTATAAAACGTGTGTCAGAGGATCCGAATCAAATGGAGCAAAATTAGCCGGGTGTTCGAAAAGCCTGGTATTAGTTATATGGGGTCTAGGTCTAGTTTTTGCCCATCAATTTTAGGCACAAAAAAACACTGTTTGAGTAAAATATGCTCTCTTATTTTCATTTAGATAACTTAAATATTGACCGTTATATGCATCATAAAGACACCAAGAAGTTCGAAAATCTTTAAATTTGGTATATGGGGACTCAGCCCGATTCAATCCATTTTAAAATGTCATTGTCAAAGAAGGATTATCCCTGAATTTCTATTGTATATCTCACACATTGACCGACATTTTCGAAACTATAGGTACTGGGGTCCACATATTCGGTACCTAGGAGCTTGCACACTTTTGTTTGGATTTGGGCAAATTTGGTCATAAGGTGGCATACTTTAAAGGATTTATTACTGCAAAATTTTATACCGTTATATTAATTAATTCTTGATTTGTGTACTGGATAGTGAAAGAATCAAATGGAATTTGAAATTGTGTTATATGGGAAGTAGGCGTGGTTGTAGTGCGATTTTGCTCATTTTCGCACTGTAACATAACTGTCAAAGGAATGGCATATACCAAATTTGGTTCAAATCGGTCGGACAGATCTTGAAATATCTATTTTCACCTAAAAGTGGACCACGCCTATCGTCCAATTTTGACCCCGGCTCCATTAACGCCCCGTCATACTATCTCGCAGTTAAAATTTTATGTTTCTGGCGTCTTTAGTTGTTGATTTATCGCGCTTTGAGAAGTTTTTAACAGTACCGTTATATGAGGAGTGAGTGTGGTTATCATCCGACTTTATCCATTTTCACACTGTCGGTAGAAGTTCTTATAATATTTGCGCTAGGTGAATTTCGTTATTGTACTTTTAGTCGATATATGCAATAAAATTATTAGGGGGCGGAACCACGCCCACATTTTCAAATTTTTACGCCTTGCTACTGTGATCCCCTGTGCCAAATTACAGATTTTTATATCTTAATTTAGTGCTTAGTTGTGTTAAAAATTTTCGGTCAATGGCGTTTTGTGGGCGTGGCAGAGGTCCAATTATGTACGACCATCTACGCAATCATAATATTTTTACGTCAAGGAACTCACATACCAAGTTTCATCAAGATATCTCAATTTTAACTCAAGTTACAGCTTGCATGGACGGACGGACAGACAGACAGTCAACCGGATTTCAACTTGCCTCCTCATGCTGATCATTTATATAAGTATATGTATATAACCCTATATCTATCTTGCTTAGTTTAATGCTGTAACATTTATCTGGCCACCAGTGTACACGTATCCGTAACTACATTTAAGTATAAATTTAGCAGTCAAGCAGTAACAAAATATGTAAATAACGATAAATAAGCTCAAATACTTACTATTCGCGTTTCTTGAACGTTTCCCTACAGTACTTGCAGCGATACGGTTCATTGCCGTCATGTATCCACGAGTGTATCTTCAATTGTGCTTGCGTGGTGAATGTGCGGCCGCAACCCTCCACGGGACAGCGTGCACGCTTGCCCAAATGTACAACATCGTAATGACGTTTCAAATGATGCGGATAACGAAACTGTTTCGGGCACAACTCACACTTGTGCGGCTTCTCGCCCGTATGGGTGAGTTGATGGAATTTCAATTCGCTGCGATTGATGTAGGTTTTCGGACAGTGATTGCAACTGAATTTGCGTGCCGTATGACGTTTCATGTGATGTTTCAGTAATTCACTGGACTTGTAATTGCAATGGCATATATCGCATTTGAAGAGATATAGTGAACGTTCCGAATTGATAAGGCCTACAGACTCGCTAGCCGTGCGTACGGCCACAGTGGTTGCGTTGCTGCTGTTGTCCACCGCACGTATGCATTCGTGTGCATGCAATTCGGCTGCGGTGCGCCAACTTTGCGAACACATGCCACAGGCATATTCATCGAAGAGTTCGTTGTTTTCATGCAATTCATGGTATATACTATCATAGCCGATTATTTTGTCAACTGCATTGATGGTGTTTGTCGTAGTAGTAATTGTTGTTGTTGTTTCTGTGGATTTCTGCTTGTCTCTGGTGGTTGTAGATTTAGATTTAAGCGTTGCTTGTTTACTTGTAGTTGTGGTTGCATCATTGTTGCTGCTGTTGTTGTTGTTGTTATTGTTGTCTTCAATACCATCACCACCACCATGAACGCCAACACCAATACCAACATCTTTTTCGTTGACATCAACATCATCAGCGCCATCGTTGTTGTTGTTGTTGTAGTTGTATTGATATGAATGCGTTCTTATGCCTCGGCCTGCATGCAGAGTACAATTGATTGTGTTGATTGGAAACGTTTGCTTCACTTGTTTTATTATTACAATGTATTATTATTTACATTGTTTGCTTGTTTGTTTGTATTTATATATGCTTATGTTCTCATTTACTTTAATATTATCATTTTATATATTTTTTTTGGTTTTTTTTTTATAGTTTGTTTAGTGTTTGATTTAAAGTTAGTCATTACATAGCTAGCTATCTGTACATTTCACACAAACCCACATTTATGTATTATACATATATATATGTAGGTATATGCATGGGGATGAAGACACTCTTCAATTAACAGTCTGTATCAGTTTCAAGTAACATTTTTAATTTCTGACTTTGGGTGATTTGATTCTTATTAATGCCCTTATATACCTTACCGCAACTTGTATTGGTCGTTGTTAATGTTGTTGTTGTCACTGCTATGGCGGATGTGGATAACGCTGCAGCTGCTGTTGTTGTTGCTACTGTGGTTTTAGACGTGTCTTTTATTGTTATATATGATTGTTGTTGTTGTTGTTGATTTCGCATAACATTACTTGTGGCACGTTGTTGTTGTATTATAGTCGCCACCGAATGACTGCGCTCCAAATGACGTATCAGACGCGCTCTCGTCGCATATGAACGAATGCAGCGTGGACATTCAAACGGTAATTCTGTAAAGGAAGTGAGTTAACGGTGCACAATGAGTAAAATATTAATGAAAAGTCTTGTTTATTGCATTTATTTTGAAATATGTTATGAATTTTAGCTGTTTTATTTTATAATATTTTTTTTTAATTTCTTTTTATATATTATTTTTTTAACTTTTTTTTATATATTATTATCTTTTTAATATTATTATTTCTTTTTATTATTATTTTTTTTAATTATTTTTTATATATTATTATTTTTTTAATATTATTATTTTTTATTATTTTTTTATATTATTTTATTTTTTTTTTAATTTCGCCCAGTGCTTGACCCTAGAGACATCTATTGGAAAACGGCGGAAGCAAAGTTGTAGACCTAATATAATTGTTTTTTTAATAATGTTTTTTACATTATTTTTTTTTTATTATTATTATTTTTTTTTAATAATGTTTTTTACATTATTTTTTTTTTTATTTTATATTATTATTTTTATACTTTGTTTCTTTTTTATATTATTATTTCTATTTATTAACCTCAAGTACTTACTTTGTAGTATGTAGTTCTCTGCAAAGAAAATAATTATCGATTAATAGATTGAATAGAGAGCGTATAGACAAGTTTTTCGTATATATACAGTGTCTAACAAAAGTAATTTGCATCAAATGACTAGAAAAATATTAATCACATCCCCTGAAAATTACTTTTGTTAAAGGTGTATTTTCTAAAAAAAACTCTAATTTTTTATTTATATTTTCAAAAATATGTCTACATGTGAACTTTTCAAAATTAAAATTATTTTCGAAGATAAAGGTATTTTAAAAAAATATTTTAATAATTAATTTAAATTAAATAACATAAAAAAAATATTTTAATTAAATTAATAATTAGAATGTATGTAAATTGAAAAATAAATTTTTAATCCAAGATGTTGAAATTAATTTTTAATTAACTAAATTTAAATAAATTAAAAAATTAAAAGAATTTTTAATACCAAAAAGTCGAATAATGAAATTTAAATTAAATTAAATTAAAAAAAAAAATATTTTAATTAATTAAAAAAATTAATTTTAAAAATTAATTTTAATTAATTAAAAATTAATTAATTTTAATTAAAAAAATGAATTTTAATTAATTAAAAAAAAAATGAATTTTAATAAATTTAAAAAAAACTAGAATTTAAAATGTAATTTTAACTATTTTTAATTAAGAGTTTAAAGTAAAAATTCAAGAGGTTTGCAAGTGAAAACTGATTTTTTTTAATTTAGCAGTAAAAAGTCAAAAAAAAATAAAAAAAGCCAAAAAATAAAAATAAAAAAATAAAATAAAAAAATAAAAAAAATAAAAAAAATTTAGAAATACAAAAAAAAATAATAAAAATATATACATACATATGTATGTATGTATGCATATAGAAAAAACTAGAAATCTTTCACTGACTAAATTTAGAAGCAATGTATATATACAAAAATGTTAATGTTTTCGAAAATTATGTCTTACCATCAACAAGGCCATGTATGGTGTTCAAATGCATATGCATAACTTGCAATTCAACCGATTCGTAAGGGCATTTCGCACACATTAAAGTCACCGCTATAAAAAAAAATATAAAAAAAATTAAAAAAAAGTTTATCAACATTAGTAAACAAAATAAAAAAATATATTTTTTTTGTCGATTAAGATATAACATAATATAAAAATAACATAAATATAATACTTAAATCATTAATAAAAAATTAATTATAACAACCTAACCTACCTTTTTGTTCAATCAGATTCAAATGCTCAATCGGCGTGTGATCCACAACAACTACAAAATAAATTGGATTATATATTATATGTAAACGAATATTTGTTGGTAATTTTATAATTTAAATATTAACAATTTTACCTTTGTCTCCCTTAGCTTGAATCATATCCCTCGTTGGTATACGTTTATGCACCGCGCGATAGTGACGAATCAGCGCACGCTTCGTATTATACAAATTAGTGCACATTTCACAGCGGTATGGAGCTAAACCTGAGCACGAACAAGAAATTTTTAAAATCAATATGGGCAAATACATGAAATTATATACAAAAAAAATAATTTCTAAAAACTGCGGAAATATTGAACCTACCACGATGCACGAACATGTGATTTTCAAATTGATATTGACTTAAAAACTTTTTATTGCAGTGCACACAATATGGCTGATAATTGTTCACCGCTGCGCCACCACCAGCCTCAACGCCCGCATCATGCTGTTGTTGCTGCTGATCCTGTAGCATATCGTCGAAGTCGTCATCACTTGTAAGCAGCAAATCTTGAAAGTCCGTGCCATCATCCTCTTCATTCTCTTCGTCCTCATTTTCGTCTTCTTCGAAATCTTCGAAAAGCGCATCGTTAAAAACAAAATCCAATTCGCTATTATCTATGGTTGTATCCGTTTCAACCACTTGCGGTATGGCATCCGATGGTATTTGTGGACAAGCATAGCCGGCCATTACAGTTACAGCTTGCTGTTGCATGACATTGACATCGCTCGCATTAACAGTCGTTGTAGCTAGCGGCACTGTGGAGGTGCTGGAAATTGACGTCGCTGCTGGTATATCCATTATAATGTCCGGCGCTGGCTGATTCATTTGCATGTTCAATTGCATAGAAGCGGCTTGAGCTTCCGCCACGGCAGCGTCGACAATTGCTTGCGCGTCAATTACACTGGCATCAACAGTGCTGTTATAATTGTTGTTGTGAGCGATATTTGTTGCATCGATTATGGTGTTTACATTATTGTTATCATGTTGAGGCATGTGGTATTGAAATGTATTGTGTTTTAGTAAACTTGTACCCGGCGCAGACATCTCTATTACGCCGGTTGTAGGTGCGCTAAGGGCAAGTGTTGTACCTATGCCATTGCCCTCTTCCAAACCGTGTTGTCTATAGTGTTCTTTGAGTTTTTCGCGCCAATAAAATGTTTTTGAACACTTTTTGCAATTTAAACCTTTGGGATAATCTGGGCGTAACGTTTTACCACCACCCTGTTTGTTTAGTGATTCTGGTGGTGACATATCGGGTGCCGTTAAAACAGCTGATTCATCTAAAATTTTAAATAGAAACGTGCATGTGATTTAATAAGTATTGAAAATAAATATTTATAATGAGGTTCTACCGATTGTCGGTCGTAATTGCACTTCGGTCGCCTCTTCTTGATGCTGACTCAAATAATGGCGGCGTAAGTGCGACTTTATACGTGTTTCGAAGAGACACAAATCGCATGCGTATATATGTTTAAGATCGCCAAATTTGTCGTTCGGTCTCACTTTATTTTTCGGTTGCAGTTGTTTTTGTGTCGGCTGCAACTTGTGTTTGGTTTTGTAATGTTGTGTTAGATCAATCTTAAAGAATGTGTAAAACGTGCACTGGTCGCAAAAGAAGTGCGGTATTTCTGCAAATAAGAATACCGTTATGAAGGCATTATTCATAGTATTATTTCAAAATAGATTTCAAAATACTAACCATTATGTGTTAGCATGTGAGTTTTAAGTTGATCTTGTGTCTGAAAGTTACTGGTGCAAATCTTACACTTAATGCGCTTAGCGGCAACTAAACTATTTACAGATATTATTGAGGGTGGCGGCAATTCATCTTCAATATTTTGTAGCGCTGTGAAATTGTATAAATTATAGTTAGTAGTTTTAGCCGAAAACAGTTAGCTTACTTTGCACTGTGGTCTCAGGTCCCATTGAAATAGATGCCAGACTGGAGAGAGATAAATCATTACCACCAACATTTTCTTCTATTATAATATCATCAACATCCATATCCATAGTGACCGTTTGTTCAGCATCGCCAGGTTGTTGCACTTGCATAATATTGTCCAAGACCAAACCGTTTTCCAATGTTACACCATCATCCGCAGCATTTATGTATTCGATGACAACACCTGAAATAGGTCAAATTGTTAGAAATTTAGCTTTTAAATATATGATTTTTTGAAAACAAGTACCGTTGCCCATGACTTCCTCCACTGTACCATCCGCCATAACGATAAATTCATTTCCCACGCTTAACTCATTTGCGGTTATATTGAATTGATCGGTGCCATACTGGTGCAAATCCTTCGTTATACTAGATCTATGCTCGTGAAATTCAGCAGGCACATCAACAGCAGTTGCAGCTGCGGCCGCTTCAACATATGCCGCTGCCGCTGATCCATTACTACTGGCAGGTGTTAAAAATAACTTCATATCTAATTCCTCTTCCGGTACTGTGTATTTGGTTTGATTCAAATACTCTTCGTTTGTTTGTGTGTTGTGTATTTTCTCCATTTCTCGTGTTATTGGATCTTCGCTATCGATTTCTTGCTCTTTCTTTATAGGCTGTTTGGTTTTTGGTTTTAACTGATCGCGCGTCGCTTGGGTGTTATGCGCTAATTTATAATGATCAAATAGCAAAGTTCGCTTCTTGCATTCAAAACTACACAGTTCACAGCAATAAGAAATTATATCTGAAGTAATATAACATATTATAAAAATAACTCGGTATAGTTTTTATGACAAATTTATTACCTAAATGCAATTTGATGTGTTCTTTTAATGTTTTCTTTGTTTCGACTTTTTCATTGCATATTTTACACCGAAAGCGCATTTTTGTCGCATCCGACTCCTTAAATAAGCAAAAAAAAAAAAAACAAATTAATAAGGTGTAGTATATTTCTCATACTTGTTTTTACTTACCACACCGTCTTCTAACCCCGCGCTTTTGCGCCCATCTTCGTCCATAATACCATTTTTACGCTGAACTTTGTGTTTTTTAAGTTGCACATCAGTATGTTCACTCAATTTTTGACGTAAAATTTCATGCGCTTCAAGTGCATTTCGTATAAAATTGTAGGACACTTGCAAGGATGTACTACATTCAGTACATATGTAAATTGGAAAATTCAATTTTTCACTATCATCATTATCGCCCAAACGTGTACAGTAACGCAAGCATTCCATAAAGCTGACGGGCTTTTCGTCCGTATCGTCATCTTCGAAGAATATGGGTGAATCGAGTTTGTAAAATTCGGCATCGGAAGCAAGGCACGTTCTACAAACGAGCCTGTAATCCCTTGGCGCCGTTCTTTCCAACACGGTGTCAGCGTCCATTATATGGCGTCAAACCTATGGTGCAGATTGTACTTTACTGTTTACCTAAATGCTTTATAATTTCAACAACTTCATATAGAAACCGATAAAATTTAGAAAATTACTCCGAAGTCCAATACGAATAAAATATTGTTTTGCATAGTAAAAAAGACGCACAAATTTACAATTTTCACAACTCTTTTTTTCTACTTTGAGAATTCATTAACTGTCAAATGAATGAATAGAGAAGATGCGAAAAAGAAAAGAACAACATATCAAAAAACTGTTGCCAACGCGAATATTTTCGTATTGTTACCCAGCCGGCCACGACTACCGAAACGTTGTAAAAACTGTATCTATACTGAATATTTATAGTAATAGATCTACTAATTATCATTTGAGGTTATGGCTAAACTTAAATTATGAAGTGTGTAAATAATTTTTGGTATATCATTTAAATTAAAAACAATATTTTTAATTTCAAATTACTCTGCACACTATTTGTCATAAATGTAATTTAAAAGGTGCTTAAACAAAAAGCCGCGAACCGGATGTATGCAGCACCTACCATTGCATTGATTCAAGGACGAGTAGATGCGAATACCACACAACGCTGAGGAATGTGTATTTATTTTGACAACTAACCTCCTAGGAAATTATATACATCTAAATAAAAAAAACACCCGACCTCTGTTTAATCATAAGTATATTTTATAAATATTATTTTTATTACATAAATAAAATAATACATGTATATGTACATATATTCATTTACTTTTATTACAAAAACTGGAATAAAAATATAAAGAGACCGCAATTATTATAAGTTTTATTTAAAAAATCAGTCAATAATGAATATGCACCGAGTTTTACGATTTTCTTTGCCCATATTGACTAGTTTTATAATAAATTATAAATAATCATTTTTGCGTAAAAAAATTATAAATATAACCGCTATTTTTGAACAAAAAATAAAAATCATAAATATTTATTATTTACTAAATAAAACCTGAACTATGTAAATTCTTTCTATAATTACAAAACGACGAACATTACACATTTTGAACTAAAACTAAGTTTTATTTTGAGCAAAAAATTAAATAAAAACCACAAATGAATAATTATTTGATTTTTATTATTTTTTTTTGTTCAAAAATAATAATTAGACATGATTTATCATATGCAAATCATTGTCATTGAAGAAAATCAT
The DNA here is from genome assembly GCF_023373825.1 of Bactrocera dorsalis. NCBI lineage: Eukaryota > Metazoa > Arthropoda > Insecta > Diptera > Tephritidae > Bactrocera > Bactrocera dorsalis. The sequence goes on from NC_064305.1 coordinate 12,554,885, forward strand.
ACGAGTCCGAAATTAATCAAAATTCGTGTAAATGCTTAGACCGCGGAAAAGTGGATTAAAAAGAAATTATCTCTTTTTTGTATTTCTATTCTAAGTTATTGACTTTTTCATTAAAAAATCACAAAAATTGTCATTATCTATGGTCTCTGAAATACAAAAATTAATAAATACTAATATCCAAGTTTTTTTTCATGCTCAATCTTAATCGCTTGCATAGCGGTTCTCTTCAGGTAAATTCTTCATGAATTCAACATAAATAGTATCAAGGGTAGTACGATTCAACTCCAAATCGTTACTGTCAAATGAACTGGCTTCATTCACAAGACCCGTCAGCGGATTATCGGCATGAAACAATAATTTCAACAAGTGACGGTTTTTATGATAAACAGAAGACTTGAAAAAATGACAAAATAATAAACTTTAGTAACACGAATTTTTAGAAGAGTGTATATAATTACCTGTAAAATATCAGCTTTGATGCGTGTACCGTAAACTAAAATAACGAGTGGCTGGGCTGCAGCTATACGCTGTGATAGTATTTCTAATGTGCTCCAAATAAACTTTTTTGTGATATAACGACACATACGTAGATTGATACGTTTCAATTTGGTACATTTAATTATGAGCGGCAGTAAATGTTGATCTCTAATACGTAGGGAATAATGTAAGCTGATCTCTTCCAAATCACTCAGTTTTGTAACAAGTTTGACAACTTGTTCTGATCCGTTGTATGCATGATCTCCTAACCATAAGGTACGTAATTTATGCAAACGTACAATTCTAGCCACGGTTCGAGGCATTAAGTAATTTTTACCAGTCAATTTTAACTCGCGTAAATTATCAGCATGATGTTCGACAAGAGCATTATAAAAACGGATTGTAATCTGGCAAATAATGATGAAAATAATATTTATTATATTATGCATTTTTTAATGTATGTATTTACCGGCGAGTTGGAGTGATATACCTCCAATGACCTTAATTTTGGTAATTTGACAATATATTCAACAAAACCCGACAATTTTATTGTATCCAAATTTTTACACAAATCTACAACTGTTTCTGTAAGACGAATGCATTTACGTATGTCTAAGTAGCATAGCTGTAAATGCTGACAACATTGAGAAAATTCTTTGTTGGAAATGTTCCAACACTCGTATAAACTTAATCTTTCCAATTTTCCGAAATACTTTAAATATGTGCCCTTTAGCAGATGATTACAGGCCAAACCGAGTACTTTGAGATTGGGTAATTTAAGGAAGCGTTTCAAATGTATGTCTTTTAAATTACATCGATACATTTCCAATTCACCTATATAACTTAGTTGTAACGAAGTAAGAAACGTCTTATAATCAACCGGCGTCCATTTGATAATGTGCAGGCTTTTTATACGTAAGCGGAATTCTCTCAAAAAGGCACATATGTTAATTTTAGGCTTAAAGCCTTGGTATTCTTTTGCAATTACAAATCGTTCCATATATATACCCGCGGTTGTAAGAAACTGACGCTGCTCCCGTGTTGAAAATTGTAAAAACTCTTCCAAATAAAACGTTCGTTGTAAACGTGGACAAATCATATATGTGAAGATCTCATCCAAACGTGAATTACATAATGATAGACGTAATTGCTGACGCAAGTCAAGATGTTGAAAAATACTTTCTAAACAGTAATCGTTTAAAGTAAGTAAATTCACATTGTTGTCGGATTTCGTAACTAAGCTTTCCATTAAATTAGGTTGCTCCCAACTTGGGATTGACTGCACTTTAACACGTTGATGGTTGATTGTATGATATTTCTGTTTTAAAGCACTAAAAAATGTCTAATTGCAATAATCTTTCAAAAAAAAACATACAATAGTTTTGCTTACGCGTCTGCGTTTTCCGCATTTTGATAATGTAAAATGCACTGGTTTTGAGAGGATCGAGATTTTCCATACGATATCTCCACATTTATAAGTTGGCCAAATTTAGAAAAATGTTGCTCTATCGTTACCAATTTAAGCTAAGAATTAAAAGTTTGGTAATTATTTTTAAAGTGGGTGAATTGATTTCGAAAATAATTGCCACAGATTTGTAACAAACTAACGATAATAAAATTACGTTTTTTGGCAGCTTAGCAATTGTTAATTTATAAACTGGTATATTATCATCTGTGTACACCAATTTTCTTTTACAACCGTAGAATTTGCCAGCTATAAGCATAAATTTGCTATTAAATCAAAAATTAATTGTATGATATAAATATTACCTTTTCTGTTTTCCATTTTCAATTAATTATACAAACTGTGTCTGTCGTTACAATAAAATACTCATCTCATTTCCATTTCATTCATTTCATTTGAAATATAAACCGGCGAAACTTTATAATAAATAAGCATGCAAGTAGTTACATTTGGCATACATTTGCAGATGTAAGCAGGTACGCGCTTCTATGTTTTTGTTTTATTTTAACGGACGCAACCTTTTACCAGGTACTTTATCGGCGGCATGACCTTGAAACGTCTTTCTTCATATTATTCAATATTATTGTATTGTTTAAACGCTCCCTTCATAATCGGTTATTACCTGAAATATTCTTTTAATCTCAAATCCTCCAAAATATTAAGTGCGTAGACTTTATAAAATTTCTAAAACAACAAAAAAAGTAATATAAAATATACCTAAATTTTGCATTATACAAAAAAACACTTAAGTTTATTTGTACCTTTGGGAACATTTTATTATTTAACTAACGCACTAATCCTAACGGGGCCTTTCAAAAAACTATACATGTTGTCTAGACTGTATTTTGGGTGTGGTTGCCAATAGTTGTCTAAATAATTATCTTGACAACTAGCGTCGTCAATCAGCTGTCACTTGGAGGTTTGACAGCTCTGTCTTTATTTCTGAAAAAAAAAGAAATTGAAAGGCAATGTACTGGATGTTTTTATTAGATGACTCAAAGCAGCAATTATAACAACACAACAAAACTAAAGAAACTACAGACACATGTATATGTGTACGTTTAAATTATTGAAGTCTTGAACCATTCGTCCAAAAAAATTGATTTTCTTTTTTTTTACATTCTCATATATTTATTATCGTCATGATATTTCCTTCAATGATATTTCAGTTCCAAATTTCAGATATACGCTTTCTATAACTCGAATATGCCTGGGTGATGCCACTTGGCCAAATGCCCTTGCAAAAGACTTGACAGTTGGTTGGCCATAATTATTGCCAGTGGAAAGCCAGCCTTAATAAAGGAAGGAGCGACTATTGTGAACTATCATTTATGCAGGTACAAATTTTAACGTAAATATGTTGTTACTTTTGAGAAATGGATTTGAAAAGTGAGAAAGGATAATCCAGATGCTGCTGTTGCTGGATATTTAAATGAATGTTTCAAAATTATTCATTTACTTTTTGACCATCCATCTACTAACACTATCTATACAGTATGTCCGTTTTTGATATTTTGGAATTGCGTAATTACCCGCGCAATTACTTTGACATGTCTTCAGCCAACTGTATTGAACATTTTGATGTTGCAGAAATAGTTGATAATCTCAACTATTTTATCAAAGATAATAGAGCATATACAGAAGATAATGTTTTGGTATACAATATATTCATATACAGCATACCCAAAAAGGTAAGTGGCTTTAATTAGTGTATATATGTAAGTGTTCGCTAAATTGATTATTAATTATTATTTTATATCTTCAGTTCACGCAAAACTATATACAAAATTATTTCTCAAAATTCGGTAAATTGCTGGATGTAAAAATTGTTGTTGACCGAAACAGCTTTCAACATGAAGCGCCCAATATGTGGTTTCTGTACTTTGCTGAACCAGAAAGCGCCTGCAGGTAAAATATTAAAATTAATAGTTTAAATGTTTAACGATATGTAATTTTTGTTTTTAATTTTTTAGCGCGCTTATAAAATTTTATCATCGCTTTGAAGGCTTACGTATTGGTGTTAAGGCAGCGAACAGCTGGAATCAGCCCCATCCCGAAAGAGCTTGTAGTGTTTTGTCATACGATAGCTGGTTTCCGCCAACAATTGCATCAATACCCACAAATGGCATAAATATACTTTCTTTGAATGACGATTGTTTGGATATAATTTTCGGTATGTTGCCGTTGAAAAATAAAGTTCGTTTTGCACGTGTATGCCAGCGCTTCCACGACATTTTTCAAATTCATTGCAAACGCGAATTCAAATGCTTCGATGTGACTAATTTGTATGGAATGACATTATGGGAAATACGTGATTTCTTTCGCTTTGCTGGCGGACATATTGAAGAATTATTAGGTAGACTGCCGTTCAAAAATCGCTTACGAATTGTCAAATTTATCACAAAATATTGTGAAAAGTTGCGTCTGAATCTGAATGATCGTAAAAAGCGTGCAGAATGTGTGAAAATGTTGGCACGTTATATACAAATGGTGAATAATTAAAATTACCAACGGATAGAATCCTAATTATTTTCATCAGTCAATTTTAAAATTTACTTCGTTGCACAATGGTAAAAGCAAAAATAATAACAAACGGAAATGATTTACAAAAGTAGGAAGATAAAGAGAAAATTTGGATAAACGGTGTTGCCCGATCGTAATTAAAATTATTGGAAAATACTGAACTCATTTATTGCCAATTTATATATACAAAACAAGTTTGTTAAATTAACTTTATATTATTACGTTTTTGTCCATAACATAAGTATACTGACGTTGACTGATAGATTATAAGTTATTTATTTACAAAGTTCATATATTTAACAATTTTGTGTATGCTTATTTTTTATTTATAATTACACTTTATATTATATTCACTAATACCTGAACAAATTGTTTCTATACACTTATTTGATACTATAAATATATATGAAAAATATATTGAAACCAATATAAACATTTTTCTTAAATACCTTCTATGGTTTACAACCCAACTGTATTTGGTTGAAGTTCTGAATTTGCACTTTTTTGGTATTGCGGTTTTCAGCTCTGTGCCAGTGGGGGTTGAATAGAATATCGAACATTTCAACTACTACATCCAGTTCTATGGTTTACAACCCAACTGTATTTGGTTGAAGTTCTGAATTTGCACTTTTTTGGTATTGCGGTTTTCAGCTCTGTGCCAGTGGGGGTTGAATAGAATATCGAACATTTCAACTACTACATCCAGTTTTAGGTAAACAGTAATGAATTTATTTAAGGGGATATTCTGGTATAGGATTTTGAAAAATATTTGCATATTTTGAAAGTTTAGACTCTCAAAAATATGACCTTGGAAGGATTTTTCAAAATTCGACTTATTTTCAGAGATACAGCCTTGTGACGTGTTCACTAGAATTGTCTCCTAAACTTTAAACGCGTTTTTCTCGAAACTACTGTTTTTGAGTTGGTTGACATGATATCTCAAGTTCTACTGAACCGATTCCTTTGAAATTTGGTATATGTATATCTTCTTTATACAATGTTCTATCGTGTCTGTATTGGATCTCCAAAAATTTTGATTGAAGTATTTTTAAAAAATTCGAAAAGGTTGAAAAAATCGGGTAAAAAAAATTATTTTTTCAAGTCGACGCCATTTTGTTATTTTTTTGAAAATGGTCAACCCGATAACAACATCCTTACTAATGAAGAATCTTCTTGTTTTTTGTGTTTTAGATCTCTACAAGGGTTGAAATCACGTCCACCAGGACGCACCGTTTTTTTTGAAGCCCCCACTCAACCGGACCGTACCTCGACGAATTTTGGTTTTTTTCCTGGAATGTTTTTTATATTATTAAAATATCAATAAAAAAAATATAAAAAACGTATATTAAAAATGTTTTTCATTTTTTTATCTTTGTTTAAAAAATGTCTAAAATTCATACGTCTAGACTCTAGACCAATACCCCCTTAAGAAAAATATTAATAGAAAGTTGAAATAGAATTATTTTATTTATAATTTCAAAGTGTTGTAATTATTTATTATGTACAAATCCATAGAAGAGTGAAAATTTGTTGAGCTCGTGGGGTCAAATCCCGAAACTGGGCGAAACAAGCTACAATTTGAAAATATTGAAACAATCTCCTACTCCATGGAGCAAATTTAAATTGTCATCGGTGTTTTGAGATGTCCAAATATGTATAAGCCATTTAATTGCCAATAAAACTTTAGTTTACTTGGTGATAGGAAGTTCGGATGGATTTGAGTGCTTCAACTTTAATTCAACCGAGTTGTGGAAAGCACGATAGAATTACTTACTTAAATTAAGCCATTTATTTATTACTTTTTCAATTTAGATTTGACAATTGTTACAAAAACAAATTGCACTCAACCGCCATTTTGTGACGTTTTTCTTTTGAGCAGAGAAGAAGAAGCATATACAACCATGTAAAATGTGAACAAAAGGGTAAGCACTTTTGTTAATTTGTAAAATAAACTTAATATATTCGGTTTTAGTGAAAAAATTGTATTGAAATAGATAGAATAATGTTGAATGAAGACATATGGGTCTTTTTCAGATAAATACATTTATCTACTGACTTATTTATCGTTGCAATAACCAATATGCAAATTAACCACTAAAAATAAGTTTTTTTTTCACTTTTCATTGAAATATAAAGATTCCCAAGAATTGGTAATTTTTTTAGCCAAATAAATTTATTTATCAATTTTTTTCATTCTAAGTTCACCTAAAAACATCATAACTGTTACATACATACATTATACATTGCATTGGGGTATAAATTTATTGAATAAATAAAAAAAAATATAGAAGAAATCGACCTGCTCAATAATAAAATTTGTGAACAAAAATAAAAATTTTATTTCCAAATTTAAGGGCGGTCTATATATTACAATGACATTTTATAATTTTGAATTTTTTAAAGGAAAAGCCAAGAATTTAAACGGCGGCATGACCTTGACGTAACATCTTGTTTTGAATAAAAGATGCTTTATCATTGTACTCTTTGAGCAATCCTTTCAAAACCGGTTATTACCTGACATAATCCTTTTTTGAGTCACATTTATCACGATTACCTGAAAATATATCGATGTCAAAGTCGAGAAAACTTTTAAGATAACAACAAAAATAATTTACAAATTCTTTTAATTATACAATATATATTTAAATTTGTTATATTTTCGAGATATCTCTATCTTTAGTATTTTAAATTTTTATTATATACAAAAAACAACCCAACTTTATTTGTGCTTTTACAAAGTAGGCAGCATTGTTCGTTAATTACATTGGATAAATCCCAGATACGAGTAAACAAGCTATTATTGTGAACTATCACTTATTTAGGTAAAAATTTCTACGTGATTGTAATATTTTTGAAAAAAACTAAGAAATTGAAAGGTAAGAAAGGATAATTTAGGGGTTGCTGTTGCTGCTGCTGCTGCCGTTGCCACTACCACTGCCGTTAGTATTTAAGGATGTGAATGTTTCGAAATAATTTATTCAACTTTTGCACGTCTATCTGCTAACATTGTCAATATAGTATGTCCATTTTTGATGTTTTAGCATTACGCGAGTACTCCCGCGCTACATTTATGATGTCCTCAGTCTTCACAGGTGAAAATTTTGCGGTTTCAGAAGATGCAGACAATCAAAATTTCTCTATGAAACATAATAGAGCTTATACAGAAGACAATGTGCTGGTTTACAATATATTTGTATACAGCATACCAAAACAAGTAAGTTGCAGTAATTAGTGTAGATTTAACTTGCTTTAACTCTGTTGGAGATAAGTATACGTTGAATTATTTATTAATTAAAATTGCATATCTTTAGTTTACAGAAAACGATGTACGCGATTATTTTACAACTTTTGGTAATGTGATTGATGTAAACCTGGTCCCGGACAAAAAGAAATCTCGGCGTGCGGCGCCCAAAGTAGGGTTTGTCAACTTTTCGGACCCGGAAAGTGCCGCCAGGTAAATAAATATAATAATGGAATCTCTTAAATGTAGCTTTATATGTACTCTTATCTCTTTTTTAGCGTCCTAGAAAAGAATACTCATCGCTTGCAAGGCTGGCGTATCGGTGTGAAAGCTGGTGACAGCTGGAATCAGCCCAATGCAGAAAAAGCATGTAGTGTTAAGGTACGCGATAGTTGGTTTCAGCCCACTATTACATCAATACCGACAGATGGCACCAATTTTACTTCGTTGAATGATGATTGTCTAGAAATAATTTTCGGTATGTTGGAGTTGAAAGAACAAGTACGTTTTGCACGTGTATGTCAGCGCTTCCACGATATTTTCCAAATGCATTGCAAACGCGAATTCAAAAACTTCGATTTGTATAAAATGTGTGATGTGACGCTATGGGAAATCCGTGATTTCTTTCGTTTTGCTGGTGAAAATATTGAAAGCATATACGGCAGTGTGCCGTATAAAAATCGCAAGCGAATTGTTGAATTTATCAGAACATTTTGTACAAAGCTTAAAACTATCAAACTGGATGATAGTAAAATGAATCTAGACTGCCTGAAGAAACTATTGCGTCGTTTTCCACATTTGCAAGCCTTGGCGCTACGTGATTGTGCTTTAAGTGACGTCTACATAGAGACCATGACACATTTAAAGCATTTAGAAACTCTCGAACTCCCGGAAAATTATGAATTGACCGGTAATATATACATAACTACAATTAAGTTTTACGTTTGTAAATAATATTTAATATTTTTTAACTTAACGATTTGCAGGTAAATCCATAAGCAAACTGACACAACTGAAGGTACTGAACTTATACGGTTGTTGTAATATACAAACTTCACATTTGGTCGATATTTGCGAATCACTGCCAAACTTAAAAGCTCTGGACATACGTCGTTGTGAACGGCTATCGCCCGCACTTTTAGACGTTATGATAGAACATTGCAAAGAATTGGAAATTTTAAAAATGTCTTGCCCGGAGTTTCCATATGAACGTGTCGCATTATTGCCAAAACTAAAGCACCTAGAATTGCTTTATTACTCTCTCTACGGTACATCACAGAAGCGTCTCTTGGCTGAACTTGTCGCCCACAAGGCTGATCAATTCGAGATTTTGAAAATTGTTGCCAAAAATACACTTACTGTCGAGCATATTGATCTAATATCGGAGCTGAGACAGTTGAAAGTACTGTTTGTCGCCAACAATCCGGCAGTGAACGATGATGCACTCGATGCATTTTGTAAATTGCAACAACTCGAAGAGTTGACAATCAAAGGCTGCGGTAACATAACAAACCGCGCACTTTTGCGGCTGGTGCAAAGCTGCAAACAACTACGTCTGTTAAACATACAGTTTTGCAAAAAAATAACCATGGACTTTCTGCTAGAAACTATACGCGCATTAAAAGCTACAGAACAACGCAAAAAAACATTACAGCTCATAGTGTATGGTACATCAATGGATTACTATGGTGTGGGTGAGGTGAGTATTAATATTTACAACATCTCTAAATTTACATCAGCTGACTAATATTTGATTCTTTTGTACAGTGTGAAGAATACAAAGAAGCTGCGGCACAGTCTTTGGTTAAAGTTATCTTCCACGCTTCAAATAAGGAATTAGGTTTAGAAGAAGGCGTAGACATTTATAATATCTGGGATGGAGAGCATTGGGTTGACGATGAAGACGATCTAACCGATGATTATGATGATGATGATGATGAAGACTTACATTTTCCTGATTCGGATATGGACGATGATGACATCAATTTTGTTTACGATGTATTTGGAGTATATCCACCTGGTCACGGTTAGTACATTTTAGCAACGACACTTTGAATAACAATATTTGAATATGTACTTTTTATGCTTTTAACAGATATCAATGATGTTATTTGGTGAATTCATTCTTAAAAAGGACTACACTGCTGCAAACACTATTATTTATTAATGTTTAATAATGTACAATTTTTACTTTTTTATGTTTATTTGAAATAAAATTGAATTTTTCTAATTATGAAATAAGTAAAAATGTTGAAAATAATTTTGCATAACTTTTCTATATTATTCTAAATAGTTTTATAGCTGGTGAAGCCGCATATGCCGTGTTCTAAAGAACTTGCACGCTTAATTAAACTTAATTAAAGTTCATTTTAACGTTATTAGCAAGTCAATTATGCACTCAAATATAACTATATAAACAAAAATTATGAAAAAAATTTATTTTGTTAAGTTTCGCAATTTATTTAAAATTACTAAGTTGGCGTCCAACATTTACATAGTAATTTTGTCAAAATCTGACGTTTTCGAAATTTTATCATATATTTTAATAGATTAACTAAACGATTTTTCTAATTCACACCTTGCAAGAATTTCGACAAAAAGTCAGTGGGTTTGGGATCTTGGCTTTCCTTCCAGTAACGCATTATGTGCCCCTTTTGCTTCCAAATTTCTACTGTCTCCTTCAGCTCCATTTGACCCTGTAAAAATATAGATCACTTAGTTAAATAATTCATAATTTAGTTAAACCAATTATTTAAATTAGTTTTAAACAAATGAAATAAATTTTTTGTTTAAATAAAAATCAGTAACAAAAAAAATGTCAACGCTGCGGACAGGATTCGAACCTGTGCGGGTAGAACCCAATGGATTTCAAGTCCATCTCCTTAACCACTCGGACACCGCAGCTACATGAATACTCGCGGCTAAATAACATTCTCATACTAAGTGAGAAGAGAGCGCGCTCTCAGTAAAATGAGAGAACAACAAAAGCTTTGGTATTGCCAAAGTAGATAAAAGCTTTACTATTTTTAATTGGCGTTCTGCATTAAAAGACAATATGAAATTGCCATTGGCTCACTTCAAATTTAAAAAGATGGTTTGTATATGGAAGAACTACTACCTTTGTACTACCCAATACAAAGCAACATCGAAGTGGTGGTTTCGAGAAATAAGCAGTTCCTTGGAGAGCAAAGGAGGTATGAAAATTTTCGGAACGAAATCTCTAACTGACTAATGGACACTACTTCTTTACTGGCGTAAAAAGCGCTTGCACGATTATAGCCAAAAACGTAACGTTTCGTTGGACATGGTCGCATCTCATCCGAGGCTGTTTATAGTTTTTCATTGGGGATGTTTTTTACGTGGCGGGTACCAAGCCTAGCGCAAAACTCTGTGGAGAGGATGTTTCACGTTTTCACTTCTCGCCTTTAAACGGATGTTCTTAGGCTGACCAGAGGATACTTGGTCAAAAACCGAAGTCGTGAGCTGCTTGAGCCATAAGTAAAAGGATCGTTTCTGGCCACTTCCAAGTGAATGGTGATCAGCGTGAACCTCTACGGATGACTCCATCCTCCTTAACGGCCACTAACAATTGGAATTTTACCTATTACTAACACAAAACAGTCAAAGATTTATAAGTTTTGATTCAATTCGATTCAACAAAACAAAAGCTTAGATACTAATGAATTTTCATTATGCACAAACTAGTCTCCCTATGCGTAGCACTGCATAATAGTTTACTACTTTAAAGCTGCATACATACCTTTATGACCAGCATATCAACAACGCGCACATCGGTCACATTACGATGCCTTTCGAATTCTTCGCGCAGTTTAGCGCGGCACTCTTCCACCGATTTGGGTATGTCATAGTCCATGACTGTCATATGAAAATATAAACATTTATTTGTATTTTTTATTGTAATGCTTAAATTGTGGCTCAAATGCTTGTTGATGTTTGTGACCATAAGCGTACGCCATCACAACGCTTGGAGCAGCCGATGACATAACAAACATTTTGACAACTTTTACGCGCTTACCAATATAAGGAATTTGCCGATACCAGGCTTTGTAGAGATTGAGTGCACGTTTGCGCGCCTCCTCACGATCCACCGACAAGATGGGACGCACTTGTTGCACAGCTTTTCTTACAGCTTCACGTCCGGCCATCTTTCTCGATTTTGGTAAAATTCAACAAAACACAAGAAAAAAATCGTCCAATTTTAAGGAAGAAGAGACAAATAGCAGGTTGAAATTGACAGCAGAATTTGACAAACAGCTGGGTGCGAAAAAAGTAATAGAACATGCGGCCGTTGCCATCTGCTGGTAAATATATTTAATGTTTAAGCTTTTCGAAATTTATTTTGAGAGCAGTAAAAATATTTAAGGTATATTTTTTATGTATATCACATAATTAAGCTTGTCTAAAAGGTAGCAATAAATAAAAAATATAGAAAGCATTGAGTTAAATGAAGTTAACATAAGCTTTTATCGTAACAGCGCATTGATATCGCACGCATGTTATCGATTTGTAAAACACATATTGGCATCACTAAGGACGTTGATTGATTTGTTTTGAATTTGCATAAGAACATTTTTTGAATTTGCGGAAAATTCGGTTAAAAAATTAACGTATTTGAAATTAGCAACTATAAAAAGAAATAGTGAATAAATGAAATAGAAAATGTGAGTTATGCTTAAAACGCACGGTATGCAGTTTTCATAAAAAATAAGAAAAAAATGATAGAAAAAATGAAAAACCTTTTAACACTGGAGAATTTCCTTCAAGTATTAAACACAAAGTAAAAGCTCATATATAACACAAGCGCTGCTTATACGCTTTCTTTCCCAACTTGTTTTTTCTGTCAATTGCTCGTCTCTCGTAAACTTAACATATTTTGTGGGTGCTTTATGCATTGTGCCGGCTCTTGTTTGTATGTTTGCGCGTTCGCCCAGTGGGACAAGCTTGTTGTGCTGTTGGTTACTTGCCGTGTATGCGGGCTTTTTGCGTACCCTGACCGGCTTGACTGACTAGTTGGCTTTGGCGCGTGTACACCGGGCTGGAGTTCAATTTGTAACGTTGAAGTGATCGGTTTAAACGGAACGGACGCGGCTTCGCAAACGCTAATTACGCTAAAAGTTAAACGTATGTCAAGTGTTAGACACGTGTACATTACACACATACGTTTATGTATGTATGTATGTATATAACGAGCCACAACTTAAAGAAAGCAGGTAGTTTTGCTTGCGCGATTATTATAGTAATTGTTAAGCTTATTTTCTTTTCATACTGCTTTTTGTTTGGTATAGCGCGTGTGAAGTGCAACAAATCGAAATAAATAAACAAATACGGTTTGGTATAAATAGAAGAAAGCTTCGGCGAGGCAAAAATATAATAAATATACCAACATGTAAATATGAATATAACCGTTTTTAGTAGCTAAATAATTTAAAATTTCTATGTGCTTTAAGTTAATCATGTATTCCAGCGCCAGTAACGCCAACGCTAGCGCCAAGTCACTGCTCATATGTGATATGTGTTTATATGTAAGCATGCAACATCTCCGCCGCATTTTTCTTACCGCCAAGCAAAGCATGTATGCAAACACACACATAACAGCAGACCAGCTACCGCTTTGGATCGTTATAAGAATTGAAAAAAATTTGAATTTATTATGCAAATTAAGTTGAGAGCATCGGAAAGTCAGTATCGGAATGTCAAATGGGAGATTTTTTTTTTTACAATATTGCTTTATTTAATTGAAAGACAAAAGCAAAAGCACGTTACAACAAAAAATATAATATGTTACGCTGAAATAAAAATACATACATACATACATATGTAGCTACCAAAGCGAGGCAGTCGAAAAGGAAGGGAAAAGCGCATTCACATTTCTTTTACAGTTTTTTACGAAGAAAGTTCGTTATGGTGTCTTTTGATGTACCGGATGACCGGAGGTGCGGAAGGCATACATACATTTAAACATATTTACATATGTATGGGTGCATATTACACACCTATAAATATACTTCAGCTCATAAACAGGTAGACGTAAGTTCGAGTGACGTTGTGACTAAGTTGTCGTTCAACAGACGCTCAGCTTGTTATGCTTTTTGTAAGCAAACACACTGTACCTACATACATACATACATATGTACCTGCTTTTAATATTAAGTAGTGAAAGAATTTCGCTTTCATTAGCTTGAATATACATACATACATACATGTTTTGTTGACATGCTGATAGATAGTAAATTATATAATTTTACATATTTACTTTTAATTTGATCGTTCAGTTTGTATGGCAGCTTTATACCTTATGTCGAGAGCAATGCATCAGGGAAACAATGCAGCATATCTTGTGCATTTGTCTCGCTGTAAGCATCTGTGGTCTCCACGGTGTGATACACTGGAGCAGGTATCGATAGTGAGGCCACAGAGTCTGTTAAAATTTCGGCATTCTAAAGAATGACTACTCCTCATGAACCTAATACCTCAACTCCATCTAGTATCGCAAAGAACCAAAACTGGTCTTGGCGTGGCTCATTGGTCTACCAGATTAACCTAACCTATCCTAACCTATACTGTAATACTCCAATATCGGCGGTTCCAACAAATGAGCAGCTTCATTATGTGTTGGCTTGTATCCCTTTCTGCATTTATAAAGCTCTCGCTCAGGCTACCGGTAACGTGGAAGAGTTCGTCTAACACAAATAGCTCGGTCGTCGAGATCCTATTGTCTGCTTGCTTGTTTGCATCCGCTGATTCAGGCATAGTAGTTAGTTTCTTTCTGCAAGATATCGCACCGTGACTCCAAATGAGCTTAGTAACCGGGGACTACTTGTTTTGCTTCCACGGATACTGCCAAAAGTCGGTTTAACGATTTACAAAGTGAGCGCAAATCGGCATTCGTCGAGCTACTGACAAGTGCTTCGAAAACGGTTGCCACGGGGGTTAACATGGCAGAAGTCTACGATCTCCGATTAACCGATTATCAGTAGATATCTCAAAAAACCGCAAAGCTGCGAAGATTATATAATGTATGTATTAAACATTGGGCGAGTGAAAGCTGTGGATGGGAACGTCGCGTTTTCTTGTTCCGAAAACCTAGCGCAACAGTGAAACCTCTTCAGAGTTAGTGTAGGATGTCATGTAAGTGCGAGCCTAAAGAGTTTTTGCGTTGTTTCATAATTGTCCAAGAATCCACTAGTAAACACCGAAAAACAAGGAACTGTTGAAGCAATGCACCTCGCCGGCCAAACTACTCCGAAGTAAACGAAGTTTGTTAATGGCTGGAAATGGGAATGACCATTGTTTTTTTTGGGTTTTAGAGGTTATGATGTGCATCAACTAAAAGTATAAATACTTAACAGGGTCAGTTCGACGCGGAATCACAGAAAACATTGTTCCATTGGGCGACGAAAAAATCTGCTTCCACTATCGCAGTGCATCGGCTCACATCTCCGACTTCGTCATGAGCAAATAGCTCGAACTAAGCTACGAACTACTGTGCCATCCACGGTATTCTGCAGAGTTGGTTCCATACGACTTCTTTTTGAAAGACAAATTCTTTGAAAAAGTCACTTATTGTGCAGAAATTTTGAGGGAAGAAACGAAAGCCGTCACGGAAGTCTACCGTTGTTTTTCAGATTAAAGAAGTTAGAGAGTTACGGGCTCAAGTGCATCG